>NC_059435.1:48204240-48829240 GCF_021028975.2 Sphaerodactylus townsendi | reverse complement strand
TTGCATGTGGTGGTCTACAGAGAAACTGTTTGATATATACAGTTGAAATATATGGACATGCTTTCTGCATGTTGAACAGGAGATCAGTTGGAAAGCCACTTGGTTCTGAAAGATATTCTTAGATTCATGGGTAGCAATGTAGACATCTGGAACTCCGTAGTGTTATGTTCCCACTCCTCTGATCATCAGTAGAAATGTCAGGAGTTTCTCTGCATTCTTAACATTTGAAAAAAATGATACGTAAAACATTTAGAGTTGCTTATAAGGAATAAGTATAATCATGGTATTCAGCCTGACATTGGTAAAGCTGTTATCTTGATCTTTAAGGCGAGTTCAATATAATATAAGGGCCTGAATTTGTTATACTGCTTAAGAGTCTGCTGTGGCTCCAATGGAACAGTTGTGCACTGGGAGTTGCATGTAGAAATTAAAATTCCAGGTGAAAGGCACATTATATGGGTCAGGACCATTGGGAAAGGGGGACTTTTTGCCATCCGGGCACAGTTGACTTATGGTGGTCTCCTTGTGGAGTTTTCAAGACAAGAAACATTATTGAGGTGGTTTGCCATTTTCTCCCTATGCATCACAACCCTGGACTTTCTTGGTGGTCTCCCATCCTATTACTAACTAGGGTTGACCCTGCTTAGCTTCTGAGATCTGATGAAATTGGGCTAGCTGAGTTATCTGGGTCAGGGGAAAGGGCTTATGCCTCTGCATTATTTTGTTGGCCTGAAATTGCCCTTACAGAGTTGCCATTTGCTTTGTGGGGGAAATGTACATAGTCTATCAAAACCACATAAACTTTTTCTAGTTTGTAAACACTGATTCCCAGGAACCATTTCTAGTTGAGATGAAGGTTTAAGCCTCCCGTTCATGCCTTGCTGGTTGCATTTGGCCTAGAAAATCATTTTCAGCTCTGGGTGCATGTCTGTTTTCCTGGATCTGGGGCAAACCTGTAAACAGTGTAACATGAGTTAGGCTTTAAGATGTGGTACTGAGTGAAGAGGAGTAGTGTTTCCAGATAGGTCTGAAAAGCTCCTATCCAAGGTTCCCACTCTGAGGTGGAGGGCATATTTTGAGTAAGGGTTATTCCTGCCCACTTCTCACGGAGGCAGGGTTTTCAAATCTTCCTGTTACTGGCCTTCTACCAGGCCTCAGTTTATTTCCTGTCTTGAGGGAGATCAGATCAGAGAGACTCTCTCATTTTCTCTGCCTCCTTGAGCTTATTGCCCTCTTTTCAATTTGCACTTCTCCACAACTTTTCTTCACTCTACTTCTTTTCTCTTCCCTCTTTGCTTGTCTCTGGGTTTTCGTTCCCTTGCCCTCCTCCGTTCTGCTCCCTACTCTCCCACTGTCTCCTAAAGTAACCATGGATCAGACTGCTAGTGAGCTGATTATTGAGTCTTTGGACAAGCTGTTCCTATTGGACGGGGACAATGCCTCCACCCTCTGACCACCTAGACAGTTGTGGCTGACACCTGCTTGTCTAATGTTCCAGCTGACTTGCCAGGAGAGCCCAAGTCACAGAACAAAAAGCACAAGCTGCTGGAGAGGAAGCTGTTCAGTGCAATGACCAAAAAAGGCGCAAAAAAGCCCACACGGGCAAAAAACCCTTCAAACGCAGTCAGTTCAATCCACCAAGGTAGCGATGGCCAGGCTTGCCCTCCAGCCACTTCTTCCATGCTGGCTTAGCAGGTCCCAGGTCGCAGAAATGGTGCAGAAGACTTCACAGGTAACATAAGACCAATCTTCCCCCTAATCGATACTGTGGGAGGGCAGCCATTTTGTCCATGGAACCTCTCGGCCTTTATTCAGCATTCAGTGAGGGAAGAAATGGAGCTATCTTTGAGAGTTGATTTCCTCTGCCTGCAACAGACCCTTCTCCCTCCCAGTCTGGTTCAAGCATCTCAGTACTTCCCATCTCCAGCCCCTTCAGCCATGTGTGTGTGGGAGGTCCTTCCCCAGATCATCAGGTGACCCCGGCAATGGCTCATTAAAGCAGCCGAGAAGTCTACTAATAAGGAGCCAGACAAGGACACACTAGAGGCATCTCTGTCAGATGGCGAAAAAAGGAGGGTGAATTTTCTCCAAGGAGGAAGAGGAGAGCAAGGTAGATATGTCTCCACCGCACTTATTCAACGGGGATGATTTTCAGTCCCTACTATCCAAGGCTGTCATGACTCTTGATATGTCGGAAGAACCTGACTCTTCCACTGACAAAAGGGACCCTAAGTCCTAAGGACTTTTTTCTGCTCATCCATAGATTTCCTACCTGGAGGCTCCACATGATCCTGTCGGTTCTCACCAAACCTCCATTTGAACCACTTTAGGAGGTTGCAATCAAGTGGGTGAGGATGAAGGTCTTGTTCCACCATAACTGCTGCCCTCAGGGTGTCTGAACTGGGGGCGCTTTCAGCCAGATAAAGAGTCCACCAAATAAAGAGTCCCCGTGAATGTCCAAGGCAGCCGTCAGCTACAACATCAAGCAGTGCATCATCCATACTTACCTGGTCAACTCTCGCCACAAGAAAGCATAACTTTTTACTTTACTAGGAGCACAGCCACCACCGCAGCCATGGAATGTCAAGCATCTGTGGAAGAAATCTGCAAGGCAGCCATGTGGGACTCCGTTTCTTTGTCTGGCACTACAAAATAAACCCCTGGGCATCTTCTGAATCTGCATTCGGTCGCAGAGTTCTTCAACAAGTCTTGGCACATTGATGGGCCCTTCTGGAAGATGTTTATAGATGCCGCTGTTGAACGTCCCATACTCTGAAGATGCCTTCACCTCAGAGTGAGAACAGAACCTTGGATACTCACTGTGAAAGTTCCTTCTTCTCTGAGATAAGGAGGGCATCTTGCCCACCAAGAGTATCAACTGTTCCAAGGAGACGCACACTTCTATCATTAGAAGATGAGGAATAACGATATTACATGTACAACAGGAGAAGAAGGGAAGCACCTCTCTGGCATCTTAAAATTCTCCTCCTTGATTCTGTCCTGGCTTACACAACAAACACTCTTTAGTAATCCTACCTGCTCACTGTTATGTTGCTACACTGTTCTTCCTGTCACCTGTTCTAACATCATGCTGTTGTTATAACCTATTCGCCTTTATCTTGTTCGATGTTATTGCTTTAAACTGAGGCTCAGAGAACATTAAAGGGCCAGTAACAGGAAGCATTGAAAATCCTGCCTTTCTGAGGAATGAATGGGAATAACCTATACTCTGAAGATGCTCTCCCTACCTCAGAGAAGAAGGAACCTTCACAGGGCATATCCAAGGTTTTTTTTCTATGGTTTATGCAAGCCTACAAGTTAGATCTGTCACCTCTGTAGGTTGACCAGTTTGGTGGTTTCAAATACAATGTTTAAACCCAACCGTCTTCTCTTTAACTTTCTTTAAATTAGAGTGTAATGATTTATGGTCTGAATCTATTATTTTGCATTTACATTGAGGCACTTTTCTGTTTCAAGACAAACACCCTTTTGTTTTAAATCTTTTCACATATGCTTCTGTTCAGGTGGCTCAACTCGCCTTTCCCAGCAGCAGTTTCAACATAGCAGATGTAAGGGTAGGAAAAAAGTGGGGGATGAGACAGGTACATAGTTTGAATACTGCTAAATTGCACAATCTGTTCTGTTGCTGGTTATGAGTTCTTAATTTTCTGAGTGTTCTATGCAAGCAACTTCAGTGTACAATGGTAAGAGTACATAAATACATATAACAATTCACTGATTTTTTTTTAAAAAAGGGTTAACAGGTAATTGAAGTATTCTTGTATGTTCTTAGAGAGCTGGTTTGGTTTAGTGGCAGAGCACCAACTATAAACTGGGAACTTCAAATATTACCCTACTCTGGTTCTTAAAGCAAACTGCAAGTATGTCAGCCTCCCCTACCCCCATATGAGGACAGCAATAATGTTTCAGCGTTGTTAGAGGAAGATTTTCTGTGAAGTACTTCGAACACCCAGGAGAGATCTGTGACTGCTCAGTGGTGGATTTGACATGACTAGTGTAAAAAAAGAGCAAGCAATGGTGCCAAATCATACCCTTTTGGTTTTTGTTTGTTTAGACACCTAGCTGTTGGGCAGAAGAGATATTAGAAAAGAGATCGCATCAGCGTTCAGCTTCATGGGGGAGCGCTGATCAACTAAAAGAAGTAAGTGTTTAAGCTGGAGGGTCCCCCAGTTATTATACATTAAAGTGGAGTTTTTAAGTGTTCTCTGAAGAAGCAGCAAAGCAAGTTTCTTCCCTGAGTTCATGGTGGATTGGCTAAGCATTGAGGAATCAGCATAAATGTTCCATGGTAAGGCTAACGTGCAAATAATACTTTATCACATCATATTATGTCATGCTCTGTACATTTTTCTGCAGTGAGGTGTGAAATGCACCTGTAATACACCTGATATCGCCTTTAGTTCTCATCATCTGACTGTTAAATATAAAATATGTATAATGTGTTAAATATGGAAATAAAAAACAACTATATAAAGGATACACTCCTAACTTTCTGTATGCTCAGTTGATATTGTGGAGTGTTGTATAATAGTAAATATTCTAAAATGAAATTTGGATATTTTTTTAAAAAGCAAGTATAACAGACTGAAGGGACAGATGAGGAGCATTTATCTAACCAACTTGATTTACTTGATAGAAGGCCAACATTCTTGAGAGGGCTGGTCATCAAAGAATAGGAGAAAGTTGTCATTGATACTGAGAAGCAAAACTATTGCAATGAGAAGAAAAACTTCTTAAACGTGTTTTGATACTCTGCACATTATTCTGGATTGAGCTGAACAATGACACATTCAATTTTTTATGTTGTTCCTTTGAGAAGGAGCAAATTATGTGGAGCAAGGGCTGGACGATTCTTTTTAGTTAGTTAGCATTGCCAACCGGCTATTTTTAAATCAGCTATTTTAATTTACACACCAAATGAGCAATAGCCATCATTTTCTCCAGGAGAGGTCGTGACTCTGATCAGCCTCGCAGCCCTGTCCTTATATTTTTTGCGTCAGAGGAAATCCACCATTTATAGTTAGGAATATGTTGTATGTGCCCTGAATATGAAGTGTTGCAGTGATGAGAATACATCTTTATCTTGCAAAGCCTGAAAACAGCTGCAGAATTAGTGTACCATCTTTCTGAAGTGAACATATGTGATACATATATGTATGTAGCTTCAGGATTGTCACTGTTGAATATGTCTTTTCAGGCATATCGTAAAAAGCGATCCTTCATTTTAATCTAAACTTTATGAATTAGTTCCCTTTATAAAAGAGATTTTACATCCAGGGTTGAATTTCCTGAAGCAACAAACAGTAATCGCATTCCACAACCGTCTCTGTAGTACGATATTGTAGATGTTTTATTTAAGGCAGGTGCTGTTGTATCTTCTCTGCTAGCTTGAAGATGTGAATGTTTTCTGTTCCACACCTTTGCTTGTATGGTTTTGTCTCTTCTTCCTGTCAGATTGCCAAATTGCGGCAGCAGCTCCAGCGCAGTAAACAGAGTAGTCGTCACAATAAAGAAAAAGAACGTCAGTCACCTCTCCATGGCAACCATATAGCAATCAATCAGACTCAGGTAAGTAGATCATGGTGGTTGTTCACACTGCTCTTTTGAAAATTAAAAGTGAACATTCCTTATCTGCTTTTGAATTCCTGTCCTTTTCTTAAGTGATCTTTTACAGTATGAATTCTAACAGAAAGGTTATGTTAGCTTCACACAATGCAAAACAGAAGAATTCCTGTAACTGGAGGGGTAATGCAGTACAAGCTTTGTTATCTGGCACTTGATTAATCAGCACGTTCAGTTAATCCAGAGGGCGAGCTTTTCCCCTGAGCAACCATACCCTGTCTCTTCTGGGACACACATGTTCCATTGTCACCTCCCCAGATGATTAGTGTGATGCCTGCAGCTGTTACTGGGCTTCTAAAAGGTGGGACTGCCAGCTGACTTCATCCTTGGGTGTTTCCTCCTTCCTCAGCCTGCCTCAAGATGTTGGGATCCAACTCTTGCAGAGGGTCCTGGGCAGCTTGCCTGCTTGTTGTTTAGGAAAGCTCAGTGGGAAGAAAAAGGGTCCTGCCAGGTATGGAGGTTTTTACCAAACAGGTGGAAGTTGGTTTCTGCATTTTTTTTCTTGGTAGAGAATGCAGAGCAGTAAACGTGGGTATCTGGCACATTTGATTAATCGGAACCACCCACTCCCCATGAGAGGTGATAACATAGGTTTACTTCCTATGCACTATTAACTGGATACAGGACTTCATTATTTATGAGTAGCAGCTTTGCTGAAATCTCTGATATTTGGCAAAGTGGCACAGCAACATTCTTAATCCGGCTTTCTGCAAATACCCCTTCCTTTCCCCAGAATTCAGTGCTCTTTAATAGTGTTTTAGAATATAAGAATCTTTCACAAAGCTTGGTGGATACCATGGAGCCTCACATTTCTGTTTAGCTCTTCCTATTGTGATAAGTAAAAGTAGAGATTTTATTTTTATTTTCCGACAGACACGAACGGATCTTGGTAAAACTCTTGAGTAGATTGTGCATAAAGCTCAGCACTATTACATAGAAGCCTCTGGAAAAAATCTCATAGGGATTGTATAGGCACTGGTTACAATATGGAGCAATGAAGAACTATAAACAGAAATAGAAGGTTTCCGTAACCCTCATTTTAGAGCAGCAGAACCTGACTCATTTTTTCAAAGGTTTTCTACAGGAAAATATTGACTGCTAGTCAGGTTAATATTTCTTTTAGATCATATTAATAAATCTTTTAGATTTCTTTTGTCTGAGTCAGTTTTTGTTTTTTGGAGCCCCTTTCCTTCCCCCTTTGCTTTCTTGTGGCACAACAGTCAATTTAAAGAAGTACCAAAGCTATGTAGGCAGATATTTTGAACTATTCTTTCTCCTTAGTGACATTTAGGAACATTTCTTGTGATATCTTGTCTTGTTCATGGTTTCCATACGTTATGGTTTCCATAATCAGAGAAGGTTAGTGGCTGCTAGCTCATATGTAGAGGAAATAATTGAGGATTGCTTTGCAGGAGTTAGAGGTCACTTGACCTTGTTCTGCCTACAGCAGTAGTAAAAGCCTTTGCATCTGGTCAGCAATACAAAATGGAAATTGTTAAGGGATATTTGCCTGGTTTGAAGTCAGTAAAAGCCTTTGCATCTGGTCAGCAATACAAAATGGAAATTGTTAAGGGATATTTGCCTGGTTTGAAGTCAGTAACACAGTATCAGTCTTAAACACTGTTGGTGATAATTTGAACATATCCTGGAGATTGTAATCAGTGCAGTATTGAACGCACTGTATAGAGGGTGGATCCTATCCCTGTTTTACTACTACACTGATCAAAGTTGGGAGTCTTGCTCCTGCCCAAGGAGCCTTCCTCAAACTCAAGTGGCTCTTATGTTGCAGGATGAGCCACTTAAGTTCATTCCCCAAGTCCATCCTGGAATGGCTTGTGTTGACCCAGATATGGTAGTGATATGAGTGAAACAAGTGGGGCAGGTCTATCACGCAAAACTGTTGGTTAAAATGCTGTTGTCACTAGTCGTTGCTTCTGTTCAAAGAGCAAGCATAAGCAGGGGCTGTGGTGGCCAGAAGAGCATCTGACCATCAACCTGTGCTTATGGATCTATTTAATAATGATGTCTTGATCTCTCTTATGTCAAGAGCACAACATTGCAAGCTGTGATCCAAGGTCCTCTTACTTGATCCAGTAACCTGATAGCCGAGCCACTGGGCCTTATTGTTGGGCTGTCAGGCTGGTGTGTTAATGTAAATTGGACCTTTTACCCCTTCACCTCTGTATATCCCTAAATCTGCATCCTCTGAAGATTCAAACACTAATGCATAACTGTTTGCTGTTTCTGGAACTTTTGGTATCATGGGTACTGCCTTTGACCTTTCACCTCCATATCTTCTCTTGACTGTGATTTTAGAACTAATATGACATTTCTCTTGTTCACCCCCAAGACTTGTCTATCAAGATCAGTCCCTATGCCACTGTCAAATGTTTCAGTGCCAAAATCAACTGTTTCACGTGTGCCGTGCAATGTGGAGGGAATAAGCCCTGAATTAGAAAAAGTGTTCATCAGAGAGAACAGTGGAAAGGAAGAGGTGTCCAAGGTAAGATGCTACTTCTAATGGATATTTTAAAGATCACAGTCCAGACATGGAACTTCAGAATTCATGAAGCCATCTAATGTGGCACAATTTCACATGAAAAGCATGAGCTGTTTTGCAAGTGTGTATTCATACAAATGTAGTTTCCTTCCTTTTTAAAGGACCTGGTAGCATACAGTGGAAATCCCTATGTGTATTACTGCATTTAATTTAGGCAATGAGCTTGGAAGATGGTAAAGTAACCTTGATGTCTCCAGAAATCTGGACTTTAGTACACTAACATGCAGCAAGGTTTAACACGGTGCAGTATATCAAAGTCGATCATCAACTTGGCAGTCAACAATACAAGTCTCCAGAGACTCCTTCCTGGATTTCTGGGCCTGTGCAGTGAATCCGGTCACTTGAAATGCACAGTAGTCAAAGTAGAAGGTTGGAGCTCCCAATGTCATCAAGTCCCCTAACTGGGTTAACCCTCCAAGCAGTTCTTTTGACAAATCATAAACAGGACAGTACCATAAATAATGAAAAACATGTTGAGGTTCAAGCCCAACTGCATAGTCAAACAGTGGAACAATCTTCCTTCTAAACATTGGGTAGAAAGGATAATAATTAAAACCAAAAAATGAAATAGTAGAGCTGATGTTACAACTTAACTAATATGGTTAGAATTTGGGGCAGAGTAAAAATACCTTAAAATGCAGTCCTCCTTCCATTTCCACCATGTTGTATGTTATATCTGCTAAAATTAGAGGACACTAGTTTAAGGATCATTCATATGATCTAAACTGATGGCCAATGTTCTCTAGTAATATATTGCTGGGTTTTCATGGCTTCTCTCTCCAAACTGCTATGGCTGCTTGCTTTCATCGGCTCCTATGGGAGGATCTATGTTGACTTCATTTGGTCTCCTCAGTGTTTTAAGTGGTTTGCTGGATTATTGCCAGAGCTCTAGATGCATTGCAAGAATGAGCTAATATCAGTTCCTTCTCTTAAAGACATTTGACACAATAGACCACTAAACCTGACCCTTTTGTGCATTGATGGGGGGAAGGCGGGCATGAGCATAATCGCTGGGTCATCTGCACAGTGCAAAGCTGGAAAGGAAATGTCTGCACGAACCCTCGCTCTCCATGATCAAGGACACTGCTTTCCTAAATGTTTCTGATAATGATACAGACATATCCGCCACGTGTAAGTGCCAGAGGGGTTATATTTACAGGGATTATTGTTTTTCTTGGTGTGGGTAAAAACAGAGGAGCCTTTCCCTGACATAGACTGAATTTTCTGTTACATGATTTTTAATGCTTTCAATTTCAAAAGAAAAATTGAACAAATGCTCTGATTTTGGATTTGTAAAATTTGTTTTTACAACTCCCAGCAATGTAGAGAAGAGCACTTGTGCCAGTAGACATGCTAAAAATGTTTTAAGTTATTCCACATACAAACAAATTACTGAACTGAATAGTCTGAGGCCAAAATAGGACCAGCATTTTCTGGTCTGTTACGTTATGTCTCTGTTCATTGGTGTATTCTGTAATGTATTTGAGGTACTATGTAATTTGTGCTTACAATTGTCTTCTGTGTCTTGGGGATTAGGAGCACAGTGCCCTCTATGATCTGGAAATCCATGTACATTTTTTGATCCTGTGCACAAGAGAAGAAATCTGATTTTTTTTCTTTTTCTTTTATTTTAATATTTAAAAAGAAATTGTGTATATTTATGGTATCAAAAGGTAAACTATGTTGATATTATACAATACTACATATGTTACTGTATAGTATTATACTATACAGTGCCACCCACCCACCCACCCATCCATCCATCCATCCATACATACATACATACATACATACATACATACATACATACATACATACATACATACATACTTACATACATACATGATCATGAGAAGTCCACACAGGTGTCAAACTCGTGGCCCTCCAGATGTTATGGACTACAGTTCCCATCATCTCCGGCCAGCACGATGGGATATTACATAAGGTGCCATGGCTCAGCGGCAGAGCCTCTGCTTAGCATGCAGAAGACCCTAAGTTCAATCCTTGACACCTCAAGTTACAGGAGCCAGGCAGCAGGTGATGTGAAGGACCTCAGCCTGAGACCCTGGAGAACTGCTGCCAGTCTGAGGAGACAGTACTGACTGCAATGGACCAAGGGTTCAGTAGAAGGCAGTAGAACTGATTCAGTAGAAGGCAGCTTCATGTGTTCATCTGTGTGTGAGAGAATATTGACCACGATTGACATCACAGTATATCCTCTTCATAGTTTTAGCTGCTGTTCTTTCTTTGAGGCAGGAGGACATCTTGCTTGGGTAATTCCCACCCCTTCCTTCCTTCAAGACAACAAAGTTCCTAAGCCTCCACTATGTCAGCATTCCAGTAGGGGATGACTCTTACATTGTAGGGGGATGCCTTTGACAACAGACAGATGTGTGGTTGCTCAAGGTCGTGACCAAAGGTTATTCCTTGGGATTTTCAGGGATGCTTTCACTACATTTTGCTCCTTCACTTTTGTGCAAAAATCAAGAGAATGCAGTCCGCACACTATCAACCATTCAGCATCTGTTGGTCATTAGTGCCTTAAGAGTCTGTCCCCTCCATGGTTAAATGCATTGAAGCCTATTCTGTTACCTTTACAATCCCTAAGAGGCACAGGGACTGGAAAGACTTATTAGACCTATGGTTTCTAACAGAATCATCAGGCTTTGACACTTTCACCTGGTGGCACTCATACCCATCAAAAAGCTGTGAAACAGAGAGTCTTCATGACCTCTATGAACTGGAAGGAAGCAGATCTGCATGTCCTCATCTTTATGGCACATAGGAGATTCTTTTGTTTCTCAGTAGAAAGGTCTCATTTCAATTCAGAGCACTCCCATTTGGGCTCTCAACTATGCTACGGATGTTTTCCAAGATCCTTCTGTCTCCTATAATGAGACTTCAAGAACTGGGGATCCACATACACTCTACTTGGATGACCTCTTCATAAGTTTAGCATCCAGGAAGAAATCAATCACCGATACTCAGACAACATTAGATCCCTGCAGAGCAATGGCTTCATTATCAGAGCTGGTTGATACCATCATAACGCCTGGATGTTCTGGGAGTGTTAATAGGCACTTCCTGCAACATCATCTGCTTTCTGGAAGCCAAGGCATTAAGATCAAGGTCAATGATGACATCAGTTTTAAGACGGAACAGCAGCTCTAACGCAACCAGATAATCTGATGGGTTTCTTGATTTCCTCCATTGATTCCATCCAGTGGCAATGAATACATGCAGGAACCCTGCAATATTTCCCCTGTACAAATCAGTTGGACATTATGAACAAGAAAGATGGTTTGTTAATGATTCCACTGAACATCAAATTCCAGTCCTCGTTCACGGGCCCTAATGTCGAAACCACAGCAAGAAAAAATCTTTACAACAAGGAAAATGTTGAAATATTTAGAGATGCCAGTCTGACAGGATGGAGATCAGTCTAGGTTTTGAGAAATCTTGTAGAAATTCAAACAATATATGTGTCAATCAAGCACTTCAAGCAAATGTTTTCGGGAAGTATGTATAGACAACATTTCCACCAAAATATACTTAACCAGGAGGGATCCAGATCTGGAGCTCCATCTGGAGGCAATGGTACTAAATTGGTCAGGAGATAACCCTGCCTTGATATGACTGGAACACTTAAGAGCTTCCTGAACACCCTAGCAGACTGCCTAAACAGATAGTCAATCAGGGTTGCCATATGGTTGCTAAGCAATAGTCTGTTTCCATTTGCTTTGGTCCACTTCAGACAGCCTATGGGGGATATATGTGCTTCAGAAACCAGCCATCAAGTGGAGAGGTTCTTCTCCAGGTTCTTCCATCTAAGGCTGGAGTGATTGATTCCCTAACAGCAGAGTGGCCAAATGTCAATTATATGCGTTCCTCCCTCTGACACCAGTTCTACCCAGACTGCTTTGAAGAATCAGAACTAGAAGGATGGGCCATTGTGTGCTGACCTCATATTGGCCTTGTTGACCCTGATTTGCCATCCTCAAGGAACTAGCAGTGCCTCCTCCTCTAATTCTAACAATAAAACTGTACAAGTTGAGCCAGGATTCAGTTTTTTAACTGTACCCTCAGTGGTTCAGACTGATGGTCTGAGAGTTGAGTGACAAGATTCCTAGGTCTTGGCTATTCTTTTACGATCCTGACATCCCGCTGTCTTTCCACCAATCACATTTATATCATTACCAAGAAAGCCTTCCCAGACAGTGTAAAAGAAAGAAGACGGACCTTTTGAGACCCAGTCTTTCATTAAGCTTGGATTTCTTGCAAAAAGGTCATGCATTAGGCTTCAGAGGATCTAAGTTAAGAAGACAGATGGCAGCACTTGCCACAGTTTTGCCACGTTACCAGACAGCACAATTTTTGTGGCACCCCCATGTTCAAAGATTCTGAAGGGAGGCTCCCAGTTGGATCTTACTTAAGTCCATGTTTTTCAGACCTGGAATTTACATATGGTTTTAACTGTACTTGCAATCATCCGTTTGAACCTTTAATGACATCTCTTTAAAATGGCTTCAGATGAAGACATGGAAAACACTTGACGCATACACAGAGCACAGCAACTCTGATTGTTAGGATTCTTAACTAGTTTACCATTAGAGGTGGCATTGGTATCCTAGTTGCAGTTACCTCTGCCAGAAGGGTATCAGAACCAGAATATCTCTCCATCAACTGGGTTTGTGGACATTCCAAGGAAAAATAGCCATGCAGTCTGATCCCACCTTTGAACCCAAGGTGTTACCCAGATGGTCCTTCTCTGAGGGCAGGAGGACATCATCATCTCTGTATTCTTTAAGTTTTCTGCTTCTTGTCCCTGAGATGCTATTTTTCTAGTTTTATACCAGTTACAGTTAATTCTAGTCAAGTTGTTGAACTGCTGTTGGAGGTACCTTAACTAAGGGAGGGTGACTCCCACTACAGGAGACAGGGAGTGGAAAGAATGTGCTCCTTCTTCCCTGAAGGAAGGGGTGGGGATCACCCATGCAAGATGTCTTCTTGTCCTTAGAGGGGAAGGACCATACACAGTGAGTATCCAATAGTCCATTTTGTAAGTATCCAGCAAAATATTTGTAGATAGGTCTGACTATATTTCAGACAGATATTATATAATTCCCCATGATTTATATCATAAAAATGCTTGTGAAACCCTACTGTACTGTAAATATGACAATAGAGTATATAAATAGATGTCAAAATAGGGTTTTCATTGTATTTTTGTTACCTTTTGTGATGACCTGTGTGTACATGGAAAACACTTGAAGCATACACAGAGCACAGCAACTCTGATTGTTAGGATTCTTAACTAGTTTACCATTAGAGGTGGCATTGGTATCAGTTGCTGGGTTGGCAGCAACCATCAATGTTTATGCTCTGTCAAGGACTCCTTTTTGTGCCAGGAGAGTTCATGTGTGTGTGACTGGTGTGAGAAACCGAGAAGAAGGAGCTGATTTCCTTTATCTGTGTTGTCCTGTAAGGGGGCTGATCAAGTCCAGAGAACTCTGCACTAGATGCGCCTGACAGTAAAGAGCTTGTGGCAGAACGCCTCTAAAGCAGTACAGAGCCCTTGCTGTGGATGGCATGCCTACAAACTCCAGTCGCTGCAGTTTTGTAGGACTGAGGTAGCAGCGGCACCAGTGGAAAGATATTTTGATAGATCTGCTTATCTTGCAGGAATGCAAAACAGATATTAACTGTTATTTTGATCCTGTCACTTAAAGACTTTGAATTAAAGGTGCTGTTTAAGTTGGAGGCCCATGGCTCAGGGTAGTAAGCTGCAGTACTGCAGTCAGAAGCTCTGGTCATTACCTGAGTTTGATTCCAGTGGAAGTCAGTTTCAGGTAGCTGACTGAAGATTGACTCAGCCTTCCATCCTTCCAAGGTTGCTAAAAGGAGTACCCTAGTTGCTAGAGGCAAAGTGTAGAAAAGCAGTGATAAACCACCTCGTGAGCAAAGTCTGCCTAGTATACATCAGGATGGGACGTCACCCCATAACGACCTGGGGTTTGCACCCAGCATTACCTTTATCTTGCCAAGTGGGAATATTCCTATCATATCTAAATCTATTAAAGTGGGGCATTTTGAATTGGAAATGTCAGAGATAGCAGCAGCCTGCATTGCAGAAGGAATTTCTCAAACATTTGCAGGCACCTTGCATAAGTAGGTGCTTTCTAAGTTAAATGTTTGTTTTTCGAACCGTTTTTCTTTTGTGCTGTTCTTTCCATGGGAATGCATATGCCAACTCTAACTTTTCTTTAATGAGTCTTTCAAGAACTGGAAAAGGGTTGCTTTTTTTATATATATCTTCTGGGCACATTCGGCATTTCTGCATCTTTGTTCACCTCTGACCTCTCTCCCATTTATCAGTATTTTCTTTGAAAAGTGTGGCGCTGCTAACTTTGCAACTTGCAGGTTAAACCTGTGCATGTTTTTGTGTGCTGCTGGCATTTTACTTAGTTGCTTAAAAGAATGTCTATTGGCAAAATCTTAAATGAGTGGTCGTGTCAGTTAGTTTCCACTACACATTTCATGAAGTGTTGTCAGTCTTAAAAGTTCATTAATAAGTATTTGTCAATGATGTGAAATGTTAGAAGAAATAGATTATGTACATGTTCCAGAGAAATTTCACGAACACCCGCTCTCCCTCCTGTCCAGTACAGAAACATGCCAGGAAACTGGGTGCCCTTTTTGAGTGCTAGCATCCTTGAAAGCAACCATAAACTTTCTCAGGAAAGAGAGAGATACCACTACCAAAGAAAAAGAAAAAAGATTATATACACAGACTTGATCCCTTGAATTATTGCTACATATCCCCAGTGTTCTGAAACAATTCAGGAGACAATTTCAGTGTTCTGAAGCCAGAGGTTTATTTTCTTCCCTTTATTATCTCTAGGAGAAAGATGTTGATTTTCTTTCGCTGTAACGATAGCCTGTCTTAAGCTGCGTCAGCTTCCCCAGCTTTTCCATAACCCACTAAATGTCTCAGTTTTTGTTTCGTTTAATAAGTGTTACTATTAAAAACAGCAAAGCATTTGTTTAGTGAGGATAAATCTCTGCATGTGGCCTGATTGCTGAAGTGCATCCAGCCCTGACGTTTATTTAAGGATATAGCTGTGCATTCAAGTTGACTGGGATTTCCATGCAGTCTGTTGCACTAAATGAGTTGATGAACAGCATGCCATTGTGTCATTTGCGGCCTTTTGTAGGAAGTTGACTTCCCTCCCTCCCATAAGGTCATGTCTGGCTTGAAGGAAATTAGCACAGGTCAGAGTGCCCTCTAGGTCTCAGACTTCACTGCGGGAGAATGAGTTCCCACCATGCATTTTAATACTGGTGGTGTTTCTGTTGCAGCCTTTGGATATTCCTGATGGTCGAAGAGCACCCCTACCTGCTCACTACCGTAGTAGCAGCACACGCAGCATTGACACACAGACACCTTCTGTCCAAGAGCGCAGTAGCAGCTGCAGCAGCCATTCCCCATGTATCTCTCCCTTTTGTCCTCCTGAATCTCAGGATGGGAGTCCTTGCTCCACTGAAGAAGCATCGTATGACCGTGACAAAGGTGAGACCCCAATTGCCTGGTGGTGGTGGTGCTGCTTTGCTTTTACCTTACTGTCCCCTCATTGTGCTACATCTGTTTGGTTTTTTTAATTTTTTGTGCCCTTGGTGTGAACAAAGACTTAGCATAATTGTGTTTGCTTGTTTACATACGTTTTTCCTCTTGTTCATGCAATTTCACAAACATCTTCCATAATTGTCAGAAGGGCACAGCAAACTTTAAACTCTTTATGAAGACTGTTAACATGAAGAGTTGGGGGAAAGCGTTATGTGTTTTATGGAACGGCATGAATCACTGGCCAAATAAGTGAATCCAGGGTTTGTATAAGTGTTGCTTTTAAAAAAAAATTAACATGTTTTATTTGTTTATTAATTTAGCATCATTGGTTTAACTTGGAAGACCAAAATATTTCTTCCAGATGAGCACATGGTGCAGTGCAACATCGGAATGGCATGTGATGGCGAGAGTGTTGCGGACCATGTTTCTCTGTCTGTTTTGAAGGTCTGACGTGTCCTCTTAATTCTCACATTTTGTCCAAATCAATTTGTGTTGCTGTGAGGATCCTCAGTTTTGTACTGGCCCCGGATTTCAGTACTCTTAGAACTGTTTTTTTGTGCCCTCCGACCAATTTGCAGGTCTTTTTAGCAATAACGATGGGAACATGGAAGATGGTGGCAAGTGTCTGAACAGGGGCGGGCAGGGTGGGGGTGGGGATTCTGTTCCTCACAAAGCTGCTTTCTCTTTGTTGTAACGAACAGATGCAGAATAACTATGCTTATTGAGCAAATATGAGCACGTTGATGTGATTTGTATAATTTATACACACTATAGAATTGAAATCTGTTGCCCCAAATTCTGTACTGTGAGACCCACTCTGAATCAATGATTCAGTTTAATTTTCTTGATACAGAAATTAATACAAAAGCAACACTACATCTAATAATAGAGTCCCTGATTCCTGTAGGGATACTGAAAGGGGCACAGCAGGGCTGTGCACAAGGAAGGGGGACATTCTGTACCCTGGCCAGAGTCCCCAGACATGGAGAAAAATATTAACTTGGTTCTCTGATTGGAGACCAAATCCCTCCAGAACTGAACGAACTGCCCACATAAGCAGGCTGTCAGTCTCTCGCTGCTTGCAGCCTAGTGCAACTACACTGCAGGTTGTCCCTGACCATCTACCAAGCCAAAGCTTTACCCAGAATGTTTGCAGCCTTGGAAATCTTTGGAAAGCATCGAAAAGCACCCTGCCTCCTAAATTCTATTTTTGTCTATGTTTTTTCCATTGTCTCTTCAAGATATTTCCTTCGTCCTCTGCTATACAGTGTTGTAGGACTCTGATCCCAAGCTAATAGGTAGACTATAGATTTTTTTCTTCAAGCGTCAGAGGAGTGTGGAAGGATTTTCTTGGCAATAGGAAAGGGGAGGAAAGTGTTGTTTATATTTTCGCCTTATAACTTTCCCCTCCAGGAGTTTTTCATTCCTCCAGCACTCCTGTTTTTGTTTAACTGGAACCTTTAAAAAGGCTTTTTTTTACTCGGGATCAGGGGATAAACTGCAACTTTTTGATACAACTTTTTGGTACAAAATAACGGGGGCAATTGATGCTGAAAAACTTTTTGTGAAGGAACAGGCACACGGTTGGGTTTTTTTTAAACTTTTCTTTTCAATTCCCTCTTTGGCCCATCTTGCACACTAATTTTATGCATTTTTCTTTCTTCTAACTTGCACGACCACATCCTGTGCTCTGCAAGAATGAAAGTACAGTCATTCACACATCCTTTGCAGTCTAATGATCTCTGGCTCCACCACACAGGGGTACTTCCCTAGCACCATGTAAATTCACTGTCTTCTCTTTGCACTAGTTTCTTGATTCAGCTAGAGTCAGGCCTACTGTGCGTTTCCTCAGGAGACGGAATGTTTTTGTAATGGAAATGAACTGGGGGTGCGGGGGGCTTTGTTGACATCCTTGACCTTCCTACGGATACACATTTCACTGAGAACCATGGATTAAAAACATAGTCTTACATTGTGATATTCCTGAGCATAAATGTGGTGTACGGTTCTAACCTTATGCTGTGTGGATGAGAGCAAAGAAATAAGTCACAATAGTAATGGCGCTTCATGGTGGGGGAAAAAGTTCGATGACTCTGTAATGTGCTACTAATTCTTCTCAAGTCCTGTCACAGCCGATCTCACTCAGCTGCTTTCTTCCAACTGACTACTCTTGTAGTTAGTTAGAACTGGACTATTAAAACAAATGAATTCAGGCAGGGATAGTATGGTAAGCTGCCCCGCGCCCCCCTTCCCCAGACTTCCTTTGTCCTATGCCCAGAAGCCTTGAGTGACAGACATGTTGTAGTGTTAACCTGTATTACTGTTGCACAGAAGTTACAAGACAGTGTGTTCAGCTAATGTTCAGTGACACCTATACATTTCACCTCGAGCTCTTTGTCTAGCGCGTAACTTCATCATTTGGTTTCAACAAGAGCCCCAACTTCCTCTTGCTTTCATGCCCATTGAATGGCTTTTGTAGCTGCATTGTTTGAGAAGAGAAGTAATTTACAATTTGTTGGAAAAAAGTAAAGACAAGGCTGCAGCCAATGAATAAGATATAAAATATAGAGAGATTAAGTGCTTCCAGAAATGTGCGTAAATTACTGGGTCCCTGGAAAATTGATAGTGTGGGCATCTGATTGACACCTAGGAATGGTATTCCAGTGTCTGGATACCATCCCACCCCAAACCCCATCCTCGGTATCCACTGTGTGAATAGTCATGGCATCCAGAGTGAATCTTCAACAGAAGATCTGAGTGCATCAGGTGGTAGGAAGGGGAGCTGGTGGTGATTTAGGTATTCCTAGTATCTTAACTGTGACTTAGAATTTTGCCAGGAAACAATCAGTGCAGATCTTTTAAGTAACCAGTATAAATCCTATTAATTGCCATAGTAAATCTTTTTTTTTTTTTTTTGGTTATGTGAAGATAACTGTTTTGAGTTAGGCATTCTCGCATGTGTTTACTACTTTACCTACTGTACATTAGAATTAGTTCAGCGATTGCCATTTATGTTGAGAAGCTGTTTATATACAGGTGAGTATTTCATAGAAAATCTGCTCAGTTAATGGAAGGAGGTGAATGTGCTACCTCAGATGTGATGTTCATTTATAAGCACATTACTAATGTCAACACAGTTATCAACAGTAGCTTCTTTTTAGACTTATGAGCAGATCACATCTTAATTCATTGGTGAAACTAGTCTTGAAGTTTGCTGCAGCTGCTTTTGTCCAATTGGAGATCTCCAGGAACTGATCATTTAGAAAAGGGGTACATTCTCCTTGGAGTCTAAGTTGAGTTATACAATAGTGTATGTGTGTATATAAGGTGCTGTCAAGTTTCAGCTAATTTATGGTTGTCTCAGCAATGGGGTTTCAAGACAAGTGAGAAGCAGAGATGGTTTTCCATTGCCTTCCTCATGAGCCTTCCTTGGTGGTTTCCTTTCCAAGTATCACCTATGAGATCTGAGAAGATCGGGCTATACCAGTGGTGGTGAACCTATGGCACTCCAGATGTTCATGGACTACAATTCCCATCAGCCCCTGCCAACATGGCCAATTGGCCATGCTAGCATGGGTTGATGGGAATTGTAGTCCATGAACATCTGGAGTGCCATAGGTTCGCCACCACTGGGCTATATCATGCACCTTTCCTTCCATTTGTTTTTAAATTAAACAGTGCACTTGCAGGTTGGGTCTTATTTGTGCCTCTACAGTTGATTCACCCCTTAACCAAATCATTTAGATTTTATTGTACAGATGGTGGCATTTGTAATCCTGATAACTCATCAAAAGATTAGCTAGTTTTATGGGCAGACGAGAAAAGCAGACAGATGCACCCAAATAGTAAGTCTCAACTAGAAAAAAATCTATTTGATTTCTTTTGGTAACTGATCTTAAAAATTGGCACCACATGAAAAGCAGATGTGAGGAAGCAGTGTAACCATGCAAGAAAACATTGTAATCATTCAGCTTGAACGCAGATGAACAGCTCACTGAACAGTAAGGTCCCCTCTTGTGACCGGGGAGAAGGATATGAGCCTAACCTGTATATGATAGAAGATGACGAATACATATATGGAAATACAGAGTATGAAATACAACATTATTATCTGTATGCATACTATTTTATTTATTTATTTATTTATTGGTTATATTTTTATACCGCCCTCCCCCGAAGGGCTCAATACTAGATATTGTTGCATATGGGAATGGTCTTGTAACTTTATTAAATTTGGACTTCATCTATTGCAAGTGGCTGGTGGGGGGACTTTTTAAAAAAAGGTTTGTTCATAGAAGTAGTATCTCAAGAAAGATTTCTGGGTGATGGAAGGCAGGCAAGTGTTCGTCTTTTCAGAAATCTTTAAAGGATTATTCTGTTGCTTGTCAGTCAATTTGTTGCTTTATGTCTAACCTCTGTATACCTCAGGTCACAGTCACTGGTTCTAACGTTATGACATGTTGTAGACAATTATGATTTTTAAGTTGTGGAGGTCTAATCTAGTGATCTGTACTTAACAACAATGTTGCGTATTTCTCCAGAGTTATTTGCAATACTGGAGAAACCTGAAGAAAAACAGGGCAGTAACATCTAGCTTTTCCCAACATTATGTTTGTGAGGGTATAGCAGTGATGGCAAACCTATGGCACGGGTGCCAGAGGTGGCACTCGGAGCCCTTTCTGTGGGCACACGTGGCGGAAAATCACCCCCCCACACACACACACACACATCTAGGCTAGCCTGGTCACGATCCTTTACCTGGGAGTAAGCTCGGTTACTGGCAATGGGGCTTGCTTCTGAGTAAGCCCTCCTAGGGTCGTGATTCACCCATTCGAAGTGTTGCACGGTTGCTTCACCAAGCTTACTCCCAAGTAACGTGCGCCTCGGAGCCAACCATTTTTTCTCAACTAAAACCTCAGTATTCAGGTTAAATTGCCATGCTGGCACTTTGCAATAAATAAGTGGGTTTTGGGTTGCAATTTGGGCACTCGGTCTCAAAAAGGTTTGCCATCACTGGGGTATAGAAATGTATATTAGAATTTAACATTTAGAAAAGCACCATTCATAGTCTTTTTTGTTGGGAAATAACAAGCTGACAGTCATGGGTAGACATCAGAGGGTAGACACTAACTCTGCCTTTCTTCTTCCCAATATTCAGGAGGTTTAATTGGTGGTTTTGCATCTGCTTTTTGATAATGGAATTTACTGTTGTTGAATTGTTACTTAAAAAAAACAGCTGGGCATTTTTTTCTTTCCCACTTCCTTGTTCTAGAGTAGAAGTTCTCAGTCTTTATTGCGAAGCCCACCTTCTAACGCTCAACTTCTGTTCAAGCCATCTGCTACTTTGAGGGGTCTCCCTTGACAATTCAACCTAAATACCTGATTAACATCCTGCACCAGTGTTCTTGGAGGATTCATTTTCAAGTTGGAGCATCTTATGCTAAAAAGGGCATTTTGAAATGCTCAAAGATTCTGTATTCTGTTGTTCCATGACATAGGCCTTGGTGTTTTTTTTTCTGCAGCGAAATTTCCATTATACTTTTCAGCAGTAAATCAGCTTTAAGCTGGACCTGACTGTGGTGATTCTGAATAGAAAATGGAAGTTAATAATTGATCAAGCGTGGGGAGAGCTAACCTGCTGGCCAGACGCAGACCTGCTTTACATTTCTAAAGCATCTTTTCTTTTGGGTCTGAGGCTGTGCTTTGACCACAGGCTCCCATTGCCGCTCTTTGGATCAGATCAGCTGTTTACTTTACATTTCTATAAAGAGCTGCTTTAAATAGGTTGAAAATTTCAAAAGAAAATGAACCTAGTCTGCAAAGAGAACCCATGGCCCGCTCTGGGATGGGAGAGTGATCTTGCCCAGCAGGGGGTGGAGAAAATGTTAATGGCACCTGTTGTGTGTGTGGGAGGAGGAGGTGAAAAGGCCCCAGCCTGCAGTGTGATTAGAAGCAGTTTTGTTGCATTAAAAGTGCCAACTCCGCAGGGTGCCAGTGATTAGAATTCAGTTTGGTGACCCCGTGCGCTATTTACAGCCTGCGAGTTCACTTAGGAGACCTTGTTCTGGGAAGAAAGATACTGGTTTTCGGCCTTTACTTTTGGATTGTAAAGTAGGATCTCTCTTCTGGTAAGGAACCAGCAGAGCCTTTACATTGTCAACTGGCCATCTGCTTGAATACAGCTATATTTAAGTTCCTGAGTCCTGTGCTTACAGCAGTTTCTCCTGTATTAATTTTTCAGACTGCCTTTGTGTCAAAGAGAAGATATTTGAAGTGCTTGGAGGGGAAGGGGAATCGAGGGACAAGTGAACCCTGGAAGAAAATATCACATGATAGTTGTGTTATCTCAGATTAGAGACCCTGAGGATAGAGAAGGATCTCACAGTCATTAACAGCAGTATGCAGTTTAAGGTGCTAGATCATAATGAAAGGATTTAATCGACTCTTTCCATCATTCTAACTTAAAATTGGCAGATCCCAGCAGATAGTCAGAGCTACCTTTTTCTGTTACTTGTGTGGGTATTCTTCCTGAAGCAATGGTTGTTTTCAGTGCATAGAGAAGGGCATTTAGACAGAAAATAGCAAATGAAATCCTGTTAAGGTTTTAAAAGAGTAAGAAAGTTTTTAAACACATCTTTTTTTAGAACTTTCTAGAAAGCCACCACTATTTCAGGCAACATGAGCTAATGATGACTGCCAATTCCTTACACTTCTTTGAGTTATATTTTCCTCTGTGAAAACCACCTATTAATGATAAAGCTCTGGATATTGTTTAAATAAAGCCTTGGGTGGAAGGGAAGTAAATCAAGAATCCCTAAGCTTTGTAAGAGTCTTCTCCTCTCTTTTTTTTGTAACTAATTTCAAACTTTTCAGTTATTCTGGGTTATTCTACCAGATGTTTGACAGAATAAAATGCTTCCTTCGGGGTGCATCCCTTGGTCCTGATCTCAAAATGTTTGTGCTAGTTCAGGGGTCTGCAACCTGTGGCTCTCCAGATGTTCATGGACTACAATTCCCATCAGCCCCTGCCACCATGGTCAATTGAACAATCAATATGTGCAAAATAATCGAAGAATGCAGATTCCAGATCCTCTTTTTCATGAAACAAATATTCCTTAGTTCAGCTGTTCCGTATTTGAGGGTTAGGTTTTTTGCTGGTCTGGTAAGAGGGTAAAATGTGGGTTAGCACACTCCTCTGCTCTTCCCTTGCACTGAGATTTAAGACAACTGGGTTTAGAACGAGTTGCAGCTCATCATGACTTCTGAATCTGGTGCTGTAACATGTTGCAGTTTGTCATAGTACTTTGATTAAAATGCAAATTATGTTTACAACTACTTTGAGATACCTTGCAACCTCTCAGAAAGGGCATGGCGGAACTGAGAAAAGAGCGACCAAGATTATGGAGTTATAACACTCTTTCTGTGAGAAAAAACTAAAGGGACTGCGACTTTTCAGTTTAGAAAAAGGTTGACGTAAAGGGCATGATCAAGGCTTCTAAGATTATGCACAGAGCAGAGACAATGCACTTTTTTCTCCTTCTCCCCAAATACTAGCACTCAGGGGTGTTCAGTGAAGTTGATGTGAAATAGATTCAGGATACACAAAGGGAAATACTACTTAGGTGATTAAAATGTGGAATTCATTTCCAAAGGATGCAGTAACAACTATGAGTATCGGTGGTTTTAAAATGGAATTAGATAGGTTCCTTAGTAGCTACTAGCCACTATGACTAAAGGGAATCTCCATGATCAGAAGTACCAAACCTTTCAATACCAGTGCTAGGAGGCAACATGGGAAAGACCTCAGCGCTAGGCCCTCCAGAATAACTAATTGGCCATTGTGTGAGACAGGATGTTGGACTAGATGGGTCGCAGTCTTATCCAACAGAGCTGTAGTTTTGTTCTTAACAAAACCAGAACTCTTTAATTCTTGAGGAAGGGGCCTATGAGCCAGAAGGTTGATCTCTGAGTTAGCAAACTGCGGCCTGTTTGGTAGTCTGAATGCAAGCTATGCGTCAGCCATGAAAAGCAGAGATATAGATCATTTTCCTTATTTTAAATTTTTACTTATAAGTAGATTGAGAAGTAGGTACATAAGCTTCTGTATTCTACATTTGCTGTTCCTCTTTATTTTTCTGTTTGACGTCACTAAAGATAATAGGTTGGAGCGTTTGCAAATGACTTTATATTTCAGCAGCTACTTGTGAGTATTTTTAAGTGCTGTGTTTATGCATTGACAAGATACAAGTGAATTTTACATTATCGTTAGCCACTTGTCCTTCTTTTGCATATGCTATATGTACGCGCTGCCCTGATCATTTTGCACTTTTGAAATGCTTAATAAAGCACTCATTTGTTTCCAGGATTACAGCACTGCTTTATTCAATCTGCAGCATTCTGGATAAAAATATCTTCCTATTGTGTGCTGTTGTGAGGTAAATTACTGCTTCACTAAAGCTTTTCTTCAGAAGAAATGTGCTCTACCAGAGGGATGGAAATAGCCTGCAGTAAAAGAAGCTTGTTGATTGGAAGCAAAGCTGGCCATAGCAGCGAAGTTGTGCAAAAGCCGTCTTGTTTGGAAATCAAGTTTAATTAAAAAGCACTCTCAATCCCTAGTAATACAACTGCTTTAAATTTTCAGACAGTGGGAGTAGCTCACCGTTGCCCAAGTATGCTTCGTCTCCTAAACCCAACAACAGCTACATGTTCAAACGAGAGCCCCCCGAGGGATGTGAGCGAGTGAAGGTCTTTGAGGAAATGTCGTAAGTAATGCCTTTTATATCAGCTGGGATCTGCAAATGCAGGAAATCTTTTTACTGGACGTATTCAACTCCAGATGAATAAACTACTCCAGCTGATGAGAGTTTTCTTTCAGAAGCGAACCACTTTTGCCAGTTTTGCCCAGGCAATAAGTTGAAGTGTTCCTGTCTACTCAAGTGGGGGGAAATGGAACATTTTTATTTTTGACCACACGACTATATATATTTATAAAAGAAGAACTAAGGGGGTCGCGTAAGCAGAGTTGTGGATTTTTCACTATTTTCTAACTGCTCTCAAAATGCTTTGCAGTGTGTACAAGAAAGTCTTCATAAGTATATTTAGCTTTAATTCTTTAAAGGCTATACATAGCAGCTGTGGCCAGAGAGTTCTTTTAGCACTATTTAAATCTTTATTGGCCTATATTTCCACTGTGTGTGTGTGTGTGTGTGTTTGAGAGAGACAGAAAGCGAACAAACTTTAAACAGGGTAGTTAATCAGTGATAGCATGTTAGAATCTGACCACTTCATCTCCATGTCCCCCTCCCAATCTCCAGTATTGCCCTTCAAGAAGTTGGAATGGTGGCTAGCCTTTAGACCATCACCTTTTCCACATGCCTATATTTAGCTCTCCAGTGGTCAAACCTTATCTCTTGGAAACATGTTCTGTGAATTCATTCTTCACACCTCCATTCCCCTCCCCCCCATACTTTCCTTGCATTTGGTCCACATACTACTGCTGAAAATGTATTATTCCTAATGGTGTTGGGCTGTCGTGCATGGTGTAGAAGAACAACCCTCCCCTTCAGCCATTCTCTCTTCCCTCTTGCCCTCATTTTTCAGAAGGAATTTTAAAATGCTTTTTTTAAAGTCACATTAGGTGATGTCACATAAGGACACAGACCCAAGGCAGATCGATTGTATCAGCTTGGTCAGTTTTATTCGGAATGAGCTATGTTGCATTAAGGTGAACCTACACAGTCTCCGCAGTTAGAAGCGAGGGACAGGGACAATGGAAGTTGCTTTTGCAGGAATAGACGGTCAAGAGACTGCCACAACAATAATGCTTTACTGCATCAGTTCCTTGTCAGTGTCCCTCGCTTGTGATTGCAGACACAGTGTGTCTTTGCCTGAATGTGACATTGCTCATTTGGAATGAAATTGGCAAAGTTGACTGGCTTGCCTTATGTCTGTGCTCTTACTTTACATTGCTAATGAGACAGAGAAAAAAATATTTTAAAATACCTTTTGAAAGCGGAGGAGAAAATAGCTGAAGGGAAAGTTGGGTGACTACAAGGGGGCATGAATAAGGACCAGGTGGAGAAATAAAGATTGTTTCAACATGATTGCATGCTCAAAGAAAGCTGACTTGGAAATGAATCAGAAAAAAGCATTGCAGTTAAAGTACTTGGGAAAAACAACAGAGTAAATTGAAGGGAAAACTTTTTTGGAACCAAAAGGAGGGGAAAAAATGTGCGGAATCAAAAGACAACAAAACACAGCATTTGGCAGCAAGATATGTTGTAAACTACTCATGTGGAAAAGACCTAGGAGGATAAATTTGTGTTACGTGGTCACGTAGACAAAGCCATTTAGCCCTAGTAAAAAAAACAAAATAACCCTTTTGGATAATCAGTGGAGGTTTCTGCAGAGGATAAAATTGACTTGCTAGGCCTAGAGAGGGGCAATTGTCTGATAGTGTGTTAACTTGATGTCAAGTGTGCTTGCTAAAGTGAAGTTTTTTCTGTTCACATGATGGTAAGCCTCGCACAGAATATTTTAAAATCACGGTTTGTGTATTCAGTGCCACTATAATGTTGAAATCTTCAAATTTTCTAACCGCTTTCCGGTTGCTTTTCTTTTTTGCCTGTATGTTTGTTGCTGTGGATCAAATGGTCAGCTGACTACCAATATGGAAGATGTTTGCCCATCTGTCAAATAATTCCATTCCTTGTCGTTCATATTTTAGCAACATGTAGAGCTGTGAGTTTGCACTGGGCTGTTCAAAAACGCTGACTGATTTTCTTGCTTGTCTTCCCTGCCCCCCACCGTTTTGTCGTAGGACTCGTCAGCCTGTCTCAGCCCCTCTCTTTTCATGCCCTGACAAAAACAAGGTTAATTTCATCCCGACCGGATCAGCTTTCTGTCCTGTAAAACTGCTGGGCCCTTTGCTGCCTGCTTCTGACCTGACACTGAAGAGCTCTCCAAACTCTGGTCAAAGCACATCTCTGAGCACTCTGACTGTCGAGCAGCTCTCCTCTCTGGTCTCTTTCTCCTCCCTCTCAGATGACACCAGCACAACGGACTCTACTGAGGTCTTAGTCCCACAGCCATCCCAGCAGCTGCCACAGCTTTTGCCGGAACTGCAGTCCGAAGAACACGCCTCTCCGCAAAACTATGTGATAATCTAGAGTCAGGCAGAGTGTCCGTCTCAACTGCATGAGTGGCACCTTTTTCTGAACAAAAACCAAGCTGCTTGATCAGCATCTTTCTAGAATTCAGCGCTCTTCTTGGCAGGGACAGAAATGCTTCTCTTCAGCATTTTTGTGTGCGTGTGTGGTGCGTGGGTGGGCAGGTGGGAGTTCAGGATGCTTGCAGAATCTGTGTATCATTAAGCATTTTTAGTGGAGACTATGCATTTCATAGAATGTTTGACCAGATTAGTACTGTGTCCTGTGTTCTGTTTCAAATTCTACAGTATAAATAAGCTCTATATCAAAACAAAGGTTGCCTGTCTAAATAGAATATGTCTTGCTGTGTTGTGTTCTATGGAAAATACTGTATTTCAGGATTATGTTTACAATTTATCCAGGTATTTATGTTTTGAACTTCTGTAATATCTACAATGCAAAAAAAAAATTAAAAAGAAAGAAATGGCCACAACAGTTGCACAGTGCCCACCCGATGGCCTAGCTTCAGGTACTTCTCTCTAAGTCTAAACTCAGGTAACTTGGAATGTATATCATATTGGGATATTAAATATTTCACAGCTAAAAAGCTAAAGAGGGAACATCACTCTTCTGCCTTTCCTTATTTTATGCATTAATATTTCCTCATTACATTCCACTTTCTTGGAAAAAATGCATTCAAGTCCAGGGAGATACCAACCCTGGCGGTGGGTGAACATGAGGAGAACCAGCAAATCCACGATGCTCTGCCATCACTTTTGTCATGTGGTTACAAGTAAAACAACCATTGCATTTACCGTCATTTCAGTGTGTAAATTGTGACATTTAAAAGTTTCAGGTGTTGCACTGTTGATGACTGTTAAGCTGTTGTGAATAAAAGTGTTCAGTACTAGGCTGTACATAAGAAACATTCCATGGCACGTGTGTGTGAGAGGATTTAAAGCAAGAATGTTTTCATTTAATTTCAGCAGATTTTTTTTTCAGGTCTCAGAAGAGGCGGTGGGAATTTCCTCTCGTGTTTGCGTTGGCAAGTTAAGGATGTGAAATGCTACTGTTACCATTTTAAGAGTCTAATTAATGTTTAGTTTCTCTTTTAGAGGAAATGTTCATTTGTGTGCTGGTTCGGGGGGATTCTTGTGTTTTTGACAAACAGTGATGGATGAGCCTTTATTTGTACAGTGGGGATTTCGCACTTGGACTGAAACTCTCAGAAGCAACGTATGAGGTTTTGTGAAAAAAAAATAGAAATAAGAAAGAAAAAAGCAATAGTTTTTAAGTCACATAATCTAATTGAAGCCTTTCCTAGGAATCTCTGGTTTAGGCCACTAGCAGGTAGATTCTTGTAGTTTGAAGAAGGCAGGTAGAAGATGCTGGACCTTGTGAGCTGTACAAGATGCTGCATGGCCTAAGAGCATCCTGTAGCATAACCGTACTGCCCTGCAACTGCAAGAGCACGGCTTTCAGAGATAATACCTTGCAATATAAAGAGGACCCCAAAGGCAAAAGAGAGATTCTCGTGTCTTTGCTTTCAGTTCAGTGGAAGTAACTTTATGCAAGCCTGTTCAGAGGAAAGCTTGCTTCCCGTTTCAGGAACTGAAAAGATTCACAGACTGCAGCTGATGCAGCCTTTATTTTAACTCCACCACTTTTTCTTCTGAGGAAGAATTTTAGGTGGAGGGGGGACTGTTTAAAAAGCCCCCATAAAGAGTACCTAAGAAACATAGAAAACAGTGTGGGTATGGGTGTGTGTGCTGCTGCAAGATGAAACTCAGTTCCTTCCTGTCATCACCAAAGAGTTTGGTACTAATCTGTTAGGAAGTGTAGGCCAACAGCCTCTAATCCAGTTGTTGTATGGCTGTTAGAGTGGAAAGGTAAAAATCTGTGTTTGCTCTCCCACCCCCACCCCCCAACAGTAAATCTTTTTAATACAGGCATCTTTAACTTTGCTGATCTCAGGCCTTGGTGAAAGCACTATATAGTTTGTATGTTAAAGTATAAAGGGGAAAAAAATCCAGTTCTTGTGATCCAGATGTGAGTTCTTTAAAGTTTTGACATTTCAAGCTGAATATTACAAGATGCTTTTCTTATCGTCTGGTGGTTTCCAAGTATAAATATATAGCTGTTGGGGTTGACGGTGAAACTGCCAGGTGGCTTAAATCAAGAATGAACTCTGGTGTACCATATTTACAGTGACGTTACTCATTATGTTTTCCCATGAGAAACTAAATATTAATTGTCACGCACATTTGTTCTTAGCCTATTGGAAGATTTTTGAATCAAATATGTTAAAAGTTGACGCTTTGGTATGTAAATCTCCCAGCAGTTGTTGATCTCCAATATATCCTACACCCAGCTGTAGAAATTTGTCAAATATCTGTTTCAAGAGTTTTGTACATAGTTGAACTGTTATTTCTAGCCACAGTGCTGAACAGTATTCGAATTACCACACTATTGCTTTACACGAGGAAGTGTGTGGCTTTTGTTTTGTATTTTTTTCAGTATAGAGGTTCCTGTGTCTTATTTAAATAAAATTATTAGGAAAAAGAAACTTGCAAAGGAAGCTTCGTGTCTGTTTTGAATGTGGAGCTGCGAGAGCTGATTTGAGCGTTCAGAAAAAAAGTTTGGGTTTCCTTGAACTTTCCACTGTAAGGGGGGGGGGACTTTGTATGCTGCTCCATCTGGAAACTCCTCTTTGTGCATAAAAAGCTCAAGATGCAGGATATTCAGCTGCTTGCAAAACAGGAACCGGGGCATTTGTTTCTGTGCCTCATGTGATGTCCCTTTAATCTTCTTGTTAATAGGTTTCCTAAATATTAATCAAATTGGTAATGTTGCACTCAGACTGTCTTTGTTTTGTTTTGTTTTGTTTTTCTTTTTCTTTTTTGCAATTTAACCGATCCTACATTGGCTTACAGCATTTTCAGCAGTTTACAGAGGAAGAAATTCCTTTATCTGCAAGACCATGTAGCTTAAGTCTGGGGTATTTCTAACCCAGCTGTTGAGAAAACCTTTGCTTCTCCATTAGACATGCTAGTAACATCTAACTTCTTATTTTGTGTGATTGTTGACTCACAGTAGCACTGATGCATTAACTTGCCTTTTTATTTAACCTTATCTGTCCCTGCAGATTTGGAAGTGGAAATTCATATTAACATTTGCTCCCTACCCAACACTTGCTTCTTTATAGAAGCTGCAGAATATAACATTTTCTGTCTTGCAGACACATTTCTCTCTCTCTGTGTGTGTGTGTGTCTGTGTGTGAAAGAGAGAGTGAAAAACTGTGTGTGTGCGAGAGAGAGAGAGAGAGAAACTGTCATGGTATGCTTCAGCACATATTTAAACTTCCATTAACAACGTTGCACATTTCCCATTAAGCTTTTACTATTAGTTACTAAAAGGTTAGCACATTATCTTGTGGCCTGAACGCCTTAAAATCAAGAGTAGAACAATGATGTTTTCTGTACCACATTGTGATATTGATGAACGTGGTATAAGTGGTAAGAAGAAGCTAGCATTATCCCTGCCCCCAAATTTCTCTAGTTATATTGTAAGTATGTTAACATCCTGAAGTGGAATGTGTATGTGTGTGTTTCTATGCCATCGAGTCACAGCTGGCATGTCAATTCCGTAGGGTTTTCAAGGTAAGAGAAACTCAGCAGTGGTTCACCATTACTGCTCTCTGCATGGGCTGAGAGAGTTCTGAGAGAACTGTAACTGGTCCAAGATCACCCAGCAGGATTCACGTGGAGGAGTGGGGAATCGAACCCATTTTCTGCAAATTGCAGACTGTCACTCTTAACCAGTGCAACCAGGTTGCAAGTGGAATACCCAAGGTAAAGCCAAGGCTGTGTCTACATTGAAAAATGTTGGTGTTGCTCCTGGGTGCAGTAACGATTTGTATTTCAGTGCAACATATGTGCTTTACATTGCTTGCTCCACGTCAACATCTGTGGAGATGAGAAGCATGTGGTATGTGTGGAGGAAAAAATTAAGAAGTGAAGAATCAGCTGTGATCCAGATGATAGGAAGGTGTAGGATTTCTTTGCCGTTACTTTCACAGGATGGCTAGAGGCAGAGTTACAGCTGAAGCCAAGAAAACCTGCACCCCAACATGGCGTACTGTTCTTAAGCTATTCTCAAGATATTTTACTAAGATCCCACTGGGGGCTCCTTTCTCTCCTTGTGCCTGTTGTTGTTGTTGTGTCCTAAATTTTATAGCACTTCTACATTGTTTTATTGGGTTCTAAAACTGGGACAAATATCTACAGCTAAGCTTGACTACTGGGAGGGGACATTTCTTATGCCATTAGCTGCATCTAACACCCCACTTCTGCCATTTATATTAAAATTCTAAAAGTGTAATTGATTAGCTCTCGCCAAATAAATCTGACAAAACCATTACTGAATTCCTTGAGAATAACTTGTTGAGCAGGTGGGCTCTCCTTGCTATACTCTTATCTGATGGCAAAAGAGAAGTCACCTTCAAGTTCTCCTATAAATATAAAAAGATTCCCAGAGTATCTTAGTCTACCAGCTGTTCACATGCTTCTACTGTAGAAACAAAATCTTTATGTGTTTATCATCAAGTTATTGTGTGAATACACAATCACAGTTCCACTTAGGGCACTTGGTGTCTGTTGAAACACAGGTTTGGTCAAGGTGTGTCATACCAATAATTATACAAAGAGGTAGTGCACTTCATAATTCAAAGCTCCAGCAGAAGAGATTCCAAGACATGGTTGATGAGCTATTGCTCGAGAGTAGATCGTGCATCACCTAGGAGACTCAGGAAAAGATCTACTCAAGACTTCTTTTTGAAGATCTTATCTTGTTGGATTTTTCTCTGTTGGTTAGCTGATGGTTTTATTTCTATTAATTTCCTTGTTCGAGCAGACTAACATTTGGTTAAATGCATGGGGTAGTAGGGACTATGACAAGGTGTTTTTCATTACTCAAAAACAGCTTCAGTTTTAAGTCTAGCACATGTAGTCTCTTCCACAAATACCTATCTAAGAAAATGGACTGCTTCCATATGAACCTTTCTTGTCTATTATCCACTTGCCTCCTCTTGCTAAGCTGATGTTTGTTTCTGAAACAAGCCTAAATAAAGCCTTCAGGGACAAGCCTAAATATTTCATGACAACTTACAAGATGTGTGCCCAACCTTGAGCTTGCTGTTCTCCAAAGTGATTAGTGTTTGTACAAATGCAACAATGCTTTAGTTAAAAAGTCAAGTTCCCATAACCAAACTGCAGTACCTGCTCTGCCTTAAGAGACACATTATAGTTGTAGGCCAATAACTGAAATAAAAAAGTGTGCTATGTGCTGTTCTATCATTGTGGGATTCTACCAGTGCTAAGAGCTATTCTTAAAGCTAAGAGTGGTGTTACTTTGTTTTTCCGGTGTAGCATTGTGTTAAATTTCTCCAAACCAATTGGTCAGAGAGCTCATACTAACCAGGAGAAAGGAGAGAGACAGGGCCCTGTCATTTTCCCAGGACTGGAAAATGTCTCTCCAACAAAAGTTTGAACTGCTTATCAAAGGGAAATATCAATGTCACAGCTAATTCAGGAAATGGAAGTTCATTTTTCAGGAAACGATACCCTTTGGAGAGTAAGGGAGCAGTAGTGACCTGAGCTAATTTGACAAGTGCATGTGGCATTGTTATGCTGTTGGTCTTTATACTGTTTAAAAAAGGGTTCTGTTATTGGCCATTGGGGGTTTCTTGGTTGTGTCACTGTGGTCTGGTAGTTTTTGCTCTTCGCATTTCACCCACATCTATGGGTTGCATCTTCAGAGGCATGTCATGGTAATATGTGTTTGTTTCTGTGGCACAGTGTGGAATGATTGTGTGGTTTGTCCACCTCACAGGTGGGAGGGGGGTGAGGCATATTTGCATGTGTCCAGGTAGAATTCAGTTGGAGTTGCCTTTGCAGTTGCATTAGCATGCGTCTGGGTGGGGTTCATTTGCAGTTGAATTTGAGTCTGAAAACGAGTTGAGTCTGAAAACGAGTGACTCATATCAGAAACTGGAGTCAGGTAAGGTGGTGGTGGGGGGAGGAGAAAAGGAGGAGTTTGTAGTATCTGGTGGAATGTTGAATGGTGTTTGAAATGTCTTAGTTTTTTGTTTCAGTGTTTTTTTAGTACTGGGGGCCTGGTTTTGTTGGTTTCAGACTCTTCCTTTTTGTTGAAACTGTTCTGGTATTGGTGGATTTCATTGGCTTCCCTGTGTAATTTGACATAATGGCTGTTGGAGTTGCCAAGAATTTCTCTGTCTTTAAATATGACCCCTTGTCCAGCTTGGTTTAGAGCACGTTCAGCTACTACTGATTTCTCAGGTTGGATTAGTCTGCACTGACTTTCATGTTTTTTAATTTGCGTCAGAATGCTGCAATTTGTGGTCCAGCTGTGGTGAAGGTTCGGTTATTGCCAGTGCATCACCTGTCTTGTTAAATTGACCAGATGAGTTATTTCCCAAAGAAGTGGCTGCACATCGTATGTACGGTATCCCTCCCAAGCAGGGCATAAGGTATTCTCTGGGATGGTCTTATCAAGAGATAGGAGGCAGAACCAAACAGTGCCTTATGACTAGTACAAAGGACTAGTGTGAACCTCCTTCAAGCAGTATCTGTATCTATACAGAATGATTACTTCTGTTTCTACCTTCTGTAAAGGACTAGTAGACAGTAGGTATGATTTCAGCATTCAGGACACTCGAGTGTCTGCTATCTGTGGCTATCCCTAGATAATATTCATCCACCTCAGCAAACTTTACATATAATTTTGCTTAGTAGAGAGGGGGAAGTTAGATATGTCATGCACCATTTCCCAGCATTGACTGAATTCTCCATCGCTTTAGCCCATGAAGAGGAAGGAAATTGGATCTTTGAGGAAAGGGTATCAAGCTAAACTTTATGCAGCACACAACTTGCTTCTAGAGGTTTTTGCAAAACTGCTGTGTACATATTGCAGCTTATTAGCAACATAATGGACGGCAAAGGCCTTCCATCTTCTTTACCTAAAGGGGCATGGTGGTAGTGTTGCAGGATCTGTAAGCATTCCATTGATAGGAATCCTAACCCAGGATCTGTAAGCAGGATCTGTGAGCATTCCATTGATAGGAATCCTAACCCGACATCCTAGTTTAGTTATCTAGCACTATTGCCAGAAAATACATTGGGATGGCTCAAAATATCCTCCATGAATGTTCCAGTGGCTGCCATATCCCCCGTCTTACCATCCTGGTGGATATGAAGGCCACCTGCCTTATCAACAGATAAGTGGATGTGGCTCTGGGCAGAAGCGCTGAAGCATCAGCAACACTGTATTCATGATAGCAGATTTCTTCTGAAGATATCTTTTTTTCTTTTAGATCCTAGTGCATCCAAACAGCTTTAGGATAGCTTGAAGATTTTCACAGAACTTCCTTCTAAGGATAGCAAATCAGTTTTGTGTGTATGTGTATACATACATACATACTTGTGTGTGTGTGTGTGTATACATACTTTTGTGTGTGTGTATATACATACATATGTACACACACACACTCTTACTTCCAAAATCAAATAACTAACAGCAGTGTAGTCAGTACTTACAATTCAGGGGAGTGTTTATATTGGGAAGATAATGGGGCTCTGTTAGTACCTTTGTTGTCTAATTTAACAACACATGCCGATCTTAGTAAAAAAAATCGTACTCTCCTATACTATGTAATTACCCATAATAATAATAATTATTAAAAAACTTCATACCATATATTGCACTGTAAGCCTGGGAACTCAACAGAAGGTGAACAGTATGTTTGCCAAGCTCCGTTGTAGGCACTCATGACAGTAATGTCCATTGTTTAAAGTAAAATGCCAAAATACATTCATTGCTTGTTCTGCCTTGATGTTCTAAGTTGTTTTTGCATTACACGATTTCTGGTTTTATCTGTTGTTAATCACTGTATTCAGAGAGCTTTCTAGGGGTGAAAGTTGGTGCTTTTCCTGCCTCAAATCTTGGTGGCAGTTCAGCTATTGTATCTGAAGTGTGATGTGAACTGGTGGCAATGCAGACCTTTGTTACCCTCGTGCGGCACTCTCTGCACAATGCCCTGATTGAGTGGGAGCCATTTGCAGCTCAGATGTCTATGATCTGTGACCTAAAAACAGCTCTAATTAAGTCTGACACACTAGCGTATTAGCTTGCTTGAAAGCCACTGCGATCTATTCACATTAGCCCCCTTTTTTCTCTCAATAAAACATTCCACCTCTAAAAGCTGGCAAGGCTACAGCTCCAGTCCATTTTGCTGGTTGCAGATCTAACATAGATTGGGATGAAAATAATAGCGTACAGGGTTTTAGAACGCTGTAAACAGTGGATGGAAATGGAGAAGTATCTGCAATATATTATGGAATGCACCCTTCATTGTTTATAAAACCACCAGCTGCTTTCGGCAAATGTCAGTTTTGTCTCTAAACATAATTAGGGGAACTTCTGAGCCTCTATCTTGTGGGCTTTAGCAAGATGGAACAGAAAAAAATATATATATATAGGAAGCCAGACGGCTATTGTGATATGATAATATGCACTGGTGAGTAACTTCCACCCCACCCCCCACCCTTCGCATACACAGACATACACCTTGGTTTTCTTGCAGAGGAAAAGAACAAATAATTGGAAGAGCATTAAGTGGTGACAGTTAGAAGCACCTGGGTTTGGATTTTTATACTGTTGCTTCTGAAGGTGCAACTGTCCGGGTGCTACAGAGGCATTCCTCTTGTGTGAGGCTCCTGGAAGACTATTACTCTGGTGCCTGACACCAGAGGAAGCAAGCTCTGCAGTGGAGGACCATTTCTCTAGTGCCCAGAGGAGTGAGCCAAAGGGCTCGAGCTAAGGGCTCTTGGTTTGTGGCTCTTCAGCTGGGAATTGAGCCTGTGGATCCTATAAGTATTTTAAGAAGCTTTTACTCTGTGGTGGTTGTCACCCTTTTGACATTTGGTGAGGTCTGTTTTCAGGTTAGATCAACTCACCAAGGTGTCTCTAGGGTGAAATAATCCACTTCAAAGACATTGATGAATGCTCATGGACTACTCCTAGTCACTTGCGGGAGCTCCGTGCCCTGTGTTTGTTTTCTTTCCTGAGAACAAGATGGACTTTGCTTGTCAGAAGTATAAATTGATAGGGATCTTAAGAGGAGAAGGTTTGGAGCCTGGAGGAAAAGATTACTACTCTTCATGAGATCAAGGAAGGGGAGGATTTCATTAACAAAAAAGCCTTGAGGCTCTGCATGGGGAAAGGGAGGCCAGTCAAAGGGACCATAGCACAGATGACCGCCCTAACAAGACTCCTCAGGCTTCCCTGATGTGTCCTGGGAGACAAACATTGCAAAACATCTCATCCATGTCATGCAAGTTGCTCACCTGCCTGGCTGACAACTTCCTTCCATCAAATGGTGGAGGAAGCTATGAGGTTCTCAGCCACACTCGACTGAATAGTGACCAACAGGCAAAGGGATGGTAGAAGAGGTGAAGATGGTGGGGACCTCAGTGTGAGCTGACTATCCTTCTAGAATGTATTTGTTGTAGGGGACCAAAAACATTTGTAGCCACATGTTATTTAGTAGGGCTGACTTGAATGAATTCAGAGGGAAGTCATTCCATGGGCAAGACTGTTAGACAGGAAAGGAGCAAGTGAAGGGTGGGCTCTCCTAAAACAAAAGCTCTTGCAAGCTCAAGCCATTGCTATACCAACAAGGAAATATGGTAGGGGATCCAAGAAGCCAGTGTAGATGAACAGAGAACTCCATGATGAGCTAAGGGAGAAAAAGGAAATGGTCAAGAAATGAATGCAAGGACGTACCTCTAAAGAGGATATGTGTGCACTGGTCGGCACTGTAGGTCAGCCATCAGAGAGGCCAGAGCTCACATGGTGGCAGGGATGCTTGCTATGGCAAGAAAATGAGTCTAAATGGGAGGAGACTAAGAATGGATTGTATGACTGAGAATTATTTTTCCCTGCATAAAAACTTTGCAAGTAAAAAAAAAAGAAAAACCACCCAGCACAGAAGAGGAGGAAGGATGAATCTATGGAGGTTTTTACATGGGGGAAGCATTAAAAATGGTATCCTTGCTTGCAGTCTGAACTGGCACAGTGTGCTCAGCCACTTGAAGACATCCACATTATTACTGTGCTGTATGTGTCAATCTGCTTTTTAATATATCAGATATCTTCACAAAGGGAAGGGGGGGGGACAGGACCAGCATGCTGTACACACAACTGGTAACCTATTGTTCAACACTCATCTTGAACCATTCAACCAAAGTAAAGGGATAGCCCCTGTTGTTTTAGCTTCCTGTCTCATGACGATCAAGGAAGAAAGGGGTCAGAGATATTAATTGGAGGAGTAACGTCAACTCGAAGCAACATCTTGCCTACACGATTCTCTTGCCAAGCTGCCTGCATGGAGCGTGCCTGCTGGCCGTGGGATGAATTAGTACCTTGTGACTGAAGAGGATTATGTCCCCACTGGGCGACCTGCCCACATTCCTGCTGACAGAAAGGAAGGTGTCCGCACAAACACGGTTTTGTGTCAAAACCATCTTTATTGAAGAAGAATGTCACAATAGGCTCAAAAACATGGGTATATGAAATCAGTTGCGATGAAAAGTACTTGGAGTGGAAACTGCGACAACTGAAAATGCACATCCTGGCAAAGGCGACGCCACGAGTTCTCTGAACTGCAGAAACTGTTGGCACAACAGAGTGCACTGGAAGGAATTCGCCTGGGCCGTAGACATGGGCCTGTGTGCAATGCTGTCGGCCTAGTAATTTTAAGTCCGAGAACAAGCGTGGCTGATTGGTGGACTGATACAGTTCTCTGAACAAAGTAGACCCAACATATTGATTTTTCACTACGGATACTAAAAGAAGTGTAGTTTACATTTTCACATGGCAGCAGTATACTGCAAGCTACTGTATATACAATTGATTCATGCAGTTTTTTTTCCCCATTACATTATTTTGTTTTCTGATTTACAGAAATATAAAAAATAGGTCTGTCATTTATATGTTGCCAAGAGCTGGCAGCATGTTAATCTGGTTAGCAGCCCTCTCCCATCGGTACATTCACAGACATAAAAAGGTGCAGCTTCTTTATACAAAACAGGAGCAAGGAGCCATTGCCTATCGAAAGGGGAGGGTTGATCCCTTTGATTTTATTAGAATTGCACAGATTTGAGAAGTTGTACAGCAGCACACATATCTCCTCTCTAAATCCTCTAGAGCCCCCAGAACAGTGTTGATGGTGAAGGCAGGCAGCTCATGCATTGAGCAACTCGTGTTCTTTATCTGTTTTCCCAACAGCGTCTGGGTTGGACAAGGGGTCCAGATCAGCAAAGAGGCTAAACCAAGCAGTTAAATCTTTAGAGGTGCTTGCAGCTTCTGCAAAAATAAAACACAGTCCCCCACCATGTCAGGTTTTTGTTTTTGCTCGACAGCGATCTGAAACAACACTCATTCTGACCAGAGATTTAGAACACCCTGCTGAAGAAAAGGTACATCTTTGACATCCCAGGAGACGCATTTTAACATGCTGCGATGATTACCACCCCCCACCCCCCTGCACTGGACCATTCCATAAAACTTGTATACTTTTTGGACACTTTCACACATGCAGAATAATGCCCTTTCAATCCACTTTTACAATTGTTTGCAAGTGGATTTTGCTGCAAAGTACATTGAAAGTGCATTATTCTGCATGTGTGAAAGTGCCCTCTGCCTTGCGCATGACCACCAAAGTGACTGAAACTCTCTTTAACTTATCTGTTCCCTTGCAGCATCCTTTGAAGGGCAAGGGCATATCAGTCCACAGACACAGAAGGATGGCCCTGGTACTTGCCTCTTTTGGGGGGAGGGGGGAATTAAGGAGGCCATCAGGTGGTGAGACCAGGAAAGCTGGCAAGGCCACAGAGTAGGACCCACATTGCCTGCAGGCAGAAGTGTTTTAGTTCAGATTGCCAACTGGAAAGGGGAAGTGGTTGAGGCAAAGCAAAGCAAAGCAGGCTCTCCTGATGATCCAGGGGAGGTTTGTGCTTGACTTCAGCCTTCGCAACTCAGGAGATTCCACTGCACCGCCACTCTGCCATGGCTGCATTAATGCCAACAAATGAACAGGCATAGGAATGTTCATTCTGACTGCTTAAATTATGCTCCAATTAAATGATAACTCCTGAAAGGTAACTGGTTTATGTAAACAGACCTGAGAAGAAACTAGGGCGGAAAAACATAAACTTTTAATAGCTTTGTTGGTAAAGCAAACACAGATGAGGGTGAACACCCCAAAGGGTAACAGATTTATCACCTTTCATGGGCGTCTTGTGGGTGTTCATGACCGGGTTGCTGGATTTCTGTGCTGTCTGTGGTGCAGGGGAAGGGCTAATGCTGCTGGCTGTCCAATCTGAAATGCAACAGCAAAGTCGCAGTCATGTCACTTATCAGTGGCTATTTAATGAACTCAGACCACTTGCCTGAAGCCAGAGATCCCAAACCTTTTTGAGCCTGCAGGCACATTTGGAATTTGGACATAGAATCATAGAATCACAGAGCTGGAAGAGACCCCAAGGGACATCAAGTTCAGTGCAGGAACACACACAATCAAAGCATGATGGCAGCAGCAATAACAAAATGGCTGCCACAAAATGGCTGCTGCAGGAGCAATGATTGCCACTGCTTTACTTCAATAATACAGTGCAAATCCTCGTGCTGTGGTGGCAACTTCTGCCAAAGTACACTTTAAAGTCTCCACAGTCAATCAAATCTCCAACAGTCAGAAGCCTTGCTGGGCTAAAGCTCCAGCTGGCCCCGTCCACTTTATAAAAACACTTGGCAAGCACCAGAAAAAGGGGGCACCATTTTAGAGACCTCTGCTGCAACCAATTGCTGAGAGTGAACTATTTCTCTTGCTCTGCTACAAGTCAACTATGGTTTATTTTTAGGTGCTCTTAGAAAGGCAAATAGCGCTCTCTTATCAGTCAGCCTACAATATTTTGATACTTAGAGAAAATCATGAACAGATTTGCTGCTGGTGGGGAGATTTCAACTCCCCCCCCCCCCCAGAAAGGCTAGCAGACAGCAAGAGGCCACAACTCTTTCTAGGTTGATCAGCTGCTTGGTTCATGCACAGATGGGCTCTGACAAAAACAGCAGTTAAAAATTGTTACAGAGTAGCTCTATATCAGGGGTGTCAAACGTATGGCCCTGGGGCCGAATGTGGCTCCTTGAGGGGGCTTGGGCTCACCAGGCCAGATCAGTAGTGGAGGGGGGGGGGGCGTTTGCATTAGCTGGCTCCCTTGGGCATGATAAGCCCTCTCAAGGCATGATAAGCCCTCTCAAGGCAGCCACCCACCCACCCCAACCCCACTGCGGGCTTGCTAGTCCAGGCACCCCCTCCCCACAGTGCTGTCCTGGGGCAAACTGAGGCAGCACCACCACCCCACACGCCCACGGCCTGAGCCCAGTCCAACCAAGTCACTTTTATGTCTTATCGAACTCTCGTAACAAATGTTCAACACCCCTGCTTTATGCAGTGGAAATTTGCCTGTGGGAGAGATCCCTCCTCCCACCCCCCCACCCCCCGGTTTTAAAGTGTTTGCTGGCTGAAACTCTATGCTCAAAAAGCAGCTGCAGGACATTCAGGAAATAAAGCCTTCTGCTCCTCTGCCAGCCACTGTACCTAATGGGGAAAGTTGAAACAAACAAAAGTCATCCTCCTACCCCCAATTAAATTTAAAAATGGAAGCAGACACTCAATTATCCACCCTTGCCACGAAGTGCAGTTCCTATACATATAAATTAAACACAACAGCTTTATTATTAGCAAAATGGAATACAAGTAGAGACAGGGCGGGGGCGGGAGAGAAGAGAAAATGCCTTTTGATTAAAGCAGTCTGTACAATTAGAAAAGCAGCCAGATTAGAGAAAAACATCACCAGTGGAATACTGAAAACACCTAGTTGGTTTTCCTAAGGAGCCAGACTCTCTTTCACCTGCACAGATAGCACTTCAAAAAACAATGACTCATTCTACAAAGGGGCGCAGAGCACGCCCCTCCCCAAAGTCAAAACTGAGAATGAATATGCCCAGCAACAACTTAATTTTGTGGACAGACAAAACAGAATGAAAGAGAAAGCCTATTTGATTTCTCCTTTCCCAAAAGGCAGGAGGGGTGGGGCTCACGGGATGGGGAAAAATAATTTTCTGAGCCTGTGAAATGTCAGGTGTGTGGTTAACTTCATGTCACCCATACCGGAAGGAAAACTGTCTGGTCTGAGGTGATTCACAGATATGCCCAACTGATTTGTAGCTTGACTGAAGATTTAGGCGGAAGTCCTACTGCAGGCTGGTTGAACCTCATATGCCTCAACAGGATTAGGCAGGGTAACTGTCCACAGGATTGCAGCCTTGAAAACAGGCTTAATCACATCAATGAAAAACAGTCACCTGAACAGTTTTCTGCATGCATTGCTGGGAACCCTGGTGCCTGTCTGCTACATTCTTCCACTGGAGGGAAGCGTCCACTATAGTATATGTATCACAAAAGAGGAGGAGAGGGCAATTCCCAAATCTTTTCAGGATTCTTTGTGTGGTGCAGAAGAATCAGTTGTCAATCTTTTTGGAAAATATGCTAGATGCTGAACTTAAAATATTCCCTTTATAGCATGCAATTTATGCATAGCCCACACAGATTTAGGGCTGTTCCATTTCTATTAATCTGGAGCACAAACAGCTGGTCAGACATTGGACAGGCAATAAGGTGTGTTGGCTGAAGTATTTTATTATTACTTCATCAAATTTATATGCTGCTGGTCTATTTGGTTGTGTCTATCTTTTAAGGCATCTGTGACACAGGTTGGCCATAAATGTCATCTCCTCTTGCCTATAAAATAATTCTGATACATGTACACGCTGCATTTCAGTAATGGAGATGTTCCAAATGCTCATCCCCATAGTCTACACACTACCGACATAAATGAAGAAAGGGCGTTCTCTGCCCAGCATAACCACTGTCAATCAGGATAGACAAGACTGAGCTAGATAGACCAACGTTCTGAGTTGGACTTTTAGGTGGCTCCATAACTTTTCTTGATGACTGTAGACCTCTTCTTGGACATTTATTTTGACCTGCAACCAGTGGCGTAGCGCCAAGGGGGCGGGGTGCACGACGCACCTGGCATTCCAGGGGTGTGGCAGTGTGGCCGTGGCAGGGCCGAAGCCCCTCACTCTGCCCCACCTACAGCCTAATATCTGTTTCACTTCAACCTGCATGTCTTTCCCACCCTTCAAATATTTTCTCCCTTTAAAACACATCCTTTTTTCCTAGTGTGTCGCTTTGACTCTCAAAAACATATCCCACAAAATTCTTGTTGGTCTCTAAGGTGCTCCTGGACTCGAATCTACCTATGCATTGTTGTTATTTTCTCAAATGACAAATATTCTAAGCCCTTGATCAGCTTCTGCTGAAAAGTGAAGAGCCAATACTGACACAGCTGCAGCAGCCAACTATTCAACGGTGCAACAACTATTAACACTTTTATCCTGTGTACGAGGCCTTTGCTAACTCTATCCACAATGGCATCAGCCTCTTTTGGAGAACAGCAGCATTGTGTAGGTGGCATACATTAACATTTTATGATACCCTATAATCCTTATGTTTTTCAACGGTACCAGAACATGCTCTCTTCCCCTTCTTTGAAATCAGACGTTCTGTTTGGAATGTGCAGTACTTTGCAGCTGTCTTCATAAACTTCAGCCTGCACTACAGTCACAGATCATGCAAGGAGTCACAAATCAAAAATGCAGAATGATTTCATTAACGCATTTTCTGGTGAGCCAAAAGCAACCGCCTCCTTCATCCTCTCAATGACCTACCTCAAAAGATTTTACACACCCACAGTACTAGCAAGGATCCCAGGCTGAAAGACTTGCCCAAGGCCAGTGGGAACGTTCATAGGTTGGCAGGGATTTAAATTCACGTTTTCTTGATCCAAAGCCAGCATGCTACCCTTTAGAACATAGTAGCTGGCATGGTCAGTTGTTTGCAGTAGCACTGTTTAGCCATATAATCCAGCAGAGTTTCAAGAGAGCATGTTTTTCTTACAAAGACAGGCTGTCTTCTGTTAAATAACAGAGTAGTGTAAATGCAAATAACCCCAATTGTGGAAAGTTTTTCCCCCAGAGTTGTCATTCATTGTGGTGTAAGTGGCTTGCTTGTAAAGTACCCTAACTAAGGCTTTGCTGGTTAAACAACAATGCCACTTTGTTCGGATTCTTTTCTGTTATCCACTGCATGCAGGTCTAAAAGAACAAGCATCTTGCCCTTGCATGTGTTACACTCCAATGTATATTGCCCGAATAAGGAACCACTCTCCAGCATCAGACTGGGAATGTACAAGACCTGTGCTTAAATCCCTTCTCAGTCAGGCCTTCTGCCTCAGCTCCTCACCTGAAACTGAGAACTGAAGCAGAGTTGCTTGCCACCCATCTCAGAGGACCACTACTATGAAGCCAGAATCAAAACTGTCAATCTGTCTGCCCATTCAAATGTTTTAAAAATTTATGCCTATTTGAATGCAGTACTGTCTTTGGGGACATTGCATCCTATACCAGGCGTTCTGGTTGTATCAGATCTCAAGAGCAATTCTACAATTTAGAGAGGGTGTTGATAGTGGGGAAGGGAAAACCCTTGATAAGAATCACTTCCAATGAGGACAGGCAGTAAGAGGCTAACATACAACCATTTTCAGATTCAGCACAAGAGCCACACGATGCATCCGGGTTAGTTCCATGTAACAGGCTCTTGACCATTCTCCCCTACCTCACACCAAGGGTGCAGTCAAGGTTGGATGCTTCACCCTACATCTAACAGCCATTCTTCTACCCCAAAATTCCCCCAAATAAGGCCCATAACCAATTGAAGATGGCATTTTTGAGACAGAAAAATGGCTAGCAATGTTTAAAAAGTCAGAAAAAACTTAGATGAAACTCTGTGCACTGTGGAGTCTGGCCTTAAGGCAGAGTCTAACAAGATGAGGCACAGTTTGGTAGTAAAATACACACTTTGTATACATCTGGCACTTCCAGAAGGGAAGGGAGAAATGCTGGCACGGGTCAGTGCCTGAGATATTGGGAGGTCACCTGCTAGAGAGTTCAGCGTTGAGCCTGATGAGCTTATAGTCTAGCTCAGGAGGAGACTGCCTCCTATAGACAAATCTTTTCGCATTTGTATAACACTTGAAGTGTTCACATGCATCATCTCAGCAAAGCTTACAATCAGCCTAAAGCAGGCTAGTGTTAATTCATGCCAGAGGTGAGATCTGAATTGCAGACTTCTCAGTTCACAGCTCAGTTTATTACATCTTTAACTTTTCTATACTGGATTACATTAAAGCCACTAGCTTTCCTACAGTGAGCTATATGACATTCTTACATCATCTTTAACGTTTCCGTATTATACATTTGAACTAGAACGAGAAGCCGGTTATGTCCCTAGTGACACATCTATGAAGCCAAAGTACATGTATTTCAGTCACTAAATTCCCACTGATGACATGCTTCTATCTTAGGCCTGCCAGTCTTGACAAAGTCCCTTTAATAACAGCTTTCGTTCTGCTACGGCAAGCTCTTCTATTTTCCTCTACCTGAAGAATGTCAGAGGAATAATTTTCCTGTCAACAAATGACAAGCAAACCAGCCCACGTTAACACCCTGGAGGAGTTAAGTACCCTTCACACGCGTCATCCCTTCGATCTAAAAATAATGAGGCAATTTTTTCCTTTCACCCTTTACGCCTCCCTCCCACAACTACCATCTGCCCAAGAAACGGGAGAGATGCACATACAGAATTTTGGCAACAAGGAGTCTAGCCTGCATAGGAAGCATTGAAGGAACCAGAAGTGCGAATTAATAGAGCAGTTTCATTTTAAGCATGGGTGCAGATACATGTACTTTGCAACACCAGTAGCTACACGATACATAGTGAATTTTACAATGGCAGAATGGAACGTTTCTCCTGCCCTCTCTGTCCACTGCAATTCACTGAAATGCTGCTCCTGGGGGATAGATGACCTCTAGGAATAACAGTGGGGAGGGGATCTGCAGTGAAAAGGGAGAATTGGTGAAACATGATAATAGAGTCTGGATCCAATCCAAGGTAAACCTGTAGGCACATGCACATATTACGTAATGCTTGTGCATGGGTGTGTGTGCTATCAAATCACAGCTTGCTTATGGTGACCCCATAAGGTTTTCAAGGCAAGAGATGCTCCAAGATGGTTGGTTATTGCCTGCCTCCATGTGGGCTAGGAATGTTCTGAAAGAACTGTGACTGGCTCAAGGTCACCCAGCAGGCTTCACAAGGAGGAGTGAGAAATCAAACATGATTCTTCAGATTAGAGTCTGCCGCTCGTAACCACTACATCATGCTGGCTTAGTATGAGGGGAGTTGATAGGGCCCATCTAGTTCCCAGCTACTGGGGAAATGCTGTGTTGTATTGCTAAAAAGCATATCATTATCCTAAATAAAACAATACCTTGAAAGGAGGACTGTAAATCGTTCATATTTTGGTCTAAAAGCTGAGAAGGAAGGAAGCTTGAAGGTGATGATGCGGCTGTGGGCTGATTGGTCTCCATTTCTCCTCCTGAAGAATGTGTGGCTAAGCTGGCCAGTGGATCCTCGCCAAAGACAGCTGTCCATTCCCTGCTGAATTCGCCATCATCCAAAGAAGATGCATTGAGAATCTCATTCAGCAATAGTATATCATCCTTGTCACTAGCCTCGGGCTCCAAGGAGGTTGCATGGGGGTCCTTTGATGTTGCTGAAAAAAAACAGAAGCAGCCACATAAAAGACCCAGCAAAGAACAGAAGTGGATATATACTAAAGGACTGCCCATCTGGAACCAATAGGAGGGATATAGGCATCATTGGTTCCATTTAAAAATACTACTGATGTAAATAACCTTCTAAATACTCCTATTTTGGCATTTCCTTTTGATTCCACCTGGGCATTTATGATTTCTTACTTTTCAGATAACCTTAGGACAGATTAAATATCACACCAGATACTTCAATAGAATGACTTTGGCCATTGATCTGAAATATAAAATTATTTTTTTCTTGCAGTCATCTTCATCCTTTTTGTAATATGGGATGGGGTTTAATGTGGGTATCTGCAGAAGACTTACAAGGACTTGCAAGGAAGGAACATCTCGTTTTTCTCTTCCCTCCCATCTCCTTTCCTTTCCTTAAGGCCCCCACAGCCTCTCCCCTTTTCCTGCTTCCTTCTCTCCCTCATACTCACCAGCCAACCCACCTTATCCTGCCCCCTGTCTTCCGCTTTTCCTCCTTCCCTTCCCCTGGCAGCCTCTTCCTGGGAAAAGTGTGACCTAGTTGTGCAGTGCCAGTCACTAGCTTGGGCCAAGTTGCATGATGTCGGCCAGGCTGGGCCTAGTTGCACTATGGGGAACTTGCAAGGATTTGTGGGGGGCACCTCATTTACCACTGTATTTTCTTGCCCATAATATTTCCACTTTGTCTCCTCCTAGCAGTTCCTATGACCTCAGCTTTCCCTGTTCCCTTCTTCTGGATTTCAGTCTTCTGCAAAACTGGGGGTTTTCTCAGGTTTATAAAAAGATTGTCAGTACACAGCCCCAAGCTTTGGATTTAAGCAATTACAGATTGGGCCATGTTTAGAATTAGATATATTGAAGATGGTTTAGCTAACAACGCGACAGTAGCTTTATGGTGACATTATTCCTTAACCAGCAGAGCTTTCAAACCAGACATTTTGTTGGACAGGGAGGAACTTATGCTGCTTGTTCAGCTGTATAGATGAAAAATGAAATGTCCTCTCTTCCAGATGATTGAGTAAACAAAGTAAATAAGGTCTAGTTGACCAACTAATGTGGAACACAATAAGATGTGGCTATTGTCTGCAAAGGGATTGCCTCTATTCAGACATCATAAAGGGACAGAAGTTTGTTCATTAAGAATTTGTGAGGAAGAAATACTCCAAAATCTTCAAGTGCCTATACTGGCATGTCATGATGAACTGGAATACGATTCAGGACTTCTGAAACCAAGAAAACTGCAACTGCATTCTGCATGCAAGAAATGGAGGGAGTGCACAAGCCAAGTTTATGCCTATCACCGACAAATCGCCCCATGCTTGCGATATCTGAATGCATCCATGGTGCGTGCTGGGGAAACAGGGATGACACTGAGCTGAATGGATCACACCTGTGCAAAGAATGAAAGCATTTTCACTGGGCAAAACAACTGGTCTTTTCCACATTAGGGCAGGTGTGTGTAGCTTCCCTGCTGCTTCTGTGGGTGCTGCACACTGTAGCAACTACAGGACTTCCCCAGATCCCTCCACGTGCCACCGGTCCTTCTCTGGTTTTTAAAAATTGAATATCATTATAAGGCTTATAACTATGTGTAATGGGTTGTCTGAATGCCTGCCTTCCATTTAGAAAGTATACTTATATCTCCGTTCATTCTCCCCACTGAAAGCAACTAGGGAATTTTTTTTACAGCTGGAAATCCACACAATTCAATATTTCCAATTAAAAACAAAACAAAAAAGTTCGCCGCTGGCAGCAGAGGAAATGGCCACTGCAGGGATGGGGTAGGGGAAATGGAAACTGTGTAGGCAAGTTTGGGAAAACTCAGACTTTCCCACCTATGTGGCAGCCATCCATGCTTTGCTAGAATCCTTACAGTTTTGAAACAGAGCAAGTTTGGGAAAGATTAGAGAAAAGCTAAGCATGAATGATGTGAGAGGGGGGAAAAACTTCCCAACAGCATTAAATCAGGGCAAATAATTCACTTCCATCAGAAAGAGACTGCCTTAATCACAATGAATACTATGTACGCATGTATTTGTGTGCCAACAAGTCACAGCTGACCCATAAGGTTTTCAAGATGAGAGGTCTGGAGATGGTTGGCCACTGCCTGCCACCATGTGGGCTGAGAGAATTCTGAGAGAACTGTGACTGGCCCAATATCACCCAGCAGGCTTCATGTGGAGGAGTGGTGAGTTGAATCTAGTTCCCCAGATTAGTGTGCACTGCTCTTAACCACTACAACTGGCTCTCCCCAAAGACTACTAGTAAATAAGGAACTGTGAATGATAAGGGAGTATCATGGAAGAAATCTTGTGAGTCACTGAAGCCTATTATTTGTTTATCACTTTACTTATAGCCACCACCCCACCATCCCAGGAATCTAACCAACAGTGGAACCTCATGATGACTTCCTGAATAGTGGCTGTTTTAGAGTGATCTATTATCATGACCCTGCAGGTTTGTGGAAATATGAAGTAACAAAGTGTGCAGTTATGCATAGCTCTGTAACTGGGATACCTTCCAGGAAGAGGATCAGCTGCTTGAAGAGTGAGTAAATGTACAATGAGCACAGTCAAGGATAAGAGAAACAGTGAAACGAACTGTTAGGTTCTAGGCATACCTGATCTTCCAGGTCCCCAATTAGCTGGGCAATGTGTGTGCGGGGAACGTTGATAAGTTTGATTAGGACTAACCAAATGACACTCATTAGCAGGCGAGCTTTTGATTTCTCTATAACACTAGTTCAGGCTGGATGTTATCAAAAGCAAAAAAATTAATAAAGAGGGGTTTGGGTAGGAAAATATGCCTCAGGACATGACAACCTGTACAAGCCTGATTGTGTGTTAGTTGCAGAGCAGATTCAAATGAACACACAATGATTGAGTAACACCGGAACACGCCACTCTCCAAGTTCAAGCAAATCTGTCAGCCTTGCTAGAGTTTGCAGGCTTATAAGTTGGCAAATCAATCTGGGCTAACTGTGTTTCAACCTGTTTATCAGGGATCACAAACAGGAGCCTTTTGCACATATGAGATTTTGCCAGAGAATACTTCCTGAACTATACACAGAGATTTTGCAGATGCCACCATCGCTCAAAACTGGTAATGTGCATTTATTGCAGGTAAACATTTACCTTTCCTTCCTGCCCCCACCCCACTGGACATACCATCTTGCAAAATGTGTGTTGGGTTACTGTATACATTTCCAGTTTCAATGTGAATGCTTGGGGCCCCAGTTTATAACTTTCACTGTTTCTTGTGTGCCCCATTAAACAACATTTTACTAGACATGCATATATATGGAACATAGTGGGAGGGAAGGACTAGAATAATAAAAGTCCCAACTACCCAGGCCAGAGCTTTCACTGTTGTGGCCCCTGCCCTGTGGAACACTCTGCCTCCTACCATCAGGGCCCTGCGGGACCTTGAGCAGTTCTGCAGGGCATGCAAAACAGAATTGTTCCACCAGGCCTTTGAAGTGTCATTATGTCCAATTCCCCCAGGGTCGCCATCTTGATTTGCTTGTTCTATTTGTTGTCCTGATCTATGGTTTTAAATATTTAACGATAAATTATTTAATTTATTTATTTATTTATTAATTATTTAAATTTATACACCGCCCCATCCCCATGTTTTTAGTGGTTGTTGTTGTTATAAATAATAATAATTATTAATAATAATGCAATCAATGCAATAATAATGCACTCAATAATAATGCAATCCAAGGCAGAAATAGGGATGCAACCTGGCACTGTCTCCAGCCAAGTTTCCAATTTTTGTCCCACAGCTGCCACAATGAATATGAGGCTAGTTCTTTGGGAGGAGTATCTCCAACAGGATTTCTGGCCCTGTTGCTTCATGGTGGACTTCCAACAGCCTATCTCAAAAATGCACACTAAAATAGTAAAGCTTCAGCTGGCTAAATAGACTGCTGCAAACTAAATTCTCCACACATAAAACCAGCACCCATCACGAACCCTTGTAAAGAGTTTGACATTGCAGAAACATCTAGATGAAAGGACCTTCTGGAGCGCAGGGGTCACTCCCGTCAGCAGGTTTTACTTTAAAGGAACTGTCTTCTTCCTTACAGGGGAGCTTTCTTTTAGAGAGCACAACAGTGTTACAGCAAAGTGATTGGGGGTGCGAAGGAGGAGAGATAGGGGACAGAGTTGACTTTTAAACAAGCTTATGAGTCAACACCACCTAGAAGAATCAGAACACCTACGCCTGATGGATAAGACCAACTCAGATAAAGGGAAGCAGCCACTGAAACTTTTATCAAACATCGTTGAGAGTGCTACAGATGAGCTGAGCTTTGAACTGCTCGTTTATGTTTTCTCTCTCTTTTGCAGTTGCAGCTGTCAAGAAAGGGCAGCATTTTAAGAAGTCAACCACATCGGGTATTATTATCAGGCTACCTGCTGTACCACAATGCCAGCCAAAGCTTCATCTCAGCCTAACAAACTCAATAGAACTGGTCGGTTAATGACATCTTCTACCTTAGGGAGCATGATTTGCAGTCAGCAGTTCACTACAGTCAGTAAATCACATTACAGAACATGCAAGCAAGTGCTCGGGCACAATAAAGCATATATTACGAGTTGGTGGCACCACTGATATGTCACTTCGTGACCTGCTCCTGACCTGCAGGGCTCCAAGCTAGAAGCAACTGTACTAGAAAGCTATTTCATTGACCTAAAAACTACACAGCATCTCTGATAACAGTGGCATAAACCATGGCGACTCTGTCTGATGAGACGCCTCTCATTCTGACCCTTGTACTATCTCAGAGTGTTTTGCTACATTAGGCAGGACTTGCTTTGCTTCCAGGAACTTAGAAGCCTATTAGAGAGCAGTGACGTGACGACAGATATTAAAAGGAATGTTTCAGGGATAAGATGCCCACCACTCCGCTGGTATGCCAGAATTCACATTTATCACAACACAGCAAGGAAAGCTATCTTCTCAGTAATTTTAACTGCGTGTACTTTATGAAGATGCAATATCTACAAATCTGATACCCTAAAAGCATAACTGTATATTTCCTTAAAAAGCTCTTTTTGAGTTCAGTAGCACCTTAAAGACCAACAAGATACTTATATCTGACAACAGGAGCTTTAACTCTCAAAAACTTCTTCTTTGAAAATCTTGTGCTACTGGATCAAATCTAGGTCTTCTACTGCAGTATGCCTACCCCCTGAAACTAAGAAAGCTCTTGTGGCTCTTCTCAACAAGCTTCGTACTTGCTCATTTCATAGAATCATAGAGTAGGAAGAGGCCCCAAGGGCAATAAGGTCCAACACAAAGAAGGAACATGCAATCAAAGCACTCCTGACAGATGGCCATCCAACCGCTCTTTAAAAACCTCCAAAGAAGGAGATTCCACCACACTCCGAGGTAGTGCATTCCACTGTCGAACAGCCCTTACTGTCAGGAGGTTTTTCCTGATGTTTAGGTGGAATCTCTTCCTTCACCTTGAACCCATTACTCCTAGTTTCTGGAGCAGCAGAATACGAGCTTGCTCACTCACCAACATGACATTCCTTCAAATATCTAAACATGGCTATCATGCCACCTCTTAAGCTTCTCTTCACCAAATATACCCAGCTCCCTAAGTCACTCCTCGTATGGCATGGATTCCAGACCTTTTACCATTTTGGTTGCCCTCCTCTGGACCTGTTCCAGTTTGTCAATATTCTTCTTGAATTGTGGTGCCCAGCACTGCACACAATACTCCAGGTACACAATATTCCAGGTACCGTACACAATATTCCATTTGCTTTGCTGTAGCTTTCCCCTTCTTTTCCCTTCTGTTCTTTTTGTCAGCTGCTTCGACTCCTTTTTCCAAGAGTAAATCTAGACTTGGTTTCTAAGTCCCCAGGCTTGTGAGGAACCATTCGGGGCTTCCCTCACCGCCCTGACTCAAGCGAAAGAAAGAGCTGCGCAGCAGTGGGGAACTGCAAGCAGGGTGAGAAGCCCCGCAGCAGGTACGCTCTCTCGATATGCCACAGAGCAATTTCGACATGCAAAATCAGCCAAGGCCACTTTAATTGCTGTTATGCCAGTTGCCTGGCAGATCTGCCTTTTATGAAGTCTACAGCTTTTATATTTGAAAGCAAACTTGGCAGCTTAGTGTGGATTTTTCGTATGCCACTGCTGTGTTTAGTTATTTCCCTTTTTAAATAACTGTGCTTATATACACAGGCACAGCAACATTTTTAAAAGATAGATTTGTACAAACTGATTAGCAGAAATTACTGACGACAGTAATTAAAAAGAGCATAGAAGTGGGAAAATTCAACACAAATACACATTTGCAAAGGCCTCAGAAATCACGGATGGATATGAAAACAGTAGCTTACACAGCATCAGCTGCTACAGTGATTAAAAACTTTTGATTCTGTTGTTAAGTGATTTTACTGTCACCTTGAAATATGTTCTCATAATCTTTCATACATTTCCCACAGGAAAGCACCTTTAAGCAGTGCAACATTTACTTGTGCAAAAAAAGCAGGTTTTAATTGTTCACTTATTTCTCAGGAAGAACACCTGGTCTTTCTGGGGTTCACAGACAACAAATGTGACTTCAGCAGCCAGTCAAGCAAGGCTCAATCCACAGTCAACAAAAGGAACAACTTCACAACAAGATCACTCCAAAGACTTTGAATGGTGTCTGTTTCTTATTTCCCACTTGAGAGGGAGCAACTGGTACTATTTATCACTATTTATTGCATATAATTGGATCTCAAAATGGTATCTGATATTTTCCAGGACACCAAGAAATGGGCCCTGAAAAATCCCAGAAATATTTAGGATTAACTAGGAGTATCAGAAACCAGCATTTGAAGGCTCCCAGGATGAACCCCTCCCTCCCTCCCTCCCTCCCTCCCTATTCCTTCCTTCCTTCCTTCCTTCCTTCCTTCCTTCCTTCCTTCCTTCCTTCCTTCCTTCCTTCCTTCCTTCCTTCCTTCCTTCCTTCCTTCCTTCCTTCCTTCCTTCCTTCGAGTGTCTGGCATCAGCTTGAGTCATTAATGTCAGACTTGGTTCTGGTGGGTTTTCCTGGTTGTGTGGCCTGGAAAACCCACCAGAACCAGTTGAATCCGGCCGTGAAAGCCTTCGACAATACAGTGTCAGACTTGTTTTCTTGCAGTGGATTTTTGAATTTGATATTGCTGTAAATTCTCAGGTAGTGATGTGGTCATTTCAACATGTCAAAATGGACTGTGGAAATCCATCCTCAGATGCCCGCAACCGTGATAGGATTGGTATAAGAAACTTCACAGTAAGGTGCAACCCTCTCCCTCCCCACAAAATAATTTCCAGGATGAGTACGTTACGTAACGTAAGTGCTTAGAACTCATTCATTGAAACTATTGAAGAGCAGTTGGCCTCAAATGTACCCAGCTAAAACCCACTGGAAGACCGACTAAGGCCTACAACAATACTTGCCCTTAAGGAAATTGACAAATAGCAAGCTATTATAATCAGAAGTGGTTCATTTCCGTATCAGTATTCCACACAAATCTACAGATGGAGCTGATTTTTCCTTTCATAGCCTTAGCCACCCAAAATAAAATTATTACCTTGGAAAAACAGATAGCTTGTACAATGTAAAGATCAAATTTTGCTGTATTTGGTGTCTGCTTGCAGAACCCAGTTAGACAAAGACATCACATACCATTTTCCTCAGGTTTCAAGTCCAACAAGTCATCTATAGCTCCTAAGAATAAGGCAAAGGAAAATGGAAATTATTAATCGGTATGTTTCATCATTTCAGTGCTACTGTGTTTATTAATCTGGGGAACATACCTGAACTCTCTCTGTGGTTGAAGCTCTCACCAAAAGTACTCAGGATGTCCTTGGCGTCTTCTGCTATAAAAGCAAAATATTTACTGAGTAAAGTCAAAACCAGTAGAGACATAGTTTCAGATTGGAATGCTCTTCAAAGTTTATCTAATATGATCACATGTCAGGATTTCTTACTTAACTATAACAGCCACTTGATTTCATCTACTTATACGTTCCTAAATACATGCAGTGCTCTTTAATAACATTTCCAAATCAGTTCACAACTCAAAGATAAAACAATAACCTAACAAAATCTTGTTAAAAACACTATTAAAAATCAAGCTACAGACAACCCAACATCAGAAGGGCAACCAAAAGTACAGCAGCAGTAAAATCAATGTGTTAATCGACTTTCTTACATACAAACTCACTCAAATCCTGGACAGAAAAGAATAGTCCTTATCTACACATTCCCCTAAACAAGATCACTGAAGGGATGAGTATCAAAAGGAAAAGCATTTCACAATTTCGGAAAGACCATTCAGAAACCCCTGCTTCTGATCAAAATTTCATCTTCAGTTTTTGATGGCTAATTCAGTAACTTTAAAAACAAACAGCAAGGAATATTCCCCTCAATATTCTTGTAAGGTAACTAGACTCTCCCCCATTTCGTAGACCACCGGCAGGCACTGAGAGAAACCTTAATTCTAGCTTACAAGGACATTTCCTCAAATCAATTTTTCTGTCAATTCAAGTCAAGCCTACAAATGAATTCGACGATCACTTCATCAAAATGCTAGCGTTCATGTTCATTCTGTGTAATGGGCCGTCATTTCAAGAGACACTGGATTCCTTCCTGATATGCGGTGCCATTCATAAAGATTACAGTCCCAGCCAGGCAGCCTGCTGTGGCACCACAGCTCTGACACGCTGGCACTCCCATAGAGGCTTCCCAGGGAGGCATGCAAAGCGAAAAAGCCTCCCTGTCGCTGAGAAGCCTCAATGAGGGTCAGCAGACTTATGTCACCTTTTTGGTGGCTTAAGTCTAAAGTACCAGCTTCCAGCATCAGGCGGCAAACGGGAAGGACTAAGCTGACTAACATTGGCTCCTCCCCCCTGCCTACCCATGCTACACTGGTGTCAGCAGGGACATTTGTGGAACATCCAACGTGGTGTTTCAGTGCCAGGGAGGGCCATGGTTGCACGCTGGCAGATTTGTCCTTCCACTGGGGCAAGTACCCCTCCCATGGGCGGTTTCACCCAGACACCTTTGAATGGGGCCATTAATGTTTTTTTAAAATGTGTAACAATCAAGATTACTTTGGCCTCATCCTTTCCTGCTTTACCTCTCCCTAAACAGAAGAAATCATCACCACAGATGGAAGGCTGCCTGTTAAGAAAACAAGAGACTTTGGGTGTTTTTCCTGCTTTTGGTGCAAACCCTATGATGGTCAGATAAGTAATATTTAAGTTTCCAGTGTATATCTGGTACAATTCCTCCATCTGCACGATGATTTGGAAACAGAGGCACCACTGATCATGATAGGGAATGGCTTTATTATAAAATATTTCAAAAGGCAGAGCTTTTCCTTGGTTGTTCCCAATGTGTAGCTGATAAGATTTCTCCATGATGAACACAGAGTGTCTACCTTTCGAATCCATTATTGAGTTACCAGGGTACAGATAAATTTGTGTGCCTTGACAACGCGCTCACCCAAAGCAAGTTAGAACTGCAGCCAGAATTAACTCCATCAGTACTCTTATCTGCACTTGCTTTCACTTGTCAGGAAAGAGCACACATGGAGAACCAGTGGGACTTCTGCACATTGGAAGAAACATAGCAGAATGCCATGGCTGCATTAGCTGCACAGACTCTCTCTCCTGCAACAGGGCAGGGTGAGAATTAGGAGCAGGATTAAGAGCAGTCATAGTACAATACCATGTTTCTCCAGCTGAAGAAAGGTGAAGAAATTCCATCAAGCAGTGGTAGCAAGCAAAAAGATGCAGAGGATCAGTGCCCCCAATACATCACTTATTTTTTTTAGGTGCCTTGACAGTTGTTAAAGAAAAAACCCAATATTTATTTTATTTTATTTATACTTTGAGCTTCTATACTGCCCCGTCCCTGAAGGGCTCTGGGCGGTGTACAGCATATCATAAATACAACCATAAAATCATCATAAATTAGCTAAAACTTATAAAAGCAGCGGGGACTATCTAAACATTAGCACTTAAAATAAGCATACATACATATCTGCTCATAAATGATTCCATGTGATTTAAATTTCAAGAGCTTAGATGGAAAATACTCTCAAACAATGCAGTATAGATGGCAACCCCCCCCCCCCCTATTCACATTACATCTATTTAAGGTACAGTAACTAATAAGCATGAAGCACATGGCATCTGAAAGATGTAAAAAACAAAATACCTGAGTTGGCTAGTTCCTTGGATTGGCTTTCATCATCTAATGAAATCAACCTTAAATTGAAGGGAGGGAGAGAATATGAGAATTAAGTTTTAGTCTCTGGCATATCACATACTTAGGGGAAAAATACAATCAAGTTATGGATGCCTTCTTTGTTCTGTGGGATAATCAAGAGATCTTGAAATGTTGTGGATGCTGGTAATTCAATACATTCTATGACATAAACCTGTGAATGAATGGCATTTTATCAGCTGTTACACAATCTCCAGGCATAATCTTAAAGATGATCTCCAGTCAATTCACACTCAGTGTGGAATATACCAACTGCTACAGCAGATGATTGTCACAAATACCTGCAGCAGTTCACTTCCGCTTGTATTACTAGCTTCTACTGCTGCTACTGAATGATAGAGCAGGATCTGATGCTCTTTCCAGGCAGTGTCCTGAGGTCACGGGCAGACATTCCTGCCACTTCTGCAGTAATCTGCACTGCTACCCACTCAGCATCCATAAGCCTGCAACATGCTGAAGCACTAAGCCCTGGTGTCTCCACTGCCATGTCATGATGCCTTCCAGGAGAGTTGCTGGATCAGCCCCCCACACTAGCAGCTCACCAATGAGAAGATATTGCTGATCACAAGTCATCATGTCAGGTGACATTAATAAATGGTGTGCCAGCACGACAGATAGTAAAGGAAGGTTGCCTGTGACTATAACTTCTCAAGAGGGCTGAATATGCTGATCTACTCACAAGACTAAAAAAAAAAAAAACACCTCCAAACCTTTCCAATACAGACTGCAGCAAAAATGATTTGCGGATGTTATGCATATTAAAATGTCTCCATCTCCACAACTGCTTTATTACCATGGTGAGTTATCTTTGCCATAGTTCAATTCCATCACATTCTCTGTCTAGTGGATGCAAAAAAAAGCATTCGTAAGTACCTGTACTGAGAAATATTAGGCCAAGAGCACTTTTGGCTTTTCTTCTTTCAATAATATTATTTGATACTCTGGTAGGAGGAAGAGAACAGCTCTTCTCCTTGACCTTGGTGCAGAGAGGCCTGCAGAGCCACTGGACTGGTTACATGGCAACTGATGCACCAGCTTGGCAGAGATTGCTGATATACTATGCCTGATGTCACACTGTGATATTATCTGAACCATGAGCCAAGCACTGAGGACAGATCAGCTGTTCCTTCAGTTTTATAAGAGGAGTGAAAGAGGAGGCGGGGGGGGGGGGGACCTGACAAGGTACTGCTTTTACAGACTCTTCCAGCTTTGCTTTAGAAAAGAAAAGGAACATAACATTCTGAGCAACTTGCATCAAGCAGGCTGGTAACGGGAGTTTGCAGCAGTTATGTACACTTTTTGGAGCACACAGGGATTACCCGTACTCCCCTCTGACATACATCTTAACACGGTGAAAAGGATTGTATGTTTCAGTGAAGCTGAGAGCAAAACCATAAGGAGTTCCGACTCTGTCAGGAGACTATACTCCTAGCAGAGTCACTCAAGGTGGAATTGTTACAGCTGCATCTACTCCCTGTAGGAATCGGTGGCCACAGCTGCATCTACTCCTTGTAGGAATCGGTGGCCACATTAGCAGAAGAGAACTGACAGTTCCAATGGTGAGGGGGTGGAGGAATCCTTGAAGGGTAGCTTCAGGGTAATAGTAGTAGTGGAAGGTGACACTAGCAGAGGATCTTTCATAGGCAATAGCAGTGATTCTTCAGCTAACCTTGATTGGTAATGTGCAGAAGGGGGCAATGGTGAACCACTTCTGATCATCTTTTACCTCAAAAACTCTATGATGAGACAATCCAAAATGGAAAAAAAGATATAATGATGGAAGTTGGAACCCCCAGGGGAAGAGCAGAGAACAAGTACGAGTAGAGCTATTCTTAATGATACAACTGGATTAAAGCTGAAAGGATATTCAGTTGTTGATGTGAATGGATACAAAAGGAAAGTCCAATGCAGTTTGACACATATGGTCAGAGAACATGAGAAGTATGAAGATAAATCTGAAATCATAAAACACGAAATGAAGCATTTAAACATTGCTATTTTCTGACTGCAAAGGCCCTAATCCAGTCCAGTTTAGTTTAGTGACTCCCAGGATTGCAAAGGATTTTAGTTGGAAAATGACAAACACGGAAGAAATTGAGTTGCTCTAACAGTGAGGCAAGATATAACACAAGCATAGTACCAATTAGACTTCATGGAAAGTCTTTCAACAAAGCCATCATTCAAGTTTACACCCCAAGTACAGATGCTGAAGAGAAAGAAATTGTAGTCTTTTTTGCAAGTGTCCAGGAAGAAAATGAGAAACACAGCAGAATCCAATACAGTGGGGAAATTTGGGCTAGGAGCACGAAATAAAGCATTAGAGTGACTCATAACATTCTGTAAAGACAAGTTGTTAATTGGGAACATGTTTCAGGCAACCAAACAGATATCAAATAGATTACATACTCAGAAGCAGGAAGTGGAGAAACTCTATTCTCCCCACTAATTGCAAATTTAGGTTGGTTACTAGAGTGTATGAGAAAATTTCAGAAGAAAGTCAGCTTCTGTTTCATAGATTACAGAAAAGTTTTTGACTGTGTGGTTCATGAAAAGCTATGGGTGGTTTTAAAGGAAATAGGTGTGCAACAGCACCTTATAGTTTTGATGTGCAACCTCTACTCTGAAAAGAGGTAACTCCTAGGACACAATATGGAGAAACAGAATGGATTCCGCTTGGCAAAGATGGCAAAGGATGTATTTTGTCTCCCAAACTGTCCAATCTATATGCAGAACGTATCAGTAGAAAATCTGGATTAGATTAACATAAAGGTAGAATGAAAACGGATGGAAAGAGCATTAACCATTTGTGATATGCAGCAGTGGCGTAGGAGGTTAAGAGCTCGTGTATCTAATCTGGAGGAACTGGGTTTGATTCCCAGCTCTGCCGCCTGAGCTGTGGAGGCTTCTCTGGGGAATTCAGATTAGCTTGTGCACTCCCACACACGCCAGCTGGGTGACCTTGTGCTAGTCACAGCTTCTCGGAGCTCTCTCAGCCCCACCTACCTCACAGGGTGTTTGTTGTGAGGGGGGAAGGGCAAGGAGACTGTCAGCCCCTTTGAGTCTCCTATAGGAGAGAAAGGGGGGGATATAAATCCAAACTCTTCTTCTTCTTCTTCTTCTTCTAATACCATATTGGTAGAAAATACTGATGACTTGAAAAAACGACTGATGAAGTTTCAAGCAGAAAGTGCCAAAGCAGGATTACAGAGAACCATCAAGAAGGCAAAAACAAGGACTACTGAGGAATTATACAGCTTGAAGGTTGACAATGAAGAGGCTGAAATTGTTGAAGGTTTTCTATTCCTTAGCTCAGTCTACAATCCAAAGGGAAACTGCAATCAAGAAATCAACAGGAAACTGAGACTGGGAAGGGCAGCCATGAAGAAACTAGAGAAGATTCTTAAGTGTAGGGATGTATTGCTGGTGACTATGATCAAGAAAATTCATACCATAATATTCTCCATTACTATGTATGGACATGAATTTTGGGCAATGAAGAAAATTGACAACATGCTGCTGGAGGAGAGTATTACAGATACTGAGGACTGCCAAAAAAACAACTTAGTGAGTTTTAGAACAAATCAAGTCTGAACTCTGCCTAGAGGCTAAAATGACCAAACGGACTGCTTTGTTCATTACAAGAAGACAAGTGTCACTGGGAAAGACAATAATACTACGAAAAACTGAAAGCGGGAGGAAAAGACCCAACTTGAAATGGATTGACTCAGTTTAAAAAGCCATGGCCCACACTTTGCAAAACCTGAGCAAGGCTGCTAGTGACAGGACTTTTTAGAAGTGGTTTAATCACAGAGTCGCCATAAGTTGGAAGTGACTCGATGGCACAACACAGAGATAAACACACTGATTACCAGAAGTAAGATTCTACCTACAGGTAGGGATTTCATAAGGGGACATTCTTTATAGCAGTCATTCAAAACCACTCATTGAGAAAGCCAAGTTAAGCTTTTAAGTGGATGCCATTTTGTTAGGATTTTATAAGTACCTGCTTCACTCAGTCAAGCAACAGTTAACTGAGTCAAATGGCTAGAATCACATGAGCTTCTGGAAAGATCTCTCCTTTCTTTTTCCAGCATTGAAGAGACAGTCACACAGGCAAAGATAGCCTGGACAGACACCTGGACTGAACACTTGAATAGACTGTTCCTATATTTAGTGTAAATTCATTTGTTATCTCTTGCATCTCTGACCTATTATTTACTCTGCTAATTCATTTTCAGTGTAGGTAATCCTGAGCTGCTTTTATGGGCACATGTGAACATGATAATGGTCTATAAAAGTTATTCAGCAAGATGCTTCAACCTCTAAATGTGCAGCACCAGTCAGCATGTTGTTTATTGTTTATCTGGAAACAAAATGCTAAGACACTGTGAAATGTGTAGCCAAACACCATGCAGCCAGAACTCAAAGCTGCTCTCCAATACACATTGGGAACTTAAATCTGGAGATTCAGAATAACCATTGGAAACCAAAACATAACAATGCTGACAAACCCATTTCTGACTCAGGGCACTTCCACAGAAGAAAGTTCAGTTCTTTCCCTTCTTTTCTCTGCATGGCCTGACTAGCCCGTTTATATATTCTTCTAAATTTCCACCAGGAGCAGTTCTCAGGATATACATTTACAGACATACTAGATTACTTGCCAAACCCTGTATAAATTACAAAAGCTAATCAGGGCTCAAAATGGGCAGTGGATCCGTTCCAACTCTTGCATGCAAAAGGAACACTAAAGGATGGAATGAAACATGCATCCTCCCATATGATATTCTTTGTCCCACTAAACCAAAAACTGGGCAAGTTATGCTACCAGGACTTGGCCCCATCCAAGGTTCAAGCAAATTAGCAAACAAAAAGATTATTCCAACTTGAATTCTGTTCCTATATAGAGGGACATCCATAAAGACATGGATGGAACAGGGTTCAAAAAGCAAAAACTATGTGCATTTTGTATTCAGACAAAGCATATTTCAAGTGTGGATTTAGTTTTAGCAGAAAAAGCTGCTGAATATTCATCTTAGGAAAGCAAATGGTGTATAAAATCAGGAGGTTATTCCAACAGATTCAGCCTCTCTTAGAAGAAACATAAAGGGAGAGTTTATGTCTCCCATCACAGACAAAAGGCTCAGGGAAACACTTCACTTTTCTTTGGGATGTCTGCTGCACTGTGAGGTATGGAAAAATAGTCCTTAGGCACAGGTCTGTGCAGAGGATTTCACCCTGAAGTTTCTGCAGCACCTCATGAGCTGTGGTAAGTTGGGTAACAGTCCATGTGCTGTGGTAAGTTGGGTAACAGTCCATGTGACCAAGGCAGTCAAAAATTACTAACAGAAAAGGACTATGGGAAAAGGTCCAAGTGCAGGCACTGACAGCACTCCTTCATACTGATGTGCTGTTTTAAGTCTCATCTGCTCAGAGACTTGCTAGCTTTCTATACTTCCAATCAGAAATACAGCTTTTTTTTCAATTTCAGCCAAAACAAATCTGGAAGTGCATCGTCATATAAAAGGTTACTATATTCCAAGATGAATATCACAAGACTTACTGACTCTGCTGATCGTCTGTTGATTTGGTGCTGTCCAGCTGCAGTTCCTCCTCCTTTTCTTCATTCTCCGTTAGTTTGTTTACAGGTTCTTGTAAGCTCTAGGTCACCCATCAATCCACACATGAAAGAAAATGGAACAATTCCGTAATGAGGAATGCTCATTGAAAAACAAAATATTTTGCAATTGATCAAAGTTGCATAAAACAGAAGTCCCACAATGATATGAACTATTTAAATTTAAACAGGAAAAAAGAGGGTATCTATAGCATAAAAAAGGACAAACTATTGTGGAAATAGAATGAAAAACAGGAAGGATGTGCAGATAGTCCAGCTACATCAAACAGGAGATCATTGAAGATGGAAACCTGTATTATACCAACGGCTGAGCTAGGTTCTTTACTTAGGGTAAGGAAGACAACTTTATGCATCTAAGTGGACTTTGGGTGATGAAGGCTTTTGTTACAATAAATTTCTTCATCTTTAAAGTGCTTTTGCTGAAACAAACAAACATGGCTTTCACTTTTGGAAGGGGTGCTAAACCCGATGGCATTTATGGTATGAGGTCTTGCAGGATTTCATCTTGTCTCCCATGCTGTTTAACATCTACATGAAACCACTTCCAGAGATGATCAAGAATTTTGAGTAATGCGTTACCAATATGTTTCTCCTTAGCAGTTGAGTCAGTTGGGTCTATGGAAATCTTGAAAAGGTGCCCGGAGAAGTTAATGGGAAGAGCCGATTAACTGGGGTTAATAAACTGAAACTCAGTCCAGATAAGACTAAGGTGCTGTTAGTCAATGGAGAAGCTGCCTGGGGGCTATGGAACTGTCCTGTTGTGTGTGTGTGTGTGGGGTGGGGGGTGGGGGGATGCACTGTCCCTAAAGCAGCAGATTTGCAGTTCAGTGTGATGCTAGATCCTGGCCTATGGCTAGAAGCCCAGATCTGCTCTGCTGCATAGGGCACTTTTTATCACTTTGGTTAATATATTAGCTGAGGTCCTTCCTCAAAAAAAAAAATGGTCTGGCCACCGTTTTCCATGCTCTGCTTACACTGTAATGTTCTCAACCTGAGGCTGCCTTTGAAACTGGTCCACAAACTTCAGCTGGTCCAAAATGCTGCTGCCAGATTAGAGTCAGGGGCTGGATACAGAGGTGCCGCCACAGAAAATATCCTCTCTCCAGATTTCAGAACCCTTACTTTTGAAGGTGGGAACATGGCGAGTAGGGTTTGGGAGGCAATTCTCATCTGCTGGACCAGATGGTATGGGAGGAGCTGGTGCTTTATTCACTGTGCCTCTATGTCATGTAAGGCTTAGATATGAAGCAGCAATTTGATTAGTTCCCAGAAACAGGCAAATAGCCAGTGAAGATCTTTAAGCGCCAAGGTGATGAGATCGCTGTAACCAACCTTTAATAACAGCCTAACTGTCATATTTTGGATCAAATGAAGTTTCCATATAATTTTCAAAGGCAGCCCCATGTCTGGATTGAGTTTCAGTTTATTGGCCATAATCTATCACATCAGCTTTTCTGTTCAGGATTTCTACAGCTCTACCTGACTCAACTCTTAAGAAGAATTGGAGCATGGAGTCACACACATATTGGTGAATCCTCTCTCCAAACCCCTGGATTACCTTTTCAAGTGCTTTCATGCAGATGTTCAACAGCACAGGGAACAAGGTAGAACCTTGCAGGACCCCACAGAATAAATGTCACGGGGCAAGCAATAATCCCCTGTCCCCTACACTATCTTCTGCATTTGACCAGCCAAGTAAGAATGAAGAAGAAGAGTTTGGATTTATATCCTCCCTTTCTCTTCTGTAAGGAGATTCAAAGGGGCTGACAATCTCCTTTCCCTTCCCCCCTCACAACAAACACCCTGTGAGGTGGGTGGGGCTGAGAGAGCTCAGAAGAACTGTGACTAGCCCAAGGTCACCCAGCTGGTGTGTGTTGGAGTGCACAGGCTAATCTGAATTCCCCAGATAAGCCTCCACCTGCTCTTAGCCACTATACCACTGCTGAACCCACTGAAGCACATCCAGCCCAGCAAGCCTATCCAGAAAGATGCATGAATGATGGTTCTAAAAACTATCAAAACATTTAGGAGTATCAGTAGGGACTCACTTCCCTCCCCCCTCACTTTCCTAATGAAAGTCATCAGTCATGGTGGCCAAGGGTACACAACAAAGTAGGGCACAATCAGAGTTTCTTCTAATATTACCACACTATCTACCACAAGGACTGTCGTTCAAAACAGCGTGCCAAGTTGAAAATATTCCCTCTTATCTAGTTTAGCTCTCAAGTTGTTCCACAGCTCAGCAGACTGATTCACCAATGGAAGTGTTACAAAGTCTTGCCAATATAACTTTAATCTTTCTTTAGCTGAAAACAGCTGTTTGAACTTATGTTACCTTTGGTATTTTTAGGCACTAACATGTAATTTAATTTCCCTCCATTAAAAAAATAGTTTTCTATGAATATTGACGCAGATAAAAGCCCAGGAGACAAATTTATCCCAAGAACCCAGCATGAGAAGTGGCAACACCAACATTCTTATTAAGGAACATTATTTATTAACCAAGTCATATACATCTCCTGAAAATAAGATCTTATACTGGCTTAAGTATAGTCCAGCTCTCTAAGAAACCGGGCCTTACACAACTATTATCTATTAATAAGCATACTACCCATAATCCAGATGTGCAAATCTAGATCCAGATGTGCAAATTAACATCAGTCAGCAGAAGTTTCAGAACCAAACAATTCTAACTACACCATGAACAAAACATCTTGCCTAAAGTCTGTGAATAATCTTTTTCAGCTAAATGTTAAAGAAATATAGGAATGGACCCCTCCAGCACTGATACAATAAAACCAATAAGTTAAAATATCAGCCTTTTTTGAACGTATATCAGAGACTTCAGAGTGGTCAAATTCAAGAAAATCAATCCTGTTGTGCACTTAAAGTGACAGAACAGGAATTCCTATTCCATTAGGAACAACTGAAGGTAAAACTGCATTAACTCTCTGACCAGCTTTCTGCTGCAGTCTGTCTGTCTGTCTGTCTGTCTGTCTGTCTGTCTGTCTGTCTGTCTGTCTGTCTGTTTAAAGTCCATCTTTCTCAGTGGGACTTAAGGCAGATGACACTTTTTAAGGCTGTAGTCTATGAAAACTTGTGCTATATGAACAATTAGATAGCTTGAAAAGGTACTACTAAAGCCACATTTGAAAGAGTACTGACACAAAACACTAGCGAGACTATTCAAACATCTAAATAAAAGGGAGCTCTCAAATATCCAAGAAGGAATACAACAACCTCACAATGGGAGCTACTACTACCTATATTAAGAAAATAACTGTAGTACATGATCCAAGACCTGGATTAAATTGAATTTATTCCAGGGAACAAATTAAAAGCAAAAGATATGTTACATGAAAGAAAATTTAAATAGCATTTCTGCCAGAAAGATGTAGAGTTTGGTTTTCTTCTTCACTTATCAAAAGCAGGATTTTTTTCCATAAAAAGAAAGGGAAAAAAATCTACTTGCTTGTAAATAACAAGGTCTATGTTTAAATTCAATTACACTGAATAAAGTCAATGATGTATCTTCTGGTGACAATTATTACATAACACAGAATGCAGAAAAACAATTAAGAAAATTAGATTACTAGCAGTGATGCAATTGCAAAGACAGTAATTTATATCACAGGCTTTGGAACTGCCTCTGTGTCCAATCAAACTGGGCAAATATTAATAATATTCCCTTTCCCCCTTTCTTGAAAAGATACAAAGCAAGCATATAATATAATTTTGAGCATAGCAGATGCCAGGCATGTTTCCTAAATGTCCCATATGCCTTTGATTGAGACAACAAACTGCAGTTAGGGTTGCCAGGTCTCAGGGCTTGCCCCAAAGTTTCACAGATGTCTCTTTTTCTGGGCCTGATGAGAACTATACTTCCCAGGAGACCTTGTGAGCCCCAAGGTCTCCTGGGAATGTAGTTCCTCAGGCCATTTTTAGCCTGTACTGTGAATAGGCCTTTTTTTCAGCCTGAAAAAGTTCTAGGAAAAGGAAAGGAACTAAGACAAGTGTGGGAAGGGGGGTGGGGTGCTGCAAGGGGGTGCTGCGGGGGGCCCCGAGGGGGAAAAGGAAGGGACCTGGGGGCGATTTTCCACGTGCCCCCAGGTGTGCACCCAGTGCACGGCGCACCCACCCGTCCCCTTGTAGCTCCGCCACTGCACACTCCTTTCCTTAATTATTCCTTTAATTCATTATCTTCTCCTTCTACCCATGAATACATAATTGTGAAGGTATGCATGCCATCAAGTCGCAGCTGATTTATGGTGACCTTGTCAGGTTTTCAACACAGGAGATTTACAGGCCCATCCAAACCCGGATGCAGCAGAAAGGGGGGGGGGGTGCTGCTCCACCATCTCCAATAGGGCTTTCCAGTAGTGCAAGAAGCTTGGGAAAGCCCCAGAACTCCCCTTCCACCAGAAAGCCACATAGCGTTTAAAGGGCATACACCACCAAAATGGTGGCATACGTCCAAGGGCTGGTGTGCTGCACAACCAGGCCTCAAATCCAAGGGGAGGCTGACTAACATCACCTCCACCCGTGGGAACGTCCTGGCCCATCCCTTCCCCACACCAGCCTCCAAGCATGACGCCAGTGCAGCCCTGCTATTGCCCAAACTTCCAGGTTTTGTGGCAGTGTTGCGGGATGTGCAGCTGCTGTTATGTCTGCCCCCTCCAGCAAGGTAAGTGCCCCGGGGTGGATGAATGCACCAGCAAGAGGTCACACAGCTTTCAGGGGCCCTTTCAGCCCCCTCCTTCGGATGGTCTGTCATTGCCTTCCTTTGCATACGGACCCTGATATCCTTTGGTGGTCTCCTACTCAAATACTAACCAAAGCCAACTCTGCTTAACTTCTGAGATTTGATGAGATTTGGCTAGTTTAGGTCATCAAGGTCTGGACAAATACTTCATTAACTACAGAATAAAATTAATCTCTAAAGTATCAGTGGAGTCCTATTTTATTCTGCTGCTGCAGAGTAACACGACTATCCATCTGGACTCTTTATTAACTACAGAGTTTTACAAGTTAAATGGAGCTAGATTCAAGTCCAGTAGCACCTTAGAGACTGACAAGATTTTCAGGTTATAAACTTTCACAAGTCAAAGCTCCCTTCATCATATACAAGTTAGTGTATTTCTAAATGGCATGTTCATTTTTCCCCTCCTTGATATGATTCAAAAGTCAAATTGTGAGACTCAAACACACACACTCACACAAGAGCAATTGACATTCTCACAGGGATACAGTGTAAGGAATTCAAGGGAATGAATCCTGAAGCCAGAACAAACACCTCCCCCCCACCAATAACTGTACAGCCAAATCCTATCTTTCTCAACAGGATGCTTGGAATTGTTAGTGCATTAAATATATTCTATCAAACCCAAACTTGAAAATCAGGAAATGTTGCTGCAATTGCATTACTCCCAGAATACACCCTGGAGCAAAGAAAACAAATGATGCTTTCATTATCCAAGGCTAGCCAAGAAGGTGGGGGGGGGGGGGAACCCTCTGAAAACATTGTATTCTCTACAGAAATAATCCCAGGGGCATTTAAGAGAGCTTCTGTAGGCAACACTTCAGAGTGAATAAATTATCAGTATGTATAACTAATTAAAACAGAACTCTGAAAGTAAGCTGTGTATTTAAAGGCTTGAACTTCACCAAGTTCAGCTCAGATGTTCTAGTTACACACATGCTTAATTTAGGTCATTCCAGAATGGTCTGTGGGAGTCCTTCTTGCTGATTTTACAAAGAGATAGATGCCCTTACATGTCTGATTCAGAGCCCTCTTCTGAAATTAATAGAGTGTCCTTATATTTTCAAAAAAGCACAAACTTAATTTATATTGGTATGGTGACAGCTTTTTTTTAAAAAAAGGCAGGTAAATGATCTTGTAGTGTTTTCTTTTATATTTTTATTTATTTTAATCAAGTTTTATGGCTGGTCAATTTTATTAGGCTCTCCTCCATGGCTGTTCTCTGATATGTATTTATAGTATATTGATTTAAGTGATTGATTATCATATGTATTTTCATGGCTCTGTAAGCCACCTCATGAATCATATGGGTTAAAACACATGCTTCAGCCTCACCAGGAACCAAGTTTTAGAAGGGTGGCTATGTTGGTCTGCAGTAGCACAGCAATTTGAATCCAGCAGCACCTTAAAGACAGACTAGATTTTCAGGGTACAAGTTTTCAAGAGCCAAGCTCCCTTCATTAAATACAGATTTGGATCTGAAAACGGAAGCTGTCAAAAGCTTAGACCTCAAAAATCTGATTGGTCTCTCAGATGGTACTGAACTTCAAACTAGGAACCAAATGTCAGCTAATGAGAAATGTATGTAAATAAACAACAGGCCAAGAGGCATATCAAAGCTATTAAGATTCATTACAAACTATGAAAATACTCTACAGTGAAATCCATAATCTCTTCGTTATCTGAATCGCACTCTACAGAATAGGAACTGAATATTTAAAACACTATATACACCTTACCTTCAGCATAGTGAATACATATGGCTGATAGCCCTTGAAACTTTCATGGATAGCAGCCATGGTGTGAGATGTTTTTTCCCAAAAATGAAGAAGCGTTGTCTGAAAGGAAGAGAAACTTCTGAATTCAATATTCATATGTTCCCTATTGATTAAGATTCCCAACATTATCCTACAATATTTACCCATCTTTACAGCCCAATCCGGGCGGGGGGGGGGGGATCCCTCCTCTGGAGGTGGCACAGCCCTATGCCAGAGTAAGTGCCCACCACAGTGGCATAAAAGGGATGACTTATCCTAGTGGACGGGTGCTGAGTGGGTCTATAACACTTGACCTGGAAGCGACTGTTTGCCTCCAGGCCCACTGGTACAAAATGCTGCACTGGAATGGCCAGGGATGTTCTGGGGGTGGGCCAGGGGTGGTGGTGCAGGGTCAACCTTAGTTGGCTTCCACTGTTTTTCTGTCCCCATTGGGCTGGTGGAGACGGTCTCAGAGAGATGCCACATTTTTCATGGCGTATCTCTGTTTTCCCCTATGGGGGATTTTTGTCAGTTTCTTTTTTGTTTTACTTTTGGGGCTTCCCACACCACAAAAAAGCCCTTTGGTGTGGGCGAGGTGGCACCAGAGCAGCGCCTTCCCTGCCTGCTTGCCAGCTCTGGATTGCACTGTTAGTCTTACGACCAAGAGGACTTTATTGCACAACACCTAAAAATGCGCAGATTCTATCAAGGCAAGTTCTAGTTTTATGGATACTTTCTTACAAGTTACCTGATATGTTGTCAGCACATGAGACAGAAGATTGCACCTGCTTGCTCCAAGAAGATCCACTTTCTGGCAAACATCAGTTTTCAGCTTGTCAAAGTTCAGTTTTGTATGACGGACTTGTGCTTGGACCTGTTAATATAATGAATATTTAACACTAATATCACCAAAAGATAACTGTTGGAAAGAATAATAGCCCTTTCAAACAACAGCAGACCACAGAAAATGGTCAATCTTAAGATGTCCAATGGACTATTTCTTATGTCAAGCCCTATTGCCTATTGTGTCTGTAGGAGAGTGTTTTGTCCAAATAATGTATCTGCTTTTGTTTACTACAAGGTTTTCGTTTCTAATTCCAACTTTCATTTCTTGGCAAAAATTAAAATACACATGCTAGTATGACATGGGGTGTAGCAGTTTGCATCTCTTTCTCATTCACAATTTTGTTTTTAGAAAAATGAAGGCAATTGCACTCCATAACTATAACAATTACTATATTTTTTAAAATGCTAAGTTAAAATTATGCATTTTATGTTGTTGAAGTACTAAAATAATCACTTTCCCCAGAATTTCAAAAGTGGGAGTGTGTTTTTAAAGGAAGGACAGGACATTTTGGGCTTTGTGCCTGGTTTCTAAATTTCTGCATTTTACATTTTTACCTGGGAACAAACAGTACTACTTGCCAGAGGTAAGTAAGGACCCAAACAACAAGTGAAACCCCGCCCTCAGGAAAGAGCCTACACAATAGTATCCTACTGTTGTTCTTGAGCTAGGGAAACACAGAACAGCAATGTGACTGCTGTTCTGCATATGGGCAAAGAAAGGAATCATGAAGAAAAAGTAATTACCCTGGCAGAAGGCTAGGCTGATGATTATTTCCCACTAGCATTACAGTACCCAGCATTCAATGGGGTCAAGGGGAGAATATGTGAGGGAGTGAAATGGTGTCCATTTATGCTGCAACATAACCAGAAGTGATAACACTGTGTCAATGGATTTTTTTAGGATTCCCCCACACTTTGTGGTTATACCACAGAGTTTTATGTGAATATTTCATGTAAGTATTCCACAACGTAGTGCCGTCACTTCTGGTTAAGCAGCTGGAAGTGAAATTGCAGCTTCAACGGATACCACTTTGGTAAATCCTGCCTTCCATAGTCTCCCAGGGGTTGAATACACCATGTTCTGCTAGGGAAGCACAGCAGAGTGTTATGACTACTCTGAACTTTTCTTCTACACTCAGAGATGAAAGCCTAAATTGAGTGTTATTGCAGCAGTGTGGGAAGAACATGGACCATGGAGGAACCACACAAGAAGAACTGTTTCGATTTATTCCCCCGCCCCCACTTTCTTTCCTGTAAGGAGACTCAAAGGGACTTACAAACTTCTTTTCCCTTCCTCTCCCCACAACAGACACCGCGTAAAGTAGGTGACTAGCCCAAGGTCACCTAGCAGGAATGTAGGAGTGCGGAAGCAAATCTGGTTCACCAGATAAGACTCTGCTGCCCATGTGGAATGGGGAATCAAACCTGGTTCAGATTAGTGTCTCCAGATTAGTGTCTACCTACTCTATTTATTTATTTATTTATTTATTTATTTTTTCAATTTATATACCGCCCGATCCCCGGTATATGGTGTATAGGCTGATGATTATGCTGTGACCAACTTACTCTTTCCTCCATTTATTTAAATTGAACTTACAGTTTTCTGCTACAGCCCTAAACAACACACTGTACAAAAAAAGCTAGACCATAGCTGTCCTGTACATATCAAATGAGCACTAACGGGAGGAGCACCATTAGCCTTGGGGAGGAATATGATAAATTAAATGTTTCATAATCTAGATTTTTGTTTCATACGGTACTATAATATCCATCTAAAAGCTCATACGAGATAGCCGGACATAGTTTATTATTATTATTTCAAGAGAAAGAGTTTGATCTTATGTAAATCACATTTTCCCTTTTTTAAAAAGGAAATATGGTTTATAAACATGAAAGGATGAGTAATATCAGATCCACTTGACCCAATATGTAATATGAGACCATATGCTTTTTTGTGTCAATACCGGTTATAATAATACTTAATACACTGCTGTGTTCCCAAATGCTACACATTTTCCTCTGCCAAGCAAGGGAAGGAGTCCAGTATTGAGAATTATTAAAATGTCTGGCTTCTGTTTTGTACTTTAAAGCTACAGGAGGTTCCCATAACTTGCTATGCCTCCAACACAGCAGTACAGGATGTGAAGCACAGAAATAAGAACAATTACATCACCATGAGTTTGCACCTATTTTTGAGAATCTCGGCTAATTCAGAAAATAATCAAAGCTTACATTTGGAATCCCAACGACTTAATGGACAGGTACCTCCATAATCTACCGCAGGGGTCTGCAACCTGCAGCTCTCCAGATGTTCATGGACTACAATTCCCATCAACCCCTGCCAGCATGGCCAACAGAGACCAATTGGCCATGCTGGCAGGGGCTGATGGGAATTGTACTCCATGAACATCTGGAGAGCTGCAGGTTGCAGACCCCTGATCCCCTATTCTCACTAGACTGATTAGGGCTTCTGGTATATAGGATTTTTTTCTTCACATGAAAGGCCCTGGATTATAGGGGAACATTCATAATATATTGTGTGAATTCTGAGTTTGGTACGCCCCTCTGTGATTTCCCCTTTAATTGGGGGGTGGGGGCGTGTTTGAAGCATGTGTGGGAGTCTGTGTGGACATTCCCTCTGTTGCCACTCTAAGGATGGGCCAGAGCCAAGCTCTGCTATCAAAACAGCCCGGAAAAGTTTGCAACTGCTTGGCATTTCTCCACTTTAGCCTTTTAAAGGACTTTTTCTTTCCTCACTGAGCTGTGCAAGATGTCTGGAGATCTTCATTTTGCATTATAGTACTTTACTGTATATATTGGATTGCACACGCTGTCAGCCTTTGCCTTAACTGTCTGCTGAGACTGGACTCTTTAAAAATTGATATTGCTGGTATTATGCCACTTTGTTAGGCAATATTCTTGGTGCAATGATGTAATAGTGCCAATAAACTCAAACTGGAAAAAAGCATCATGGAGATATATATTTTACTGACAGATGAAGAAGAGAGGTCACTGCTTATAGCATTTTTTTTTGCTGCTGCAGCTGACCCTCTCTCATATACCACTGCCTCCATTTTCAAAAAGTACCTAAACATTCCATTTGAATTGAGACTTACTATTTAGCTGTCTCTATGTACTTATGTCTACTTGCTAAGATAATTAATCTGTTTCCTTTTCCACTTAGTAATGCCAGTGGTTGTATACTTCAATAATTCTGGTTCAGTTTGAAAATAATGGCACTATCTGAAACATTGCCTAATGGTTGGAAGCAGCATAACGGTGTAACACTAGCAATTTCAATTTTAAAGAAATCTACAGCAGAACTGCAACAATCAAAGTTAACCATGTAGAATAATCAAAGACTTCACAAATTTGCTCAGGGTGAACCACGGAGATGATCCAGTCTATAGCTTGTCCTGCATATGTTCAAGGAACCAAGATAAGCTTACCTTGCAATCGGGCTTGCACTAAAATCTGCAGTATCCCTAGTCTGGGCCTCTTGTCTTAGCTGTCCTACTGCTCAAACATTGCCTGTGATACGAGTTCTAAAGGGCAAGGGAGCTATTTAGTAATTCATAGCTGATGATGTCATCCTGAGAGTGGAGGATGGAAAGAGAATGATTGCAGACCCAGAGGATGAAGATTTGCACTGGATCATATAAATTGCTGTACAGGTCCTATTGTTAAGGTGGTTAGATTGTTTTTCTACCCTTTAACCACGAATATTAGGAGTTCAGCATTTGAGGGTGATGATTCACGAAAATGTTCTACAATAACATGAACTAAATTTAATACCATTTGTACACCTGCTAGAATGTCAAATGTTCTATCCTTCTTTCCAAAGACTTATTCAGAGCTGTAAAAATTTCCATACATTTTGAAGTCATGGGACCCCCTCCCCCCTTTTTCCAGGAAAGAAAAATGAAAAATTTGGGAACACTGAAATATACACAATTCTTACTTCCCTTTCAAACTTTACTGCTTTAATGATATAAACTATACTTAATTATATTTAATATGTAAATTCCACTATTTGGCATATTTATGGAATTTAAAAGTATAAATGCCCACGCTTCCTACACATAAAACTGCAAATGTAATCAATACATGAATGAGCTGCAAACTACTGCACTCTGTACTAATTTAGCACATCCTAATTTTTTCCCATCTGAGAGGCAGGAAAAACAGTCAGACTAGAACCGCAAAGACCTGGTATCAGAACATTGTAAAGGGTATTTTTCTGCAAAGAGAGAAAGAGAGAGAGATGCTTTTAAATTTGTCATTGTAAATTACTGCTAGTCATGCTGAATTTCTGCAGGAAATGTGATATTGTACAGGGGTGTTTTTGGATGTTAATATATCCCAGTACACCCCTGTGGTGCTCACACTGCTTAACCTTATTCAATTCAACAGGTCTAATCTGACAATACGGTTCTCTGTTGATTGTCTTCCTGGTTTCTAAATCTGGGGAAAAATAACTTGAGATCTGGACACTTTCTTTTCAAAGGCTGAAATCTCAACTGAAACTTTCCAATGTTGATAGCTCAGAAAGAAATTAAATGTAATTGCATTCAAGTCCCAAATACTGGGACTAACTACCACAGGCACAAACAACATCGCAACATTCTGCCGTTATGCAATCACTTATTTCAATTCCTTTTCTAACTTCTGACTTTTGTTTTAATGCATGAATCAGCAATTAAAATGAGCACGTTAAACATGTTCATTAAAGGCAACCCAAACAAGGCAAGTGTTTATACTTTGAAGCATTTAGAGAAAGGTGAAGGAAAGAACAAACAGAAAGTGAGAGAGAATATGAAGAAATAGTGGATGAGAAAAATCTTCGTTTTCATAGCCAGCTGTAGTGGGTCAGCTGCAGAATTATGTGCTAAAAATGAATTACAGTTGGACTGGAACAGGGGAAAGACAAGAGGAAAGAAAGGAGGGATGCATGGAAGAGTAAACAGGAAGGCAATACAGCTGCTGGGTGAAGGCCGTTTACAAAACAGATTTGCTACGATTGCTACTCCTGCTTTGTAGAGTGTTGCAATCAAAACTAATGTGAGCCATCTGCTTCACTTTTCCTATATAAATTAACTGCATACATAAAATATAAATGATGCTTCACCTCCTTTCTTCTGCTCAGGACTCAAACACAAATATTGACTGAATTAAAGAAGAAAAGCATACAGCTGCCGAGGCCAGCAGCCCACTTATAACTTGGAGTTTTAACTGCCGTCGCCTGAGGTAAATGCATACATTTCCACGCTGAAAGAAAGTGAAACCTGAGCAGAGTGGCAGCAAACACAGTCTAAATGGCATGGTTAGGAAAGAGCTTCTAAAACTGTATATGTACTTGGCAAACTGTTCAAGATATTCCGAGACCAAAACAATAAAGGTGAAAACACATCATATATAATATTGAAAAAGAATTTCAGTGTTAACAGAATTGTTTATTTAAGATGTATTTATTTTCGAGAAGAGACTGGGCTGACGTGGCCACACAAGTTAATACAGAGCAAACAATCTATGCTAGTAGTAGTGATTAGCGGTTCAAAACTGTGTCATCTTATTTCGAATGATGAGTGAAAGTATGAAATATGTTATTTATGTTAGCAAATAACATTAGGGTCTCACATATATGTTTTGGAGTCCAAGCTTGCCATTAGCCAGACTTTTGAACTGGTCCCAATCCACATTATAATCAATACATTCTTAACCCCTACATCTTCCAGAGGGGTAGCACTTTTAGTGGGTTGCCTCAAAAAAAAGAGAGTTTGGTGGTACTTTAAGATTAATCCAATGTATAACTGCATAAACTTTTTGGGCAGAACTCCACTTTGTCAGATACAAAGCGGCAGCCTAAATGTTTACCAATGCAATCCTCAATATAATTGCAGCTTTCTAAACCCAATGGACTTGGAAGGGTATAACTTTGCTGAGGATTGCAATGAAAGTGTGTATGCCACTAAAACAGAGAGGTGGGGAAAAGGTTGCTTTTGTCAAGTTAGGCGAGAAATGCAAAAGACAGCAGCACATGTGCCATAATATTATGAAGACTACAAATGAATATAAAATCTAGTTAAAGGAATCAGATCCAATTATTGCAGTTAAAACCCACCCCTGACTAGCATCCAGCTGTACAAACAGGTATGTTAAGGTCAACAGCAGAGGTGTAGCTCCAAGGGGACCAGAGGGTGCACAACGCACTGAGCGCATGCCCCTGTGGGGTATGACAAGGGCATTCCAGTGGGGGCATGGCGGGACCGGGGCGGAGGACGCATCAGGCACATTTCCCCCTTGCTATGCCTCTGGTCAACAGCATAAGCAACCATCCAAAAGCTGACAACTCTGTAGTGAGGAAAGAATTCATAGGATTTGCTGGGACCAAACGTCAGTGCTATGTTTGCTGATGAATTCGGCAGCTTTGCATTGGAGACCCCTTGAAACCTTGCTGTCCAAGTAGACTGACTTTAAAGTCTGTAACAGAATGCTCCAAGAGATTCTGAAATATGCATTGGAGACTCCTTTGCATTGGAGCTTTGCATTGGAGACTCCTTGAAACCTTGCTGTCCAAGTAGACTGACTTTAAAGTCTGTAACAGAATGCTCCAAGAGATTCTGAAATATGCATTGGAGACTCCTTTGCATTGGAGACTCCTTGAAACCTTGCTGTTCAAGTAGACTGACTTTAAAGCCTGTAACAGAATGCTCCAAGAGATTTTGAAATATGCTCCCACTGGTATCTCAGTGTTTCCATTTTTAATGTGTAATTCATACTCATTGACCTTTGTGCACATAACCTAACCTAGGGTCTGTTCTCATATCACTGAAAACATCTTGTTACTTCTTCACATTTGGCTCAAAGAGAAGAAAATAAAGTCAAAGTTAGAAGATTCCACAGCAGAAGGAACTGTAGTAACCATTACCACAGTGCCAATCTATGTTAGAAACTCCATATACATTCTTAACATTTGTAGAAACCTCAGAAACCACCTAAGGAAAACATAAAACCTTATTTGATGTGACACCACCACAAAATAAAAATCTTCTTTACACAGCTATTTTAGCATTCAAAAACGTTAGAGGGCTGTAATTCCTATTGTCACTGAAAAAAAGAAATTAAAGAAAGAAATAACATGAATTCCCCTGTAAATAGGTGAATTGGTAAGCTGTTTGTTCACGTTAACATTTGGCTCCCTATCTTCCTAAAGCACATCTATCTTCCTGAAAGAAACCTGGATAATGGAAGATTTAAGGTTATCTTCATCAAAGGTCATAGACTGTAATCTTCTTTATGTAGAAAAATGGGAACATACTTGTTCCCATTAAAAGGAGGGGCTAAAGACCAGTGGTAGTACTAAAATCTTGCATATCAAAAGGCCACATAAAATTCCTGACACCTCTCGTCATATGTTTCAAAACTCAATCCTGGTAGAATCAAAGGCTTATCTATAGTAAATCACAGCAAAATGAAAGCCCTGTACAAGACACAATGTGCTCTGTGGCTCATAATGTGATAAACGAGAAATGTGTTTTCTACTAGGAATGAGATGAATGATAAGGGAGGATGCTTGTGGCAGGACAAGATAAGACCACTGGATGACTAGGCTGAAAGGCAAGGCCTGTATCAGATTGTATGTATTGAGCATGCTTAATAGGCTAATGCATATTAACTTCTCCTCCTGCTCTGACAACAAACTGTATTATAATGAACATACAGGAAGAATATGGGAGGGGCCACATATTAAGGAGTAACACGTAAATAGGCAGACCGGAAAGTTATGATTTGAAGTACCCTTAGCCAATGGGGGAACAGAGAGGGTGTGACGAATTTAGAAGGGAATAAACATGCTGTGGATATACTGTTTTGGCAGAGTCTGCCCATGTGGGGATGGCTCCCCTTTCTTTGCAAATAAAGAAACTTAAAACTTTCTTCTGTTGACTTGATATTTGGTAAAGAAATATTGGGCACCACAATGGTTTTTGATTTGTTCATCGCACAAAAAAATTGAGTGTGCATGTAAGTCCCATGCTCCTGGACCCAAAGGGAGTATGTGATTTATAAAAAAAAGGGGGCAAAGGTGATACATTGAAGGCAAGCAGATAAGTGGATCCAATGAAAATACTGTAGTCAGGACAAGGAGTTGTATAACTTTGTAGCAAAGGATTAGGGTGAATATACAACGGAAATTTTGGAGGCTTCGAGTTAGGAATCTCAAAGTATGTATTGTTGAAGGCTTTCACAAATCTCAAAGAAGTTTGGGAAGGGATCAATTTTATGAATAGTTAAGAATTTCAGTCAAAACTTTTGATTGACTATTATCTTTAGCCACTAATGTGGCCTCATGTTGCAAAACCCCCCATACAGATAACTCATTTGGAAAGGCACTATGAAGTCCATACAAGGGTAAATTTTGTGATTGACACTTCAGACACATAATTGGACCCTAAGAAGCAGATGGGGGAGGCCTGATTTGGACATGAACACTGGTGTTGGAGAAGATTAGCTCTCTTTTGTGACATTTATCTGGTTGAAAATGGCCCAATCCAGATTCCTTTAAGCATCAGTAAGGGGAAAAAAGACTAGAACAATAACAGTACCCATCTCTTGTTCTTACCCAAGTTTAGCCTAGCCTGAGAGGACCATTTCCAACCAGGGATATGGTTTCTCTGGGACAGTAGGAAAGTGAACACCCTCTTTTCCCAATGTCATGACCCTATTCCAGGATGCATTCATCCCAAATGCTTTTTAAGGTCAATTAAATGCCTAGCGTTCCAATCATGGAATTCCAGTGTCTGATGTAGTTTGATCCTAAAAGGCTGAGTACCCAATTCAAATCGTTCTCCCCATCCACTAACATTAGCTTTCATGTCTCTAATGTAAGAAACTGGTCTTTAATTTTAATCCGGCACAGCCAAGTCATGCCTGAAGCATGAGTTTTACAAGTATCTCCTTTCCTACTTAAATTATCTATTCAAAGACTGAAAATTACAAGCATGAAGCACTGCTGTCTCACAGTGGGGAACAGGAAGTCTTACATACTGACAGGAATTTAAAAAGTAGATACTGATTTCTCAAACGGTAACTATATTTTAAAAACATCACTAGGGTGAGTGGGTAGAGAATTTAATTGCAGGCATGACCAGGATGGAGACAGCTCCACAGATTCACTTCTTAATAATGTTCCATCTTTAACAAAATGATCTTTAAAGTAGTTAAAAGCATGAGAGTTTAATTACTTTGATCTATAGCTTTGGGAGGGGGAAGCCATAACAAAAATGTAAATAGGAGATTCCGATGATTTTTATCAAAGCCCTCTAGAAAGACAAGAGAAAACTGTGTTTGTAGGCTATGTATAAACTGCAACCGCTCTGCTAAAAGCATTTTGTTTTCCAGGTGCTTAGGCACATCATTTCTAAAAAGCGAAATATATATAATTTTGATGTAGATTTAATACAATTGTGTTAATGAACAAAGAACAAAAATAAATCTTTAAGAACAAGATTGTTTTAATTTTGTCTAGTTTTGAAAGTCAGTGCCAGCCACATCATTGTTGACTGAGTGTTTCAGGAAAGGACTGCTTGTCTGGACTCAATACGTTCATAGTGACATCTCTGCTATTCACATTTTAATCACACAGAACTATCGACTTTGCTCAATATTAAAACAGGGGTGTGCAAAACAAAATTCAGGAAAATTTGGATTCAGGTATATTGGATTGAAAATTTTCAGGATTCCTGAAAACTCCTGAATCCCCATACTAGTTTGAGGTTTTTAGAGGAAGGGGGAATTAGGAATTCAAAAAAAATTGGCTCCATTATTGTCTATGGCCACATTTCCGAGGCTCTGCAGGGTTTGTTTTTCAAGGCAGAGGCAACATAATTTTCAGTATATTTTCTGGTGAGCATTCTTGGGTCAGGGGCCCCAATTTTATTGGCTCGAAAGAGGGTGTCCCCCTCCAGGGAGGAAAATGTTCATCTCATCGTTACTTCAAAGACCCCAGGGTAGTATCAATTTTATCTCCCAAAAACCTCTGTAAGATAGCTCAGTCAGCTACAATCCTGAGGCAACTCCTATTGGCCATGCTGGTAGAGGCTGATGGGAATTGTAGTCCATGAACATCTGGAGTGCCACAGGTTCACCACCATGGTCCTAGTCCAATACAGCACACTGGCTCTCCAGCATGATGTGATATGATCATTCTAGAATCTAGGCAAATTGGAAAGAAAAAGGAGAGGGGGAGAGATTCACGCCTAACAAGTTATTGGATTGAAAGCAAGAAGGTAGCTAAGATTGTGGACAATTACTTTTTTATTAGGGTTTCAACGTCAACATTCTTACCATATTTTCCCAAAAATAAGGCCTACCCCAAAAATAAGCCCTATCATGATTTTTCAGGCTTTTTGGAGGCGGCTTAAAATATAAGCCCTACTCCAAAAATAAGCCCTACAGTAATTACAGATCAGGATGGTGTGATCCAGCAGAGTGCTCCCTGCCAATGAGGATGCAGCTTGCATCACACGTGACAGGGAAGCAACAGGGGAGAGCCCACCTTGAGGAATTGTGAAGGTACCGTATTTCACCTAAAATAAGCCCTACCCTGAAAATAAGCCCTAATGCATCTTTTGGTACAAAAATTAAAATAAGACCCTGTCTTATTTTTGGTGAAACACGGTATTTGTAAAAAAAAACAAAAACTTTTTTTCTCTCAATTAGCTAACTCAAAAAAGGTTAAAATATCCAAAAGCTCAACTAGCCTATACAGGCTACAATACAGCAATAATTAATAATTTAAATATATGTAACTTTAAACATTAAATGTACACACATTTTTGTTTATACTCATCCAAAGCAATAAATCTTGACAATCATCAGTTAGGACTCTTTATTCCAGGGAACTCTTGCAGGATATTTCTTGGATTGCTTGTATGCTTAGTTATAGAATTTGATATCCCTTGCAAAATAAACATTAAATGTTTTTCAGGATTCTTGCACAGATCCTAAGCTTTGAAGAATGCAATTCAGCCTACCCATATTACACAACAGTTTGAGAAAACTGTAAAAAAAATTGCTGCAGGTCTACAATATTCTACCCATAGATTTAAAAGCACTTGCCCTAGATAAAAATCTTTTAAAAATTATATCTTGAAAGTAAAATAGAATAATGTAAGAAAACCACCCAAGAGCCTTTTAGCCACCCTACAGTTACTATAATGTTCTGTGAACAATACATCTTCCGATGATGTAATATGTTCCCAGAAGCTTGCTTCTATTTTTAAAGAGCACCCTTTTCATTATGCTTTTGAAGGGCATCTCTATTAGACCTTGTAATGTTGCTTTTAACCTATGAGCAGCAATGATGTAGTCCTTCTGGCTGCATGTAATGTATACTGAGAGACAACAGGTAGATGGTTATTGATCATGTAGTCTACAATGTTTTGAACAATAGCCCAGCTATGGCAATTACAATTCATATAGGAGATACGTTTGCATTGTTAGGACATTTCTTAAAAGATGATTCTGAAGAGAATGTCCTTTTTCCATATGTCATCCCATAGAGTAAATCATGGTGGGAAACAGAATAAACTGGTCTGGTACAGTCCCATTAGGAATATATTCATGATCTCCTGCAGCAGAGTGCAAAGACAGACAGAACAAATCTCCTCCCACAGATGCCTTGTTCTACCAAGGGGATATGAAATTTACTCAGCTGCGCCATAACTCAAGGTGCCGGAAAGCAATGTGCAGATCCACCTCTCCAGCTTTATGCCACCAACCCACAATACATATAGGATTTCCTTCCAGTGCCATCAGAAAGTTAAGATGATAGATGTACATTTGTCTAATAACCTGCAACCCAGGTCCTAAGAGACTTAGTTCAAAGTAAGAATCAGACCCCTATTCCAAATCACAATGATACAGGAAACTGTGGAATTGTTCCTGGGTGTCACGTCCAATCAAATAAATGGGATTTGGTGCCTATAACCTTGGTACATTTGGTACATTTACAACTGTGTCTGCACTATTCTTGAGAGGAGACAAGGGATGCCAGCCAATATTTTTCCCTGGCCGAGTGCCTTCCTTCTTGGACTCTCCATCTGGATGCCCCATAATTTCACCGGTCTTCTTTCATTATCTTATTGTCACCAGCACTGCAACATACTGGGTTTTATTTTACTCCCACTGAAAACATTGACTTTAATATAATATGTAGGACTGAATTCAATATAGGCATCATCTTAATTTTAGTAAGGTTTACAGGATGTTTAATAGGCATTAAAATTGAATTTTGTATGTTTTTACTCAAATTTTATCTGATATATGGCTTGTGGATTGTTGGAAGTTGCATTTAGAAGGCAAAACAGTTACACACATGCCAGTTTTAAATAATATTCCAGCAGTGTGTTACTCTGCTTATGTCACGAATGGAAATCTTATGAAACTAAGTTTAGCAGGGTTAACAGCAGGCATAGCACAGTGCATTTACAGATTCCATTTTCTTAGTACATGCACAATTGTCTCCTGAACAAAGACTCAGACTGCAATCTGCTTTATATAAAATTCTCAAATCATCCAAACATTCAGTGAAACACTGCCACACAATGGTACGTATTGGAGTTGCACCAAACAAGAACAAAAGCAGCTCCTCTGTCTTTTCAAAACTACAGAAATCCAAACATAGATCAGCTAATTCTCATCAAGTCCCACATTTGTGAATTTTTCCACATTTCAGCCATGAAGCAGTGCATTCTCCGATGCTTCAGGATTCACCAGCCAAATTTAGTCTCTGGTTAGCCCATTCAAAATTACAGTAGAGTTGGATGTGCTGTTTGCAGTAGAGCCAGTCCTAAAGATAAACGGCTCAACTCCACACACTCCAGAGCCCAACAGTGTAATGCTTCACAAGTTTTTTTTTCCTGTGCTGACCAGACTAGTTACTAAGGTCAAGAGTTAAAATGATCCCCCTGTGAATGGAACGTGTGGCTTCCTCATAACATTTTCAGCACTCTCAATGACTCACACAGCTACAGAGCAGTGGCATCAAGTTACACCAGACGGCTTCCTCGTTGCTGTAACGGCAAATCCTTTGACCTTCCCCCACTGTATACACAACCAATGAGTTGTACTTATGGGCTCATATGGTTTAAAAAATATTTTTCCTCCTCCCAAAACTAGCAGTCCATCAAAGTTTCAATGCTACTTGAAAACCACAATTGTGGCAATGTTTATTCCCCCACCCACCCACTGCTGTCCCAATTACCAAAAAAGTATTTCTTATCTCACATGTTTATTGCTTTCTGTTTAATTATGCTTATCGTAATCACATGCATAAGGAATATCTTTTAAAATGCTTTTTTACTAGTAAGACATAAGATCTAAGCTTGCACCAAATGCTTTATTTTGATGAATCTGATATAGGCCAGAAGAAAAAGGAGAAAAGTATTTCCAACATACATAGGATAAACACCATGCAAATGGTTTAAAAATGCTAATGATATATTAAAGTTCATACTTCTAATCTGTAAATTAAAAATTGCATTAATCAATTAGTGCTTTCAACTTTAGATTGACGTAAATAAATTTCAGATTTCATCCACATTAAGAATGATAATCAGAAATATTTTTAGCACAGTCTGCACAGATCTGCCCCAACACTGAGAAATGACAAAATCCGTGGCATCTTCTGGACAGAGGTGCATGTCAGTATCATCCTGGCTCTGGAATCATGGTTCCACTTAACCGGCATGAACCTGCTAACAGGCTACATTCCAATATTATTGAACATCACACCTGGACAATGCAAGTGTTTACTAAAAGTAGCACTGACAGCCAAGAAACTACTAAAGTACTGGAAGGACAAACCACTCCAGCAACTCACGTAAGATTTTCCACCTCTTGCATTACAGGGGCCTGTGTACAGGAGAAAACAACAAGAAATATGCCAAAGGATATGGCAGCCTAAAGGGAAACCCCTACTCAACAACAGACTGGTTTGTTCTAGCCTGTTGCACCTGTGTAAACATGGGACCATGGAGACTTACCAAGAATGAACAAGAATTATCCCTCAACCTTTCCCACCCTCCCCATTCTTTTTTCTCCCTGTTTCCATTCAGTTCCATTCAGAAATCTCATTTCCCCCCCAAATTGGTATCTGATGAAGGGACTTTAGACTCTAGGAAGCTTATATTCCAAAAATCTAAGATCCGACTTGACTCAACTCCAACAGTCATACTGTAAACCACTATGGTTACCTTCTGAACCTACTCCCAGACTAAGTTATTCAGGACCCTGACTTTTGCTGAGCTGAAACTTAGCAATCCAAAACGGTGGGAAGTTTTGAAGAGAAGGAAGAACTAGATAAAAAGCCAAAATCTACTAAAGAACAGAGCCAGTCTGCTATCAGTAGTCTCCACAGGACAGCACTGCCTGCTCAAACCCCCTTTAAGGTAATTATACTTGAAACAGTGAAGAGACATTTATTTACTATATTTTTGCAGGTGGTGGAGATTAAGTTTTTAACAACCATATCTAGATTTGAGTCAGATACTTGGGAAACAATTTCTCACTATCACCTTTCTTGGACTGAATTGTCCCTAGGTGTTCTGTACCAGGTGAACTAGTACCTTGACACAAGGAAAAAGAACAGTTTGTTATCAATATCACCTCAGTGCTGCCTGCTGAATTATATTTTTCTCAGAGGTATCCAAACCATATTTCATTACTGTCATCAAGTATTGCCATCTAGGAAACTGCTGAAATTTTATACCTTCCTAAACTTCTCCATCTGTTTGTAAAGATCAGGATCCAGTTCCTGAGACACATCTTTCATCCACAACAGCGCTCCTCGATATTCAGTCCGACATTGCTCCATTCGATTGACAGTCAGCCATGTATCAGAAATAGCTCGGTATCTAAATGTCTCCACTTCTTGGTAAAGCCTACACAAAGGTGTGCGCAATGCCAATCTGTGGCAAAAGAAAAAGAGAGAGAGAGAAATTGGAAGCGTAGAGAATTTTGGAAGCAAAAGTCCCATTGTGAGTAGCAATCCAAAGAGAGAGGCAGAGTCACAGGAATGGAAATAATACAAGGGATGTTACTGAACAAACTAGAATAGGCAGAAACTTTCAAGCTGATTTCAGAAGGCAACATCATTGCTGAATGAACTGCATCTGTCATAGCTTCTCCAGCTGTTGCCTGATGTTTTTCTCCATAGTTGTCTTTTTAGTGTCAATCCCCCCTTTAAACATTTCTAAAGAAAGTGGCAAGTATAAGAAGAAAATTCAGCTACGTTACAGGAAGATAATGTGTTATATTGCGTTCAGCAGAGGCCAATTTGCTGGTGGTTCCTGGCCCCTCAATGATGCGGCTGGCCTCCACAGGGGCCAGGACCTTTACGACCCTGGCCCCGGCCTGGTGGAACACTCTTCCTCCAGCTGTCCGGGCCCTGCGGGACCTTCGTGAGTTCCGCAGGGCCTGTAAGACTGAGTTGTTCTGCCAGGCCTTTGGAGTGTCCAGTCGCTGAGTGGTGCGCCCCCCCCCCCATGCTTTATGCACTTTACCATCTTAATCCTGGTTCCATCTATGTTACCCTCCTAGAGAGGAGTCTGGCCTCTCTTCCTTCTTCTTTTTGGGGAGATTTTAATGAATTGGGCTATAGGAAGCCTGTCACTGTTATATTAACCGCTGTTTTAATAGATTTTAATGGATTTTAGTACTATATTGATTGTTGTGTGGTCACTATTGTGAACCTCTATTTAATTGTGTATATATCAATGTTGTGCACTGCCCAGAACCCCTTGGGGATGGGGCGGTTTATAAATCTAAAGAAAAATAATATATATATATATATTTTGTCCTAAAAATAATTTTGGCTGCAAGCTTAAATTTAAATGAATTTAAACAGCCATTTTGTCTTGCACCAGCTGCAATGTTTTTGCTCCTCCCAGTGGTCACAAGCAGCACTGATTACTAGAACTCTCTCACTTGCTTTTTGCCATCACTTGAAATGAATATACTCCACACTTCAGTAGAGCAGAGTTTAACCAGAAATCAAAAAATTACAATGAGCATTCCAAATGCATGGATAACTTGGCAAGAAAGTGGCTGAATTCAACCAATGCACAGCTTAAGGGCAAACATAAGGCAGCATAAAGGTGAATTTCCATTCTGTTTTGCGAATTCACATATTGATAGTAGGTGCCTTAATATGATAGCTAACCACCTTCTAAGGGTTACTATGGAATTCCCAGTTTCTACTCTCGCTTTGGATGCAGATGATTCCAGGTCCAGTGCCTGGCATCTTCAGTTTTAAAAAAACCCAGGTGCTGAGGAAGGCCTCCACCTGAGACCTTGCAGAGTTGCTTTCAGTCAGAGCAGAAAATGCTGACCTTAATGGATGAATGCTCTGATTCATTATAAGGCAGGTTTGTGTGAGTAGGGTGTGATCAAGCATGTCCCTTTCCCAATGTACTTTAAGCAGCAATTTAAAACAAAACTCTCCAGCAGTATTATTTCTAAATACTCTTTTCATTATACTTTTGAAAGGCATCTCTGTCAGACATTGATTTTTTTAACCTGGGATCAGAATTTCTGCATCTTGTTATCTGGCCTGGAAATAAGCAAAAATGGAGCTGTTGTGCCCTACACCTAAATATTCAAGCTTGCCTATGGGTCAAAACAATTTCCAAATAAGAACAATAAGAGGGTAAAAATAAGAGGGTAAAAGTATCATAAATAAGAGTAAAACCTTGGAAATTCAGTCAAAGGCTGTCTTTAAAAGTTATGTTTTGTGTCTTTTCCTACAGTGTAGCTGAGATTTTATGGTCCTCATTTCCCTGGGCAAAGGGAATGGGGCCATCACCGAATGGGGCCATCACAAGAACACAAGGGCAAAAAGGCAGGGAAAAGTTAACAACAAACCAGACAGAATTCAGGGAGGGTCAGAGTGGAAAAAAACAGGTTCTGGAGGAGTGAGAAATCTTCAGAAACCAGAACCAGGGAATAGCTAAGAAGGTCTGTTGACCAGGCTCCCTGCAGTCTTTTCCTTCCATTACAAGCATTTCTTTTCCTTCCATTGCAGTCTTTTCCTTCCATTACAAGCATTTCTGGGAGGCTGAAACCAAGCAAACAGGGCCTAGTATGTATAGAGCACTTACCCTGAGGCTCTTCACTTCGCAATGGGGTGTCCTCATGGTTCTCCATTTACATGCGAGGAAGTGCCCCACTGCCTGCTGTGTGGCTTGTAAACTACCCCCACTGCCGCGTCATTCCCGTTTGCTAGTTAAATTGCCACTTTCCCCCAAAGTCCTTAATTTTTTTTATTGTTTTATTGTGCCATCACTACTATGATTTGCCAGCTCTCAGGAACCATGAGGCTTCTGGGAACTGCCATGCCGTAAGTGTGAGTGTGTCTGCAATCAAAATTGTACCCCAAAGGAAACGTACCATCATGGTGGGGCAGAGCATCAGTGTATAATCAGCCCAGATAATGTTGTGGCCTCATATGGGTTCACTTTCCTAGGCAGGATGAGTCAAAGGAGGAGAGGGAGAGGGCAGTATATAAAAACTAAATCATCATCATCATCATGGATCATCATCATTATCATCCTCCTCCTCCTCCTTACCCAACATTTCAATAATAGATCAAACATACCTTTGTTGAGAAGAAAAGCAGAGGGACTTTCCTGTAGCTTGCATCATTTTGCCTGCTCTGGTTTTATCCTGAGAACCTTGTGCTCGGAGAAATTTTCCCAATTCATTTTCTTCTTGAGACAGATCTAAACACAGACATAAAAAGGGACCAAATACAGGTCAGAACAACACTCTGCATTTTGTAAGCAGGGGAACCAATTTGATTGCCTACAAGAAACACAGAATATCCCCCGCCCCACCTTGCAATTTCAAGTTAACCTTCACACATCTTCTGCACTTATGAAACAGAAGATCAGATTCACTTCAGCTTATCTCCCCGTGGGCTCAGTATAATGTAACAAGAACTGCAAAATGACCTCTGTGCTGAAAAGGCAACAGGAGAATGTGCTATTTCTTGCTTGAATAGAAGTATTAGCTTGGCGGGGCCAGATGAAGTAAACTATTGTGACTTGACTACAATACCTAGCATTTCCCTAGATTGTGTCAGAGTCCCTTTCAAGTGACAGAAGTTCACATATTTCTAATAAAATGAATGGTTTTTTAAACAGCTCAGTCACCTGGCTTTCTAATTCCCTTCCCTCTGTATCAACATTTGTACATGAAGATTTTTACTATGAAGATTTGATTCTACCTGACTTTTTTAAATTAAGAGGAAAGCACTGACCATCGTCTTATACTCAAATAGCCAAAATAGCCAAATGTGAGTAAAACCAGTGATTAGAGCTGTGAATGGGAAAAAAAGATTTTTCTACAAACCTGAAAAACACCCCAGGTTTGCCGAAAAATGTGAAATTTAAAATAAACACTTCTAATTTTATTTTACTTATCGGTCACCCTTCCCCGTGTGGGCTCTGGGAGGCTTCCAACATAGAGTAATAACAATAACATGAGGGAGGTTAAAAAAACCCCAAATGATAAAAGGAGTGCCTGTTGCTTTAACAAACAGACTCTCTCAGTGGGTCTTTATAGGCAACCATGGCATTCCAAGGACTGGTTTCTATGAGTAAAAGGTAGTGGAAGAGGGCAGGACCCTTTCCAGGGCTGTTTTTAGTCTTTGAGGGAGGCTCAATGCAACCAGGCTTGACAGCAACCACTGGGTGACTTGATACCACCTGACTTGCATGACTCCCCCTAGGCCTGGCAGTTTGCTACTTTTCAACAGCAGCCACCCTGTGAAAGCCAACATGGTATAGCAGTTAAAATTTCAGAGTAGGGTCTAGAAGATGCAGGTATGAATTCCTGTCTTGCTGTGGAAGCTCACTGGGTGATTTGGGGACAGTCACATACTTCCTGCCTAATCTATTTACAGGGCTGTTATGAGGAGAAAAAAAGGGAGGAAAGGAGAATAATATAAGCTGTTTTGTTCCCACTGTGGTGAAAAGTGGGGTATAAATAGTAAATAAATAATAAATATAGCTGAAGATAGGAGGCAGATAAAAAGTTGGTTGGTGAATGGTTGAGAAGGAGAGAATGAAGCAGAGAAAGGGCAGAGAATATAAGGGCTATCAGGAGGACAAAATGAGGAAATAGTGTGGGGGAATAAGGGGAAAGTGAGGTTCCCCCCCACCCCCGACAAGACCTTGAAGGTTTCCTACCAGGCAAGTGCCCCTTGCCCAGTGGCTAGCACCACACAATGGGGTCATAGTTTTCCTAGATAGGTGCTGACAGGGATGAAGCTGAATGGGGGGGGGGGGAATGGTGGGATTCAGCAGGTTCGTACCACTTCGGCAGAACCGGTTGTTAAAATGGTGCTTGTAAACAACCAGCTGTTAAATTATTTGAATCCCACCAATGGAACCGGTTGTTAAATTATTTGAATCCCATCATGTGGGGGGTGGGGGGTGGGGCAGATAAAATTAGTTTGGCTGCTGGGAGTGAAGGAGAGAAGGAAACCAGAAAAGTGGCTTTCAAGAAAAGAAAAGGATAAATAGTAGGGGAGAGGGAATTGATAGGCCTCCTGCAAGTTCCTGCAGGTTTCCACTTGAGGATTTCTAAAAGCACAAGGGCAGAGCAAACCATTTCCTTTGGCCCCAGGCCACTTATGTGAGTAAATGTAAGGACCAAATCTGACTTTACAAAGACAACATGTGAAGAGTTTTCCAATGTTTTTTTTTTAAAAAAGGCCAGCTGTGGGAGTGCCTGGTTTAAGTGGAGCAATAATAAAAGAAAGAGAAGCTGTTTAACTCTTTCTCTGTTTATCAGCTCAGAACACTCTTCCCAACACTATTTCTCCCTGAAGAACAAAAAATACACAAAAACTAATCTTTTCCACACTGCCAATGAGAAAGCAATTTAGAGGGGGAACAATTTTAAATGAACAGAAAGGTAAAAGGTTCGTGCAGCCTCTCCCTACTTTTTCACTTCAGATTGTGGCCTCTGTGGCTGATTTTCAATTTTTAAAATTGCCAATTGTTACCTGCCCATTCACACATCTCTTGCGCAGCATTAACTTTGGCTGTGCTTCCCTACCCTTTTCAACATAATATCACACTTGGACACTTTCAGTAGCCCTAAGAAATGCTTTGTCAGATTAATTTTTTTTTTAACTTTGAGACCTGGGTTTTCAAGCCAAAAGACAATCAGTGATGGTTTGTCAGTATCTGCCTCTATGTTGCAATCAAGGAATTCCTTGGTGGTCCCACATCCAAGCACCTACTTAGCTTCCAAGATCTAATAAGACTGGGCTAGCATGGGCTGTCCAGGTTAGGGACAATTAACAGAACCACAGTTAAAAATACTTACAACAAATCCTTTTTTGATACAGTTCAATTGCTTTAAGTAAATCCATACACGTCCTCTGAATTGAATGGAACAGCTGAAATGAAATATAAAATATAAACTAGCTACTGCATAAGAGTTATTCAAATATAGGGGAGAAAAACAAAACTGTCTCTCTCTGTCTCCCCAGACAGTGTGAAAATTAATATGGTAGCCACCTGTATTTTCCATCTTTGGACCACTCCCATGACAAGGAGCTGAATTCAATTTATTCTGATCCTGGCAGGACTTTTATCGCCATCTGTAACCTTGTTCTGTTTTTATGTATAATTACAGTTTTATGGTTTGTTGTGATTTTAATGTTTGATTATTCTGTTCACCGCCCAGAGTCCTTCGGGGATGGGCGGTATACTAACTAACTAACTAACTAACTAACTAACTAACTAACTAACTAACTAACTAACTAACTAACTAACTAACTAACTAACTAACTAACTAACTAACTAACTAACTAACTAACTTTGCCCTCAGGGGCCAGGGTAGGAAGAACCAAAGAAAATCTACCCAGCTTTACTATAAACATGGCTGAGTTTCAGTGCTAGAGGATGACTGTTTTATATATCTATAATCTATCTGTAGGTGCATGTGTATATACCAGTAAATAAAAGAGTCATCCTCTGGCACTGAAATTAAGCCACATTTACAGTAAAGCTTGGTAGACATTCTCTGCTAGGAATATGATGCCACAGCTTTCAAAGGTGTAACTAAGATCACAGACTGAATGTAAATAGGTAAAATGTCAGTTCCAAGTTGGTCTGAGACCAAGAAGTAAATGCTTACAATATCCCGGCCTTCAAAACAGAGGTTTGCATTGGTATGTAAAATTTCTGGACAGTCAAGTAGTTACAAAAAACAATAACAGTTCCTTCCAAGGAAACTGTGATGTATATCTTCTGCTATGTCTGCTAATTCTACAACATGCTAATCCCCTTTGGGGATAGAGCGGTCTACTACTACTACTACTACTACTACTACTACAACAACAGCAACAACAGCAACAACAACAACAGCAACAACAACAACAACTGCTATTCCAAGCCACTTTTTATTCTTTTTTTCCTTAACCATGAAGAATATGAATTAAAATCAATCACTTTAAGTGTATTTTTCACTATGGGAAAATATCAGCAAGGCATCAATAGGGGCACACTGAGGAGAAATAAAATTATGGGCAAGATCACACACATCCGTGACCACAGAACTGTGTGCATCCAGTAAGCTGTTCACTACATTTTTATCCTGATCTTCCCTCAAGGGTGGACACCAATTTTATTTTCATCAATCTGGTAAGTACGTTACCAGAGATACAGGCTGTATGAGCAGAATAGGTGGTTGGGAATGTTGCCCTTCTACAGGCAGTCCCATTGTCTCCATAAAATGCCACCTTAAAAGGTACTCCTCCTGGTTAGTGGCTTTCGAGGGGTCTATATGTTAATGAGTAGTATCATTTAAGTATTATGTATTTTCTATACTAACATAAGGTAGATAAAATGCAATCAGTTTAAAAGATAAGATACATTAAAAAATTAATATATATCTAAAAAAATCTGCTGGGAAAAAACTAAACTAGGAACCCAAGAAAGGTATAGCAACATAAAAGAAATGGGACAAGAACGTAAATATCAGAAGGAAACAAAAAGCTTAAAAGCTAAAAGGGGCGGGGCGGGAGGGGGCTAGGCATAAGAAAACAATTAAACTGGCAGGCAAGTTTACTCTAAGACAATCTCAATATTCATTAAGTCTGATTTATCCTATGGTGCTGCTACACAAAACCTGGAAATGCTGTTTGTTATATCAGAATTGTTATGTGCAGCAAGGAAATATAACATTTGTCTTGTGTAACCAGGACAATGTGTAGCAGTGGCAAAATAAAACTAGCGCCGGTATGTGTATTTTTATAATACTGACATTGGAGAAACACATGTTCTAGTGTCTCTGTGTGTTCAGATTCACTGGGTCACTGGGGGTCACAGGAAGTTGCAAAAAAACCCAGTATGGGTACAGCCTCATACACACTGGTCTTTAGATCCCAGCTAAAGTTCGGTATTTTGATATTTGGTATTTTGATATTCCTTCAAAAGTCCTTGTTTGCATATGTACCTCTAGCTTTGCATCCAGATCTGCATCAGAGGCCACCACATGTTCATCTTCTTTCTTTCCGGTGACTTTGATAAGAGTTTGTTTCGTTTTCCAATATTTTTGCTGCATTTTGTTGACTACAGACTTTTCTTGGCCTTGGGCGTATCGATCATAAAGGTCCCTTGAATAACTGCTGAGCATTAGAAGGAGATTTTAACAAACCAAAATTAGTAGATAATATTAGGACATCTAAATAATATATCCATCGAATGATAGAATAATAGAATTGGAAGAGACCCCAAAGGCCAGCAAATCCAACCCCCTGGAGTGCAGGAACACACAACATCCATTGTTGATAAATGGATGTTCAGATAAATGTAATGTGATATCTATGCCCACATTTACTCCCCTTGAAATTAAATTTATGATGTTTTACAATGACTCAGATTTCCTACCCTCTTTGCTGTTAAAATCACCATCCAAACTTTCTAGGCATTCCACATTTATGACTCTGAATATAACACTGTAATGCCAATGAGTTGCTTTAGAAACACATGCTAGTTTGAGGAAAGACCATGCCATAATTTTATTAATGCTACAGATCTACATGTACAAATGAATTTACTTACTATTTATGGCTGTCCATGTTTCTTTATTTTCTTCAAGCACTATAATATAAGGAAATGACCTGATTAAAATATTTTAAAAATTAAAATATTAAAATGGCCTGATTAATAATGCCATTATCCAGTGAAAGTCTTAGGGATGGGACAGGGCTAGAACTAAAATTATTAAACATATTTTTAAAATGCAGAGATACTACATGAAATTAAACATAAGTCCAGTGGCACTTTAAAAACCAGTAAAGTTTATTCCAAAGTATATTTTCATGAGTTAGGGCTGGCTTCAGTGAACTCTGACTCAAGAAAGTTTATGCTGGAATAAATTCTCTTAGTCTTTAAGGGACATCAGGATTGATAGGCTAACATACTTACACCTCTTAGGAAAAGTACATCAGTTCTTATCATACTGAATTAAGTTAGCAAGGACCCAAAATATGCATGGACTTCTTAGCGTAGGAAATGCACAGCACTAAATTCTGCAAGAACACTCTGAATGTTTTGAATTTATTATAGTTATCCCTGCCCCCAGGACTAAATCGAGCATGTAGTCTCTGACATGGTATAGTCTTCTCCTCTGACCAACTGAGCTGTCTCTTCCCTCTGAAGCAACAAGTTTTAATGTGGGGAACATTCATGCCATCTTTTTCAAATAATCTTCTCCTCCATTTCCTGTTCTCACACACAGGTCATGAGTCTCAAAAAGCCGATATGTTGTAGCAGTTCGCGGCCCTCCAGATGTTCCTGAACTACAATTCCCACCAGTCCCTCCCAACATAAGCATTGGCTATACTGGCAAGGGCTGATGGGAATTGTAGTTCATGAACATCTGGAGGGCCAAGAGTTTGACACCTGTTAGTTAGATTATCAGTCTGGGATCAAGGAGCCATGAAGTGCACCAAGGGCTCATGGCTCAATTACATTTCTCTCAAATACTTAACAAAATTGTTAAAAGCACTGCCAGTTTTTGAGAGGACCCAGGCAAACAGTTCACACCACCAGGCCAACCACATGCACATCCTGCTCCCTGCACATACAGCCACCTATACCACGTTCATTTTTCATCTCTGAATGCTTTGGCCCTGAGGAGTGTTATTGTTGCACTGTGCATCACTGGCATGCACTTCCCCATCAATGCTGGGGAGCTGGGATCATGGATGGTGGAGCACTCAGTGACGAAGAGAGGGGGAACTGGCCCAGGGCATGAACTACCCATGTGCACCCTCCCTGCCCCTGACACGCCCAGCCCTCGAAACGCCTCTGACATGCCCCTGCTTCCCCACGTGACTGCAATGCCGCCACTCAGGACAAGCCGCCCCAGATGTCCCCATTGCAGCTACGCACCCAGGAGCACTTGCAGCTGAATGGGTAGGGAGGGACACATGGACAGGTGCGCAGGGAAGTGCAGAGGGGGGGGGGTCATTGATGGTGGGTCCCATCTTGTACCCCCAACATTGCCCCACTTCAGAGCATTTTGATGTTGGCCTAATTTGAAGGCTACGAGTGACCCTCATAACTATATTCATATATTTACAAAAAAGTCTTTCTTACATACTTTACCTTTTACAGATGTGTACTAAAAATGTAGCAAAATATATTTAAAGAATAAGTTTACATCAAAAATGCCAAGCTTGCAGGGATTCATTTCTGCTACCTGGTTTCCATGGATTCATTACCAAGGATTCTCTCAAATACTTAATAAAATTGTTAAAAGCACTGCCAGTTTTTGAGAGGACCCAGGCAAACAGTTCACACCACCAGGCCAACCACATGCCATCCTTTCCACCCACTTGTGTGACTCCCACCAGGCTGTGCATACTTTCCCATCTCACAAGTTATCCTGCTCCCTGCTTTATATTTAATCAATTAATATAAATTTTCACATTCACAGTATTTTAGGACCTCTCCCCCATTATCTCTTTCAGCAGTTAGATATACACCAGCAATGTCCGGCACGACCACTGAATCCTTCTGAATTAATTGAGGTCGTGAATGGATTCTGAAGTTGTTCTCAGTACACGTTATAGCAGACTCAGCACTGTTTCTTCTGCAGAGGTGGATGACGTCACTGCAACTCTTACTATACTCGCACTACGCTGTGAAAATGCAGTGCTTAGTCAAATACACAAAAAGACACAGCCTTCAAATAAGAGGGCCGATTATCAACGCAATATCCAAGAGCAAACAGAAATGGAAAGAACAAGGTTATTCTGATATATTTAGAGTGCGTCACCATAACACATACTTTTTAAAAGAATGCAGCTTTCTTTCCGTTCGTAGCGGATGCCATGGCCTTTACAGGGAAACAAACCCAACCAATTCAGTCTGTTAGATACAACAGAAAACAAGCTCACAAACAATGCTGAAAGAAGGAGGTGTGACATTCTAATTCAGTGAAAACAGAACCCTACAAACATGCAGAGTAAGTTCCAGAATCTTTGAGGACAGCTTACCCTCCATGCTGCTGGGAACCCCTGTGCCCCACTTACCTTAGCTGGTCAGACCTGGCTCTCTGATGAGTATGTGGCTGCTGTGCGAGAGGACTGCTGCCCAAGTGGTGGCTGTGGCATGGGGGTGGCCGCGATGCGAGAGGACTGACCAGGTGCGAGAGCCGGTCACAACGTGGCCCCCCCCTCTGACCAGCCGAGCCAGCTCTTGCGCTGTAGCCGGCTCAGCCGGGCAGAGTGGGTGGCCAAGGCTTGAGAAGATTGCCCAGTTGCAAGAGTCAGCCACCCCCTCTGCCTGGCCAAGCAAACTGTGCTGCAGCCATCCTTTCTGCCTGGCCAAACAACTGTGGCTGGCTCTTGCACCGTGGCCAGCTCAGCTGCTGCCCGAGGGGTGAGTTGATGACCCAGCCATGGAGCAGCCTGGCACCTCCTGGGTAGGCCCCAGTCTGCCCCTTGGGCAGCAGCTGAGGCAGCCGTTGGGCAGAGAGGCCTGCCTGGGCAGCGCCTGGCAGCTCGATGCTGCAGGTGGGGTCGTCTGCTGCCTGAGGAGCAGGCTGAGGCCTGCCTCTCGGCCTTATGTGTGAGGGGCAATTTTCTGCCCCCCCATGACTCAACAGGGTGCGCCTGGATGTCCCCATTGCAGCTACGCCACTGGAGCTGGCAAGAGAGCAGGGCTGAAGGGAAGTCTACAGCCGTGAGTGGGGACGAGATGGGATTCCTCCCCACAAGTTTCAGGGGCCTGCACTTATGTTATATACAATTTGAATGTAAATATAGAGGCTTGGATCAAACATACATGTGTGCCTATCAATATGTTTTTGATGCCTGTTTGCTTCTTGAATCTTGGAGATAAAAACAAAACGGTATTGAATGAAAAGAATAATGTGAGAAGACTTCTTCCCCTTCTGAGTGGAGGCAAACAGCTTCTTCAGATTTTTGGGGATATATATTCATTTTGTTTTCTGTTAACAAGTCTATAAGCTGTGGGTCGATGGTGTGAGGCAAGTTTTGTGGTGCACAAGGAAATTGTTGAGATCACTGAAGCTGGATTGATATATATACAACTAAGAAAGTTTACTTATTCACAGGTTGGATTTAAAAGAACAAACCAGCTGCACAGGGCCCCAGGTAGACAAAGTAGAAATCTGGCTGAGGCACAAGAATTTAAACTGGTTATGACTTCAGAGAGTAGTGAAGTCTTTTTGACAATGCTTTCAGGCAAGAGGACTTTTATTGACTATCTACTAGGTTGGACTCTCCCTCACACTGTATTCCACCCACACAACCTGCCCTTTCTGACTAAACTGTACAAGGTCTGCTCAACACCAGAGACAGGCATAACAATTGAGCACTCTCTTCTTTTCCAGAAGTAGAGCTATACCGCTCTGCCACATTACCAGGCAGACCTACCCTTTAATCTCTGTCTGTTGCTTTTTCCTAAGCCAGACCTTAATGGAACTGAAAATCTTCAGGTATCCAAAACAAACAAACAAGCAAACAAACAAATCTATCAGTCTGGGGTTTGCCTTTTTCAGCTTTACTGAATTTTTTCGGGTCCAGTAAACCTGAATCTGAAAATACCAGGAAAATATGGTGCACACTCCTATTGACGGGAAGGAAAAGAATAGTTTCTGTTTATGTATTCTAACCTTTAAAAACTTGGGGAAATGGCTTATAAAAGAATATTGTGTTTTATCAACAATCTATGCGTAACCAGATTATGTAATATGCTTAACGCTAGCTTGCTATTCTGAGAATTTGTTTTCCGGGGTAGCCAATGATAAAATTTAACATCTGTTGCGAATTTTCATGTACTGCCACTGTAAGAATAGAACTGTTTTAACAAGAAATGAATATATGACGCTTATAAAATATCTAGGAGGTATACTTGTTAACATGCTTTGGTTCCTTTATGCTCAGACACCCTTCTGTTAATGTCTCAATCACCAATGTAGATTGAAGCCTCAATCAGATATGCTGGAGCAGAGGTCCCCCACCTGATGCTTGTGGGCACCAAGGTGCCTGCCTGCAACACCTTCTCTGGTGCCTGCCAATTGTTTTTAGGAAGTGGGTGGAGCCAGGTAGGGATTTCGCTAAGCAGGGCTTCTGACTGGTTGTGCAGATTTTTTAAAATGTTGCTTTGGCACCAGCTGCAACCACCAGCTGCAACCACAGTATATACACTGTGTTACTGAAGTCAAGCTGCAGCAATCATTTTGAGCCTGATTCTGCCTCCCATAGCAACCATTTTGCTTGTGAAATATAATGCTTATTTTGTTGGGTGGCAGAATTGGAATAGTTGATAATCCAAGATATTTAGCCATGTACCACAATTTATGGTCATTTTCAAAGAGCAGGGTGAGTGTTATGTTACACTGTACAAAGATATTATCCCCCAAATCAGACAGGTAGCATCCAAAGTCTGCTTCTAGGATTTATCAGTTTATAACAGAATAGCGATCTTTCTATATCACAAGATAACCAAGGTAAACTCCCATACAGCAATGCAATGTCCCCCAAACTAATACTATCCTACCCAATCTCTCGACACAATTATAAGATACACTGCATTATCGTCTGACAAATTATTTCCTACTATTCCAATGCTGCGACAACTCAGAAACCTCTTGGGCAGCCCAATCCAAAGGCTGGGAACAACTCTACCACTGCAGTGCCTCCAGAGGGCTTTCAGGTGCTATGAGAAGGCGAAACAGAACGGAGAATCCTTGACCGCCTGAAAGCCCTCCAGAGGGCTAAAGGGAGTTACACCACCCTTTGGGGTGGCATACGTTCAAGGCCCTCACAAGGGTGTTCCTGGGTTAAACCCTGGTGGAAGCTGACTTCAGTCAGCTCCATCCCAGGAACACTCTTAGTTTGCCCCCCAGTCATGCCAACGGCCAGGTGTGGGCCAGCACAGCTCACCAGGGTGCAGACATTTCTAGGTCAGGCATCATCAACTGTGTGGTGCCTTCCTGCCTCCCAGTTTGCCCTCCCCCTAGTGTGTCACTCATCCAACAGGGTGGGCAAACATGCCGGTGCATCTCCATACCAGCTCTGTGATCTGATCCCCCCCACCCGCAGGGGATGAGCTGCAAATGTTCTAATCCATTCTCTATACATCTTGCTTCCAGCTTTTCTCTTATAACACTTTCCTGTTTCTAGCTTAGACCTTTAAAAGATGGATTTGAGGCAAGGAAAGGAAGTAACCCATCACACTGTGAATAAGATATCTAGTTCACTTAGAAACCAAATTATGGGCAAGAACTTGATGTTTCTTAGGTAACAATTTTCAGTAACATTTTTTTCCTTATTGTTCAGTTTAGAAGAACAGAATATATTAAATTGAATGAATTACAGGGCTATGATTACTTCTACGATTTTAGTCAATGTACCTATTTTGTACTATGAGAAAATTGCATCCTGTCACAACCGAGCCCAATAATGTTTACTCACAAGAGAACTCAAATTCCAATGTACTCATTTTGCTCTAAGTATGCATCAGACTGCAGGTTTTATCTAACATTGTTAGACATATTACATGCACCTTATGTATGTAAATGTTTCTAGACTTGTAGTCCTCCTTATGCACAAAAATGCAAATGCAAAAATAAAAACAAATAATAAGTATGTTAAACAAAGGGTGTCAGTTGTCCTTTAGGTAGATCTAGAGCATTTTCTCTGAACATTACACTTATCCCATATATCACAATGTTTTGGAAACTTCCTTTCATTTCACAAATGCTTTGGCAAAACTGAACAGGCTGTCCACCCTCCCGGGTCCATGCAGGCAGGCTTCTGCCTTTCCCAAGCCCTGAGGAGAGCAGGAGCCAGCACCAGGGATGCATAGGGGGTGGGGTTACGCATTGCTTGTGGGTGGGGCTATGCGACCCGGAGGGGGGTCCCCAGAGGACGTTTTGTCCCCGGGTGCCACTCCCCCCCTTACGCCTCTGCCTTCTGTTCAAGGAACATGTGTAAAGTCAGGATAGCAGCTAGAGTGTCACACTAGTATTTATAAGACCAAGATCTGAAGCCCCACTTAGCTGTAGGAGCTTACTTGGTGACCTTAAGTAACAGTCTTACAGCAAAATAAACAGAACTCCAGGGGCACTTTAAAAGCCAACAAAAACTATTCCAGTATGAGTTTTCATATCACTCAGCTTTACAGAAAGGAGAGGATAATACTGTCAGTTTGGGTCACAGTGGGGAAAAAATAAATAAAATATCCCCTTAGATGTCAGAACTAATTTCATTGTTCCTTTAATTTTGACTCTTGGTTCAAAATGGTTGCCTACTCCTGCTCTAAGAGGCTTTTAAAAGCTTCTTTATTTTTTTGTTTGCACCCAATACTTTTTACTCGCATGATTCTTGGTCATCTCTGTAACCACCTCTGCTCTTCTAGCATGTCCCCCTACAGTGTGGTCAGTCTACTTATCCCCTCCAAGGATCTTATGGAATCACTTGTTTAACTTTATGTTTTCCAAAGTAGGCCATCCATTACACAAACAACACTTGTGCTGCTACTTTTCCTCTTCAAACATTCCTCTCTTATTGAGACTCTTCACGTATATCCTTCATGTTGGTCCTTTATTGCATCTCATTTGCAAAAGTGTTAGGGAAAACAGGCTATCCCTAACTTTACCATATATAACCACAAACTTTATTGCAGTACAATTAGCTGCCAGGACTTTAAAGGAAACAGGGAGGGAAGTTTTATCAGGTAGAGTAAGAGGGAAATGGCAGGCTCATACAGGCTGTGCAAAGAATGGAGGGGGAAATTAATGGGGCAGGGCAAAAAAGAAAAGAAAGACAAACACGGACAGGTGGAGAGATGCAGAACTCCAGATATGACATAGTCAAAGAGAACCAAAGATGAATTATTGTACAGCCTGTAAACAGCCCTGTCCTGCTTTCTTTTTTTGAAAGAAGCCAAACATGTAGGGACACTGAAAGAAAAGCAGATCCTTGCAAGTAAACCCAGAGATTTCTGATATGACTGCTGCTGGGCACTGATGATGCATATTCAGAATGATGTTACTCTATATCAAGTCAAACCTCTGGCCCAGTTTGTCTACTATTAACTGTCCTAACATAACATCTAAATTGCAAGATGACATAATCCTGTTGTATACTGCATTGGTGTGCCGTTCTGGAGGTCTCACTTCAAAAGGGGTGTGTACAGAATGGAGCAGGTGCAGAAGAGAGCAACTAGGATAATTCAGGGGCCTGGAGATCGAGCCCTGTGAGGAAAAACTAAGAAACTTGGCAATGTTGTCCTATTTAAGTATTTCAAATGCTGTCACATAGAAGAGGACATAGAGTTGTTTCTGTTGGCAACAGAAGACAGGACTCATAATAATAGGTATAAATTATGGGCAGAAAGGTACTGGCTAGACATTAGGATACATTTTTAGACAGTGGGAGTAGTTCAGCAATGGAATCAGCTGCCTAGGGAGGTGGCGAGCTTCCCTGTTCTGACACTCTTTAAACAGTAGCTGAAAGAACACTTGTCTGGGATGCTCCAAACAAATCCTACATTAAGCAGAAGGTTGGACTAGATGGCCATTATAGCCCCTTCCCGCTCTATGACTAGAAGTACCTCTTCAAGGTTCTCCCCATCCCTTGTCCATTTTAACTAGATAACTTGGAATTGTAACTTTTGGCATGCCAGGCAAGAATTCTACCACAGAACGACAGTCTTTTAGTTTCACAGAAATTACTAGCTCTCAATCACTCACTTTACTTTAACTAACTTACTTGCAAATACATAGAAGAAGAAGAAGAAGAAGAAGAAGAAGAAGAAGAAGAAGAAGAAGAAGAAGAAGAAGAAGAAGAAGAAGAAGAAGAAGAAGGAGAAGAAGGAGAAGAGGAAGAAGAGGAAGAGGAGTTTGGATTTATATCCCCCTTTCTCTCCTGTAGGAGACTCAAAGGGGCTTACAATCTCCTTGCCCTTCCCCCTCACAACAAATACTCTGTGAGGTGGGTGGGACTGAGAGAGCTCCGAAAAGCTGTGACTAGCCCAAGGTCACCCAGCTGGCATGTGTGAGAGTACACAGGCTAATCTGAATTCCCCAGATAAGCCTCCACACAGCCTCCACAGCTCAGGTAGCAGAGCGGGAAATCAAACCCGGTTCCTCCAGATTAGAATGCACCTGCTCTTAACCACTATGCCACTGCTGCTCCTTACAGTCATTTATGCCATTCAAAGGACTTGTTTTTATAAAACTTCCCTGCCTGTTACTTTTCAAGCCGGGGTTAACTGAAAGTCTCATTATTAATTCCAGACATTTGTCTTATCAGAAATACAACATATGACATTTAAATTGTTCATGATGCTTTTAACATTGCTCTGCGTGGTTTAATCCAAAGTTATACAGTGATAGTCACCTACTTTTAATCCAAGGTTATACAATGATCGTTACCTACTTTTATTAATATTAAGATATAATGGTTGAAGGCAGAACAATTATTCAAACAAATGTTTTACAAATACAAATATTTCTTTACTTCATTTATACCCCACTTTTCTCCCTAACTTATACCGTAAGTGGTATACAAAATTCTTCCTTCCTCCATTTTATTTATTTACTTTGTTTATATGTAGCCTTTCTGCCCCATATGGATACAAAGTGGCTTACATAATTCTTCTTTCTTTGGCTTTTATCTTCATAACAACTCTGTAATGTAGGTTAGGCTGAGAGTGAGTAACTGTCCAAGGTCATGACAGGGAGGAGATTGGCACCTGAATCTTCCAGAGCCTAGTTCAACTTTAACCACTACCCCATGCTGGCTTTCATTTTATGCACCAGAAATGCTTTTTCCTGACTTTTAAAACAGATAAGTTTGTCAGCCAACTTAAAGAACCATTTGGACCACTAAAATGAAGTAATATTCTATTTTAAATTCTTCATATTTTGAACTGGCATCCAAAGACATGTTAAACCAGTGGGGCTTACTGTAGAAAAATGCAGTGTCTGGATACAGTATACTATCAGTAAGACTTATCAGTGGAAAATCTCAGATGCAGTCACCAGAATGGTTAATAATAATGTTAATTTGTTTCAATAAACCAAGGTTGATAAATACCAGCTCATGGTTTTAAAATACAGAAATACAATTAAATCATGATATATCCAAATTCAGTCTAAATATTATTCAGTAAACATTAAATTAAGTCATTCTCCATATTTCCAGAATGTTTCCCTATTCCAAGATAAATCATCTGGGTGTCGTGGCTTGCAGAAGCCTGGTTAGATTCCCTTCACCCACCACATTTCACTAAAGTCCGATGGTGTACACATCTGTATATTATACTACATATTACCTGAGGTCAGGCATATTGAAGTTACTTGAGGTCAGGAACATTTATTAAGCTCCACAATGATTTTGGCCTCCTTAGTCATGTGATCTGCTTCCACTTCATCATCTCATCTCTCTTATACTACTTCACAAGTTTTCATTTTCTCTAGTCATTTTTGCCCCAAGTGTTTTACCTGGTTTATGAGCCGCACAGACAGCAATCTCTCTATCCTAAACACTCCATAGCTTAGGGACCGCATTAAGACATCCAGCTAATGGCAAACTCTTACATAAGCTATTTAAACCAAGAGCAACACCAAAATAATCAAGAGTTATCCAAACAAAAATAGATAAACTTAGAGAATGTTGTTTTTTAAAAAGTAGACCAAAGTAAAAGCAGCGGTGGTTAGAAACTTTACCAACTACATCACCAAAAGAATAAAATAAGGGCCGAACTAGATGTGACATATGTGATAAACTAGATGATCCTTATTTCATGTCTGCCATGGGGATGCCACCACCATTTTAAAGTGATTTAAAATGATGCAATGGCCCAATACTGATCAGGCTAAGAAGCTCTTGCTCCCTCCCCACCCCCCAATACCTTTTCAAGCATCAAGACAGCTGCTCCCACCACCCTACGCCCTAAGGACACAGGCAACCACAGCTAGGAAGCAAAAACCCCTCCCCCGTTTTCAGTGATGGAAATGGGGTAGGAGGTAAATTGGAAGCTCCAACTCACTCCTCACAGTGCCATGCAAACAAGCACTTTTAAAAGGTGAATTCCCCCTGATGCACATTAGACTGTGAGTCAAGTCATGCACCCATGACCCAACACTTGTTGGGTATATTGTGTAGTTACGCCCTTAGTAAAAGGATTATACCAGCTCTCATTATAGCATCTATAGACGGGCCTCTATCACCAGAGGTAAAAGAAGAAAACTGCATTTGGGAAATTGTAAACCATACAAAAGCCCTGAAGCTATTAACACAGAAGTGAAGTTACATATAGTTAATCATAAAATATTTGTTTGAATGTAGATATAGGAGATAAATATCCAAGAACACATTAGATGTTAAGAAAATTAGCTCTATCCTTCTTTTTCTAAAAACAAGCAAACATATATTCTGGACTAAGGAATGTAGATGTCACAAACTGCACTGGATTCCACTTCAAGATATTACAAAGATTGTAATTAAAATCAAACTGCATGTATCAAAAAACCAGAGGATTCAAGCTGCAATCCCAGAATGCTCCATTGTGGCAGAAAAGCATCTCATATTTTTTCAAAAATAAAATCTTACATCCTACAAAAAATTCTCTAGAAGGAAGACCCACTTGAAATTTACTTTCAAATAAACATGTATAGAATCAAGCTGTATATTTGGAATATCTATTCCCCTGGCACTAAGGTGTCTTAGGTGTGTTTACAAACTGTGTGAAGTAAATCAATTAGAACCCAACTACTAGTCCTTGAGAATCAAAATTCACCCATCCACAGTATTCCACAAAACGCTTCAGTGGACATATATGCAATAAACTTAGCACAAATTCAGTGAAGAGACATCCTTGCAAGGTCAATCTGCAAGAAGAAAGGGTAGAATAAAGGGACGTGATGCTTCTCCTAACAACAGCACTTTTAACAGCCACATGGTGGATGAAATTCATGAGACAGCAGGATGAGCCACACCTGTGGCATTTCAGCCTGCCACACTATTGGCAAATGCAAATTCTCTTTGTGCAGGAAAAATATGACAACTCTGGAGGGGCACAGTCTTAATATTAGGAACAAAAATACTGATTAACAGAGGACTGATTTAAATAAGGCTTTCATTTGTTATCTCGTATTCTACCCTTCTTCCAATTAAGTCATGCTTGCAAAAGAATAAATACAATCCTCTAATACCCAAACACCCATTTGGTGATTAACATTGATGAATTCTTTTTTCTCAAACCCATAATATTTTTCTGATAGTTCATACCTACCCTCTTCCTCCACTGTGGCCTGGTTCAAATCCAAACATTTTTCTAGTGAGAAAGGCAGCATGGTGTAAAAGCTACAACGTTGGGCTTCAAAATGTTAAGTTCTAGTTTTAACCCCTGTTTATCTAAGAAACCTGCTGGGCAAATTGCCATCTCACAGGGCCTTTTCACACAAATGTGTGGTACACAAATGTGAAATTCACATGCAAAAGATTACACTTGTGCTTCCTAGGCAGCAAAGCATGATGAATGAGGCCTGAATAAGGGATACTTCTGTAATAGTCCTACTGTTACGTTCCTGGTCTCCTGGAACAGGAACTCGTTGCATTTATATTTCTTCCTCTATTTTCTAACTACTGCATTTTCACCTCATCCTTTCCCCCAAGGAGATCAGGGTTTCTCTCCTCTGTTTTACCGTCACAGCCATACTGATAATTAGGTTCGCCTGGGAGCATAAGTTTGGATCAAGATCACTCACCAAGATTTGTAGGGTCAGCAGGGCTCTGAATTCAAGACTCCCGGTTTTGGCTGGACACTCTAAAGTTTAACCCCTGTTTATCTAAGAAATTTGCTGGGTGCTTTGGGGAAAGTTGCCATCTCACAGGGCCCTTTCACACAGATGCATGGTACACAAATGCACCATTTCTTCCAAGGTCTCATTTACATTGCTGCTCTCTGGGGGGAAAGGGACTTGTGCTTTAGAAAGCCACGTGGGCAAAAACAGACAAGACACGCCACTAGATCTATACAGGCAATACATAGCCATAAGGGGACCAGCTCTCAGAAACCTACAGCCTTTCCTGTGATCCACTTAAGGCCAGTTTCAGGACTGAACAGCACCCAGCAGGCTGCTGACAGTAGTTGGGAAGCAGCGATAGCAGAAGCCCAGCTACTTCCAAAAGCAAGAGGTGGCTTCGAGAGCACAAGTTAATAATTGAAGGACGAGGCACCGAGAAATACAGGAGGGCCGCCAGGCACACCTGCGGACGCACGCTGCAGTTAAAAGGCTGAGCAAACCCACAGGCAAAGGGGAAGAGATGCCATTTTGGAAGCACAGCGTGCGCCCCGCTGGCGCAAAAGCCTCAGGGCGCACGAGCGCGCCTCGCCTCCCTCCTCCTCCTCCCCCCAGGACCCGCTCTTGACCAACCTGGCCCTCCGCCGTCCCCCTTTTCCGCTGTCGGGGGCCACCGAGCCCCGCCGCCGAAGTGGCCCCTCCCGGCATGCACAGCCCCGCCTTGCAGCGGCCGGTGCCACCTGCCCCGGGGAGGACCTGCTCTTCCAGGCGGCGAGGCCGCGTCGGCCCTCCTCCTCCCACCGTCAGCGCTGGGAGCGGAGCCAGAGGAAGCCGCGACGTGTCCACCTGCCTGCCTGCCTGCCTGCCTCCGCCGCTGGCTCTGGCAGGGGCGCCCCCACCCGCTCACAGCGGCGCCCCCGCCTCCCCGCGCCTCCCCGATTGCGCCTCACCTCCGTTCGCCCGGCACCCTCAGGTAGCCCCGCGCCGCCAGCGTCACAATGAAGGGAGAATGGCCGGAGCGGGGCGGAGCCTGGGCCGCCTCCATCCCTTCCCGCCTCCTTCCCGCTCCGCTCCGGGACTCAGAGTTTGGCTTCTGCCCGCCGCCCTGGCCCGAGGGCTCGGCTGGCTTCCTGGGGCGCGGGCCGCTTCCTGCGATTGTCTTGCTCGGCCCCCGGCAGAGAGGACCGCGCCAAAGGCACCGGACCCTTCTCCGCCTCTTTTCAGGGCAAGACAAATTCCCCTATCCTTCATCGCTGGCTCATATTTCAAGTACATTTTTCTAGTGCAATATTTCTAATCCCACATTTTAGTACAATGTTTACAATAACATTCTAGTGCAATATTTCCAGAACATTTTAGTGCAATATTTTTAGTGTAATATTTTATTTTTTTATTTATTTTTTTATTTATTTTTATAGTATCAATTGAATTTTCCATTTTATATAAGTATCCTTCATCATGCATTTTCAAACAATACATTTCCCCCCTTCCCATTATATCTTTGTAATTTTCTCAAACAGCAGCAAGTTCATTCTTTGTAGCCTCGTCTCCCATATTTCTTCATTGAGCTTCTTTATTTATTTATTGTTTACCTTTGTATCCCGTCATATCTCTGAAGACTCAAGGCAATTTTAGTGCATTTTTCTAGTACAATATTTTTAGTACAACATTTTTAGTACAATATTTCTAGTACATTTTTAGCAACCATCACCATCACCCCATTTTCTCCCCAGTAGTGTTCGTGGTCTCTTCCTCATTTGAGTCTAGCAACAACCCCGTGGGCTAGGTCAGGATGAGACAGAGAGGTGGTCACCCCAGGAACTTCATGGCAACACAAGGATTTGAACTGGTATCTCCCAGTCTGGTGTGCTAACCAATAGGCCACACCAGCTTCTAGGATGCATGTCCCCCTCTTGGCAGGGTTTTTGTGCCTACTGGCAATATGGAAATGAAGAAGAAAAAGAAACGTTGCAAACTTTTGCTGTTATTGGCTGTTTATCTATGTATGAATACAATTTGTAAGAAATACTATATGCACCCTAAGTCCATCAAGATCAGCAACAAACGGTTCTTCAAGTACATCAAAAGTAGGAAGCCAGCTAGGGAACCAGTAGGGCCCATTAGAGATGATAATGGATCAAAAGGTATGCTAAAAGATGACAGGGAGATTGCAGAGAAGCTGAATGAATTATTTGCACCTGTCTTCACCCAAGAGGAGGTGAGGAAAATTCCTGTACCTGAACCAAGCTTCTTAGGAGGTGAATCCGAGGAACTAGCGAAGATAGTGGTAGACAAGGAAGAAGTTCTGGCAGCCATTGATAAACTAAATGCTACCAAATCCCCTGGCCCAGATTGCATTCACCCAAGAGTTCTTAAAAACTCAAGCATGAAATTGCTGATCTTCTTACTTTAATATGCAACTTATCCCTGAAATCAGCCTCTATCCCTGAAGACTGGAAGATGGTCAATGTCACACCAATCTTTAAGAAAGGATCTAGGGGGGACTCAGGAAATTACAGGCCAGTCAGTTTGACATCTGTTCCTGGTAAATTAGTAGAATCAATCATTAAAGATAAAATTATAAAACATGTAGAAAAGCAAGACCTGCTGAGGAAGAGTCAGCATGGCTTTTGCAGAGGCAAGTCCTGCCTTACAAACTTACTAGAGTTCTTTGAGGGTGTAAACAGGCATGTGGATAAAAGGGAACCAGTGAACATTGTCTACTTGGTGACCTCTCCTTACTGTGACAATCGATCACCGGGAGTGACTGCCACTCCCACTGCCCCAGGCTTGGCTGGACATCCGGGGTGGGACAACCGGGTGCTGAGCCATGGCAGTGGATTCTCCTCAAGAGAAGTTGGTTATTAGCCGGAGCGTGATAGAGAGGTTTAGCTAGGTTTGTAGATAGGATGGGATGGGATAGGTTAAGACTGTAGGATCATTGACTGTTGAGTGGGTGAGGGTGGGAGAGGGGATATGAGCGTGTGGTACTGGATGGTGCCCCCCACCCCCACAGTTACTTTACTGAATCCAGTGCAGGCTGAAGAAGCGGCCTGTTCCCTTCAGGCTGAAAATGGCCTGGTGGGAACTATATTTCCCAGGAGACCTTGCGAGCCCCACCAGGCTGTTTTCAGCCTGAAGGGAACAGGCTGCTTTTCCAGGCTGAAGTAAAGTAAGTGTGTGTGTGTGTGGGGGGGGGTGCCGTGGGGGGGCGGAAAACACAGAATGCAAACCAGGTGCACTCTGGCCTAGCTACACCTCTGTCTATGAGTCTGCAGACATCGTCTCGGACCTATATCTACAACATCGTATTGACCATCAGCCTGTTGTAATTACCATTGTTTGTTTTAATTAAAAAAATTTCCTAAAATTTTTTCCCCTAACCCTAACTTTAATCCTAAACCTAACGTTAATCCTAACACAATCTTTAACCCTAATCCTTTCAAAGCTCTCACATTCCAGCACTGATCAGACCTGGATAACTTGCTATTCTTTAACTCCCCTTTATAATAAGGGGATAATTATACTGAATTACCGATCAAAGGTAAGAAGATGCATGGGAATCATTCTAGACTGTGAACATTAAAAAACACACTGTAGTTGCTATTATTAGCCATAATGTTGTGTCTCATGTCAACTAAGATTTTGCACTAAGGGAGATTTTTATGAAAGGTTTATGTTTTATGTCAATTGATGATGTTTAGTGGTTATAGATTTTGTTGTACTCTCCAGTTTGCTGGCTGAATTGTAATTTCGTGAGCTGCCTTGAATGTACAAAAAGGCAACGTGAATAAACTTTCAAATAAATCCATTCCTTGCATAAATCATCCTCAGAAACTGCTCAGATTACAAACTGAAATGAGATATCTCATTATTGTGCTGGGAATGACCTCTGTTTCAAGCCCGTGGCTTCCTCAAGATGCCTCCAATGGACAAGAGAGTGAACAATGGTTGATTGTGTGGCTTAGCAGGGTATGTAATTAATACACCAGGAAAGAACAGCAGCTCTAGGAGGCGATTAGCTTAGAAAGATGAAGTAGCATGTCAACCTATATAAATGGTGTATGAAAAAAAAAGACAGATTAGAAAATATCCTGGCCTATGGATCAATCTGCATAATTTTCTTTGCAGAAAACTCTGTCTAAATTAGCCACTTTTTTGTTTGTCTAACTCGGAAACTCCTAATATTTTGTGTGCATGCGCACACGCATGTGTGTGTAGAGTGCTGTCCGGTCACAGCTGGCTTCTAGTCCTGGTGGGGCTTTGAAGCAAGTGGTTAAGCCAGTGATTTAGGTATAGATGGGGGGGGGTTCGGGGGTGGGACCATGCCTTCCCAAGCCCACCCCAGCCTCAGTGGTTATAAAAACAGGACACCGAGAAGAAGAAGAAGAAGCAAGCAGAACAGACTTCCTTAGAAGCAGTTAAGGAAGGATTGGAACCTGCAAGCTGTTCAGATAATCTCCAATTGTTTCTAGCATCGCAAGTATTCTTCAATAGTTAGACTTCCTGGGAGGAGTCAGAGTCCTAAACTTTCAATGTTATTAAACCATTTTTGAACTGTTACTCATTTGTCTGTGGGTCTTACACTCTGTTCTGGCCAAGTGCAAGGCACCTGGTTTTAGTTTGCTTGGGGAACAGAACAATGTTGAATGGCCACATGTGGATCCTTCCCAAGCTACTGAATGGATATCACTGATTTAGACTTTGACTGACTCTGCGTTGGATCAGGTTATATGCATGGGGCAACCCTTGAATGTAACCCATCCAAACAGTGATTCATAATGTTAAAGGAAATATCACTATCATTCTTTAAAATACTTTTTTTGTTGTGGAAAACTCAAGGTTCAGAAGCCATGTACTAATGCAGAAGCAGAAGCTCCATGAAGAGGACTTTTGTTAGTTTTTTGTGTTTTTGATTAAAAATGGTTATTTTGGTACCCCAATATGTTATATGAACTGGAGTAAAAAAGCATCCCAACAGTCCAGAGGTGGGATCCAGCAAGTTCTCACAGATTCCCGAGAGTAGGTTACTAATTATTTGTGTGTGCCGAGAGGGGGTTACTAATTGGTGATTTTGCCACGTGATTTTTGCCTTAGTTACGCCCTCCTCTCAGCAATAGCGCGCAGAACTTGAAGCAGTCTAGCAGGAGGTGCACCGGCATGTGTGGCAGCCTGCGCCTGCGTGCATTCGTTTCCCGCCCAAGGACCGGCGCAGCGGCTGCATCCTTGCCACAGCCCCGCCCAGGAATGCCTTGCCCCCGGAATGCCCGGCCACGCCCCGGTCGTACCCTGCCCAGCCCCATTGGCGCTATGCTACAGTTTGAATCCCACCACCATGGGAACCTGTTACTAAAATTTTTGGATCCCATCACTGCAACAGTCAAAATGTTTCCTCAGCTTGTTTTGTTGCCTAGGTACTTTTTTTGTTTACAGAGAAAGCTCTTAACTAGTAAATGACTGTTTTTTGAAAACTTTGTTCACTAATGTATGAACGACAAAGATCTACGAGGAAAAAAGTTGTAGAGCTACCGTTCCACACATTCTGCCCAAAAAGTGCAACTTGGATTTGAAATTCAGCCCAAGGGCTACAATGCAAGCTCTGCATGTTTATTTAAAAGTGAATCTTAATAAATTCAATGCAATTTATTGTCCAGGAAATGTGTATAGGATTACAGCTATACAAGTCTGTGCTTCTTCCTCATCCTGATTCATGATTCACTAGTAAAAGCCTATAACCTATAATTACATACATTTATGACATACACATTTTTAATCTTTTAAAAACAGTTCCTCTCATTAACTACCAAGGTAATAAATTCTAATTTACCCACTGACCAAAGCTGTAAACTCATAATTTGTGTTTTATGTCCTGGGGGTTAACCTCGAAGCCATGGAAATACTTTTTCTATGCAGCAAGAGTGACACCTGGTGGCAATGTGTGTTCATCACAACTCACAGTATTTGCGGGTATGTAGGCAAGAATATATAGAATGCGAATGGTATAGTATACAGCCTGATCTTGACAGATTTCAGATACTAAGCAGAGACTGTGAGAGTGCTCTTTTAATGTTAAGTAATGGAATGAATAAGTAGAATAATTTAGGTATAGGTACTGATTTTATTATATGTTATATGTTTTTTCAATTTATGCTGAGAATTGCAAACTTGTATGAATTTGTAATGAATGTTCCAGTCTTTGACTGTAATAAATTGAATTGAATTGATACTAAGCAGGGTCAGTACCTGGATATGAGACCACTAAGAAAGAGTTTGCAGAGGAAAGCAATGGAAAACTATCTCTACTTAATCAATTGCCCTGAAAAACCTACAGGGTCACCATAGCTCAACTGCAATTTGATGGCACTTTACACATACTCGTTTCCAACTTTGTAAATGAACTTTGCACCAATCATGTAAATGGATTTGTTTTTGTTTTACAGTTACATGTGATTATATAAAATTCTTATAATCCGTGATCACATCACTTTTGCAATAATGTAATTGAACCAGTGTAATGCAAAATATCAATGAAACAGAAACCAAGGATTGAAGGCTGTTAATATTGTTATGGTTGCTTAGCAACCTTCACAATCTTCTTTCACAAACCACACATTATAATTTGCCTTTTTCTTGCTTCATTGATTATATTTCAAAAATATTAGACAGATACGTATACTTTTTTGCACATAATAAAGAAAACAATGTTATGATGGTTCATGAAAATTTTGCTCTAATCAGGTTACTAAAGTGGTGTTTATTTAACTTGAACTTATCTATTAATATATATATGAATGTTAAAAAGGTATGTGTTATTCTTACATTCATAGACTGTAACATCATAAATGACCACATATATGCCTAAACAATTATTTACTTTATATAATGCTTAAAGTAGGGCTTCCATTTCTCTTTAAACTCATGCCCTGGGTGTCTGTTTATAGAGCTGGCACACACACTATAATTTGCTGTAGCTTAAAGAGCCAATTACCCTGGCCTTTAGAACCCGAGCTAGCTCTATCATGTGAGATCTTGGAAGCTAAGCAGGGCCAACCCTGGTTAGTACTTGGATGGGAGACCATCAAGAAGTCCATAGGCAGGCAATGGTAAGCCACTCTGAATGTCTTTTGCTTGGAAAATGCCACTAAGCCATCACAAGTCAGCTGTGACTTGGTGGCAAAAAAACTGCTATGATAACACATCTCTGTCCATCCTGGTGACTTTACATTCATGGGTATCAACCTACTAAGGTAATAATGGCAGTCTCATTGAATCATAGGCCATTTCAGCACGGCCACGCTGGGGGGTGCGTTGGCGTATACAACGCCGACACCCCCCACGGTCCCGGTAAAGGCAGGGAAGACAGCGCAGCGCTGCGCCATCGCCCAATCGACTTACCTTCCCAGCGACCTTCCGGCACGTCGCCCAGGCCAGCAATAGCTCTGGAGTCGCAGGGCAGGGGTGTGTGTCCCCAGGCCTAGGCGACGCGTCGGAAGGTCACAGGGAAGGTAAGTCGATCGGAAAAGGGGGGGGGATGGCGCCTTCCAGCCGCTGCCATCCGCACAGAAAACCTCGCGAACAGCTCCCTAGGGACAGCGTTTTTGCCGTCCCTAGGATGCTGTAAATGGCCCGTGCAGAAAGGGCCGTAGAGTTGGAAGAGACCACAAGGGCCACCAAGTCCAACCCCCTGCAATGCAGGACCACATAATCAAAGCACTCCTGACAGATGGCCATCCAGCCTCTCTTACTCTGAAGAAGGAGATTCCACCCCACTCCGAGGTAGTGCATTCCACTGTCAAACAGCCCTTACTGTCAGGAAGTTTTTTCAGAACAATGCTTATAAGCATTGGATACACGGTAGGGCAAGAAAGGGATGAACAAAACACCGTTGGTACCCTTATCAGACACTGTCTACATATTAAATGGTGTTTCTGTCCTGTATCCAGATCTGAAGTGTCTCCAGGCTGGTGAATTTGCTTTGCCCCTGCCCACTCAATCACCTAAAAAAAAGAGAGGCAAAACCAGACAAGATATGCAACTGTCCACATCTTCTTTAAACAAAGCTGGTTTTATAAAGGTCCTATTACAGTTTCTTTCAGCTGCTGAGGAATTTTTCCTCAGACAAACAACATATTAATCATCTTGACTAAGGACACTTTTGCCTTTCCTTGGCATGATTTAAACAGGGCAAGGATCCAATTAGCAGGAGGTGACCACAACTCCAAGCATCCTGTTAACACCAGTCACAGAAACCAACCCCAAACTATCCATAAAACTCTGACAAGCATGTTCTTCTTATTCCCAAGACACACAGGATCTTAACTGGTCTCTCGGTGAATCCAGTAACCCAGCAAAGGAACCAACAAAATAATCACAGTTAACTTCCACACTAGATTGTACAGGAGACTCAAAACTGGATGTCAATAGATCACAGACCACTTTACATAATTGAGCTGGACGGAATTCAGCCCATGTAATGGTAGCAGAGCAAAAAAAACCTTTGTTGCCGTCACCACTACCTCAGAGAGATGCAAACTGACTTTGTTTGGCATGCTTGGTCTAATGCAGCAGCAGCAGATTATACAAAGAAAAAAATGTATGTAATATATGGGGGCATCAATTTGTACTTTTTCCTCTCTTCAGAAAATGTAGATCTGGTCCTGTCTTAAAGTGGGTATTGACTGAGGCTGAGGAAATGGTCAGAGAGATGCTAAAATTCTTTTTTTTAGAATCATAGAGTTGGGAGAGACCATGAGGGTCATCAAGTTCAATGCAGGAACACATAATCAAAGCACTCTTGAAAGATGGCCAACCAGTCTATCTTTAAAAACCTTCAAAGAAGGAGACTTCACCACACTCCGAGGTAGTGCATTCCTCTGTCAAACAGCCCTTACTATCAGGAAGTTTTTCCTGATGTTTAGGTGGAATCTCTTTTCCTACACCTTGAACCTATTACTCCTGGTCCCAGTTTCTGGAGCAGCAGAAAACCAACTTGTTCCCTCACCAACATGACATCCCTTCAAATATCTAAACATGGCTATCATGTCCCCCCTTAACCTTCTTCGCTTCTTCCAACTGAACATCCTAACTCCCTAAGTCTCTACTCGTAGAGCATGGATTCCACACCTTTTACCATTTTGGTTGCCCTCCTCTGGACTCGTTCCAGCTTGTCAATATCCTTCTTGAATTGTGGTGCCCAGAACTGTATACAATATTCCAGGTGAAGTCTAACCAATGCAGAATAGAGAGGTACAATTGCATCTCTCGATCTAGACACTATACTCCTATTGATACAGCCCAGAATCGCATTGGCTTTCTTGGCTGCCGCATCACACTGCTGACTCATGTTCAGTCTGTGGTTTACTAAGACTCCCAGATCGCTTTCACATGTAGTGTTGTCAAGCCAGGTGTCACCCATCCTATATCTGTGCATTTCATTTTTTCTGCCTAAGTGTAGTATCTTGCATTTATTTACCAAGCTTGTCACTCTATCAAAAAAAAAAGAGAGAGATAAGATTAGTCTGGCATGACTTCAGGACACTCATTGGTAAAACAGAGCTAATGACCTAATTCACATGATTGATGGAAAACTAGATTGTGGAGAAATCTGAACAGTAAAATATGATTGTGAAAGGAAAAATAATTTAATCCACAAACAATAAGACTGCTGCTTACTTTGAGGTAGGAGATATATTCAGTGTTTTGTAATATCATAGACCTGACATTATTACTTCAATTAAATACATTGAGCAAATCTGATAACAGAATATAGATATATGTGTGTGGAGTGTGTGTGAATGATTTGGGTATTTGCAGAGCCACAAAAGGAGTTATTTGGTTGCTCGCTTCTCATTTATTGTAATGGAATCTAGCCTTCCAAATTGCTATGGGAGGCTTTTAAAAAAATCACCCTTACAACATTCTTTTCAAGTAAGGGAGGAATTCATATATTTCACTAAACACAGAAGTGGAAGGATCATAAGTTGACTGTTTTATCTCAACTCCACAAAAGAAGCCTGAAGGCTTACGGGATTTCTCCGGTTCTTGAGTTCATCAAAACTTATTCCAGTTGGGGGCTCCAGAGACTTTGGCTGAAGCAATTAGAATCACTAGCTTTGATGAAACTAGTTCATTGCTGTACTTGTCATTAGTAGTATATGGTAAATAGTTTCAGACTCCATCAGCATCCCAGAGCTTCCCATATCTGTATTTTTAGATTTTCTTAGAAATTCCTACCTAGATCCAGTGCATGCTTTGAATCCTTGGTACCTGAGGAGTAAGAAACCAAAAGTATTTGTGCAAGGTAAAATAATTGCTAGTGGCTAATGGCACCTGAGAGCAGTGCAGGGCTATGCTGAGGTGTTTGCCTCCACCATTGGTGTAGGGGGCATCCCAGCTGTCAGAGAGGGCAAAGATGCTGACATCTGGGCACCCCACAGTTCTACTGTGGCCAAAATGGGTTCTGCCATGGAGCTACACTGGTGTCCAGGTGGATGCTGGTGCAGGAGGAGAAAGCTGTGGAGTTCCCAGGGGTGGGGCCAACTTTACTCAGTTTCTATTAGGCTTCCACCTCAGGAACACCGCCCTCCTTGCCCTTGGATATATGCCATGAAAACATGGCATGAGGACATTTCCCTTATGGGAGTTTGTCAGTGGCCGTTCCCTACCCCTCTCATCTTTCACCTTGCTGTGCTGCTAGGAAGTCCACTGGAAATGAGCCCTTCGAGGGATGGGGCGGTAGAGCCCTTCGGGGATGGGGCGGTATAAAAGTCTAATAAAATAAATAAATAAATAAATAAAATGGTGCAGTGGCATAATAGCAGTGCCTTCCCTGAATGCTGTCTACTCTGGATTGGCCTGTTATTATGCTCTTGAATGCACAAGGGCATAAAATGGAACAGAGGTGTATCTAAACAAGGTGTGTCTAAACAAGGTGTATCTAAACTGTCTCATACTGTGTTGAGCTAGTTGCCCTGGAGGGCCAGCTAACAGACCACAGAAGCCAAATTCTCCTCATGTTATTGCCTCCTATCATAAATAGTCTCAAAGTTTTACTGTCTCTGAATATGGAGGTTTGCTTTACTCACCATGGCTAATAGTTATTACTGGGCTCATCCACCTATAATCTGTCTATGGCAAAGTATACTATATACAATGCAGAAAGTGGAGTTACAGAAGTAGGAGATGCAATAAAAGCCAGTGGGAACATGATGCCAGACAATCCACCTTCCAAAGCTACCATGTCCCACCACTGGAACAGATCTCTGTATTCCGGAGATCAGTTGTAATTGCCCCTCAAGTTAGCGATTGGAAATATTTAATATTGGTGCAAAAAATAAACCATATCAGTTTTTATTCCAGGATTTTTTATGCTGCAGGTGATTTTTTAAAACAAAAAGTGACCTATAATAGCTGTATGTTGCTCACGAATGTGCAAGAGACCATGTCCTACAAGAAAAACAGTGCAGAGCTCCTTCTCTGTGAATTTTGCCAGAAACACTGAAAAAGGGGAAGACTTCCACCCCAGAAAATTGATATTAATACATTTTATCCTGGGGGCCTTTCCCCTCCTCTGCCACTTCTGCTCAAGACCACATAAGGCTGTGATAAGAAATATTCCTTGAGAGCTTTAAGTGTCCTACCAGGTAGGTTGTCAGACTATAGTCTTCTAATTCAGCTTTATAAATACCAATCAATTTTATAAAATTCTAATTCAGCATTATAAATACCAATCAAATACCAACTCTTCCTTTAAATTTTTTAGTTTTATATGCTGCCCTTCCTTAACAGCTCAGAGTGACTTTTAACAGTTTAATCAAGATATAAAATGACAACTGTACACAATAAATACATTTACAATCCCATTTAAACCTGATGGCAACAATACAACTGCAATAAGTACCTCCTCTGGTATCCTTTCATTTGTCACTCTGTCCTTCGATTAGTGTACTGTTTTCTCATGGATATTCCCCACCCCCTACCGCATGATATAGGTGAAATAAATTAAACTCCACTTCTTTCTGTTTCTCATAAAAATACCAAGGGACCTCAAAATTATTGGAAGTGAAAGACTTGTGCTGCCTCTTACCCTCAGACTTCAGAAGGGGATTTGACTAGAGAGTCAGAGAGATAGAGGGGTCAAGGCACTGGGAATCCTTTCTCTATTGCTCTAACACCAGCCCTTTGATGCGTAGACTGACACTCTCAGGGAAACCCCCACCTTTTACACCATACCCTCTCTCCATCTTATAGCCATGAAGGCAGCACACAGGTCCTGTATCTCTCTCCATCCTAGTTAGATCAGGTTAGGAAACTATATTTCCTCTATTGTTGCTAAACTGAATCAGTGGGTGGGTGGGTGGGGGCTGTGCTTTTGAAGTGTATGCCATCCCATCTCATCAACCCTTGGGGTTGCCTAGCAGTGCAGTGCCAAGATGAGGTGCTCATTTTCTGCACTGGCTCAGCTACCCACTAGGACAGAAAGCCTGTCTGGACTTGTCCTTGCCTATGTCTGCCTTGCAAAATAGCCTTCTTCTCCTTTCCAAAAAGGATAACGGAAAAAATGATGCCTTCAGCTAGGAAAAGCCGTTTGCACCTCCAGTCCTGATATATCTATCTCACTGAGACAAAGAACATGCTATAGTGATTGCTTCAAGGAGTTCCTGCCAGCACAGTACTAATCTTAGGCCGTTTCTGCACGGCCCCCCAGGCGCCCCCACGCCGGCAAGAATTCTGCCGGCGTGGGGGCGGAGGCCGTTCGCACACAAGCGTGCGAGCAGCCTCAGGAGAGGCCGGCGGACGACAGGTAAACAAGGGGTCGGAGGACAGTGAGGGAGGGGCTTCGGAGGCCAGCAGGCCGACGACGGGGACAAGGTGAGTGGGAAAGGGAAGGGAAACAGCGTGTTCCCGGCGGTGCTGTTCGCACCGCACCGCCGGGAACAGGCTGTTGGGGCAAAAACAACCCTTCAAAGGGTTGTTTTTTAGGGCAGCCTGATGCCGCCCTGGGGGAGGGGGAGCCTGTGTGAATGGCTCCCTGGGAACGGCGTTTTTGCCGTCCCCAGGGCGCCATAAAAGGGCTGTGCGGAAACGGCCTTAGTTTCTTCCTCTGACTAACTTCTCTCCAAGACCACCTTATTTGTATTACCATTGTTTTACAGCTGTGATTAACTCAACTTCTCTCTCATCTCTGGGCACTTCCAAGCTTAGCTTATCAAGCCAGGTGCTCAAATCATTAAGTTAACTACCCAACGCTTAAATTTATGTTCCTGTCTTATCTTCCCCAGGAAAAGAAAGGCTTTCCTTTGTCTTGGGAGATTGTCTCTTAGCATGGTTAGAGGGCCTGATTCTCCCTATAAATTAGCCCCTTGCCCAACCTTGCATAGTACATTTGAGCTAGCCTTTGGTTCAGTTTCCAATGCATGCCATCTGTTTTCTACCCTACTTCCTTGGAGCCCAGTGCAGGCCTTTGGACTCTGCCACTTGAAACCAAAGCCTCTTCAAGTTCTAGTAAAGTATCACCCCGAAAAAATCCCCCAAACCCTCTACCTATCTCCAAACCTATCCACTCAACATTATCTATATCCTAGGACTATTTTTCTCTGTGTGCTTTGACCATTTGTGTGCTTGTATTTTAATTATTTTACTTTTCTTGTGAAAACTGATCTTTGTAAAAGTTGGCAACAAAGATTCCAAGTATCTCCAACCCCTTTGCAAAGCCAGGTCTGCCCTTCACTAATTCTTCCACACTTAAAAGGGGGAATTGAATCTGAATCTTAAAAGGGCGGATCCCAGCACTTTGGGTAATACTATCGTATTGAGAAATGGAATTCGTACAATAAATGAAGTATATTAGTTTGAATAGATAAAAGTCCCAGTACTTTAGCTCCTGGCACACACAGAGATTGGATGGGTTTTGGTGCACACAATAGGCTTGTGTACTGTTCTAAAGTACCAGATTCAGAATCCAACAGGCTGAGGGACCCAGATTCTGAATATACCAACAGAAATGCAGATTTTATTTCCCCCCCCTGTCTTTCTTTCCATATATCATATCTGATGGCTGCTTTACCTTCTGTTCACCCACTCTGTTAAAATTCTTCAGACGCACAGTAACAATGTTCATAATCTTCCATTCATTATCTTAATTAGATCTGCCCTATATTGTCCTGCTGTTCATTCTCATTAGTTTAAAGGTGATCAGCCTCTGAAAGGAATGTGCACAGAATTCACTGAAATCTATTGTGGTTGCTCTGCCCTCATCTGCTTTTGGATCTTTCAGGTGCAGTAATGATAGTCTGGCTGGTACATTTAATTAAAAGTTGCTTTCAAATAATGTGAATACTCTTTCTGGAAAATGAAGACAAAATTAACTTGAGGATGTAAAGATGCCTGTAATGGCCGGGGAATCTGAATTTTATTGGGCTCCTTATTAAAATATAAATGAGACATTTTAAAATGATGTAAAAACTAAGGTCCTGGACTCATAGATTTTTTTTAGTATCTTGCATAGGCTGAGAGTGCTTGCTTTGCTATCTGTAACTCTCCTCTTGAGCTGACGTCCTCATTGGCATCTTGGGAAGTTAAAATGGCCCAGAAGCAAGTCAAATGGCCCCAGCAGGACTGGAGGTGCAGTAGCATTAAGCTCCTAATTAGGCATTAGGCATTAGGCCTGGAAGTGCAGTTGCATTGAAGCAGCAGTGGTGTAGTAGTTAAGAGCAAGTGCATTCTAATCTGGAGGAACCGGGTTTGATTCCCCACTCTGCCGCGTGAGCTGTGGAGGCTTATCTGGGGAATTCAGATTAGTCTGTGCACTCCCACATATGCCAGCTGGGTGACCTTGGGCTAGTCACAGCTTTTCGGAGCTTTCTCAGCCCCACCCACCTCCTTGAATACTTTCTGCAGGGACTGTAAGATGGAGCTATTCCACCGGGCTTCTCTTGGAGGCCAGCCAGGCTGATATCTTCTTTTATTGGCCTCCCAGTGGATAGTTGAGTTAAGTCGCCATCTTGTACACTGTCATTAATATTGTAGTTGTGTTTTTATACTGTGTCAGGATTTTATTGTTGTTTTAATTGTGGTTTTATCTTGTTGTATGCCTCCCTGAACTCCTTGGGGATGGGTGAGGTAAAAATAAATAAATAAATAAATAAATAAATAAAATAAATAAAAAATTTAATACATTTGTTACTTGTATATTCAAAATGTTTCTATCGCTCCTAAGATGGCCAACATTTAACCAATATTTGTCTGAAATAAAATAATACAACAACAAAAAGTTAAAATGACAGAGATGCCATAATAGCAGCAACACATTTATAATATCCAGTTTTAAAAAACTGTAACAGCATATTTATTGGTACAGCATATTCTATTGGTACAGAACAGTGATGGCGAACCTATGGCACGGGTGCCAGAGGTGGCACTCAGAGCCCTCTCTGTGGGCACGCACAGAGTTCATCGGGGGGGGGGAATCACACCCTCCCCCCCCACATACACACACATCTAGGCTGGCCTGGGCCGCTGGGCTCAATTATTAACCTTAAACCTAAGAACTAGTTTTGGGGAAGCAGTATAGGTAACCCTGTTAAGCGCTGTTAAACCCCACTGATTTTCATGCAAAGAACTAAAGCATGATCCTTTACCTGGGAGTAAGCTTGATTGATGGCAATGAGGCTTGCTTCTGAGCAAACCCTCCTAGCGTCGTGATTCACCGGTTTGAAGAGTTGCACAGTTGCTTCAAAGCAAAGCCACCGACTACCACCAAGCTTACTCCCGAGTAACGCACGCCTCAGAGCCAACCATTTTTCTAAACGAAAACCTCAGTATTCAGGTTAAATTGCCGGGTTGGCACTTTGCGATAAATAAGTGGGTTTTGGGTTGCAGTTTGGGCGCTCGGTCTCGAAAAGGTTCGCCATCACTGGTATAGAATGTTCCCAGCCTTAAATTTGTGCCAGAGACAGCTTCCCAAGTTTCTTTCCAATGCAGCCATTACATGAAGAGATTAATGTGATTAGCCCATTTGTTCTGAGGCAGGACCTCTTCTGGATTTTTATACTTAGTTTATTCCATTTCTGGCTAGTCTAGACCAGATTGCCCATTGGCTGGCAGCTGGGGTTGAGAGTATAATTTAATAAAATGAAACCAGAACAAGGACTGTGAGGCTGCATCCTGTCTGTGATTGCATCAAGAAGAAATCTTTTTGTTTCTTCCCTGAGCCTAGCAATCGAGATCTTTGATTTCCCTTTGCCAAGTGGCACTTGTATGTGTATGAGCAGAGAGACAAGAGTCACTTTAAAAATAATGTCTGGGTTTCCCCCTTTCATAGCTGCTGAGAAGCAACTGAAGTTGTGCAGCTGCACCTGTCTAAACACACAATAAACAATGCCTTTTCAGTGTGCCTCCCTAAAAATGGGTCAAATCAACAAGATGGATAAGATCAACAACTGCCTGTTTCTGCGCATTTTCTGTTTTCTCTCTCGCCTGGTGGAATGGCCTCCTTGATAAATGGAACTGTTTGGGTCAGAAGAAATTCTTATAAAATGAACAAGTTAGTAGTTAATGTCTGTGAAATTTAAGCAGATCTTCATTGTGCATTTTATGCTCTTTTTCTTGCTTTGTTCTCTAAATTTGCAGTGTAATTTTGTGATCCACCTTTATTGTTCGGTTTGTTATATGTAATATAATGTTTCACTGCATTATTCTCCAAATTGTAATTGCTGTTTTACTGTCTTCATTGTACTATGTTTTTATACGATCTCTAGTTTGTTGGCTGCTTTTATTGTTCTACTCTTACTGCATTGTTTTTAATGGCAAGAAGAAGAGGAGTTTGGATTTGTATCCCCCTCCTTTCTCTCCAGTACGGAGACTCAAAGGGGCTTACAATCTCCTTTCCCTTCCCCTCCTGCCACAACAAACACCCTGTGAGGTGGGTGGGGCTGAGGGAGTTCCGAAGAACTGTGGCCACTAGGATTTCCCCAGCGTTTTTTGTTCTCCTTCTGCAAAGTGTCTCTAGCCAATCTGTCATTTTGCTTACCCACGTCTGCTTATTGTTTTGTGCAACCATCGCTTGAAGAGGTTGCCTGCCTCCATTTTTCCCTGTCATATTTGGCGAAGCATTATTTCACTAGATTATGTCAATTTCATGTCAATTTCACAGGGTACTTCAACATTAAAATAAAAAAACCCTTCTGATTGTTCTGAGATGGTGGCCTGAAGAGTGGGTGGAACTGCTTTGGTATTGGTGGAAGAAGTCAGAGAGGAGCAAGAAACCCCAGTGAAGCTTAACACAGTCTGATCTCCTTCACTTTCCCTGAGAAGGGAAAGAAATAGTTGCACATAGTTTTGGAAACTATGGGGATTCTCCTATCTGAAATCAGGGTGACTGCCGAAGAGGGAAAAATGCATACATAGCTGAGAATCAAACCAGAAGGGAATGTACGCTCAACGCAAAGGAGACCATGCATGCATAAAAGCCTTGCTTTGTCATGACTTCAGGAACTTTTATCAAAACTCTGTCCTCTCCAAACCCATGGATTAACACAAGTAACTGTCTTTTTCTTAGTTAGAAGAAGATAGCAGCTGAGTGAATCCAGTGACGTATCTGACAGGAAGCCTGAGACTTGGCACTTTGAAAGCATGAAGCTCCATCCACCAAAAGAAGATGGTTGCCCTTGTCATGAATATAAGGACAAATCTATCATGCACAGGCATTGCACTGGCTGGTCTGATGATCATCTGGAAAATGACCCAGTGAGGATTTTGGAGAAAAAGTTAAGATCAGCAAATGGTATGAGAGCAAATGCCCTATTTACCATTTAAAGATAGGAGGGGAAACTACTGCATACTCATTGAAGCAAGCTCTTCAAGGATAAAAAAGAGTTTGATCGTCATGCAAGAAAAATATCAAGATGGATAGAATGAAGAGATGAACACTAAATGTCAGCCTCTGGACTATAATTTAAATGGGCTGCATACGTATTATTTCCTGTCCTCAGGTCTCATTATAGTCATTTTCCCAATGAATACATGCCCCGTATGCCATTTCCTTTTCTCATTACCATCTCTCTCATGGAAAGGAGGCTATCAGAATCTTAATGACTCTGTTATTTAAACCATTTCTGTATTCTTTATATTTTGAACAACCTCTCTGTTTCACTTCTTCCCCACAGGTTATTAATGCTGAGATAGGAATTGCCATCAAATTGCTGAACAATGAAAAGGCCAAAGGATCGTGACTGCTATTATCTCTGCAGCAAAGATTGCAACAAGAGTTAGAAGAGAGCCTCTACGATGAACCGAGCATGTGCCAACCCAAGGCAAAGGACATTAGCAAATATTATAAAAGGCCCAATCGAAAGCCCATGGAAGTGAACAGAAAGACTTCTAAGGTTCTGGAGTCACTTTCTCTTTGTCCGCAATTGTGCAAAGTTTACTATCTCTGAAAATAGTGGCACTCCTACTGTGGTAAAGAGTAACAAAGGATGATATAGTTAAGCCAGTGTTTGAAGGAGAGGCCATCAGCCTGCTGGTGGGACCTGGGAAAATGTGGTTGATGTTAAGATGGGTGCTGGAGTTGTTGCAATCGAGTTCTTTCAACAGCAGCTCAGACCAGTTCTTTGGGAAACCTGGAGGATCTTCCTAAGTTCTCTTTATAACAGCTACCAAATCTTCCATCCAAAGGAGGTTTGCAAGGTCTTGGAGGGCTTGACAGATTGACCACTTGGTCAAAGATTGACCAATGTGGACAATTTGAGCTTGGTTTCTTGCAAATGGTGAGTTTTTGTTACCTGGATAACCTGAGGTGATGGATGTGGTTTATGTTTGATTCAGGCCTCTCTCCTGACTGTTTGATTGAACTAACTGTAACTCTAAATGTGACAATATAATTATAATACAACACCAAAGCAGAAATTTCAAGTCAGCAGTTTAAATAAAGATGCTTAGTAAAGACCCAGCACAACAGACAGTTATTTGGTAGCTGAAGGAATAATAAAAGATTAAAGAAGAAAAGACCACGCGTGGAAAAATAGCAAAATTAATATAAAAGTAATAGAAGAGTAGTAGAGAAGTGATAAAAGACCAGTAAAAGAACAGCAAAAGGAGTAGTAAGGAAATGTAGTTATTGTTATAGTTAGATTCTACCACTTCTAAATTACAGATCATTAATGAATGACGCATAAAGGTGTGTATGCAGTATTCAATAGTGAGAAAAGGCATGGCCATGCATATTCCTGGCAAATCGAAATTCTTCATTGTTCTGATTCGTTATGTGTATTTTTCATTCATGTCGATCTGAGGCTTTAACATTCCTGACAGAAAGCCATGTATGGAACATAGTGAGAATCACTTTCTAGTGATTTGGTCACTTTGCAAGATACCTTTTCTTTTTATAAAACGACTGCCGGGCCAAAATGGAGGATCAATTTGTAAATATTTTCTCCTTCTGTGAAGAGGCATTTCTTGTCATTGATTTCAGGCGGTGCAAAGGGAGATGGAAGTGTTTGCGCAGCCACATTCTTGGCACCTGGCGTTTCTGCAGAGCGAGCCTCTTCAGAGCCTTGGCAAGATGCCACTTGGTCAGCACCCGCACTCCAAATTAGCTTTGCTTGCCTCCTGCGACAACAGCATTGAGCCAAATTGTTATGTAATTGGCTTGGAAACAAGGAGGTATAAGCGGGGGGAAAGAGGGGGCAAATTACCCAGGCACCATTCACCTGTGGGGGGTAATGTGGGAGGCATATTTTGGCCACCCATCCCCTCTATTAAAATTGTATTTGAAATTACTTGTGATGAAAAAAATCAGAACCAGGAGTACCAGAAGGCACAAGGTAAGATAAATGGGATGTTAGTTTTCAATGATCCAGAAATTGTTTGTCAACAGTCTTAAATGGTTCATATGGACACAGGATGCTGCCTTTCAGGGAGACAGGCTGTTGGTCCTCCAAGGTCAGTGTTGTTTTCTCAATACAAATACAAATACAAAACCTTTAATGGCATATAAAGAGTGGTAAAATACAGATTATGTTAAAACCAATTGACTAAAATTTACACAAAGGTTTCACTCTTGATCCAAGTGCCTTTGTTAAAAACCTGGCAACTGATTCAGTAGTGTGGGGATGATGGTCACTAAGCAGGTGTGAAACTATTTCCTTGTCTGATCTCACTGAAAATTTCTTCAAGATGGCCTCGAGAAAAAAAGCAACCGATAGACTGCCAAATCTTTACAATGATGGAGCACGTGTTCATTTGTTTCGGGTAGGCCCGCTGCTCAGGAACAAGTCCTGTTCCCTATCCTGTGGGGATGCCATGATATCTGCCTCCTTGTTTTGGGTAAGCGGTCGGTAACACATTTAAGTCGAAAGCAAGCATAAAATATCTGCGGAGATGTGGATTGATTAAATTACTCATATATTTAGCCATAAAACCCGGCAATGGTGGTGAAATGCCATAAAATGTGGGAGAACAAGTTCTGCAGGCTCCAGCTGTGAGAAGCTGCCCTTCAATGTCAAGAGTACGTTGTTTCAAAACTCCGAAAGCCTGTCTTTCGTCCATCAGTAGGAGTTGGTCAAAAGATACACCTATGTTGTTTATTTGCTTGATAATCTTGGTGTGCCAGGTGGAGTGGAAGTGGTCGCTTAACAGAAAATATGTGAGACTGCCCGGGGTGTGGTTTTCTCTAACAGGCAGCGGTTCTCCAGGGCTTCACATTACCTTCGCATCACCTTCCACCTGAGCTGATCCTTTTACTTGGAGATGCCAGAAATTGAACCTGGCATCTCCAAGTATGCTAAGTAATGCTAAGTAAATGCTCTACCACTGAGCCCCAGTCTGTCCCCAATACTCAGTGGTGTGCTTTCCATCAGATTTATTTTCTGCAGTAACCATTTTCTCAAAAACATATCCAGAGTAGCGAAGCAACAATCATCAAATATCTTTCTTTTCACCTGTCCCCATCTTGATTTGCATAAATCAAGCTTTGTCTTGGACGATGCCGCTGTACTGATAATAAGTTTTCAAGCCATTTCCATGCTGGTGAATTTCATCTGGTACAGTTTGTCTATTAAATGGGTTTCAAACTGTATTGTCATTGCAATGTTTTCTGCACTGATGACCTCTGTGCTGTGGAGTCTATGTCTCAATAAACAGTCTGTGTATCCTACTACACTGTTTATATTAGGCCTTCCTTAATGACCTGTAATCTAAACGCCCTTATTTGGTAATGAAACTCAATGTATTTTTCAAGAATGAATATAAATTTAATTTCATTTCACACCCTGGTAACATGAAAATATCCTACATTTGAGGTTATTCTACTCTTGCATTTCACTTGGCCTAAAAAAAGTCTTCAGATGTGTATTCCTAATAACATCTAGTTATTTTGCTTGGATCAGGTTCCCTGTCTGTAATAAAACCATTGTAGAGTCACAATTTATGTTATGGTCAAATGTATCAACTACATTTATAGTATTAGATGTTAGATAGTATTAGATGTTATTTTTCATCTTATATTTATGCACCATAATCCTTATCTACTGACTGAATCACTGAATCCATTGACTGAACCTTGGTCCATCTACCTCAGTATGGCCCATTCTGGTTACCTGTGATCTTTAGGGTCGCAAGCAAAGGGGTCCTCTCTAACACCCCATCTGCTGTCTGTGCTCCTTTAATTGGAGATGCAAAGGATTCACACCTGAGGCCAACTACTTTTAAATCAGGTGCTTTAATTCTGAGCCACTCTTTCCACCCCTGGGATGTCTCCTGCCAGAAGAGGAGTTCATGAGTGAGACTCAGCAAGGATTTAGGTGGTCAGCTGGAATGGTCATGGGTTGAGTCCTTGTACTTCCTTGAATAGTGGAGGGTTCTCCTGTTTCTGATTCTGGCAAGTCTGGACTCAACACTCTGGTTGCAACCATATGTTAGCCTTGATTGGGCTCTTTCCTTCACTGTTCTGTCATCTACCCCACTCTCTCACTTGCAACAGGGCAAATATCTGCTCTGAGAGGACATCTAAAGTCAAGTAAACTGAATAGAGCTAATATTAAACCCCCCCCCCCCAATTGATCTGAAGCAGGGACATTCTACACCTCCTGTTTTTTTATGTGACTCTGGAAATCCACCCACACATTTGGTTTTCAAGTCTGATGACCCAACATTGGTGTAACCTGCTTATAATATCATATTTGGTATAAAATGAACTAACACTTGTACTGAAATGAACTTCCTATTATGTACTGGTGAATTCTGAATCCATAATTCTTCATCAGAACCATGGCATTCTTGTAGCAGTGTTGTGCTCTCATTCGAAAGGTTTTGGTAAATCAAGAGCCTGCCATTGAATTTTGGTTTCCTTAAGGTCAGTGCAGCTGAAATAATTGGCATTTGTTCCTGTGGCATAGGATTAGTTTTAAGATCTTGGCTTTGGGGATGAGAGAGATAGATTTGAAAAGAAAAATGTCAGAATTAGCATTAGAAAATGAGCCCTATTCCTTTCATTCTGGGAGTTAATATTTTTGGAAAAGACTTGAATAACATTTTCAGTAACTGCAGTGGCGTTGACGAGAACCAGAGCTTATGTCCACTATGAGTCCTTTCAGGCTAGTCTAGGGATTCCCAAAGTGGTCACTACTGCCCCCTGGGGGAAGTGGAAGCATCAAGGGAGAGGTGAGGAATTTGGGGGCAGATGGTGGGGGGCGGTGGAGGAATTCCTGGGCTAGCTGTTGGGTGGGACACCAGCTCTGCAGCCTAGATCTAGTTGCTTTTGAGAAGCAGTCAGCCCTGTCTTGAGAAACATTGGCACACACCGCTGCCAGTTGCTGCTGCTGGCTGGTGTATGGGTTTGGGAGGCAGCAACAGAAATCCCCCCTGGCCAGCAGGGGGAGGAGAGGAAGTGAAAGAGCCCTTAAGGTGGGCAGGCAAACAGGCAGGTGTGCTGATTCTTCCTTGCAGGGAACTGCCCAACCTGTGTCCTCTTCGCAGTTGTGGCTGCGGGGAAGGCACTGGCCACAGGCTGGCTGCCAAGGGAGGTGAGAAGCTCAGGCTGAGCTCCTATGGTGGACTGGGGCTGTGTGGTGATTGGTTAGTTGGGCATGAGTAGAGGGAGGTGGGCTTGGTACACACACCCTGAGCCCTGCAGGGTCAGGCCTGTATGCTGCCCTGCTCTCCTGCAGAATGGGTGCACTCTCTCTGGGCCAAATGCTCCTAATCCAAGTCTCCCAGATCCTACAACGCTCCAATTACTACACAAGCCCCTCATCATGTTTAATGATACAGAATTAATGATAGGATATCACACTGCAAATCCCTGCATCTCTATTTAATTGACTGCTGCTGCTGCTGAAGGAGGGGATCCTTGTGGAGCCATGACATCATACCCTTTGCCTCACTAGACAATACTCGTAACAAGATGGGTGGATCTTGTCTTTTGTGGGATAACCCCTAACTGGGGGGAAAGGGAGGCTTGAGTTCAAAATCCACTTTGCAGCCCATTCTGCAGTCAAATCCCATGAACCATCCATATATACAATATTTCTCACAAGACTGAAAAAAATATCAAACCATAGTCTGGGCTGTGCACGTGTTAACTATGGGGAGTGCTGCTAACGCTTCTCATTGAGAGGAGCAGTGGGAGCTGAAAACAATGTCTACAGGGGTCATTCTCAGGTTTTGCTTTTCATCATTAGGGCCAGTTCAGATGCCTGAGATATGACAGCGTTGTGAGTCTTAATCTGCTTTTGAAAATATGCTAATAAAGAAAAGTTCGCAAACCTGGCACATTAATCTTACCCTCTATTAGGCTCATGTGCTCCAGAGGTCACGTCAGGACACAGAATGGGTTATGTTGGTGTTAATGAGTCAGCAGCTTGGGCATTAGATGATTAGTGGATGGGAAGATCGTCTGCAAAGCCTGCAACGACATGAAATCCAAATGAGCCTCTGGGCTGTTCACGCTAAAACACATGGCAGGCTGTGCAGGTTTCCTTTCCAATTGTGAATCAGCTGAGGAGCTGCAGTCACCTCCAGAACTTTAATGCCACATTGTAGATCTGAAAAAAAGGGAAGATGCTGAAATTAAAAGTGACATTTAAGAAACACTTCCTGTATTATCCAAATGTATGTGTAGAGAATTTAATTAGTATCATAATTTTTCTAAGTTCAAACCATCCCCTGAGTAACCTTAATGTAACTTCTAAAATTAATTAGAGCATATTAATTCTCAGAGAAACAACCATTCACATTTCTCTTTGCAGTCCCAGTTTCTTCATATTATCTTTTAAATATCTTCATGACCTTCAGTGGAAATACCAAATAATAAAGTTCTTAATATCAAGTGAGGCCTGCTGAACCTGTATACATTATTTCTCTATCCTTGCTAAGTGGGAGTTCCTGAAATTCTTTTTAGAAGAGTTAGAAAACGACAAAGAAATCAATGAGTCTATTATGAAAAGAATTTCCACCCCCTTTTTCACATTCTTCTAATGAAGCCCCATTTATCATTTCTAGCCTTTTATTTCCCTTGAAACTCACTTGTAATCCAGTTATCTATTTAACTCACACTTTAGAACATGCACTTTCCTTGATGGTAATAATAATAACATGGCATAAATTAAATTAATATCTTTATTGAGGCAATAAATTAAATAACTTTACCAGTAACTGTCTCTCTTTATCTGTCATCAGAGCACAATAACAAACAGCAGCATATGGATATCTAAACAAACATTCATTTGGATGTCAGTGATTCATATAAGTCTTAAGCACTGCTCATTAAATCACATAAGTACTATCTAGATTTATTTTGGGTCCTTTTCCATTATGTGGTTTCAGTTTTGAAGGAGACACAGAAGACAGGACTGGGGACTACAAAAACAGTCAAGAATTTGTGTTGTCGAAGGCTTTCACGGCCAGATTCAATTGGTTCTGGTGGGTTTTCCAGGCTGTGTGGCCATGGTCTGGTGGATCTTGCTCCTAACATTTCACCTGCATCTGTGGCTGGCATCTTCAGAGGTGTATCACAGAGGGAAGTCTGTTACACACTGTGTCCAGAGAGAAGGGAATGTTTGGGGTAGATATTGTCTATGTCCCAGGGTGGGGAACTAATCATTAGGTGTTTGGGTGGAACTTGTTATGCAAAGATGTGGTTGATAGTATTGTATTGTGGGTGAGACTTATCAGTCCAGGGAGTGTTTCACATTTTCAAGCCCTGCGGCAGCAGCAGTATTGGTGAATGCAAATCCTGTGTTTGGGTGGAGTCCATTGTTCATGAACTTAGCATGCCACTGAAATTCACAAACACCAAGACAACTGCAACAGGAAAGAAGAGACTCTGAGAATTAACAAAGCTTGGCTACACGTACTTAAAAACACCAAAAGCAAACCCCAAGGGCATGTGAATCACTCCCTGGACTGATTATTATTATTATTATTTATTATTATTATTGCATTTTTATACCGCCCTCCCCCGGAGGGCTCAGGGCAGTGTACAACACTAACAAACAGACAATAAAACAAAATAAAAGTTAAGTTAAGTTAAGACTTAAAATGCAGCATTCAGTTATCAAAACCAATTTAAGTTTAAAATAGATGGCATCCAGCTATTAAAACTCCTCTTAAGAGAAGGACAGTGGGTCTTAGAGTGTTTCTCAGAATGTTTGTTTCGGGCACCCACATCAGCAACTGGTCTCCCCGAAGGCCCGGTGGAAAAGCTCAGTCTTACAGGCCCTGCGGAACTCATTAAGGTCCCGCAGGGCCCGGACAGCTGGAGGGAGAGCATTCCACCAGGCAGGGGCCAGGGCCGTAAAAGCCCTGGCCCTGGTGGAGGCCAGCCGCATCATAGAGGGGGCGGGGATCACCGCAGAACGCAGGGACCGACGTGGGACATATGGGGCCAGACGGTCTCGTAGGTACGAGGGTCCCAGGCTGAATAAAATGAATAAAATGGGATATTATTTTTAGTAGACCAGCTTAGAACTGGTCTCTAGGCCACCCATAGCTAACATGAAAATCTATGACTGCATAAAATTAATAGAGTTGCCAACTTTTAAAACAAGTCCTTTCAAATGGTTCCTTTAGCTTCCCTTTGACATCAGTTTGACCTGCAACTGTCAGGTGATGTTATTTCGCTTTGTGCCATGAAAAGCTGCAGTTTCTCATTTCTATTCCTTAAATTTTTGTTTCAGGGATGGGAGATTTGTTTGTTTTTTTCCCCCTCTCTGCCAGCTGGCAACCTTATGGTTTTATAACTGATGACTTCTTCGTGGTGATTTAAAAATACAGACATGTACTGAGAGTAACCTATGATAAAGAATCAGTTGTACTATGCAGCTGAGAACCAGGGTAAGTTTTCTACTCACTTATTCCTGAACATTAGCAGTGTAGCTTTTTATCACAAAAGTCCTATCTGCTTGGGCTTGGGGCCAAATGGACATGGGAAAGGGGTAGGCATTTCTACATTCCTCCCCCCCTTGTGCTTTATAAGAGAACTAAAGCAGAAGAATTCGTACTGAAGAATGCATTCTTCGTAGCACAGAACCCACAGTCTTAATTTCATCCCCATTCCAGGATAAGCGACTGAGAAATTACCTCCGGTCGAAATTTCTTCCTCCAGAATACTATTAGCTTTAATGCACCTCAGGAGACCAATTCCCCCACCCCCCTCTGTTTTTGGCTTGTTTTAAACAGATGCTCAACCATTCTCAACATTCCATGTTCCTAAGGGGTACTGAGCATATTCAGTTCTCATAACGCTCCTTTGAGTTCACTTACAAAGTCACAATCTTTCTGCACTCCTGGGGAGGAACATGAATGGTCAGTCAGACATCTCTTCCCTGTCTGTGGGTCATGTCATTTTGTTTTCTGACTGATAGGTGATTAGCCATGAGGTTTAAAAGGAACAAGTTAGGGGTTTTGAGTACTTGCTTGTGGTAGGATTATGCAGATAAAGTCTAACAAACCACAAATCCATGTTTGAGAACAGTTTTTTCCCAAAAATTCTAACCTTAGGGTTGGAGCCTGTGCTCATCCAGTTGGTATTGTCAGGCCCTGCCATTCTGGGCATGTCTGGCTGCAGCTGAACTCGTATTAGCATTGCCCAAGGCCAGAGGCCCTGCCTTTTGTTACTGCAGTAATGTAGTGGATGGAGTCCACCGACTCTCCCTAATTGCCCCTTCCCGGGGAGAAGCCAAGCCATTCCGCAAACAATGTATCTACTGCAACTGTCCTCAACTGTCCTTTCTCATGCTGATATGGGGGGAATGGAAAGGTGGGGGTTAACTGACTGTAACTGTAAGGTTTATACTGGGGCCAGGGAGCTGGGGCTTCAGTCTCAGCTACCTGGCCATAGGGGTCAGACACAGTTCTAATAGAGCTCCTGAAGCCATTCTCGAGTCTTGTTATTGACTGGGGTACCAAACCCTTACAGGTATACACCTGGGCTTTGGGCCCATGTTGTGTTGAAAGTGTACAGGCAGAAGGAAAGGGCTAGATTATCAACCCCTTCATAGAATCCTGGATTCCTCACCGACCCCCAGGCATGTAAAATAACTAAATCAATATTATCAATAATAAAAATTTTTATTTGTGTAATAACAATGTATAATATCAGATTGGGGCTATATATAGCCATGCATCAATAAATTGTAATTTAAATTTATTGTATCATTTTATGTATTTTTATTTCTCATACAAATGTCGGCTTTTGACTCCAAAAGTTCACAATCAACCATGGTGTTTATTGACTGCCTTTTGACTCCAAGGCATTTGTTGACCTCTTGGATAGTGCCATCAACCCCCAGAGGTCAATATGAACCACTTTGGAGACTCCTGGGCTAGTAGTAGAAGAAGAAGAGTTTGGATTTATACCTTACTTTCCTCAACTGTAAGGAGTCTCAAAAGTGGCTTACAAACTCCCTCCCGTCCTCTCCCCACAACAGACACCTTGTGAGGTAGGTGGGGCTGAGACAGGTCTAAGTGAGTAGCCTTTACACAGCAGACTTTATGTGTAGGAGTGAGGAATCAAGCCCAATTCTCCAGATTAGACTCCACTGCTCTTAACCACTACACCATGGTGGCTGGAGTGCTCTCCCTCAAAGTGCATTGACCTGTTCACACACGTTGCATGTTCAGAGCTAGTATATTCCTTCTAATGGACAAAGTTCCTGGGTGCGTGATTTCTGGATCACTGTTTAATGCCTCAAAGACTTTACATTTTTTAAAAAAATCTCTTTCATAATATTTTCTTTTCAGAATAGACTCATCAGGACTTCTTGATGTGGTGTAGAGGTTAGCCTAAATCCAAATCCCTATTAAGCAACAATGTTTACTGTCTTACATGGGACACATGAACATGCCACACATGAAGCTGTCTTTATCCTGAACCAAATCGTTAGTCTATCAATGTCAATATTGTCTACTCTGACAGAAGCTCTTCAGTCTCTTTTGTACCACCAATTACCACGTCCCCTTAACAGGAGCTGAACGAAGACATTTTGCATGCCAGAAGATGCCCTACCATTGAGCCACAGTGCAATCATTATCAACCTAACCTATGTCACAAAGTTACTGTGAGGAAAGGGGAGAGAACCTGTCTACTCCCTTGAGCTCCTTGGAGAAAACAGAGGATAAAAATAAAGGGGATTTTAATTATTGGTTTCTTTCCCCTGTTGCTATCATTCCCTGCTTCAAGCTCCTACCTGCCTATGTAATGATCGCATATCTTTCTCATGCTGTTTCTTCCTCTTCTGTAGATGTGGATGGTGAAGGAGGAAATAGCATGTGCTATTTTGTCTAGCTTTCAATGGTGTAAAAATAGAAGCAGAAGACTAAGTTTGAAATAAGTGCCTCCTTTAATAAAGAGTCCCATGTGCCAAAATAGAAAGACAGAAGTGCTTGTTTTCATGGAAATGTTCAAGAAGTGATTTTCAGGAACAATATAGAGAGGGTGATGAGATTATTAATGAGGTAGCCTCACACAGCTGGGTCTGAAAAAAGAGACTCAAACACTTTCCATTTTAAGACAACGTCTCTTTCTGTTAAACTAGCTTGGGAAGGGTTGTTTGGGAAGAAATGTTTGCGTGTTGGATGCTCTCATCTGTTTCCATGAAGCTTCCCCTGATTCTATAATCTTCTATGTTGGAGCAAAATTTGCAAACCATTTTTATGCTCTTGTCACCTGCCCCTATCCTTGTTGTCCTCACAAGGAAGAAAGAAACCCCAGAATGTCTACTCTTTGAATCTTCTGCCACTCTAAGAGGTGAGGAAATAAACAATCAAGTTTTCTACATATCTTTCAGTGGTTCACACAAACCTTGTGCTTTTATGACCTTGTCATCTAGATCTTCTGAACAGTCTAGCCTTTGATAATTGTAATCCATTCTCTGATCCAATGAACAGCACATCTACTCATACTAGTTAGTCAGTTGACTACTTGTCAGACCTCGCCATTCTCAGCCTGGCACATAGCATGTCCGCTTCAAGGCCATAGCTGGCCCAGCCATTATCACGGCTCGAAGTTAAGGAGGCCTCCCCCTACTTGCATGTAACCAGACAATAGAGCTTAACCATCCACTCTTATCTGCCTTTCTTCAAGGGAGTGAACTGCCTGTCTTTAAACAATGTCTCTGTTTGCACCAGTCATTGTTATGCTGATATTATGGGAATGCAAGGGGGGGGGGGATTTTGGGATGAGTCATGTTGTAACTTACAGGTATATACCCGGGTCAGAGAGCTAAACTTCAGTTTCGTCTATCTGAGCCTTGGGCTGACACAGTTCCAATAAAGCTCTTGAAACCTTCTCCAGACTCGTTCAATGACTGGAGTAACAGACCCTTACACTAACTGAATAAACCTCAGAGAGAAACTTTCAGAGCCAGGAGTAGGAAGGCAAGGAGCACAAGCTAAGCTCTCTCCCTCTTGTCATTGGTCCTTGGGACAAGTCACTCCCTTGCATGCCACTCCTCCCTTCCTCCCCTCCCCTTGCATGCGACCCATCCCTCTTCTTCCCCTCCCTCCACTAGGGTGGGTGGGCCATGTCCAGATGCCGGACCCCCTTCCCCTCCCTCCCCTCCCTTGCTTGCCACCCCTTCCCCTCCCCTCCCTCTGCTAGGGTGGGTGGGCCATGTCCAGATGCTGGACCCCCCTCCCCTCCCTCCCCTCCCTCCCCTCCCTTGCATGTTACTCCTCCCTCCCGTTCCTCACCCTCTTCCCTTGCATGCCACCCCTTCCCCTCCCCTCCCTCTGCTAGGGTGGGTGGGCCATGTCCAGATGCCAGGCCCCCTTCCCCTCCCTCCCTTGCATGCCACCCCTCCCTCCCTCCCCTCCCTCCCTCACTTCCCTTCCATTGCATGCCTCCCCTCCCTCTCCCTTTGCTAGGGTGGGTGGGCCATGTCCAGATGCCAGGCCCCTCCCTCCCCTCCCTCGCATGCCACCCCTCCCTCCCTTCCCTCTCTTGCATGCTTCCCCTCCCTCTCCCTCTCCCTCTGCTAGGGTGGGTGGGCCATGTCCAGATCCCTTCCTTTGAGGGGTCTTTTCAAGTTCTGACTATTTTTAGCAATGTTTAGGAATTACTTTTACAATAGTGGTATGTGGTGGGGGGGAGGGGGGATGCACTGAGTTTCCATGGGAGAGAAAAAAATGTAAACAGAAGTGTGCATCTGATAACTTTTTGAATGGGATAGGGAGGCTTATGAGAAAATCTGTATTTGGCTGAGAAGGGTCACCGTGAGCTCATTTGCTTTTCTTTGATGCTGCAGTTCAAATCTCTCCTATCAAGCTTTGTGACACACAGCCAGATGGAAGAGCAAAAAAGTCAGCACGTGTATTGATTCCAAAAGCCCCGGCAGTTCCCAGGGATCCACACCTAGTAGGAACATTGCAGCACATTTCTCAGACGAGCAGCATCCAGAAATTATGGGCAGATGCGCAAAGAGATTGCATAGCACCAACAGCTAATAAGGGTTTGGAGCCAAAGAAAGGTCACTGTGCGGAAGAACAACTAACTGTTAGGTTGGAAAACCAGACAGAAGGAATACTCTGACCGTGGGGCTTTTTTCAAAATAAGCCTGATTCCAAGGGAGCAAGTGGCATCTGTAAGTGCTCAGATGTAATTCAAGTTGTGTCTGCAAACATCAGTGCTGATGGATGAATGTGCCACCTGCCCTCAAAGCCAGCTGATGTCAGTCAAAGAACAAGTTGCTGAAGAACAACCTTTTAGACTGTATGAGTATTGGGGAGGAAGTGACTATATGAAAGCCAATGTAGTGTATTAGCTAGAGTGTCCATCTAGTAGGCAAGTGTCCATCTGTCATCAGTGACCTTGCCGGGTGACCTTGGACCAATCACATACTTTCAGCCCAACCTCCCAGGAATTCTGTGAGGGTTCAATGGATGAGAGGAGAATGATGTAAGCCCCTTTGCGTCCCCATTGAACAAAAAGGCAAGAGATAAATGATGCAAGTAAGTAAGTAAGCCAATAAATAAAATGATGAAAATTACAGAGCTTCATAGATTCCAGAGGTTGGGAGCTGCTGTATCAGATGGCCCTTTTCACTAGTTTGTTTTGAGGCTGAATCACAGATCACACACAAGGCATCTGCTTTGCGACAGGGACAAATGTCTGTTGCAGCAAGATTTCTTGTACGGATGTATTTCCTCACTTTCTAGACTCCCTGTGGCAAGCAAGACCACTGTGGCAAGCAAGATCATTTCCTCACTTTCTAGTCCCCTTGTGGCAAGCAAGAGCACTTGTAGCATGAATTTAATTTTGCTGCCAAAGTGGGGAGATTTTCCAGTGAGCACAGCTTTGCTCCAGACCTCTTTCCTCTGCCCATGCCTAGCGCCACCCTTCCCTCTCCTTGCGCTGCCATCCATGCCTTTCCATTTCATCCATCCCTTTCCATGTGGACAGCTTCTTCCTTCTTCTCTAAACCCTCATATCAAAATATCAATGTAACCATATAGCAGAGTTGGCTTTTGCCAGGAAAAGTGCAAGCAGGGTCAGTTTCTGGCTTTAGCCCACCTCCCTGTTCTGCTTCTGCCATCCCCAATGATTGGGAGGGCTTTTAATAACCTTTTTTCAGACAAGCCTCTTTTTAAAAACAAGTCTCTCTTCCGCGGCAGCAATGAGAGAGAGGTTGGGAGAGAGAAAGACAGAGTGTAGAGAAGAAAGGGGTGCAAAAAACCAGCTCTATAGTATTGGGACTACTTAGTGCTGTGATATCTGTGCCTTTAAGAGGAGCAGCGTTAACAGAACCAGGAAACAGAGGCCTGTTGAGGCTACCTGTGGGGTTGACCAGACTGCCTCTTTGCGCATAAACAGAGAACCACAAACCACACTTCAGCCCCACTGTGCAGCTAAAAGGCCTGAGATGAGTGTTCCATGAGTAATGGGCCCAGGTTTCTCGCTAACACTTCTGACTTCAAGCAATTTTGCAGCATTGTGATTTCATACACATACGGTAACCTGTTCTGCATTTATCTAAAGGCCACACAACAGCTAGTCCAAAAGACAAGTTGGAATGATACAGGTGTTCTGTTATTTGGTTTTATCATCTAAGTTTGACCCTGGATTTTACAGATTCTTATAAATAAATAGCTCCTAGTTGACTACAAAGTATCTTAGATTTTTTTGCCCCTGTAGCAACGTAATAGGGATGTACATTCAGACATTAACTAGCCAAAACCCAACCTGAAAAATATTTATTTGCTAATCAATATAATATATTTAAATTTTTTAAAAAAGAGAGGTAGGATTCAAGTTGTATATCTGTGCATCTGGCAGTTATTGTTGAACCTGGCTGTCAAGAGATGGAAGAGTGAACAGAGAACGAGGAAGCATTTATCTGACAGGAATGTTTTCCAATCAGTGGAATTATACAGATCTTGCCACCTAAGAGAATTGAACGGATAGACAATATTTCTAAACTATGTAGATTAGACTGATAACATTTTTAGCTCTTATTGAAGAGGGCACGGATTCCACATTATTAGCGGATGCTGTTTCCTTGTTCCTCTCATCTGTGTAATATGTTTTTGTTTTGAAATACTTCTATCCCCACTTCAGAGGTGAATGAGCAGAGAATTTCCTGGAGGAAAAGCACACACACTGTGACCATTATCACAGACATTGGTTCTGCCAGCTGTGACCTAAACTGATTAATTCCTTGCATTCCCAGCAGAGCAGTGTCCCCATATTCCTACTAAATGTGGTGCCTGCCCAGTGGCATTTTATTTATTGATTGTGAATGCTTTTTCTGCTATGGTGCATGCCTTATGCATTGGGGGATTGTGTAAGAATCAAGGAGAAACCACTCTTTCCTCACATACCATTTCTCAAATCAAAGCTGCCCCCTTCAGCTGCTGGGAAAGAAGACTTATATTTTTTCTTATCAGGCCTTCTTGGCCTGTCTTTTTCCTGCCAGGGTGAACAGCAGGCTGGAGGAATCACTTTCAGTCATGGTAAGAACATGGACACATGAAGAGAAAACTCCTTCATCAGTGACAGAGGTCCAATCCTAACCCTCACTTGCTGCAGTAGGTTTTTGAAACTGAACTATAAATCAAGGGATCCCTGTTGTAAGATAGGTTGGCCTTGAATGTGCACATCCAAAGCAGCTGCCTACTGAAGAGTGACATGGTTTAAATTACACTTGGTCTTTTGGAGAAGCTCTCTTGGATTCAGCTCACTGTTCAAGTTGGAAGAACAGATACTGGATGTTGATATTTTAAATTTTATTTTTAAAATGAATACCTTTCGCTGAAACTTTTCAGCACAATGGTGGAAGGTCCTGTCAAGTCACAGCTGAATTAGGAGGCCCCAGCGGGTTTTGAAGGCAAGAGGTAGTTTGCTAGTGCCTGCCATTGAGAAGCAACTCTGGATTTCCTTGGTGGTTTCTAACTGGATTCTAACTGGAGCTGACTCTCCTTACCTTTTGAGATCTGATGAGATTGAGGTACCCAGGGGCCGTGCTAAGACCCAAGGGCTTAGACAAAGCAAAATGCAAAATATATTATGGGATTAGGCAGGTTGGTGAGGTGATAATGGAGACAAGCAAAAGATATCGGGTTGAAGGGAGGGCCATAATGTTTTTCTTCCTAGTCTGGTGTGACTAGCAATGCAGTTTTATTGCTTTTGTAGTCATCCCCGCAGGGTCGTCGCTAAGGAATAGGCGAGACGCGGAGGAGGTTTCATCTGGCGGAGAGCGTCAGCAACAGGAAGCGCGGGATTTCGTGATCCTGACAACTCTGCTCTGTGCTGGTCTCTGGCACCTTTTATTAGGGTTTCATTGTGGGCGTGTAAAGGAGGTGGGTAGGGAGATGAGCGGGAGATCCGGAGACTCCTGGAGATCATCATGTGATGCATGATCTCACCTGGCTACGCGGCGGAGAGGAGCTTAGTTGCCTGGAGCTCTAACTCTCACCTGGGGGTAAAGACCATTGTCCCTGCTCTCGTGACTGAGCCAGACAGTTTCATGACCCGCGGACTCATAGGGGATGAGGAGTGGGGTGCGAAAGCATCAGCAAGGTCCGTAGGTCCCGCTTGGCCCTAACGTTTCTACCACGGTGCTGCTATCAGCAGTGCATTACTACATCTCCTTTTTTTACATTTTAGCGGCGGGGACCGAAACGCTAAGTGCATTTAAAGGGACGCTATGTCTCCGGCCGCCTGGTCAAGCTGACCAAGCTGCTTGTCAGTAACATTAGAACTTGGCTGCGGGTAAGGGAAATTCGAGGGGCTTCTTGCACACGCTACAGGCAATATTAGACACACATTGAACTAAACAAGCATCCGATACCCAGGCAATAATAATTAAACCAATGCAGAGCTAAAATAATAGCACTTCAACCATCTCTCCCGCAGCCAGCGCTCCAGAGGGCTGGACCACCAATGGGGCAAAACATCATACCTTCAGGATTAGATACAATCTTCTTGCAGCTCACGCATCTTCATATGAATCAATTGGGAATTATCAGAAAGATTAAAACAAATACATATTATGTACATTCTCACAACCTTTGGTGATGTAATAACAATAAGTAATCCAATAGCTGCAGACGATTTTCTAGGGTCGCTTTGATCGAAGTTCCTGCTGCTCGGAGGCCAGAGCCGGCCCAGAGCAATGGAGGTAGAATTTGATGGGCTTCGCGAAGGGCATTGCAGGCCAGCCGGCCACGGATAGTCTTGGTGTTACAGGAAACAAGTCCCGGGCTCCCACAAGGGAAGTTGCGGGGAGACAGGCTCCCGCCTTTGGAGAGGGCTTTTACCGCCAACAAGCTTCGGTATTGGTGAGGGATCGGTAAAGGCAGAGCTGAGCTAAGCGGGCGGGCGTCGGCGCCCGGGGGTTCTGGGGTGAGTTCGGGGTAGCAGAGAGTCCCGCAGACAGACAGGCGGAAGCGGAAATGCAGCAATAACAAATAACATAACTTCAAAAATTAGGGCATGCAATAAATTTAAACAATAAAACAACATGGCTAAACGATACATAGGCTGGATGATGTAAGGAAGGAAGGCAACCTCGCGGCTGCATTAATTGTCCAATGCATGGCTCTTGCTGTTTGGACTACCAAAGCTGGCTACAGAGCCGATGTATGCTTAGGAGTCCATGGTGGATTTCTCAAGAGCCTTAGTGGAGCAGCCATCACTGATAGTCTTTAGCATTGCAGGTTCAGTGTGGATTCTCACGATTTGGAGCAAGGTTGTGAGAGAAGGCTGGTTCCAAACAACAATATTCTGCCGGGCTGGAGAACAGCCGGAGAGTTCCAAGGGTTAATCTATCAGGAATGTCCCTGGCTGCAACTCCAAGCTTCCAGCCAGGGGCGGCAGAGAGTGGCTGGCGACCTCGCGGGAAGAATGGGTGTACTGGTTCCAGAGAGGTCCCTCCCATCTCTCGCCCAGGCTGGGGCAATCGGGCCCTTCCTCGAATAGGGCTAAGCGGGGTCGGATCCTCTCAGGGAGGCTCCGGCCCATCTCCTCGGGATGGGGCTGGCCTGGCATGGCGAAAGCTGGACTCCTGTATGGAAGAGAAAAGACAAGCAACGCTTTTCCCTCTAGGGTTTTGGCGCGTGCAGGTTGGCTGAGTTAGTCCTTATAGGATGACGATGGAAAGTTCGAGCCCTGGAGTGGGGGGGGGCGGCAATTTTTTTTGATAGATAGAGAATAGAGAAGAGTACCTCTTTGGATATGGTCTGCTGGATGAGACCTTTGATTGGGTCGGATAGGGGGAACTACTCCCCTTTCGCTTTGTTTTGGCCAAGCTTTCAAGAAGCTTAGTTGGCTCCATTCCTGGACAAATCGCATCACTTGCAACATTCAAGGCGCAGAGATACAAGGCAGGAATTCGTCCCGGAAGGATTAGGAGAAGGGAGAGGTCATATCCAGGTCGGATGTTTGTTCGTGAAACAATCCCAATCACCGCCTAAGGTGTGGATTTTTTGCAAAGCAACTTGAACAATTCACAATTATAGTCATATCGTGTAATATAGCATCTATAGGGAAAGATATAGAGAAGATGCAAAGAAAACAGTTCCTGGGCTTGAGGTTTGATCACAGGAGCAAATTGAGAGGGGTGTTGCAAAAAACCCTTTATCAGATCCCTGATCTAGAGGTGGGGTAAAGCGCCAGCTCCATTAGAAAGAGTGGAGGGTGTGCAGAAAGGAAGGCAGGGGAGGGTTGCTTGGAAGTCAGCTCTACTCCTTCCTCCCGTGAATGCGATCCTTGGCCTCGGTTTGAGCTCGCTTCCTACCCTCTTCACAGCCGAGGCTGTGTAAGATAGGTGTGGCTGGAGAGACCCCCTTGGCACTGTGACTAGCCAGGGAGCCAGCAGAGAATGTGGGAGCGCATGAAAAATGATTTTACTTCATATGTAAACTTGCATGCCACGCCAATGTGGCAGTGTGTAGGCTCAGATGGACGGAAGCTGAAAAGGTTCTAAAGGAAAGGTTTGGAAGAAGAGTTTTGAGTGGTTTAAACTAAGATGGATGGCGTCTCAAGCAGGTCCCATCGGCCTCCTAGGGAGCACACATGCAATGAGCCAAGCTGCCCTGTTTAGGGTTGATGCTGTAATGGGCAAAGCCTTCAAGGCATTCGGGCACAACATAATCAGAAGGAGAAAACTTTAATTGAAGCACAAGAGCATAGCTTAGAAGCTAATGGAAAATCCTCTTGCGAGGGGAGAACTTTAGGGTCTCTCTTGAAAGGGGCAAGACATACAGAACATACATAGGCATACAGAGCACATATAAAGTAACGAGGAGGATTGCAACTCCCCTGATTTGAGATTTTGCTCTCTTGAGGTGCTGACGACGGTTTGCTGCCAACTGGGAGCTTTGAGCTTAGGGTTTTGCACAGGCTCAGAGGCTATGAGATCTGGTTTGAACCTTTACAGCTGGAGAGGGCCAAGGGGGGCTTCTCCTCCTTCAACGGCGACTTCCTTTGGCTTAAGGCCATTGTAGCTGAAGCATCTTCCTTCTCCATGCCTCTATTGTCCTGTAGATTTGGCTATGGGGCATTCTGAGGGAGGGCTCTAAACGGCAGTCCTCTTCCGGCCAGCATTCCCTTCTTGCTGCTGCAATTCAGTGCGACTGTGGACTCTGCAGAGAGAGATGTTTTGAAATGCTGCGTACATTCTGGGGCACTGGGCGGAGGCATGGCGTGACTTTGGAAGTAGAAGGGCTATCGTGCAAAGCAGGAAGTATAGACGTAGGGGCAAGCTGGCAAGACCAGCCCAATGGTCTCAGTGGGGATGGGATCACTATACTGGAAGCTGGGGCTTAAGATCTCTGGGCTGAGTGGAGCCCTCGGGAAGGGCTTTGAGGTGCGGATCTTGGGTTCCGGCTGGGAGATGCCCGGCTGGCAAGCTCCCCAGCTGGCATTGGGAGCTCGTCTTAGACTTTCCTGGCCTCGCTCCGTCTCTGGGGAGAGACCCTCCTCCGGCCAGGGTTGTAGGCCCCCCCCGCCGGCAGCCTACAATTCCTCCGAAATGTCCTGGCTTCGCCGCGAATTGAGACACTCGCCTCGGGCTGTCTCATTACGGCGTTTATAGTGGCAGCGGGCTAGAAGGCTGGGCTTGGATGGGCTTAAAGACCCGATCATCCTGGCAAGCTTTGGAGCATGTCGGCCAGCTCGGGTTCCTTCCCTATAGGCCTGGGATCGCTTTGCGCACTCCAGCTGGAGGCGCGTTTCCCTTTGGCAAGGCGCTTAAGGAGTCTCGCCTCTGGGCCTCTAAGCTGTCAACCTTGCCTCTTTTTTGAGGGCCTCCTGGAGCCTGTTCACAAACTCAGCATAGGCTCCTTGGAGGCTTCTGCCGGTGTTAGAAAACTTTTGGGTTGGCTGTCCGGCATTGGGGATCTTTCAAAACGCTTTGTATTTATTCAGAGGCTTAATCGGGTGGCCACCGCAGGACGATCTGGATTGTTGGGGTTACTGGAAGGCATCGGGCCGAAGCTGAGCTGCTGTGTAGGGCGCCGCCGAGGCGGCCCTGCTAAAGCATTGCTGGCGGAACTCGCCTCCCAGATCACAAATTGTGCAGGGTCAGAGCATGCGAAGCGGTGGTCTTCCAGTCGCCAACCGAACCATTAAGTGATTCCTCGCGATCACTTCTAGCATGCCTCTCACATAGCTGGTGACTTCACGTTCCGCATCAGCTTTGGCGGAGCTCAAAGTGAGATGTTGTAGCTAAGGGCTACACCGACAACTCGGGCTTAATGACGCACCCTCCCTCGGTATCTGTGAAATGGACGGGCACAATGCAAGAATTCGGCATCGCCTTCCGCCAGGGTTTCTTCTGCAGATCGTGGCTAATACCGCTCTGGCGAGCTTGAAACCCGCCATTACGCGGCGCTGACGGAGGTGCAGTGGCTTCGAAAATGAAGGCGGAGCAGGAGGGGGGCGGCTGAGCCGCTGGAGAGTTTGAAATGGGCGAATGGCTATGGGCAGAAGGAGGACAGGCCCAATTTAGTGGATAGAGAAAATTCCGGGTTGAAATTGAAGGTGAAAGATCGAAGGAGGGCTGCCTACAGCAAGGGAGCCATAGGTTCTGCAGGCTGATGGCTTACATAGCATTGTCTCCACGCCAGTAGCGACATCGGCCAGGCTCTGTGCTTAAGAGTGCTCGATGTTTTCCCAGTCCTTAAGATTCCAATGTCCCCCCTCTGGGTACCATGGACACTGAGCTTCAATCTCAACCAATTTGCGCAGCGCCCCTTCACGGGGATCTCTGTCGCGATTTCGCTAACGCCAGTTCGCCAACGTTTGTCATAAGCCCTGCTTTTGCAAGCTCCCATACTCACCGGGTGTTCGCCGGATTCCAGAGAGTGTCCTAGGACGCTGTCTCTGGATGCGCCGCATCCAGAGGTGACAGGCGATACCGGGAACGGTGGTCCCTGGATGCGCATCCAGCCGGACTTCGTATCGCTGCCCTTCCCCAGGCGCACGGTGAGCAGGGTGGAGGTTCGAGGATTCCTCGGTTTCGCACGCCAGTCATCCCCGCAGGGTCGCCGCTAAGGAATAATACAGACGCCGAGGAGGTTTCATCTGGCGGAGAGCCGCCAGCAACAGGAAGCCGGATTTCGGATCCTGACAACTCTGCTCTGTGCTGGTTCCCTGGCACCTTATTAGGGTTTCATCATTGTGGGCGTGTAAAGGAGGTGGGTAGGGAGATGAGCGGGAGACCGGGAGACCTGGAGATCATCATGTGATGCATGATCTCACCTGGCTACGTGCGGAGAGGAGCGTAAGCGTCTGAGCCTAATTCCTCACTCTGGGGCAAGACCATTGTCCCGCGCTCGTGATCGGTTTCAGACAGTTCATGACCCGGGACCAAGACTCATAGGGGATGAGGAGTGGGGGTGCTGTGACTAGCAAGGTGCGTCAGGTCCGCTAGCGCCCCAACGTCTTGCACCACGGGTGCTGCTGGGTCAGCAGTGCATTACTACAGCTTTTGTTCTGTTTTTTTCCCCTTCTAGGTAGCCCTTATTAGCGGGTGATGAGCAATGTAACTCTTGTGGACATGTCCTTTAAAATTTTATCCCGATGGAAAAGTAAGCAGATAGTTTACTCCTTTGATCTTATATCATTATTTTCTTCTTGTCAGTGCTTTGTAGTTGCTTCTCTCACTGTTACCTGTTTTTGTTAAACTGTAAGTGGAAATGTGAAACACAGAAGTTGGATGAAATATATAAAGAGCAGCCTGCAGAGCCTGCTTCAGAAGTCATTACCTTAATAAAAGTGCGTGGATCAAAGCATGTTTAGGTCTACAGACATTAAATGGGCCAAAGAAGTCTAAAATCTTTTGTCAAATCTAACTTGGAATAGGTCCAGGGAGAGGTTTGTGCTGTGAACAATTAAAATGCAAGAAGAAGACAGAGCACACATAAAAACATGAGCTATGTCTGATGTACATGCAGTGGTGGGATTCAGCCGGTTCACACCACTTCGGCAGAACCGGTTGTCAAAATGGTGCTTGTAAACAATCAGTTGTTAAATTATTTGAATTCCCACCACTGTTTATTGTTTCTGCTGACTAGATTTTAAAATTGAGATTGATCTTTAGGAAATAAATGTATTTAACTCCTCAGCTGAAAACAGTGTATTCTATAAGAAAAAAGACTGCTTTTAAAAATGGTAATGCAAGAAAATATATTTTTCCCTCAGGATATTTTTCTCAGGAGCAAAGGATTTTGGCACAGGACACATCTCCTTCCCTGTACTTAAAAAAAATATTTGGGAGCTGAAAATCAAGCTCTTACTATGGACTTCTTCTTTGTTCCAGACCAGACACTCTATTTCTCCTTGGTAACAGCTAGCCTAATGGACCCTTATTATCTCTCTCTTTCTCTGGAAATTATGCCAGGGCTCCTTCAGAATTGGCTGAAAGCTGTGCTGAATCAATGAGACAGCTGGCACCCTCCCTGGAGACAGAATGTTTTACCTTTTTGATTCATGCGTCTCTCTACTAGCTGAGATCCAGGATGCCAGGAGTGATTTCTCTAAAAGACAGGTGAGAACAAAAGAGCTTTGTAAACCCAGTTCAATAGAAACTGGAGACATGGTGCTTTATTGATTACGAAAATACATACGCAGTCCAGAAGCATTTTCTCTGCAATTGATTTCTGTGTGAGATGGAGCTGAGAGTCCCATCAAATAAAACATTCCATACCAGAGTTGTCCTACATATATATCAGCATGTGTGGAAGATCTCAGCAGTGGCACCTCATCAACCGAACTCTTGGATTACTTACTCATCAAAATCTGTCTGCTATAGGATATCTCTTTTGTCTCAGAGATGATCAGTCAATGGACGTGTAGGCATTTGCATCTCTTGCTTACCATTTGCTTGTTTGCAGTCTGCATGAAGAGGATCAGAGAGGAACAACAGAACCATTTGTTTACTTGTTAAAATCAATCAGCTCCACATTTTCAGAGGATCTTGAAAGAATCTGCTTTTATTGTGCCCAGTAGGTAATCCAAAATGGGATGATTCAATTCACTTCTGATTTTTCAATCTGGGCTGGATTGCAGTATGTACGTGAGCCCAGCGTTCTATTTTACACAGTGGCCAACCAGTGGCCATGGAGGGCCAATAAACAGTGCAACAGAGTCCAAGACCATCTTGTGATATTGCCTCCTATCACTAGAAGTTTCCTTTAGTCATCATGGCCTCCATGAATCTGTCTAATTTCCTTTTCAACCATCTATGCTAGTGCCCATTACTATGTCCACAAGCTGTCTCCAATAAAAAATTGTCCAAATCACATTTGTTGTTGATACTTTGAATTATCCTTTATGTCATGTGTCCCCAAACTTCTTAAACCTCTGAGCAGTTTCAAAATTTGAAAACAGATAGCAGGCACCAACAGACAATAGCCTCTCTCTCTCTCTCTCTCTCTCTCTCTCTCTGTGTGTGTGTGTGTGTGTGTGTGTGTGTGTGTGATATTAATGATAAAATGGCTGCCACAAGGTTGGGGGTACAATCAGAAAAATGTTGGCAGGTTCTGAACCTCCTATGGTGGAGACAGCTGTTGGCAGGTTCCCGAACCTCGCATGGTGGAGACAGCTGTTTCTAAACAGCTGCCCCAGGCAGGCTCATTCAAAGGTGATGTCCCACAAGCTCTTCTGAAGAACTCCAGTGAAATGGAGGAAAGCCATGACTGGCTCTTTGCTTCATGAAAGAGTTGTTTTGGGAAAGAAGGAAGAAACACATTGGTGACATTATAGCACTCAAGGGCACCATATTGGGAATCCCTGTTCCATGTTCTCACCTCCTCTTTTATGGAATTTCTTTCTTTAGATGCTGAGGCTTGTCTCTGTTTGCTTTTGTCCCTCAAAAGCCCTCTAGGGCAAGAGCCCAATGGGAAACATTTCCTGTGACTTAAATCCCTGTTCTATATTCTCATTGTCATAAGAATGAATAGGAGGGAAGGCTAAATTATCCTGAATTTCTTGGAATAAGAATAAGATTAAAAATGTAACAAAGAAACAAATACATGTATTGTATTCCATAGTCGTTATTTATTTTTAAATGTCATAGTGCTCCCCTGTGCAAACACTGGGTCATTACTGACCCACGGGGTCACATCTCATCATTATGTTTATTAGGTAGATTTTGCTTACAGGCTGGAACGCCACTGCCTTCCCCAGTGATCTATACTCTACACCCAGCAAGCTGGGTACTAATTTTACCAATCTCAGAAGGATGGAAGGCTGAGTCAACCTCAAATCACCTACCTGAAACTGACTTCTGTTGGGATTGAACTCAAGTTTTGAGCAGAGCTTTGAGTGCAGTACTGGAGCTTACCACTCTATTTTCCCCCCATCCTGTACAAATGATACATGCCAGGACAGAGGCAATATGTGCAGAGGGGAATCAGGAAGGAATGTGTTGTCCCTGCCCCTGCTTCTGACAAAGCATACTGTGCCATCTCCTGTGCTCATTCACCCAAATGTAGGCACAGTGCCTACCTCTGTGCACATTGGACAGACATAGTCTTCAGCCGCCCAATCAGGCACATTGGAGAACCAGTATTCATGATCACAGTTTGCACACATGCATGTAGGGTGCATAGCCACATTAGGCCACAAATGCACACAAATGAGGACAAGGTCTGTGTGTATGCCATTGTGAGCAGGAGGTGAGGCCACACTCTAGTTCCTGCTCCGCCAATATGCTTTGGCTTCCCCTTGCATGCCATTTGTGCATTGCTTCTGTGATGCTACTTCACAAACTAAACTTTCTGTATGGATTGGTGGCTGAGATCTGTTGATGCCTCGTGGTTCTAAGGTATAATGGTAGAATACATGTTAACAGCACTTTACTGAAGCTAAGCGGGTCTGGGAGGCATGGTTAGTACATGGCTGGGAGACCCACCTTTGTTTCCATGATGGAAGATGTCTCGAAATAAGCAGAGATCAAGCTAAGAATGCCAGCCTCCAGGTGAGACCGGGGGATCTCCCAGAATTACAGCTCACCTCCAGGCTACAGAGATCAGTTTACCTGGAGAAAATGGATGCTTTGGAGGGTGGACTCTGGGGCATTGTACCCCACTGAGGTCTCTGTCCTCTTGAGGCTCCATCCCTGTTCCCAGGAGTTCCCCAACCTGAATTTGGCCATCCTACCCACCATCCCCATCTGCTGACGGGGAGAACTCACAATCCTAGGTAAATCTGAGATTGAAAATAGGGTTGCCAACTCAGGCATGGGAAATTCTTGGAGGTTTGGGGCGGTGCCTTGAGAGGGCTGGGTTTGTAGATAAGAGGGAGATTGGTGGAGATGTATTGCTGTCTACTTTGCCCTCCAAAGGTGATGTTTTCTTCAGGAAAACTGATCTTTGTGGTCTGGAGATCAGTGGTAATTTTAAGAGCATTCCAGGCCCCACCTGGAGGTTGGCAAACATAATTAATAAATGCAGTTCAAGGAAGTGTGTTATTTATCATCCTTGTATCATGATTGCTGTTTTGCAACTGGCCAAAGCCCAGAGATCTACAGACGAGGAAAGAAGGCCCTGCAACTCTGCCAGCTGCAACAGCTCTGTAGGCTCTGTAGGCCCCAAAGAGATAAGGTAATCAAACAGAGATAAGGTAATCAAACAGAGATAAGGTAATCAAACAGGTCACATTTGACTGAAGAGGCCAGGCCTCCAAGAGAGAGCTGAGGGCAAAGAGTTAATACTTCTTGCCTTTAAACTCTGTTTGCCTTTTTTCCTGGAAGGAAGCCCAAACCATCTCTCTTTTTCACCCATTCCACAGGCTGTGTTTCTGTACAGGGTTTATTAAAAGGCTTGTCTTTGGGCCTGGTCACTTTTAAGGCTGCCCTTTATATAATTATTATGAATCAGGGAGCTGGCCAGGCAGTGTGAAGGTGAGGTGCGGCAACTGTAGTGACTCAGCACAGTTGGACAGAGAACCGAGGAGAGCAAACGAATGCAGTCTTCAGCAGAGTTACACCCTCTCCACTCCACTGAAGCCAGTGGGGCTTCGAAGGGCATCAGCCTGCTTAGGACTGTGCTGTAACTCACTGCCGTTTGTTGGATGATGCATGCTTTCTCTGTCTGGCTGTGGGAGACAGGAAGCAGGGCGCCGTAGGATGCTGAAGGCTGACATTTTGGTGTGGGGTATAATTTTTCTCTGCTGGGAGCTCTTGCTGCTGTTTCAATGAATTTACTTCTGACCCACATAATCCATTAATAGGCATGTAGCAAAATACTTTGAATGTATAAAAAGAGGAAGAAACAGGATTTCTGAAGAACTACACTTGCTCCTTCCTTTATTAAGGGAGTTAAGCTGAAAGAGTGGGTTAATATTTATTGGCGATTAGTCAGAACTCACAATAGGGCTTTTATTGCCTCTTTCCCTTAAATTATGCCCTTGGTTGTAACCTCTGAGCTTGTTATTTTCAATAAGGGTTTGTTTGTCTTGGACTTAGTTGTTGCCGTTGTGCACAAGATGCAGGACAAAAAGGTACCTTGGGGTTACACTATTACCTTCTCTTCCAGCAACAGTTATACTACTTTTTAGTAAGGATGCTTCTGAACTTTGTGACTCGACCCGTTTGATTCAGAAGTTGCAGTTTCTACCATGGGATCTTCCTCTGTTGGGTGAAACCAGATATTCTTGGGTGCACTGAGCATGTCTGACACAAACAGGGCAAACACCCTGGAATTGCTGGCAATGATGTATATTTATTTAGCCTTGCCTCCAAGGTGGTCAGGACATGGTCCCTGGAAGAGTTGTAGCAAGGGGGAACAGCGCCCGGGGCACATGTGTGCCCTGCACCTCTGCCATGCCCCTGTCCGCCCCTGCTCTGGAACACCCTGAAATGCCCCCTCCAAGCCCCCACACCGGCGAGCACCCGGTGCAAGACCCCCCTGCCTCTGGGTGTTACGCCGCTGGTCCCTCGTCTTTTCCTCCTCACATAGTAGTTGTGTATTTTCCTCCTCCTTTTCCTCCTAGCAGATCGCTCGACCAGTTCAGAGTCAACCTCTGAACAATAGGGCAGCTGCAATATTTTAGTTTGGTACAGGCTAAATATACTGGTGTCATATTCACATTGCCTCACGTCTGATTGTGAGCACTGAGCACAATATCTTTGGTTGCCAATGCTGCTTGCTGCAAAATTTGCAGCATCCCTAGAAAAAACAGCTCGTCTTCTTCCACAATCGGAAACTTTTAAGATAATTTGTTTATTTATGTGTTTTTATATTTGTACCCTGCCCTACCCCCAAAGGACTTAGAGCGGCTTACAATTTGGGTTCAGACAAGCCACTGAATATTCAGCTTCCATAACTGCTACCCATAAGAAAGGCATTAGCCTCTCTGGGCCTTTCCCCACTTATCTTAAGCCCCACGCTACTTGAGGAGAGTAGCGCGGGGTCCCCTGGCACTCCCCACGACAGGGGCGGCTACAGAGCAGCAGCCCCGACGCTGCCGCTGTCATGCCCCCTCAGCACACGGCATCCCAGGCGCTCTTCTTAACGGCGCCTTTTGATGACCCCATGCAGAGCATGGGGTCGTGGGGGCGCCCGGGCGCGCGCCTGGGATGCCGTGTGCTGAGGGCAGCACGCGGCATAGGGGGGATGGAAAAGAGTGGGGAAAGGCCCTCTGAAAGGCAACAGAGCATCCCTGCATAAAACAGACGACCACATGGGCTATATATAATATAATAAATTATATATATATAAAATGCATATATATATATATTTGCATTAACAAAACCATTTGTAAGAATTTCCCATCACTTTAGCTCATATACTCACGTTTATCTGGGGGGATTTTCAGATTACGAAAACGGCACAGTATATCAAATACATACTGTACATAATCACACAGGTGGAATGCAATTAAAGAACATTAACTGATGAACCCCCTGTAACGAACAAAAAAGCATATAAGAACAGCATTGTGAAACCTGATCTTGTGAAAAATAAAGTCTGAAATGTCCACCGTGCTCTACTCAGCCTCAGTACATAGCCGTTTTTTTTTTACTTTTTCATTTCTCTGCAGAAGTGGCTTTAGAGAGGAAGAGCTGGTGAAAAAAACGACACTGTTTTCTATGCTTCTCCAGTATCCACCTGCTATGGAGCTTCTCCTCTATACTTTGCATTAGCAATTTCCTGCTTGATTGCTCCTCCACTATAAAACAAGCTTGGAGATTTAGCGATCTCACAGTACAGCTGAGTAACAGCCCTTCCATTTCCTTTTAAAAAATTGGCACCTCTCTTGCCTTGTAAGAACCTTACCCCTTGTCACTCAGATTTCAGAAATGTGGGGAGTCAGGTAACAAAGATATGTGGGGGGCAATGGGGGGTGGGTGGAGAAGTGTCAGCCATTTAGTAACAGCTAGTTTCATTTCCATCCTTATTTCCTCCACATCATGGATGGACTCTGTAACATGATTCTAATTGCCTAGGCACCTGGAGTATGAAAAGAAATGTATTTTCCATTCTAGTGGGCTATATATTGTGAGCTTACAAATATCGACCTGGTACAGTTGTTGAATGAAAGCATAATTTCATACACAATGAGGCTTGCCTTCCACAGCTGAAATCACACCCTATGCTTGCAAAACAGACAGAAATTCTCTGATGATTCGGATGTGTTCAAGAGGCAGGGTTGCCAAGTCTGGCCGGGAAAATTCCTGGGGATTTTGAGGGTGGAGTTTGAGGAGGGGAAGGAGTTCAGCCCAGATGGCATTTGCTCCAGGGAAAATGGTCTCTGCAGTTTGGTGATCAACTGTAATTCTGGGAGAGCTCCAGGTCCCACCTGGAGATTGGCACCCATAGCAGAGATCCCTTCTTCTGTGCAGTTCACAGTCTCCTTTGCATTCTGGGTTCTTCAGTTCCACTGGTGGATTTACCAAGTCCACCAGTCTCTGCTGCTTCCTGGTTGGTTGTGGCACAATGACATCACTGCATCACATTGAGTCAGCTGAGGTGTGATGTCATCACCACATCAGTGCAAGTGGCCAAAATTCTGGAAAATTATGCAAAAAAAAGCCCTGTTATTCTAAATCCCAGGCTACTGAAAAATTCTGCTTGGAATATTGTCCAGTGGCACATTCAGCTGTGATTTAAATATCTTCTGCCTCAAAATGTAATACACAGAGCTGCTGTTTCTGCCTAGGTGTAGGCACTCATTTATTTCAAAATGGCTTGTGTGGATAGTATTTCAATTTTTTTCTATGTAAGAACTACCCCGGGAAGCTTTAATTCTTTTCTGCTTTGTCTTTAGTTTGTAATTGTAGGTAGATCTAGAGATACAAAAAATAGCAATGCATGAGATATATTTAATACATCATCCCCAAGAGAATATTCTCCTTGTAATATTCTTCTCCAGGAATTTTGTCCCTCTAGATTCCTCCTTCCCTATCATCTTTCACTATTTTAAACTTACTCTTCAACACTAGCCACAGCCTTACGTAGGTATTCATAGGAGAGGCTATAAGAAAGAACAGGCCCAACTGTCCCCTGATTCCAAGGTATATTTTAAAGACTACTACAAGGCAAAGTTTGAATAACCTGTTACGATGAGTGACAACCATTACCCCTGCCCCCCAATTTACAAATGGGCTGAGAGCAACAGAAAGTCTCCTAGAACTGGGTCCAGTTCTAGTGAGTTTCTAAGTCGTCTGTTCCCAAACTGTAGCTACCTAAAGGAATATAAATATGCAGTCTCGCCTCAAGGATAATGTGGAGAATCTGATTGATCTCCCAACTAAAACCTTAATATGGTATTAAACTGACTGCGTAACCTTCAGTATAACAGAGTGAAAATATTATGACATCCATTGTAGGAAGCAACACATTAACAAGTTGTTATTGTTGTTCAGCAACTTGTTCTATAATCTGACCATCCGTCCTCCACACGTATTCAGAATATCCTACCCCAAACGAGGACTTCATCATAGTTTAACTTCTTATGAACAAACTTCTTATGAACAAATAATTCCTCAAAGCTGAAAGCAAAGATCTCCATCATTGATCTTATTTACATACAAACTAGAACAGTGGTGGCGAACCTTTGGCACTCCAGATGTTATGGACTACAATTCCCATCAACCCCTGCCAGCATGGACAATTGGCCATGCTGGCAGGGGCTGATGGGAATTGTAGTCCATAACATCTGGAGTGCCAAAGGTTCGCCACCACAGAACTAGAAGGAAAGAATCTAAAATGAACTTCTGTTGAATATCTCTGTAGTTTCAAACCGAGAACCAGTATGGTGAAGTGGTTGAGATGTTGGACTAGAATTTGGGAAACTCAGGTTCAAATTCCCACTTGTGCCATGAAAACTTGTTGGGTTGACCTTGGGCCAGTCAAATGCTCTCAGCCTTGATCCTGGCCAGCCCTGGCTTGTATTTGAATGGGAGACATCCAAGGAAAACCAGGGTTGTGACACAGAACTTCTGTTGCTTTGAAAACTCTACAGCATCATCATAAGTCAGTTGTGACTTGATTGCAAAAAAAGTTTCAAATTCCTCTGTCATTGGAGATGCTAGAGCCATTTTCTTGTACAATGTTGTAATCAGATGCAAACATCTGTTATCAGCATGGGGGGGAAAACCCAAGCACAATATGAAAATACTTTCTCTGAGGAAAAAAGACAGGCACATCTAAATCATGATCTAATTAGGCCACCGTATTTGAATGTAAAGAAAAAACCCTTGGTATGTTTCATTTTGTTTTCAGTCCAGTGCTTTGGCTTGTCTATGCTTGTCTACACATCTGCATATTTATGATTATGGTGTACTTCTCGTATCATAAATTTGGAGCCACGAGCCTAGTGGTTAAGTGCTTGCCCTGCCACTGACATGGTCAGGAGTTCAAGCCCCCTGTGGGTCAGATATCCTGGCAGATGGCTCATGGTCAACTCAGCCATCCATCCATTTCTTGGTCGGTCAATGAGTACCTAGCTCATAGCTAGGCGATATGGCAAACTACCCCACAAAAGCGGCTTGCCTATAAAATCACTGCTCGCATGTGATTTTATAGGCAAGCCTTTACCTTTTTTTCCTCAAAAACTTTACCTTTTTTTCTCAAATCACAGGCTCATTCCGCACATGCAAAATAATGCACTTTCAAACTGCTTTCAGTGCTCTTTGAAGCTGTGCGGAATAGCAAAATCCACTTGCAAACAGTTGTGAAAGTGGTTTGAAAACGCATTATTTTGCGTGTGCGGAAGGGGCCACAGTTCCAGGTTCAATCCCTGAATCTTCTGTTAAAGGGATAATGCATAGCAAGTGGTAGGAAAGCCTGTCTGAGATTCTGGAAAACAACTGCCAATGTGTATAGACAATGCTAGGCTAAATGACACAGTGGTATGTCATGTTATAGACCACCTCATATGTACCATAAATATGGCCAATAAATCTTTTGATTTATATCTCATCTAGCTTCTAAGACTTGGGACTTCTAAGATGTTTAGATCAGGGGTCCCCAAACTACAGCCCGGGGACCAAATGTGGCCCCCTGAAGGCATTTATCCGGCCCACCAGGCATGGCGGCGATGGCTCCATTCATGTACAGTGGGGGCTCGAGGGAGAGGAGGAACCGGCCCCAACGGCTGTTGATTGCAGTTACATGATGGCACCCCCAAATCTCCATGAATTTTCTGACCCAGAGTTGGAAACCTTACATGTGGCAACGCCTGCTCCGCCCTTCCCTCTCGGCTACTCCATGTGCTGCTCTCAGGCTTTCTGTTCCGCCTCACTCCCATTGGGATCAGCCAGGCTGGCGAATCGCTCGCTGGCTGCTAGGGAGGAAAGAACCCAGGAAGATACCTGATCCTGGGTTGGATGGAATGCTTCATTGGGAAAAAGGTATTCCACAGCCTCTCCAACGATATTTGGAGCCCACCCTGTACTTGACATACTTTGGTCACTGTTCTAAAAATAGACCATGACAGAAAGGCTGAAAGGTTAAATCAAACATTTTACAATCATTTGTGCATAGGAATTTGTTCATAGTTTTTTTTTAGTCCGGCCCTCCAACAGTCTGAGGGACAGTGAACTGGCCCCCTGTTTAAAAAGTTTGGGGACCCCTGGTTTAGATAGAAATGCAACACCGGCAACCTGACCTGGAAGATGGAATTTACCCCATAACATGTGTTGCAGTATTCAAAATCCACAGAAGGTGGCGGTAGAGGATTATAGTCATGCACAGCAATTAAGACCAGAGTTATAAATCACATCATTGTCAAAGTTAAAATAAAAAAGGACTTTTACATTAAATGATGCAAACCATGAAAATTGGTCATTTCTTTCTTCAGATGTGGCTTCACTGCCTTGAGCTTTTTTTTTTTGTTAAAGTGCTGTCAAAAGCAAGACCAAGACTGGGCAACACACAGCACAGAACACTTTGATGTCTATCCTTCTTTTATAAAAGCGTTGTGGTTCACTGCTGTTTACTTAAGGATCATGGTATGAACCTAGCAGTTCCTTCCATAGCTTTGCATGATGCCTGCTCTTAACTTGTAATGATAATCTGTTAGAAGCTTGGGTGTTAGACTTCACTGCGGGAAACTGGGCTCAAATCTCTGCTTGGTTATGAAACCAACGGGGTAGTTTCAGGCATCACCACTGCCCAAGCAGAGGCTACAACATAGTGCTACAGCACAAGGTTTGCCTGCAGAAGTCCCACATTCAGTCCTTGACCTCAACATTGAAGTGTCTGGCAGCAGGTTGCAGCAAAGACTTCCCTTTTCTCGACACCTGGGAGCAGGGGCGTAACGAGGCAGCCCTGGGCAAACTGTAGCCCTGGGCAAAACCTGAGTTGGATGCCCCCCCCATGGGCGGCCACTCCACCACGACCAAATTCTTTTTGCACCAGGACATTGGTGCCTGCAGGGGGTGCATTTTTAGACACATCAGCACCAAAACTTCAGCATATCATCAGGAGACTGTTCTTATGCTACTTTCCAAGTTTGGTGAGGTTTGGTTCAAGGAGTCCAAAGTTATGGACTCCCAAAGGGGGTGCCCCCCCTTGTTTCCAATGGGAGCTAATAGGAGATGGGGGCTACAGTTTTGAGGGTCCATAACTTTGGCCCCCCTGCACCAAACTGCACCAAACCTGGGGGGAGTCTCCTGATGAGACCCTGAAAGTTTTGAGACTGTGCCTTCAGAAATGTCCCCCCCCCCCAGCCTGCAACCCCCATTGACAGCAATACAGAAAACTCAATGCAGAACAAAGATTATTGGGCAAATTTCTGGGATGTTCCAAATTTCTGGAAACTGTCCTTATGTTTAGTGCAGTTCAGGGGGTCCAAAGTTATGTACCCTCAAAGGGGGTGCCCCATCCCCCATTCTTTGCTAAGGAGATGGGGGCTACCCTTTTGAGGGTCCATAACTTTGGACCCCCTGAACAAAACTGCACCAAACCCTGGGGGTGCCATCATGACAGTCTCCAGATGATACCCTGAAATTTTGGTGTTGATACGTCCAAGAATGCCCTCCCTGCAAGAACATCCCGAAATTTGCCCAAGAATCTTTGTTCTGCATTGAGTTTTCTGCATTGCTGTCAATGGGGGTTGCAGGCTGGGGGGGCACATTTCTGAAGGCACAGTCTCAAAACTTTCAAAAGAAAGGCACAGTCTCAAAAGGCACAGTCTCAAAAGGAGACTTCCCTAATGATACCCCCAAAGTTTGGTGCAGTTTGGTTCAGGGGGGCCAAAGTTATGGACCATCAAAACTGTAGCCCCCATCTCCTATTAGCTCCCATTGGAAACAATGGGGGATAGGGGCACCCCCTTTGGGAGTCCATAACTTTGGACTCCCTGAACCAAACCTCACCAATCGTGGGGGGTAGTATAAGGACAGTCTCCTGATGATACGCTGAAAATTTGGTGCTGCTAGCCTAAAAACTGCGCCCCCTGCAGGGCAAAAATGGAAAACCACTAAAAATACCCAAAAACGAACCCAGCATTTTGATGCCCCCCACAAGGTGATGCCCTGGGCAGCTGCCCACCTTGCCCAATGGGCATTACGCCAGTGCCTGGGAGCAGAGTAGTCAAAGTGGATACTTGTCAACTAGAAGAAAAGGAAGAGTTTGGATTTATAGCCCACTTTCCTCAACCATAAGCAGTCTCAAAGCAGCTCACAAATCCCTTCCCTTCCTCTTCCCACAGCAGACACCTTGTGAGGTTGGTGGGGCTGAGCGAGTTCTGAGAGAACTGTGATTAGCCCAAGGTCACCCAGCAGGCTTCATGTGGAGGAGTGGGGAATCAAACCTGGTTCTCCAGATTGCAGCCTGCCATTTTTAACCGTTACACCACACTGGCTCTCTAGAAAGTCTAGAAGGACTAATGACCTGACTCATGGGTGTGGGTTATTACAGTTCACATTCTGCAGAGTCCTGTACTGAGTTTGTGGTCCTCACTCCATTGCTGTGCTTTCTACTTGGCCAGCACAGCTTCCAAACAGTTCGCAACCAAGACAAAGGACCAAAGGAAAATGGCAAGCATAGGGGAGTGTTTTTGCAAGTATAAGGACTTCTATCCATGAAGTAAGACTTGCTTCCGTCTCCAATGTCAGCCCCAAATCCTGCTCATGGGTGAGAGAGGACCCTTCACTAACAGGATTTGAGTGGCATTTGAGGAGGCCACAGGCAGGAGGAGCTGCAAAATTTTGCTTTATGGGAAGACGTCCTTACACTTGTGGAAACATGTACTGGATCCGAGCCACATGTTGAAAAATTATATCTGTAGATACATCTATTGGGTCAATACTTGATACAGAAAGGTATTAAGAATCTGACATGTGAATACTGCATACATTGAAACATAATTGGATTGCATGCTCATTTTGAATCTTCCTCAGATTCATCCTGAACAGGAAGGATGTGAATTGTAAGAGGAGACACCAGAAATCCAAGTTTAGGACCAAAATCTGCACCAGATATACAGCAAAAGGAAAAAATATAAATGTACCATTATCCAGATAATCAAAGGTGAATTGAATCTTTGAGGTGTGGAACCTAAATGTGTAATTGTATCTAATTATCTAGTCCAAGTTGGAACACAAAGGAAATCCGGATTGTTTCCAATGCAGAAACTCCAATGAATGAAGTTAGTCCAGTTAGGCTATTTCATTTCCAAGGTGCTCCAAACAGTAGGCTGGGTTCTCCTCTTCTCCCTTGTATCCTTATAACTACCTTGTGGGATTGTGCAGACTGAGAGAGAGAATCTGATCCAAGGTCACCCAGTGACCTTCATGGCCAAGTGGAGATTTGACCCTGATTTTCCCTTCCCCAACCAACCTTATTAACTACTGCATCACACTGGGTTTAAACAAGGGATGGATAGAAGATCACTCAGAAGTGACCAGTCACTCTCCAAGCAATTAAAATTAGCTCTCCATCTCTCCTGGAATCACTTTTGTATCCTTCTGATTAAAGCTACCAGAGCAGGTACGCTCCTCTTTGTCTTTCACTCAGAAGAGGAGGAGGGACCCGCATGTTGTGGTGTGGTGGTTAAGAGTGTAAAACTAGTATGGGAGACCTGGGTTTGAATCTCCACTTATGCAGAGGCGTAGCTCCAAGGGGATAGGGGAGTGGGGATGCGCGACTCACCGGGCATGCACCTCTGTGGAGGGTGGCAAGGTGTGGCATGGGTGTGGCCGTGGCATGGCGTGGCATGGCCTTCTGGGGTTAGTTCTGGGGCAGACAGGGGCATGGCAGGGGTGAAGGACGCACCAGTGCACCGGGCGCTTTCCCCCCTCGCTCTGTCCCTGCACTTGTGCCATTGAAGTTTGATGGGTCACCTTGAGCCAATCACACTGTTAACTTAACCTACCTCACAGGATGGTTGGGAGGATAAAATAGAGGACAGGAGAATGATGTCAGCCACTTTGGGTCCCCATTGAAGAGAAGGGCAGGATACAAGTGAATTTAACACATACATATATGCATTCTTACTCAACAACAATTCCAGCAGCCTTTCCCATCTGCTTCTCTGCCTCCTTCATGTGTGCACAGTCTGTGCCCTTACTCTGGAAGGGAAAGGAGTGGGCTAACATCTCTTTTCCCTTCCTTTAAACCTACCATTTGCTCCTGCCAAGGAATAAATAGAGCCAATTTATTTTCCCCTGCAGGGCAACTTGTAAATTGGGACGGTGTGGGTGGTGTGCTTTGGGAAGACAGCAGAGGCAAAATTTCCCCACAGGAGCACTGCAGACATTCTCTAAAATGCTGTAATTTTTATAGAAGCCATCATTTTCTCACTGGCTCCACTCACCAAGCTGCCATTTTGTGCCTGGTAGCTCCTAAGGCTCTTGGGAAAAAAAACCCAAACAGATAATCCCCCCAAATAATAAATCTGCCCTCACCTGCTTTAAAACAAGCTGATGGTCAGCAAAGGACTTGGATCATTGCCTCTATGAACACATACAACTAGCATTTGTATTAAAATATTCAGTAAAATGATCTTTTTAATGTGTGGCTTTCAACCATGACAGGGATACTGTATGTTCTAAACATTAAAAATGTAATTTCAAAGTCCGTGTAGAAGAGCAGGATGCTAAGTGTGATTCCCCCTTTATAATTAAAATTGTCTTCATAAATTCAATTAAAAACAAACACTAGGCAAAAACAGCTTGCTGAAGTCCCCCTCCCCCATTTAATCAAATGTTCTACGCTTTGAGAAGCCCTAAATATGTCAACGGATTCATCAGGTGGCCCCCAGCTGACTTTAAGGGGGGGCTGAAGCGGCCAAATGGTCAACAGTGACATCACAGAGGAAGAATGCACATGGTTGCAAAAACCTTGTTGTGCAGATACTGCACCGTGGCTTCCACTGAGAGCAATCCATGGAATTAGCTCCATCAATAACCGCAGTGGGAAGAGAACGAAACAGACCCCATTTTTCCTGATCTACAGCCTTGTTAAAGCAAAGTGCGAGGATTTCAGATTGCTAAGGGCATTTTCACAAGGCATTCTAAAAATGCTCTTTAGGCTATGTCCTCCAAGCAGCTTCCCCCAGGCTGATATAATGCTGTATCACTACATCACTACCAGAGAAAGGGTGCGGCAAAGAAGAGGTACCAACCAGAACAGGAGTGCTGTGCTGTGTGAGCAATAATTTCCAAATTTCTTATCCCTGCTCTTTCGATCATCAAATTTCCATGTCATTCTCATGTTTCCTGGCTGTGCATCAAATCCATAAAGGGTCTTTGGGTCTTTTTAAAATCTCAAGTCAACCAAAAATGATCAAAGCAGCATGTCAATATCAGTGCGTAGATACATAGGTAAATGGAGATATATTGATATATTAACAAAAGCAGTAAAAAAAACAGCTCATCAAAATGAAAAGGAACAGGAAAGCAGTCTGCAGATTTAGATCCAACAGCAAAATTGCACAGCGGGATAGCCAACTATTCAAATGCTAAAAACAACAAATCAGCACCTTCAAAAATTTAACATTAAAATTGCTAATAACTCTGAAGGATCTCAAGTGCCTGTCCTAGGAGAGGCAGTACCATATGATCAGTGGACATTTGAGACCCCTGAAAATTACTCTGTAGAATGTCTAGATTATCCTCTTGCTGAGCCATCACCTCAGTCATAACTGGGTTTCCTGTATTGGAGTGGGGTTGCAAACAAAAGTATACTGGAGATCTGGTCAAGGGACTTCCGGTACTTGACTCTGCTGAGCATGCATAGCAGTGACCAGGTTGACAAAGAGTCCAATGTTTGCAATTGTCACATTCTTTATGCTCCAGAGGAAATTTACTCCAGAAGCAATTTCAGGAGTGAGACTTGTCCCGTGGTCCCGTGGCTACTGACTTCAGTGGAATGATTTGTTCTTATTGTCAGCAGTGGCGTAGTGGTTAAGAGCAGGTGTACTCTAATTTGGAGGAACCGGGTTTGATTCCCCGCTCTGCTGCCTGAGCTGTGGAGGCTTATCTGGGGAATTCGGATTAGCCTGTGCACTCCAGCACACGCCAGCTGGGTGACCTTCAGCTAGTCACAGTTCTTCTGAGCTCTCTCAGTCCCACCTACCTCACAGGGTGTTTGTTGTGAGAGGGGAAGGGAAAGGAGTTTGTCAGCCCCTTTGAGTCTCCTATAGGAGAGAATGAACTTGTAGCCCATCCCTTTCCTCCTTTGCTTACTTATAAATAAATAATAGCCAATAAATGGTAGCCTGGCTGGAGCCGTCACTCAGCCAACAGCAGCAAGTAGCAATGGAGCTCAAATCCCTGGCAAGCTGAGTTGCAAAGTCTTCTTTTTCCAAACTCTTACTAACCTGGGAAAACTTTGGAAAACAGGGGAAATATCTAAACAAACTCTGGTGTCCTTTTGCCATTAATTAACCAGTTTCAGCACCAGTTAGCAGCACAAATCTCTCCTCATCAATTGAGATCTGTAACAGTGGTCCTGTCGGTGAACCCTTATCTTCAGGGCATGAATAGGCAATTATCAAGGACAGAACTTTTTTCTGCAGTTCCATCTCAGGTTCTGGAACTCATTCCCCACAGCAGCTGGCTTGGTTCCAAGTGAAGGGATGGTTTATGCTCCCTTTTGTGTGAGTTTGGGTTTAGTTGATCTCACACTGTACTGTTGTCAGGCTATTGTTGTGTTTTATTTTTCCTACATCTTTTACTGCTGCCAGGCCAGTTCAATCTTAACAGATCATGGGCCTCAGCAGGGCCAGCCTTGGTTAGAACTTGAATGAGAGACCACCAAGGACTTCCAGGGTCGCTATGAAGAGACAGCCAATGGCAAAGCACCTCTGGACATCTTTTGCCTTGAGACCACCATAAGTCAGCTGTGACAGGAGGGCACTTTACACACACATTTATTGCTACTTGGTATTTTGTTGTGTTTACTCGGTATATTGCTTTTTCTCACTGCTCAGTAAATTACAGTAATAGTTTCCTAAGTCATTTTGGAAATTCTGAGCTAAGAGCCGATGGGATATGTGCAAATAAAATTAATTTTAATTTGGGACCAGTGTGTCACAAATTTGACTTCACAGGTCTGGAAGTGGATTAAGATAGTTTGACATCTTAGTTACAAAAGTAGTAATTGCTCTCTCTCTCTCTCTCTCTCTCTCTCTCTCTCTCTCTCTCTCTCTCCCCTGCTTTGCCAGGAAGAGTCAAGTGTCCAGATAATCTGAAAAATTGTTCCACAATCAGCTCCAGCATCAATTGCTTCTGGCTGGCTGAGAGGCTGCTGGATTTATTACTGCACAGCAGATGCCAGTGAGTTGAGCATTTGAGCTGTCATTGTTATCCCAACTTCCAACTCAGTTCTGAAACAAAATTAACTTATCACAACTAAACCAAACCCCCACACTTCTGCCTAGGCATTAGAGTTATCCTTTTTTTAAAAAAAAAAGTATACCTCATCCCCAAAAGCCCCCAGGGCAGCTCACAACCAGATTAATTTTTCTTGAAAGAATAACGAACAATAAAATGTAACAACATAAAGTTTAACATAATTGATTGCAGAAGTCAAGCAGGGTCGATGCTTAGAAGGAAGACCTCTAAGGAAGGCTCATTCCGCACATGCAGAATAATGCACTTTCAAACTGCTTTCAGTGCTCTTTGAAGCTGTGCGGAATGGCAAAATCCACTTGCAAACAGTTGTGAAAGTGGTTTGAAAATGCATTATTTTGCATGTGCGGAAGGGGCCAAAGACTCTGCAGAGGAAGGCAATGGCAAACCACCTCTGCTTTATCACTTTGTTTTGAAAACCCCACCAGGGGTCACTACCAGTCAGCTGCGACTTGGCAGCACTTTACACACATATATAACTCTGCTGTGTTAAATCTATGCTATATTATTCTTGTACACGGAGCTGGTAATGTCATTCCCTATTTTAATAAGTGCTTTTATTGATGTCTTCTGTTATTTGCGAGCTACCTTGAATACATCGGATGAGTCAGGATATAAATTCATCTGTCATTCAATCAGAATTGCCTCTTAGGTTAAATGTGCTTCAGTTTAACTCTTCAGTGAAATCACTGAGGAGTTGGATGAGTAGGAGTTCCCCTATTTTTTCTGTGAAGGGAAACTATCCAAACAAAAGCTCTAGATTCACATCAGAGATTCACAGTAATGGTCAAGGAGCATTACCAACAAGCTCCATGCCTAACGTTGGAGACTTTTTCGTAGATCTGCCCCCTTGGCCTATAGTCAGACATCAGGAACCTACTGCTTCTAAGTAGATGGCAAAAGCTTCTTTCCCTTTTCACCAACATCCTGAGCATGTTTCCTGTGCCACTTTGCCTTAATTCAACCCTTCTGTGTGACTGACTTTTCCTTAGAGATAACTGAAAACATTTTGGTGCATGGGGGGTGGGGGTGGGGGGGAATGCATAGATGTGGAATCATGAACTTGCTCTGGGTTGTATTCCAGCTGGCATTCCCAGTAGTAAAAGCAAACTGAGCAACTGACAATTTTATCATGTTGTCCTTCAACTCTCCTCCTGTACATGAGCCACCACACTCCGCCTAACAGGTACAGCTGCCCAGTCTGTTGCTCTTGTTAACTTTTTTCCTTCCTACCTTTGCTCTGCCATAGAGCCTGTTCTGAATTTTGCTTTTGCATCTACCATCCCTTGCCGATCGCTCGTATTATTTCATCCTGTTTTGACCCTGCTTTTTCCTTTTGGCTTCACACCCGCTATTTTCTGCTGCAGACCTGTAATCAAGCCCTCCTGCTTTTATTGGACTTCCAAAATGCTCTGCCCTCAGCCAGGTTGATCAGCTTCATCCACAGGCCTTTGGCAGGTTGCTGGCTTTCGTGCCTCACTTCCTCGACAGAACCTGGGCTCCAAAGACTTCTCCAGAGCCCTGAATCGGCAAGGAAGCGTCACTACGTTGGCTGATGATGGTCATAATAAGTTGATAATTATGCCTGAACAGTAGCGGGCGGGGGGGGGGGGGAATTCAGATGCGTGTATGGGAAAAGCTTAATTGGCTGAACATCTGCCTCTCAGACAGTCACCGTTGCAGAGCACAGGAGTCCTGGCAGAAACACAAGTTGGCAATTTTACTCCACCCGGGGATGATTTTCCACATTCTTGCTGTTGCCACTGCGAGCACAGAGGCATTTGCGACAGCAACAGAGCATCCGCATGCTCATTCACCCCACAATTTTCCTGGTCCTGGCTGCTGCCATCCCCATTTGCCACTAGAGGGCCGTTGGGGGCATTTAAGAATGGTAACTTGCACGCTACGTGTTAAGTTATAGCAATTTCCACTAATTTTAAAAGCCTGAAGAAAAAACTCCCCATGGTGCAGAGGGTGGCCAATAGCAGCCATGGGGGTCTGGGGCAAGAAAAGTGGTGCTGATGTGCCACAAAAAATGTGCCTCTGTCCACCCAGAATGTAGTGATGCTTTGACAGTGATCTTTTTAAAACATGGCATCAACCCAGGCTGGAAAAAGGACTGCATAAAGGATTGCATAAAGACAGGGGAAAACACAGGAAGGGAATAATTAGGGGATGATGTTGTATGGGTGCTCTCTCTCCACTCCAGCAAAACCTCTGGGCAGAGGCAGCCCAAACTGACTTTTACCCAACCCTTTTGGCTTAACTAGGCTTGATTGTCAGGCTGAAGAAATGATGGATATAACTTTTGTTATCAACTTTCCTGGTCTTTAGCAATTTTGCCTGGGGGAATCTGTCAATTAATAATCCCCTAGGGTGGCCAACAGAAAGAATCCTGCTAATTGTATTTTAATGACAAACTTCACTTTAGTAGTGCAGCAATTTTTGAAATCTCATTATCTCTTTAGGAGAACCACCCAATTCATTGCTTCTCTGCAAAGTACTATTTGCTGGCTCACTGCGGGCCTTTCAGCTTTGCTGCAAGGTATTTTCTTGTACAAGTGTGTATGAGTAATTAAAGCCTTTGCCCTCCCTAGAGTCCTGCATCAGAAGACCTCTTGTGTTTGATCAATTAAATATGGGAGATGCAAAAACAAAGATTTATTATATATTTTACACAGTAATCTCCCCCCCCCCCTTTTTGCCAAAGGCTTTCCTGTGAAGAAACCACAACATGAGTGCTAGGAATGCGTTACATTTTATTACAACTGATGAGAGAAATCTCAGTTGATTAATCAAACGAGTTTCAGTTGATTCATTGATTACATTTGTACAAAAGAAACTACCATTATTCTAAAGGGAAAAAAAGACATTTACTTTTGTTTCTCGCTGATGCCTGCATATTTTACAGTAGGGTTCTCTCACACACAGAAGGGCAAGATTCTTTTAAAATGGTGTTTGTCATCTAAAGTTTTTATAAGCAACTGTGTTAAAATAATGATAACAATAAGTTACCAATCCACTCTCCTATTAATGAAGCACATTGTTTTTACTCAATCTCAATGCAACGTAGTAAATTAATCTGCCTGATTAGTTCTCTGAAAGTTACTGCCCTGATACAGAAGTTCAGTATCTATCCTTTCTTGAGAATCATTTTTTCCCTAAATCGTTCTGCTCTGGAGTGTGAACTGGCTTGATGAGATTCAGGTTCAAGCCTCACCTTAGGCTGAAATGTCAGTGGTTGACCTTGGAGCAGTCATTCTCTCATTTCAGTCTACCTCGCAGTGTTGTTCTGTCATTAAAGGAAGAATCATGTAAGCCACCCAGGACTCCTTGAAGGGAGGTGGGATAGAATGTGAGGTGGGATAGAATGTGACAGATAGTCCACCTAAATTTCCAGACCTGGTCCAAGGCACTTTTGCTTAATGCAGATATAAGTTTGGCCACTTTCCCTTGGCTACCATCACCTTCTTCAGCCTTCCCTCTCTTATAACCTTGCAGCCTTTCAAGGGACCAGAGCTACCTACTATGAAGGATGCCCTTAAGAAAACAAACAGTTGGGTGAATAGCTACCTACTTTGTGGTAGGGCATCAAGTAGGTAGTGAATGTGGGCCAACTTTGACTTCAGCTGTGGGTGAATTGAGTCCTGATCAGTGGTGACAGTTTTGCCAATATATATTCTGTCTTGTTCCATGGATGTGTTTGATTTTACAGGGGAAAAGTACATTATTATCCAGAGTATGTTTTTTTCCAACTCTGCCAATGGAATGAACCAAGCTGGGGTAGGGAGGGGGGTGGGGTGAAATTCGCATTTCAAGCTATGGTCAACCAATTGGACCCACATGTTGCATGGTCCAACAAACCAGGCTGATTGAAACCTGTCAATAAACCTTCTAGTTTCTGCTGAAGGCCTGGACCTGCAAAAAAGTGGGACTTGACAAATCACAATGTATAGCGTTTAAAGTACAAACTTGCTTAAAGGTTGTATTTGCTTTGGTAGGTCTGAGTCAACAACCTTGGGCTTAAATCTTTCATAGCTTGAACGGCCACACTCAGACATTTGGGCTTCTCATCAAGTCTGTAGCCAGAACTTTTGGAGTGAGGGAGCATCAATACTGTAGTTAGCTACATAGGAGGTAGAAGTAAATCAATGCAGAACAGTGTGGCCCTGAATTCAGATCATCCAATGGGCATGAAAAGGTGTCATAAGAATATATAATACAATAAAATTCCATTTTGTCAGATTTCAAAAGAAGAGCCTAATGCTTTTCATCCAATTGGCCAGAATGCCAGCAAGCCTGAGCAGATGGGTAAGACACTGTCTGCATGCTTTTCCTTGTATCTTTCTACACAAAAAGATCCGACTTATTTATTGGAACACAAAAGGTGGCCATGCAGGGAAGGGGCCTGTAAACTGATGGAAAGGAGCCAGGCCCCTCATATGCAAATGCTCTGCCACTGGGTCATAGGTCCTCCAGCAGCGGGGGAGACACTCTCCATTTTTCTCAATTGAAGCTTCTTTTTGGCCCATAAGAGCCACGGGGACAGGCCTAAACTTGTGCTATCTGGAACAAAAAGCATGGACAAGGACAGAATGTGAAATTGCACTTCAGATGAATTTGAATATGTCATTATAGCAGTTTACGGTGACAACAACACAGTGCAATCCAAAAGGTTATAATTCCAACATACCTGCAAGGAAGTCAGCTTCATTGGACTCAGCTGAATTACTTTTTAGTAAATATTTTTTAAAAATCAACCTGCCAGCCGTATTGCTTCAGCTTAATTCTTACAAAATACATTAGCATATTCTTGGCCTGCTGGAGACTGTAGCTTCCATTGAATAAAGAACAGGCAATTGCATATCATTCTCACTAACAACCCTCAAAACTCCTACTATGAGTATGCAGAGACTCCCGTGGGGGGAAAAATACTCATGTTCTTTTAATTAAGACTTCCGTGTTCAACAGACACATGTCTGGAAACTGACCTTGATACAAGCCACTTAGAACTGATTCAAACCTTTAGCACGGCACATAGCATGGTCACTACCTCGTCAAATACACTTGGGTCATTATCTGTTAGGGACTACACCCTATAGGGCTAAATCTAGCTCAGCTTCTCTCTGCTATATTCGTTATTCATATGCAGGAGGATTTTCAGGTGGAGGTGCTTTCAGACAAGCAATCCTCCATGTTCACACCTGAGCTGGTTACTGGCCAGACTGGACAAAATGTGTTGTTGAGTGTTCCAATCAGCTCTTACTCAAGAGAATGTTTACAGACATCTATAAGAGTTGTACACTAACAGATCAATCAATGCAAACTCCACTCGAACAAATCGCTGTGGTTGACTTTGATGGAACTTCAGCAGGACCTGTCTAATCTACACTCTGATTATTTGAAAGGTCTCATTTGCTACATTCATATGCATCCTTTGTTAAAATCACGTCCATCCAACCTGCTCTCGCTAACTCGAGCAGTTAACATATATTGGATGTTCTATTATTATTATTATTATTATTATTATTATTATTATTATTATTATTATTATTATTATTATTATTATTATTATTATTATTATTATTATTATTATTATTATTATTATTATAATATTTAATATACCGCCCCATTCCCGAAGGGCTCTGGGCAGTGTACAACATAAAACCGTGTATAAAATCATCATAATCAGACTTCCACAAATATAATAAAAACAGCAGTTATATCCTAAGATGGCATCCCACCTAAACCTAATCCTCCTAGAAGGAGGAGGGAGAGGTAGTGGGTCCTGATGGTATTAGGACCTGTAGATCTCAATAATGGGTCCCGATGATATTGGGGACCCATGACCTGGGGGGGGGGGGCACAACTCTGCGGCTGGTTACTCCAAAGGCCCAGTGGAACAACTCAGTCTTACAGGCCCTGCGGAAATCACCAAGGTCCCGCAAGGCCCGGACAGCTGGAGGGAGAGTGTTCCACCAGGCAGGGGCCAGAGCCGTAAAAGCCCTGGCCTGAGTGGAGGCCCGAGTGGAGGCCAGCCACAACATTGAGGGGCCAGGGATCTCCAGTAAGTTGGTCTCTGCCGAACACAGAGGTTGAACTGGGACATATGGGGTGATGCGGTCCCGAAGGTACGAGGGTCCCAGGCCGTGTAAGGCCTTAAAGGTCAAAACCCACACCTTGAAGATGATTCGCAATTCAACTGGGAGCCAATGCAGGCGGCACAACACAGGTTTCTACCAGCATTTCTACTTTGTTCTGCCAGAGTTGTTCTACCAGCACTACTAACATTAGGGGAGGGCCAGAGGCGTAGCAAGGGGGGGAAGCGCCCAGTGCACTGGTGCGTCCTCTGCCTCCGCTCCACCCTGAAATGCCCCCCTACCCCAGAACACCCCTGCCCTGCCCCTGGAATGCCTCTGCCATGCCCTTGAAATGCCCTCGCCTCACCCCCACAGGGGGATGCACCCGGTGCGTCACACACCCCAATCCCTTGGAGCTCCACCTCTGGGGAGGGGTTGTGGCTCAGGTCAGTTGTTCAGAATTACATTCCTTATCTCATTCAAACATCAAATTCAAACCCTGGCAAAAGATTTATTTAGCAGATGTGGAAAGATCCCTGCCAGTCCCTAGAAACAGAACTGACTTTGATAAGTCAAGATTCTTTGACAGATGAAGGGTCTAGCTCAGTAAGAGGCACTTCATGTATTCTTTAGATTATGGAGAGTTTTTACTGAAACAAAGACAGAACTACATGGTTGGAAACAGCATAGTGCTTGAATTGGGTGGGACTACCTGTTCCGACTAGGTTGGTAAACCTTCAATTACTACTTCACTGAATGGACTGAGGATACCTAATTTTCCAAATAGGATGTAGACCTGGTCTGTGATTGAGAATCTTTTGGGAAGCGCAGGCGAAAGCTGGCTATAATAAATATATACGTATTTTTTAAAAAATAAAACTGTGACCTCAGGAATGCATGCAGAATTCAAAGTTCTTTGTTCACTTTCCAATATTGTTTTTTTGAAGAAAAGGAGTTACTCTAGATTTTCACACCATTTAGCTTTCCAGATGCTTCACGGTTGTAGTCCCTCTTGAAGTCAATGAAGCTAAACTGATTTAAAACAGGTCTGTTGTTCAGAATTATATTCCTTATCTCATCTTTTCCTCTTCCTGAGCTCACTTCAGAGACCAATTTAAGTCAGAATGCCTAGAATTAAGATGATATGGATGTACTTTAGCAATGGCCCATTGAAATCAATGGGGCTTATTTCCAAGTAAATACCCCCAATCTTCATCTCCAAAGGCCCTCTGAGGCAAACACAGAAGGCCTGCTTATTCACTTCGCTGAAGGGAATAGCTCTGTGTGTAAAGAGACATAAGCCGCAGTGGCCCCTTCAATGTAAATAAATAAGAAAGCCATCAAATGGACGAATATTCCTTGCTTGCATTCACAGTCTCATGCATGCAAGGGGAGGAGCTTCTGTATTGTGTGGCACTGGAACTACTAGTTGTTTTGGCTTCCCTAGGATGAAACCTAACCTAAAAACTCTTTTAGGGAACCATATGCAGAAAGGTGGGATAGAGATTTGCTTAATCACTGCCACCACCACCAATTATTTTCAAGGAACTTTAAAGTAAATCTGCTTGTGTGCATCGAGGAATGCTGCTGTAAATTTCGTTGTGCGTGCACAATGACAATAAAAATGCTTATGCTTATAAAAATGCTTATGCTTATGCTTACTACTGCAGCCTGTATTGGGGTAAATGCAAGACATACTTTTCTGTTTGTTTGTTTGTTTATGGAACAGACATTTTAGGGAATCCTTCCTGAGTCAGTATAGCTACCATGGGATTAAAGAAGAGTGAAATGTAAATACTGACTTTGGTTAACTTAATTCATAACTCTACTTGACAACAAGTTTTACAGTGCAATCCTAGGCAGTTACTTCAGTCTAAGCCCAATGAAATGACAAGACATAGACTGGAGTAAATCTCTTTGGTATTGCACTAGTTCAATCCAAAGGGGGGGGGGCAGCAGAACAGCGACTGGGGGACAGTGCTGCCGCACTGCCTCCAAAGAAGCAATCAGCAGTACAGGTGCCGGGTGAGAAGGAGAAACTTCTTTCTCTCCTGGGAAAGCCCATAGAGCAGGGGTCTCCAACCTATGGCCCTCCAGACGTTCAATTACTATGATTCTCATCAGCTCTGCCAATTGGCCATGGTGGGAGGGGCTGATGGGAATTGTAGTCCATGAACATCTGGAGGGCCATAGGTTGGAGACCCCTGCTATAGAGGGATACGACTTAGGTGGCCTAAGGTGGCCTAAGGTGTTCTGGCTCTGGGGTGCTCTGTTACCAAGGTAAGTCCCTCTGTGCTGGTGTCCTTGTCACTTTGCGTGGTGCTGGTGGTGCTGGCACTGGCACAATCCTTCTGCCACTTCCAATGTGCCTTAAGCCCACCCACCTTTGATTGCACAGTTTCTCAAAAGAAAATACAATTGTGAATCTTTTTGAAAAATTTCAGATTCAAATGTCAAAACACTTGCCCCAGTGCAACTGTACTCGATACACTGGGAACTTCTGTTCCAACCATACTGACCCTTACCTAGTTCTTTCTATCGCATGGAAGAACAAATCACTCCTGATACAGATACCTGCATCCCCAGGCAGACCTTCCTTGCTAGATTTGGGGCATGTGTCTTTGCCTGCAACCTGCCCACTCTCCTTGAGTCATATCCGTTCTGCTGTACTGGACTTGAGATAACATAGATGAGTGGTCTTCAACTCATGGGTTGAAACCCTCAAGTGGGTCATGGAATTCCATCTATTGAGCTTTGAACCACTATAGAGCTGCAATTTTTACTGTCTTGTGGAAGGACTTTCTGCTAGTCCACATTTTTAAACAGCCTGAACTCTACACTTCCTATCTCTCATTGAATGCATAATGGGAGAAGCAACAGCAAGGTCAGGTTAATGGTTTTGTAAAGCTTGGATAACAGGAAGCTCAGGATTTTTTTGAAGCAGGGAAAATAGAAGGGAGGAGAATTTGAGAGATTTGAGAGATTTGTCAGTGGGTGAGAGTAGGGCTGCATCTACATGTCACTGGATATTGCACAACGGTCACAGTGAAATTCTTTTCCTGTGTGGATGAACTAACCCAGGAGTAAATGGTTACTACAGTGCAGGAATCAGCAAGAGCCAAATGTGGCTCAGCGTGAAATCAGATGTGGTTCTTTCTTTCAAAAAGAAAACCAAATGTTTCTATTTAAAGTATACTGGAGGGGGATGGCAAGTCACTCTCTTAGCCTCAGTCCCTTGTATTTAAAATGAGGGTTGATAGTAAGCAGGCAGGAACTGGCCCAGACTGAGTCCCAGCAAGGAAGAAGCCAAAGTCATATTTTGCATCTTCGACTGTGAGTCCACTGAGACTCATAAAAGTGACAGCACTAGTAAGACTTGCATAAGAGGGACTTTTAGAGGACTTACCATGATAAAACTCTGCAAAAATAAAAATTTCTGGGCGGTAGAAACCAGGAGTCCCCAACCTTTTTGAGCCTGTGGTCACGTCTGGAATTCTGACACAGAGTGAGCACGGCAACAAAATGGCTGCCACAAAATGGCTGGCACAGGAGGCAAAGCCCGTCTCAAAATAATTAGCACAGCATAACTTCAGTAACACAGTGTGGGCCCCTGTGCTGTGCTGGCAGCTGCTGCTGCTGAAGAAACATTTTTAAAAATCTGCACAGCTAATCAGATTTCCAACAGTCAGTCAGACGTCTTGCTGGGCAAAAGCCCTACCTGACTTCACCCACTTCTTAAAAACACTTGGTAAGCACAAGGAAAAGGTGTCAGTGGGCACCATGACAACCACAAGCAGCACACTGGGAACCCCTGGAATAAACAGGCAATAGCCATAGAAATAGAATAGCTTTTATTTAGCAGCCTGAACAACTTTCATTAACCAGGGAGTCCAAACCAGATGCAATAAGAGAAATTAACTGTCACTTATTTGGGGCTGGCTAGTGAGTTCCTAAGCCCCCTTTCCAGCCCCCCCATCTGCTCCCACCACCCACTTGGCTTCTTTACCCATGACCCATCCCACTGGCTTTGCTTTCTGCCATAGGCATGCCCTTCTCCCAGCAGCCCTGAGCACCTCAAGTGGCCAGAAGTGCAGCTGGCAGGAAGACTACCAAGTGGGGCAGTGGCAACAGGCCCTCATGGGTGCCTGGACTCCAGAAGCTGCCCCACCTCAGGAGATGCTGATGCTGATGCTGGGCTTTATTTGTGAATAGCTTATATCTCTTGCCTTTTGAGAGCCAGCATGGTATTGTGGTTAAGAGCAGGTGCACTCTAATGGGGAGAACCGGGTTTGATTCCCTGCTCTGCCACTTGAGCCGTGGAGGCTTATCTGATGAACCAGATTAGCTTGTGTACTCCAACACCACCAGCTGGGTGACCTTGGGGTTGTCATAGTTCTTCAGCCCCACCCACCTCACAGGGTGTTTGTTGTGGGGGAGGGGGAGAGAAAGGAGATTGTAAGCCTCTTTGAGTCTCTTTACAGGAGAGAAAGGGAGGACATAAATCCACACTCTTCTTTTTGTACTGTGTGCCAGACAGTGTGGCAGACTCATGACAAGGCCCTGGTTTCCAACATCGGTGGTTACATTTCACTCTCCTCCAGTGGGCCCAAAGGGCTAGAACAGAGGCCACCATATCATCACGGAGGCTTACCCAAGTGTCCGTTATGCCCTCCATCACGGTCACATCCAGACTCCAAGACAGTTTATCTAAAGGCATTTAATCACCGACCGGCTTTTTATTACAATGTTCTAAAGCAAGGCCTCCGAGTTGAAACAATATTTTAGAGTTTAGTATCAAAATGTCAGGCAGCAGCATTAATCACCCAGATGTGTACTGAGGGAGCAGGTACTTGGCAGGACAAATGGAGTCCTTTTCTTTTTTCCGCTGGAGCATTCAGGGCTTGATTGTCTCCTGGTTTCCTCCTTTGGAAGATGATAAATCACAGCCTTTCGTCAACAAGTAACAGGAGGAGGCTGCTGAGGTCTGCTAGTTAGGCTTCGATCCCCCCCCCCCCCCAACCATCCCCAGGCCAGAGTTTCAGAGGCTGGGTGAAAGGCTGGGATCTCCCTCCTGTAGATGCCTAAGGCCACTGATCGTGTATTCATGATCCGGGGGTTGCAAAACTCAACCAGGAGCAGAACAGTCCCAGGAAAAGGCAAGGTCCTGTTGAGCCCAAATATCGCTGTCCGCGCTGGTGGGAGCTGTCCATGGTGGCAGTTTCAGCTCTATATCTTTTAACAGAGGGGACCAGGGTGGTTGAAGGCAAGATCATGTGGTCGAGCATGGGGTGGATCCGTTTTGCTCCAGGACACCGTCGCGCTAGCGGTACAGAACTGCTTACTCTTGGGCGGGTGGGTTGCCGTCAAATGTAGATTAGGAAGGGTGAAAAACTTGCCCCCCACCAGCCAAAATAAAGAAACCTAACAGGGACAAGCTACAGAATTTAGACTTGACCGCCAACCCACAGATTTCCTTTTAAAAGGTGGGAGGGAACTCTGTCCATAGCAAGGGTCTTGGAGATTGCTCCTCTGCCCAGCTGTATGCCAAGCTATAGCCCCCCCCCGGGGCCCCCTTGCACAAAGGCAAAGTTCTCCTGTATGAGCCTTGGCAAGCAAGGACACGCTGCCTCCCAGAATAGAGGGGGAACTCCTGTTCAAGCGTAAGACTCTTGTTTTCTCCCTCGCTCTCTGTCGCACACTTTCTTTTTACTTCTAGAGCTCCTCGTGTCCAGTCTACAAAATTAACGCCTTAATTCCCATATAAGCATGCATTAAAGTGTGCCTGTGTGTGTGTGTGTGTGTGTGTGTGTGTGACTTTTCAGCACTAGGACGACCAGCAAAGAATGTATGCAGTGGGGCAGAGGATCCTGATCACGTGCTGTCTTGTAATAACTTCTTGGCTTTAAATTGGGGAGGGGGAGTGTAAAATGGCTGGGAAAAGGCTTCCTCTCGCTTCCGTTCTTTCCGTGCCCGCCTATGGCCGACATGGGGACGGCATTCTTCCTGACGGGATTCAGTCCGGAAAAAAGCGGAGGAGGGCAGAGATCCTGAATTAATTAATCCGGAGGAAAGCGAGAGACCGCCGCGAGGCGCGTGTGGAGAGGCAGAAATAGCAGCGGCGGCGGCGGCGGCGGCGGCGCTTTTAAAACTCCAAGTTGCTGAATGGCGGCCGCCCCCCTCCCTGCCCAACGCCAGCGCCGACATCTAGACCGGGGGTGGCGGTGCTGGGGAGAGGCATCTGCGCGCCAGGCAGCGCTCTCCCCCCGCAGCCCTGTAACCCAACTTCTCTTATCTCGGGTGCCAGACTTCACGCCCCATTTCTCCAGCCATCTCGCGCAAGCCCCTGCAGTCATCTCCAGGAAACCATCGGAAGACATCAAGCCTTCCCTTTCAAGTGCTTTATTATTTGTGCGGGAGCCAAGGGCGACATCATTATTCATATGCATGGGATATTAATTGGTATTGAAGAAGGAGGAGGAAGGAAAGGAAGGAAGGAAGAAGGAAGGAAGGAAGGAAAGAAAGAAAGAAAGAAGGCGGGGGGCGGGAAGGAAGGAAGCAAAAGAAGAGAAGGAGAGCCAGTCCAACCCTCCCGTTTTCCTCCTGGTGCCAATGTAATGTAACCGCTGGGCAAGACGTCCCCTCTGCCCCGACGGCCGAGCGACGGGTGCGGAGGGAGCCCCCTGGCGGCAGGGCAGCGCGCCGCAGCGCCTTGGGCGGGCTGTGATTCGCCGCCACCCAGTCGGCGCTCGAGTTCGAGGCTCGCCGCTTCTGCTCTCCTGCTCGGCAGCGGCAGCGATTCGGGGACCGCGCCGGGGGCTCCTGTCTCTCCGGCATCGCCCGCCCGCCCGCCCGCCCGGTCCGCCGCTCGCTCGGCTCCTGGTTGGGGCGGGGGGCTCCTCCCTCCCCTCCCTACTCGCCGCGAAAGGGATGCTCGACCGTGGTGGGCTTTGCAGAGCGATCTGAGCCAAAGTTGGGGAGCAGCCCTGGCCGGACTGGGGCTGCCGGCGGAGTCGCGTCCGCCTCAGTAGAGCCACATCGCTGGGCACGGCCGGGCTGCTGCCGCTTCTGCTTCTGCCGCCGCTCCTCTTTCCCGAGCGAGCCACAGGCGGCCGGTCCGGGCAGGCTGGGCTGCGTCTCCCGCCTTCTTCGTGCAAGTTTGCCGCGACCGCGACCGTCCCCGGGCGCCTCCCTTCCGCATGCGGGCTCCTCGGCGGCGCCTCTTCCAGCGGGACCCCTCCGGCCAGAGCATGGAGCAGCCGCGCCCCGGGGAGCCTCGCCTCGCCCTCGGAGCCGCCGCCGCCGAGCCCCTCTAGGCTCCTCCATGGACTACTCCCGGACCCCGGCGCTGGCTTTCGGTCGCTACAGGCAGTAGGTTGCCCTTCCCTTTCTCGCCACGCGGTCGCGTTGCTTTCTAGTGCGGGGGGGTGGGTGGGGGTGTCAGTCGGATCGGATTTCCTATTTTTAAAGGGAGGGCGGAATGGGGCCGAGAAGCTGGAGTTGGCACCCAGGGCACGCGCCGGCCGGGGGAGAGTTCAGCGCTCTGCTCCGGCTCTGACTGGGGTGGGGGGGTGGGGTGGGGGTGTTTCTGTGCGCGGCCACCGGCCCCTCTTGGCGTCTTGGAGGTGCGAAGGGCTGTTCGGTTTAGAGCGTGAGGCGTGGGGGGGGGGCAGATCCCTGATCCCGGGCTAACACCCCCCTAACTCCCATTTCCACGCTCTGGTGTCCGTCTTGAGTGCGGAGGGGGGGGGGGGGCGGCGATCGCGCAGCCGTCTCCTCTTCCCGTCCTCCTGACAGCCAGACGCTAAAAAAAGCCCCAGCCCCACCGAGCACGTCCTTTGTTCCGGAGTCACTCCGCAGTAAGCCGGCTTGGCCCGGTCGACCTCCCTCCTTCCCCGCCCTCTGCTCTCTACGTGGATTAACTCCCTTGGAGTCGTTACTGCCCCCCCCCCCCGCGCTGCCCTCCCCCGGTTCCCCCCCCCCACTTGCCTCCAAGTCTAACCTTGTTTTGTGGTCATGGAGTCTATAATTTCGTTTTTGTCTAGGCTGGCGCGAGCTCTCCTTGTGCTATAGAGTAGATGCCCGGTGGATCTATGTTCCTGGAGGAACCCGGAGCAACAGAAGGCGCCGCCGCGGAACTTTGAGCCGGGAGGATGCAGCCCGTCTATTGGTACGCCGCGCTCCTGCTACAGCCCGCGCTTTACCTGGTGAGTTTCAATTGCCTCCCCCCCCCCCCCCAGCCTGGGCTTGGGCTGGAGGCAAGAGGGCACCCCGCCCAGCAAAGCCCACGATCCTCAAGCCACTTTCTCCAGAGTCGCCTCATTGCCCCCAGCAGCATTCCTCCTATGTCGACTGCCAGGCTTCCCCTCTGCTGGTAGTTTTGGGGTGGCGTAGGAGAGGAGGCAGGCTGGCGGGCGTTTGGTTACGTGCCGGGCAAAGAGTTGCGCTCTTGCGGGTCTGAGCGCGGGTCGGTCAGTGTGCGCGTCGCGTGTGCGGGGCCCGGTTGTACATCCCGGCATCTCTTAGCAAGTCCAGTCGGGGGGAGGCTTGGGAAAGAGACTGGCAAACTTTTCTCCCCCCGTGGAGGGTGGTGAGTGGCGCTCCTTCCCAGGAGCGAAGGGCACAGGCAGGGCGTCGAAGGGGCGCGGAGGAGCGCACGGTGCCAAACTCGGGACCTCCCCCTTACAAACTCTAAATTTACTGCAGGTAGCTACAACTCTCTCCCTCCTGGAACTAAGGAGTCCGAACTGATGCTTGGGACGGATTTTGTTTTCTCCAGCAAACGAATCTCTTCCGTCCGCCCGAGGCTGTGACCGCGGGGTGTCACCTGCTCTGCCCCCAGGGGGCGTTTAGCGCTCATTGGGACTGGAGTTGTGGCTTGCTCTACACAGTGCCGGCAGGCAGTCCAGCACTAGACAGGAGGGACCCGCTCTTAGGCCACAAGACCTCCTTATGTATCCGATGCGTCATACCCCCCCCCCCTTCACAAATCCACTTTAATGTAACCTTCCGATGGGGGTCCCTTGAGCAGGATCAGAATCTGCACAGGGTGACAAACTAAGGAAACAGCCCCCCCCCCCCCACGCTTTTTAAGCCCTGGCATGGGTAGTGATCACTGTTCAGGTGGGGGAAAAGGTGGAAGGGGCTTCGGAGTCCGGGCTGGACGAAAAGGCGGGTCTCTGCAGCCGAACCCAAAGAGAACCCCGACCCAGGCTCAACTCCGGAGCCTCAAGCCCCAGCCAAGCGCCCTCCTTTCTTTGCGCGGCTGGCCTGTACTGGCGAGGATTGTCCGCGTGAGGGCGCTGTGCGCCAGTCTCCACGCAACTCGGACACCTCGGTGGGTAGGGGGGAGGGTTAGTAGATGATCGCGGGGGCAGCCCCTCCAGTTGGGGCTCGGCGCTCTCGGATGCCGTCGCCTGCGCGCTCCTGCAACATCCCCCCCCCCCCCGCCCGGCACCCATGGACAGTCACAGTTTAGAAGGGCAGGGAAAGAAATCGAAGAATTAAGGAAGAAGACAGGGAAAGAATGATTCGGTTCTGCGCCTCTCCCTTCTCTGCGGGGGCTGCAGCTAGGACGGAGAGCCTGGTAGGATTTTTGGAGCTGTTGCGACCCCTCCGATGACGTATGAGGCAGGGGCTTGGGAAAGCTTGGCTGACTCCGTGTGAGGGTCAACTCCCCCCTTTTTTTGGTTAGCTGTGGCTCTCCTCTCCACTTTTGAGAGGGGGTGGCCAAAACTCCAGAACACGTAATCTCTCTCTCGCAGGCACCATATCAATAAACTGCGTGATTCTCTCCGCCCCCCCGCCCCGCTCCGCTCGCCTGCCTTGTGGTTGGTGCTGGCACTTAAAACTCTTTCCCACTCATTGCAACAACAGCGCGGGATTTATTCTAATGCGCGGCAGGCTGAAAACAAGCGCATTAATTCTCCTTTAATTGTAAACTGGGAGCGTTTGAAAACCATTCAGTGTGCAAATTATGCTGATTCAATTACCGTTTAGTTACAGACTTCATTACCTGAATGCCGCACTTCCTCCCTCGTTCCCCCCACCCCGGCAGATTGGGCAAGAGGGAGGGGTGGGGAAAGAGGCAAAATGCGACCCAGTAAAATGGGAATTCAGTAAAATGGAAAGTTTTCATCTGCAACCGGGTAGGGGTCAAGGCAGGGTTTCCAAGGCTGTCGCTGTCCTTTCCTGCAAGTCCGGGCAATTTCTTTGTGTTGTCTCCTGAGCAAGTCTGAGATAAGGCGTCTGTTATTAGGCGTGAGCCGGGAAACTTGAATGCGATTCCAGGACCGCGCAAGATGTCCTGTTTTGTGGTCTGCCTGTTGTTATATGGATGTGAGGGGCAGAATAGACGTGTCTCCTCAACACTAGGACCGAAACGAAATGGGTGGGGGCCGGGGGCATCAGACCCGAGTAAAGCGAATGTAGACGGTTCTGGATTCTGCCTGTTATGCCGAGAGGTTCGGCTGACGCCTGTTTGGGGGTTCATAGCTAACACGAAAGAACCGTCAGTTCCTCACAGTAGCTGGCCTGGCCGGGCCTCCGTGATTCCCGCCCTCCCCCCTCCCATCTCCGCTTCGAGGAGCCTCTCTCCGCCCAGATCTGCCGAAGTCTTCGCCAGGCAGTCTTGTTTTAGTTGTGAGCTAGAAATCGGTGCCACTCCGAGGTCACTGCAGAGGCAGACAGCCCTCAAACGGCCAGGAATTTCAGGCGGACTCCTTTCTTGTTAGGCGTCTGGCGAAATCAAAGACGGCTGTAAGAGGCTCGGTGGTGTTCTTGAAGGGATTGACGGAAGAGCTCCGTTTGATAAGCACAAGGCCTCCCACTCCCCTTGAGGAATGAAAGATTTCTGATTCTACACTGTAAAGGGCCTTAAATAAGGACGGGCTTCAGGTTGAGCCTGCCTGCCTGCCTGCCTGCCTGCCTGCCTGCCTGCCTTCCTTCCTTCCTTCCTTCCTTCCTTCCTTCCTTCCTTCCTTCCTTCCTTCCTTCCTTCCTTCCTTCCTTCCTTCCTTCCTTCCTTCCTTCCTTCCTTCCTTCCTTCCTTCCTTCCTTCCTTCCTTCCTTCCTTCCTTCCTTCCTTCCTTCCTTCCTTCCTTCCTTCCTTCCTTCCTTCCTTCCTTCCTTCCTTCCTTCCTTCCTTCCTTCCTTCCTTCTGCCTGGTGTAGTAGTTAAGAGGTGGAACTCTAATTTGGAGAACCCAGTTTGATCTCCCACTCCTCCACATGAGCCGCTGACTAATCTGGGGAACTGGGTTTGATTCCCTGCTCCTCCCTATGAAGCCTTCAGGGTGACCTTGGGCTAGTCACAGTTCTCTCAGGGCTCTTTCATCCCCACCCACCTCACAAGGGAGGTGGGGAGAGGAAGGGAAAAAGGAATTTGTAAGCCCCTTAGAGACACCTTAAAGGGAGAGAAAATCAAGGTGTAAAAACCAGCTGTTCCTCCCCCGGCTTCACCTTAGTGGAATTTTGGACTGATTTTAAATATGTCTACAGAACAACACAGCAAAGTTGCTGGGTGCATAGGACTCCAAATCCCTGAATGACACTCCGTGGTTGCCTGAACCTTTGGAGTAGTGAAAGTGTGGAATGGATTGTTAGAGCAGCAGCAGCAGAGTTTTGGAATGATTCCTAAAAGGAAATCTGGGGTCTGATATTATTTCTGGACATTTTCCTTTAGGCTCCAGGTATGGACCATCCACTAGACTGTGATCCAGAAGAGCTGCCCTAAATATACGCTAAAACACAGAGGTGTGTGATAATGTGACACAGCTAGATGCCAGTTTAAGGTTCAATGGTACATACTAACAGGCATTTTTGTAGAGAATGGGACACCAGTGACTGATTGTAGGTGTGACTTTATATTTGGTAGTTACAGAAACCGCAATGTATAAATACAAACGTGTGTGTGTGAATATAGACACGTAAATGGCATGATTAGGCTTCTTTTTGCATAAACGACTAGAGGTCATATTTTCCAGACCGCTTGAACTAAGGAATGGGGTGCTGTGACTGTGATCTACTAATCAGATACCTGTCAGATCCCATGCACATTTGCTCGGAAGTAAATCCCGCTGTTTTAAATGGAACTGATGACCAAGTAAGCATACATAGGATCGCAGGCCAAAGCACTGGTTGACAGCTAAGCAATATTGGTCCTAAAGACAGAAGCAGGTTCCCTTCAGATGAACTGCATATATTTTTTTAAACATGTAAATATATTCAGGATCGGGGCCTCGGCCGACTTAGTTTACTTGGATTCGCTGAAAAGCACACACTTGGACTTCCCTTCATCTGCCTGTCTTCAGTTGTGGGGGGTTGGTCGCATCAATGTGTTACAAGTGGGAAGAACCCTACTTTTTTTTCCTGGAGGGGCGGGGAGCAGAAGGGCGATGCTAAAAATACTTTGTTCCGAAAGGTCTGGGCTGTCGGTCCCACCCATTCCGGCATTCTTCAGTGGCTACAGAACACACACACACACACCCTCCGGATTTTAGAGGTAAATCGAAACAGTGGCGTGACCGGTCTGCTCCCAGGGGGCCCAGGCGTCTCCCTGCTGTCTTCCAAATGCCTTCAGAATAAACTTGGTCTTGGGGCTGGCAGGCTAACGTCGAAATCACCCGGACCGCCCTTGCCAGGATGGAAGAGAGGGAGGGAGGGAGGGTGGGGAGAAGCCGGCTGGCTTTTAGGAGACGATTCTTGAAGCGGTTGGGTTGCGCCTGTCGTTCGATTCGGCGGTGCGATCGTGTAAACGAGGGTTCCCAGGACTTTGGATCGTCTACACCGACCCGCTCTCACGTGTCCGTCGAAGGAAGTCCGAAGACTTTTGATTTGTTTCTCCCTTCACCCATTTTTTGTTCTAACCTAAGCAAGTTTTTTTCTGTCGACCTTAACTCTGGGTTGAAAACAAGGCGACCAAGTCCAGGGACTTGACTCCTCGGTTTCCTTACCGCCTTAGAGGGGATCTCGCCAAGCACCGAGGACTGAGAGCTCTCCCGGCTCGGTCCGTGAGCCAGTGAAGCCAATACCGGTTCTAGTCCAGCTCGGCGCTTCCGTCCTAAACTGCCACGCCAATGCCCTGACATGAGGCGCAAAATGCCCTGAAATCCATGAGCCAGGCGTGCTTACTTGGAAGTAAGCTCTATGGCAGCTCAGAGGACTCAGATTCCGCCCAAAGGCGCTTTGGGCCGCCTCTGAAATGTTGAAGCAATGAGCCATAAGCGCGACTCTAGGCTGGCTTCTCTGACACCTTCTGGTGGCTTGCAGGCCGGGCTGTCCTCTTGCTTTTAACTCAGAATCGGAAAGTGGGATCCAAAAGAGTCTAAAAGCAGCCGACTGTCCAATAGTGCCTCCTTATAGGCGTCCTACGGGGTATGCCTTGCGGGGAAGCTTTTTTTAAACAGCACTTGTCGTTTTGCTCTGCGGATGTAGCTGTTAAATGTCAGAGCTGGTTGGAAGGCTGTCGTGTGTACTCCTGTCTAAGGTGTCGGGGCCTGTTACCAAAGGCGTGACGAATACGCTTGTTTTTCTCTTGGCTCAAGAACTGGGGCGTAGATCCCCCCCCCCAGGAAAGCGACCTTAGAACAGCCCCCCCCCCTTCTAAGTTTGATGCTGCCGGCGATGCTCGGCTGCTTTCTGTCCCAACTGGGATTATGGGCTTCTTGTGTGGGCAGACAGAAGGGCTCTCCTTTTCTACCAAGGGTACTTTCCTTAGACTCTTCAGCCTGGCAGCCGACATTATATGCAACCCCCCCCCCCCCCCGAGCCCTCTTCCAGGAAAGAGCCCCTCTTGGCTAGATTTGTCAGAGGACACCTCTGTGGAGGCGTTTGGCTGTTAGTGGCGACTCGAAGGGGCTGGCGGGTGGAGGGAGAACTACGCAGACAAGCTGGTAGGGTTGGTGATGTGTTCTGCGACTCAGAGCCGATTGAAATTATTCAGGGGGGGGGGAACGGGGAGGTGAGAAAGAACCCATAGCTAAGATACTCGGTGGGTATAACATAGAATCACATCTGAAGACATATAAACGGAATAGAATGTGCAGGCAGGCTTTGCCTCTGGTAAGAAGGCAGTCAAAAATCAGGTGTCTGGGAGCATGCAGGGGTTTGCAACCTGCGGCTCTCCAGATATTCATGGACTACAAATCCCATCAGCCCCTGTGGACACCTAGGTATAGCACACATACATATGTGCAAGCACCTGATTGTACAAGGACCTAGTAGGCTACACATAAGCAGTAGTGTATACATTGCACAGACGCTGCATAGATCCTGAACAATATATTGTATTTCGACAGGTTCTTAGGCGTGCCTGGGAACAGGGTACAACATAACACATCCGACAGAAGTTAATATAAGCAATGTATAAGCAGTTCCAGCTAGATCATGTCCCTTTTTGGTCAGATTTATTTTTAGCCTGATTTGGTCTGAGCCGTGTTCTCTCTCCTTCTCTCTCTTTCGTTCTAGCTCCATAAGCGCTCCTGGAGGGCAGCCCATAGATTTCAGTGACGCTTACGTCTTAAGCAAAGATATTTAGGCTCGCAACCGTGCAGCTTGGTCCTCGGTATGTTTCCTCGGAAGTAAAACCCACTCGTCCATGGGGCTTACTCCTAGGTGAATGTGGGTGGGATCGCAGCCTCGGATCCCTCGCTTTCCCCTCTGGCTCCTCACTTATAGTATATCCAAAACCGGGGAAATTCGGTGGTGGCGGTGACGCCCTCCCACTCTTTCACCTTCCCAAGTTCGCACATAGTCAAGGACAGGCGAGAGGATCCAGAGGCGCCCGTCAGGTTTTCCTCGCAGACCCCGATGATCAACTAGTTCAGAAAGCAATTCTAAACAGGTGTACCCGATGGGGTTTACGTCCAGGAAAGGGACCTTTGAACCGCCACTGTAAATCTCCCTTCCTCTGATTTGTGGAAGGACAGAAGCGCAGTGTGGGATTTTGGAGGGCGGATCCCTCTTCGGTGGAGAGTAGGCTGGAAGCCCACCGCAGCCTGTCTTGTAGCCATTTTAATCCTCTTTAGTCTCTTTTGAAGACCTTTTTCTTCGGAGAGCAACCTCGTCCCACCCAGCCCCACCCCAAGGAGGCTCCCCACTTCTCTCTCTCTCTCTCCGCCTCACCCCCGCCATTGTCTTCCTGGCGACTCTACCCTGGTGATTTACCAGCTAGTTTAACTCTCAACCGGCGCTTGTAAGTTAGCATTTGAAGCGCCCCCCTGGGTGCTTGGTAAATAGGGCTTTAGCCATTTTTTATGCGGCGCACTGACAAGTTGACGACTCTGCTGGAAGGGAGCCTTTGCTCCCCCCCTCCCCCCGCCTTTTGCCCAAGCTTGGCGTGCACTTCATCAAGGATAAAAAGGCTGTGCCGTAAGGATGTCACTCAATTTATTGCGAAAGTCGAATGAATTACGTTAAATGAAAGTGCTCCCCCGACGAAGATTACCAGCCATTTCTTGAGTCTTGGCGCTGTCAGGTTGATAGGGGAAAATGCCAGCCCGCTCCCCGCAAAGATCTCCAGTCGGGACCTGCTTTTGCAGATTAGGAGAAAGTGGGCACACACGGATTACTCCTCTCCTCTCCTCTCTGCCCCCCATGCCCCCTTTCGATCTCCAGCCCTGCAGATCTTCGGCTGTGGGGTCACATTCAGCTTCTGCGAATGTGGGGACACTTATGTGGGGAATGTGGGGACACTTATATAACCAGCCCGCTAGAGAAACTGAGGTTTGGCCCCACGACATTAAAAGACCCCCCCCCCAAAAAAAAACCTCGGGAAAGTTTCATTGAAATGAAGTAGTTTCATAAAAGTTCAGGTCTTATCTGTGCTTGAATAGGCAAGCCCGATCTTGCCAGATCTTGGAAGCCAAGCAGGATCAGCCCTGGTTAGTATTTGGATGGGAGACCACCAAGGGTCGCTGTGCATAGACAAGCAACGGCAAATCATGCCTGTTAGTTCCTTGCCCTGCCTTAAGTCGGAACTTCATGCAGGCAGGACGGGAGCTTGTTCAGCACGGAAGGCTCAACTAAGTCAGATGGGAGAGTTCTCCTTGCGCATGTGGATACACCAGACCACGAAACAGCTCCGCCTCAAGGAACAGGGGTGGGGGTGGGTGGAGGGCTTGAGCTCCGATTTCATGGTTTCGCCAAACGGGGTGGAAGAACCTAGCTCAGGCTGCTAACCCAGGCGCACCTTCTGTTGTTGAGTCTCTCAGGCACGGAAGGAAAGCAGCCAGGGCCCAACTTCAGACGACCCTCCCTTCCCCTATGAACATCTTGAAGGTCACTTCTGCTATGGTCTTTCTGCTCGGATTCCACTCCCTTTGGGAGTCGCTTTTTGGCTGATAAGAAGGGCGGAACCAAAGAAACAAATACTTGTGGAAGGGAGTCCTGTCGAACTGGGAGAGAAGAACTCGGAGCAAGGTGGGCATAAACATGCGAAGGCTGGGTAGGACACAACCCTTGGAGTCCTTGGCTTTACCATAAACATAACTCACACCCTTGGTCTATGAATCCATTTGGATGATTCTCAGTGTCTTTTGATGCCCTTGTGAACCTCTTTAAGATCACCCATGTCGGTTCTGTTGACTCCTGTGAGTCTTTCTGAGAACCTTTCTGATCCTTTCTTGAGAGTAAATCTGCAATTTAAACCAGGAAACCATATCTCAGTCAGTAAAAGGTTGTGCGTGGGAGCGCCTGTGCAAATTCCAGCCTTCTTTCATAAAGTAAGTTCCTTTACTTCAGAGGGACCTGATATGAGCAGGTCCTTAACCTCAGTTTGATTTAAGATTACCAATACTACGATTTTAGGGGCACTGAAGTTACAGTCATCAAACGCCTTTAGAACAGCAGAGGTCAATTTGAGGCGTTACTGCTGCTACCTGAAAATGCTAAAAAATTCAAGAACTCTAATGAGGGTTATAATCTTGGGACACTAAACTGCAATCCTAAAGACACTTTCCTGAGAGTGAGCCTTTACTTCGGACTTACTTCAGAATAGACTTCCTTAGGCTTGTTCCACAGGGCGCTCCTGAATCAAGAACTTTTGCAGTCCAGTTCAGGTTGCAATCGGGACTAAATCCTAGCGAACCCCAGGGGCTTCTCAACAAATATGGATTGGGGGCACACGTCATGCAGTGCACGTGTCTGTGCGTGTTTATCCCACTATATATTCATGTGTATGTATGGAAAGATGTATAAATTCCACTGTGCTCAATGAGACTAACTTCTGGGTAAATTTGGATAGAATTGCAACGTTAGCTCTATGTCCAATGGTTGTTTTCTTCTTGGCAATAAGTTCTACTTAGTTGGATAGCATTTATTTCCAAATAACTATTCATAGGGCTATAACTTTAGAAACAACTGCACACTTCCATGTTCAGGACTTAATTCCCAAGTAAATGAATTTAGGATTGTTGTTTTGCTTGAATGTAGATGTTATTGAGCTCCAGGGAGACGTGTTTCCAAGTAAATAGGATTGTGTTTAATACACTTAAATGGGAGCATTCTCATTTAACTGGTTTGTTGGTCTGGCTGAAAAAAAAACATTGTACAGTAGTAAAGTATTTTCTTGTCATGTCATTGTGGATGATGCAACCATGTCATTTGGGACAGCTTCTTAAGAACTTTTGCATGGGAATCCAAACATCTTGCTTCTGAAAACCTCAAGAACATCCCTTTCTACAGCCTTCTACTTAGTCCTACTGAAATTCAGGGGACATACTTCCAGGCACATGACTAGGATTGGGGTGTTCGTATGTCACCCCAGAAACTCATTTGCTGCACCAAGATCATCAAGGGCAAAATTGCAGGCAGGCTTTTTTTTTTCTCTTCTGAGGCTTCTCCAAACCTTGAGAGATAGGAAAGCCTGCCCAGTCTTGGAACCTGCAGCTAGATGGACCTATGGACGTGGCATATTCAGAGTGAGGTGAGTGAGTGAGTGAGCAGACTGATTCAATAAACAATCCTCCTGTTTATGGGGTAAGCTGATCTTAAACAGGTGACACTAGAGGAAGGCTGGAAAACCAATTATGACTGCAAAGAGTTACAAAAATAGGTGTCTAATTTCTAGACAAACTTTCAGGTTATACAGAACTTTCAAGTTATCCTGTCTGTGAGAGTACAGTAACATGGAATTTTGGAAACTCTCATACCACAAGACTTTTATTTGTTTCAAAGATACCCCTTCATCTAAGTTTGCCTCACTTGTTCTTTCTACCCCACTGACAGCCACCTCAAAGTAAGACTCTTATTTGCCTTATCTATAGCTGGTCAATTCCAGTGCATTATAATTTATTGGTGTTACAAGATTCAGCCAGAGCTGGAGCAGGAGAATAAAGAGACTGGCAGAAAAGATTGCACACCACTTTGAGGTTTGACCTAGGGCATATTTGTCTTCAGTGTCATTGAGCTGGAAAATCTGTCTCTTTTGTTGCTCTCTTTCAGACATGAGTGAAAGCAAATTCCTAGGACAGGGCAACAAGGTTGACAAGTTGGTTAGAACTTCAGAAAGCTCTCTCTTCTGCCCTGTTACTGTGATCTTGGTCCAGTGAAAGGTATAGATCGGCTTTGAGCAGCGATGCTCTAACAATGGCTCTGTTCAGGACCTTGGACAGTGTCACACTCCCTCTTCCCAGGCGCAACCCTGTGACCGAGCTCGGCGGTTTGTTCCTCACCAGAACCCTGGACAGCGTTCAAGCCTTCTCCCAAGCCCATCCAATCTCTGCGACCAAAGCGACCTTGATAAATAGCCTTCCTTGCAGGTGGCGTTTTTTAGCCCATCGCGATAACTCCGCCGAGTTAACAAAGCAGCGCTCCTCTAACCCTTCCTCTGTTGCTTCGGAAACAAAGAAAGCGAATAACTGAGATTGATGTCTCATTAACCATCGGTGCTATTTTATGTGACGCTGCTTAAATCAAACATTTCTCTTTTAAGGCAGCCCCCTCTCGCTCATTTCAGCAGAAACGGATGCCTTTGGAATAATTTTTAAGACAAATGGACAGGATTTGATCTCCAAGAAAGGTTCAGCACAAAGAAACGGACCCGTTGTGTGGACATCCCTCCCCTCCCCCTGTATAATTACACTTTCGAGGGTAACTTATCTATGTTTGAGAACCAAAGGGAAGGATTGTTATTCATAGGTATTAGAATAAACCCTTTCCAGCAAGCAGATCATTTATTTCTTACATCACTGACTGGCTGGCCCTGAATGTAGACAGATGGGGAAGCCGGGTTCATTATTTCCTATGGAGAGTCCATGGAAAGAAAGGAGCTCTGGCAGGGACAGTGGAAAGAATCTTTTTATATTTATCATCGTCAGGACAGGCAGTGGGAAACCAGCATCTCTTTTTAGGAATTGTAGAATACTAGTTTCCCTGAAGTCTCCTTTGGCTGTGGCCCGTCCCCTCCACACGGAAAAATTAACTTAGAAGGTTACAGACAATGAAAAAGGGGCAAATAACCGGAGTCACAGAATATTCAATGGCGTTAAAAAAGCTAATGAGACCTTTTGTAGTTACCCTGACCAAACCGTCCTTTCGGCTCGATCCAGTAAATAAGAACAATGATTAATTAATTGATTGATCGATTGATCAATCCACAGCTTTTAATCAAGGAGCGGTGCAACAAATCTAATTTGGTTCCACGCCAAACCTTAGGAACTGTGCCATCAGAAAGCTATTGCAATCGGCCAGCCATAGTGATCGGTGTCAAAAAACATTAAGCGGTCGCCCAATTAACTTAAACGTAAACGATAGTTTTGGCGTTCCGACGAGCTCGCCTTCCCCCCTGGTTAAGTAAGAGATAATCATTGACTTTGCCCCTCGATCGCATAAATCCCCACTTAATATTGACAGAGCGGTCCCTCAGGGTTCTGCTCGCAGGGAAGCGGTTGTCGATAAAACACAAGAAAGTTGACAAGGAAGGTGTAACTGGATGAGTGATGGGTAGCCTTACGAGTTACGAGAAAGAGCAGGGATGGGAGTAGATTGCGTCGTGGCGACGCTTCAAATCAGGCGCATTCAAACACCCCCCCCCCCGAAAATGGGAGCAGGGAAGTGGGCGATAGAAGCCCCTTCCCTCCTTGGAGTCTGGCTGACGAAACTCGGGGAAGGGGACAGCTAGGAGGTGTGGGTTCAAAGTCTGTCCTTGCCCATGATCCCTTGCTTGGTTGTAGACACGTCGTTTTCTTTTAGACTCAGTAAGTGGTGTGGGAAATGGGCATGCTGCTGGAAGGCAGAATCTCTGCATTCATTGCTTTCATTCATGATTGTGGTGAGGACGCCGGTAACTGAAATGCCAGAGTGGTGTCATGGTTAAGAGCGGTGGATCCTAATCTGGGAAACCAGATTTGTTCCCTCACTCCTACGGTCCTGATGGGTGACCTTGGGCCAGTCACAGTTCTCTCAGGACTCACTCCGCCCCACCTCCCTCGCAAAGGTGCCTGTTGTGGGGAGAGGAAGGGAAAGGAGTTTGTAAGCTGCTTTGAGTCTTCTTCTTACAGTTGAGAAAAGTGGGGTATACGTCCAAACCCTTTTTCCTCTCAGTTGCAAAAGCCTGGAATAATAAGGTGCGGGCCAGCCAGTTTTTATTTGTAAGATTATGTTTGTGTGTATATATGCATGCATGTATGTATAGCTGTCAAATCACACCTGACTTATGGCTACCCCCTTGTACATGTGTACACTATACCTGTGAGTCAAATTACTAAGCCGTGCAGTTTTAATAAGCCCTGAACCTAGAGATATGCGATGTAATTCAATGCACTGAAAACCAGGTGGGACCGGGAATGGGGTCTTCCTCCCAGCACTTTAGCCCATTATGAACCCCACCAGGCTTGGTTTTTTGCTTGGCAGGGAGTATACTTCGCCTCTTCCGTTCTCTTGGAAGCGGAGGGGCAATAGACACGTAGCTTCGGCCCTTAAAACGCCGTCTCCCCTCCTGCCAGCACCCACCGACGGCTCCTGCAAGTATCCCTCTCTCTCTTTGGCCCTGGGCGGCGTTCCCCGCCGTGGTGTCTGTTGCAGGTTGCTGGTTGACTTTCATTGTTGGCGAGGCCTGTTGCTTCGGAAGGCGGGAGGGGGGGGGGAGGGGGGGGAGCCGGTTCAGTTGCTCCAAACGCAGGCTGCTTTCCGACTTCTCGCCTTATTAGCAGCAGCAGCCCGTCGCTAGATGGTTGGCCAGCCCTCCGAAGCGCAAAAAGGCGTTCTCGTTTGCATATGTGTAAAGGGCAGGGGGAAAAAAGAAAGAAAGAAAGGAGGCTGCGGCAGTGCTCTGCTTTGAATCCTTGGTGTCTATCAAATGGCAAACCGGTGTGGCTTTCCTCTTCCAAATGCAATGAATGCAAAGATTATTGGAGAACAAAAGCTTGGATGACTGTGCGCCCCCCCTTCTCTTCCTGCTGAACTTTAAAAGTCATTCTAATGCAAATATTTCTGCATTATTTCCTTTCTGGTTTCCCAAAATCCCCGCCAGGGAAAGGAAAAAAATATATTGGACTCTGAGCATTCAGTTTAGAAGCACATCCACTGTGGAAAGAATGCCTGGTGCCCAGTGAAGGAAGAACAACTTTGAGTGGGGATAATGGGAACTGGGCGGAGGTTTTGTCAGAAGTTCTGGAAGGAAACATGCAACACAGTGGAATGGATTTAAAAGAACACTTTTTTTAATTTTAATTTTTTACAGTATTGATAGACTTACAGGGGGTTCTAAATTGTAAATATGATCTATCTACTCAGTCACTCTGATCCTAGAGGAAAGGTGGGGGTGTATATATAGTTTAATTAATTAATAAAATATCTGTAACCTATCATCTATCAATCTACATTCTTGCTTTAGAGATAATTTTAATATGGTGAGAGACATCTTGCGCTAGGATGTCAGACCTTTGATGAACGATAAATTATTGAAAAGAGTTGATCAACTTGTCTTTTAGAAAAATGGTTATCAAGTACCATTTCTGCCAATCCACGAGCTTCACTGAGTTTGCAGGGAACAATTTTGATAGGTATTTAACTATCCTACAATTTAATAAATGGCAACAGCTTTGTTCAGAGATGGAAAATGTTTCATTTTCGAATAATGTATTTCAGGATTGCATTCATTTGTATGTCTTTAAAATGTATTGGAAGATATTGTGCTCTGTTTTTTTATTATTGTCATTTTTTCTTTACGTATTGCCATTTGAATATTAAAATAAATAAAAAGATGGCATATATTAAGATCATCTCAAATGTGAGCTACTCAACTCAGGCGTGAATAAAAACACTTTCGTTCTCTCCGGAAATGTCCCGATGGTCTTAAAACTATGTCAGAGTCTGCCAAAAACTTTGGACTTTGTGATTGAACTAGAATTGACCAGTAGGCCTCATAGAGCGTACACAGCAATTCCTAGAGCATTTCTGTGTTACTAATGTCCTCATGATACTGAACATCTTGGCCAGAACTGGAGCCCACAATATAGTCCAAGAAGCCAAGCTCCAGTGCAGAAATGGTTGCTCTCTAATGGAAAATTTTTAAATATCCAGGGAATATTCCAGCAATGGATAAATTTGGAAATTATTACCCAAGTAAAAAGGACTCTCTGACTAATTGACTTCCTTTATTTCTGCATTATGAAGATAGTATGTGTTTGACTTCAATAAGTATAACAAAAACATAGCTTAATCTCAGGAAAAAAATGTTTTAATAATCCTGATCCTAAGCATTTTTATTCAGCAGTAAATATTCTTACACTCAAGTAAAAGTGCCCATGTTTGCTGTTTAAATGAATAATAAGAACATAGACATGTATATTTTCTACCATTTCTATCAACAATTGACATTTTTAAGGATTGGTTTATGAAAGCCAATATTTGAAAAGTGCCATTAATCAATTAAACAACTCTTTGTTTCAACTCTGCTTTGAATAGCACATGTACACATGTACAGAAAGGTGGAATAAAGTGGACTGATTGTAGTTTTTCAGGCAGGACTGATCATTAGAGAGGGAGCTGTACTGTCCTAGTTTTATCCATAGCAAAGTTCACTGTGACATATACTTGGAAATATGGCCTGTTACTCTGAATAGATCTATTGTGAAATAAACACCTTGGGATCAGGGTCTATGTTTAGTGTATGAAGAGTTTGAATCTAAGTATAGGGGAAAATATACATTTTAAAAGAAAACAAGATGGTTAAAATGAGGGACCTCTTTAACTTCTTTTTGGTGGTCAGATTCTCCCCTAAATTGACAGTATCCTGTAGAAATTCTCCCCCTCCAATAAAAAATAGGTCAATTTTATTACTTAGGAAGCAGTCTGAAAGTTCATTTATTATCACATGTAGTTTTAAAGCCACTCCTGACTGAACTTTTCACAGAACAACTTTTCTGTGAAACTATCTTGTCAAGAAATGCTGTCATAGGCCTTAAGGTGTATCAAACAGCTTGTGTAAAGTTAAAGGGGTGCTTTATATACTGACAAACTGACTGGCAGAAGTCTTTGCAGATCAACATGTGTATTTAAAACAGGTGCCATCTGAAGCCTGCATATTCAGGTTTGCTGCACAATCAGTGATCTTAAGCAATACTGAGAAGTGTTGAAAAATCAGACTGGCTGTAGGTGAACAATCATTTAGAGTTTTCCAGTGTGTGATTAACAACACAGCAAAAATTCGTCATGCCCCCCCCCCCCAAGAGTACACTTATGCAGAAAATGTGGAGCACAATTAAGCATGTTATGTGTCTAGCAGTGCTAACTCTCTGCAGTATATTGCAGATTATATGGGAGACACAGCTGTTGACTTAATGGGTTTTATAAGAGCACCAAGAATAGACACATCAAGCCAGAGAGCTGTTTTTGGTATGAAGAGTTAGCACAAAAATGGAATCCAAAGTTTATCAAAACACTTCTTGGAAATGTTCCATTTGTGCCAGATAGACATGAGGAGCATTATATGAATACTGGTCCAGTTCACAGAACAGGATTATCCCAGAGAACCCTGTGATATGATTTGATGTGTTCAATCTTTGTTCAAAAGTCCCCTCTCTATTACAGCCCCTACCATCCCCCCCCTTAATGGAGATATTATGATCCCAGAAATATACTTTCTGGTGACCAAAAAGAGACCCTATCTACTGTTTGTCATGAGTGGAAAAACTGGTTGGATCCCACACTAGATGTTTTTATTCCAAACTGCCCAATATCAAGGAAGTTCAACTTGATAAATACAGAAATAGCTGTTTATGGTTTTGCGATTTCAAGCCCTGTGCAGTAGGACAAGCCAGGATCAAAGGTTCCAGAGAGGAGACGGACAACAAATGCAGACTTTGTGGAGGGATTTTCAGTAGTGCAAAAGAGTCAGAGATGATCAAGTGAGGGAAGCCACCACAATGTTGTCAGTGGGGCTCCGCTGGCTGCTCTTAGGGGAGTGAGTGTAAGGGACCATTGGTGGATGCTTATCATGGCTGGCTTCCCTGGTTGCATAGACTACTATCTCCATATCTTCCCAGCTGGGCTGAAAAACCTGGGGGCAGATTTTCTTGCCCCTAAAAACCCTTGCCTGGAGGTTACAGTTGGGTAACCTCCAAGGAATACCAGAGGCAGGCAATGGCAACCCTTTGAACAACGATTGCAGAAAACCCTGCAGGATCACCATGAGTCAGCTGTGACTAGATGGCAAGCAAGCACCCCCAAAAAACCCTGGTCAGGACAGAGTTTGATCAAAATACAGGACACAGATATTCAAGATGAAACACTTGAAAATGTAAGATGGATTATTGCTAGCTGGGGTCACAACTGATATCAGTGTATTTATGCCCTGCCCATCACTCAAATGGGGACACAAATGGTCTGCACCATTCTCCATCATCATCCTGAAGGGTACTTGATGCCTTCTTTGAGGGTTTAGTTAGCTTTGCTTTTTGTTAATCTCTACCACTATTTTTCTAATTCTCGTGCTTCTTTCTTGTGTTTTGGTATTTTTGATGAGGGCTATTGATTTTGCTGCATGATTTTTTTATTGATGTGGGTCACTTTGGACCATGGGTTTGATTCTGTAGATCTGTTTTGTGGCTGCTGGTGCTTTCTTCTGGTGTAAGATGCCTTCATTCAACACAAAAGACACTGAGATTTAACCCAGCATTTTGATGAGAAGTGGGATATAAACACTTTCCATTTTTTAAAAAAAATCCAGACATGTACATCATTTCTTAATACTGGAGCTGAGATAAAAGAATAGGGCATCCTCTATTGTATATCGATTTGAGTTCTACTATATCCAACAGATAAAATTAGATATAAGCCAATACTAAAATAATACAAGTGAGAATCCATGAGGACTCGTGGTAGAGTGGAAATCCCATTCAATAGCTTTTCTCCTATATCCGACAAAAGCCTTTTCTGCACAAATCACCAGAGGCTATTGAATGGGATTTCCACTCTACCACATGGAAGAAACATTTTATTTCCTGTCTCAAAATGTTTTTAAAAGTTTGTGTGGAAATGGCCTTTGTTTCCTGCCTTTTCCATCTACTGCAGAGGTGGGATCCAACCAGTTCTCACCACTTCTCTAGAAGTGGTTACTAATTTTTTCTGAGTGCCGAAAAGGGGTTACTAAAGCAATCTCCCTGCCCAATAGGGACTGGAGGTGCGTGTGTGCGGCGCCGCCACTGTTTGAATCCCACCACCATCGGAACCTGTTATTAAAATTTTTGGATCCCACCACTGATCTACTGCCTTTTTCCATCCAATACCTCACCCTACTTTCACTTTCTCATGGGGTTGGTGGCTGCCTCATGGTGCAGAGGGGGGGGGGGATTTAGAGTTGCTATGACAACCCAAAATGCTGTTTGTACTTCTTTGGTCCTTGATCTTTATGCATGCACGTGCACAAATCTTACTCCAATAGCATTTTTTAAAGGGTTTTTCCTTCAGTTTTTAACAAATTTGATTTCTCTGCAGATCTGAAGTTTAGGTTTTCAGAACCTGATATTGAAGGTACAGCTGGCCCTGTTGAGCAGGTTTTTTGGATGCACTTATGATCAGTCTTTGGCTATTATATTCAGTTATTTGTGATCAAAAATATAAACAGCAACTAGAATAATAATACCACTCACCAATGTGAATCACTTAGAATTTCTATGCAGTATGAAAAGGTAATGCCATAACAATTGTCTGTAGGTTTTAACACACTATATTGTTTTATATATTTTAATATATACATATCTTAAAGGTTTGGGATAGCTAACAAAATATTAAAAAGCATTATTATAGAGATATTCCAATTCATAATTTAATTTTTGAATTGAAATATTGACAAGAAGAGCTAAGTTCTTTAAGTCTGCCAAAGATTTACCAAATGTAAACTGACAAGTGGTTCTGCAGGAACTATTGACTGCTCAGGCTCTGTGTTTACAGGCAGTGCCTGGGAATCTGGAACCAAAAGTGTCTCGTCCTCTCCATCTTAGTCTTCCTCCCAGGGGTTCCCAACCAGACCACGCTGAGCCATAACAGAACAGAGGCAGGGAGGGGGAGGGCAGCAGAAGCAGGGAGAGGTGCAGGTAGGTTAGACTGAGGAAAGATGGGGCAGCTGGAGGGCAGAAGGTGTGGGAAAAAGTAGGGAGGGGAATGGCAGTGGGGTTAAAGGGAGAGAACACTGCCTGCAAGAGTATCAGAAGACAAAATAGGTTCAGAGCTGGAATTTTCCCACTTGTGTGGTATAGAACATCCTAGCTTGATGGGATCATCAAGTCAACATTAGAAATATTTGGACTGTGCTGTTTTTGTTTTATCATAGGAAGAGAAGCAGTGACCATTTTGCTTACTGTGGCAAAATACTAGCAGTTTCCCTTGAAGGAGAATTACGGTGCTGTCTGTCCCTTAGCAAGCTCTGAGGAGACAAACTACCATGGGAAAAGTGACTTTTCATGGCATAGAGAACTGTGTGTGTGGACCAGATGTACTGGTTAGTAAGATGGTCAAGGGTGATAGATGGTGATTTGTCTTAAGGTCACCAACCTGGGGGCAATTTAAACCCAGGCTTCCTAAAACCAAGTCTAATGCTTTATCCACTCAGTGCTTTAATGGCAAAGTAAGGAAAGGGAAACCATTAACGATGCATGGCAAAATCATAGCTTTCTTGAACAGAGCTTACATATGGTATTTCAGGATTGTATTCACTATAAAGCTAGACTCTACATTAACTATCCATTAGCAAATATAGTGATTCATAGTAGCTGCAAATTTCATCATGGATCCCATAAAATGGAACTGCTGGAGACCTTTATAAAGTATGATTTTAGCTGCAAGCATACACATGTGTGAAGGTCAGTGGTCATATTTGGCAGGTGCTCTCTCCATATTTTTCCTCTTGCTTGCTTGACAGCCCTGTAGTATGATCCCATGCTATTGAGAATGTATGTAGAGGAAGAAGCCATGTGCATGGAGTCAACCACACTGATCTTTTCCCACTTTTCCAGATTAGGGGTAGCCAACCTATGTTGCTCCAGATGTTCATGGACTACAATTCCCATCAGCTCCTGCCAGCATGGCATACTAATTAGATTAAAATAATAGTTTAGAGCAGAGGTCTTCAAACTATGGCCCTCCAGATGTTCATTGACTACAATTCCCATCAGCCCCTGCCAGCATGGCCAAGTGGTAGGGCTCAAGTGGTAGGGCTCATTGCAGTCTATGAACATCTGGAGGGCCATAGTTTGAAGACCCCTGGTTTAGAGCCAGTGTGGTGTAGTGGTTAAGAGCAGGTGAACTCTAATCTGGAGAACTGGGTTTGATTCCCCACTCCTCCACCTGAGTGGCAGGGACTTATCTGGTGAACCAGATGTATTTCTGCACTCCTACATTCCTGCTGGGTGACCTTGCTGGGTGACCTTCAGAACTCTCTCAGCCCCACCTACCTCACAAGGTGTCTGTTGTGGGGAGAGGAAGGGAAAGGAGCTTTTAAGCCACATTGAGTCTCCTTATAGGAGAGATAGGTGGGGTATAAATCCAAACACCACCACCACCACCACCACCACCACCACCTCCTCCTCCTCCTCCTCCTCCTCCTCCTCCTCCTCCTCCTCCTTCTTCTTCTTCTTCTTCTTGGGATTCTCTCTACATAGAGAAGATTCTTGGAAATCAAAATACACTGACAGTGGAACTGTCTGACTTCTTTCCAGTCTTGTACTACATATTACCTTGGGAAAATTTAGATGACAGCAGCATTATCTATCACTTTTACATGGATTTAAAGAATGTAAATAAAATTGTTGGAAGTAAATAGTATACATGAAGGTTCTATTCATTTCCACCATAATGACAAAAAATGCCGATTGATCCAGCTAAGGTTTAGGAGACCATGAGGCATTCTCTTAGTTTCTAGTAATCTAGGTTTAAGCATTTTATAGCTCAGTATTTATGTGCCTAGTTCCCAGTCAGGGAAATAAGAAATCTGAAATGAACCTTTAAGAACTTCATTGTGGGTATATTTATAGCCTGACTTGCCAACCTCTCAAATACTGAACTTTTTAAAATGCCAAGTCTTCCTGGATTACAGTTTTTTTTCAGGTGGAAAAATGGCAACACAGAATATTTGCAGAGATAGGAGGAACAGCCTTTGAAATATGTTGAGCACTCTTGAATAGGCTTGAAAAAAGGGGAGGGGAAAGATTCAATGTGCTTATCATTCTTCATTCTTTCTTCCCACTATGCCTGTAGTATGTGAAATACTCTGACTGGGCCATTCTTTTCTGCTACTGAAGGAAAATGAAAATGCTTTCTCAGGGGCCATTCGCATCTTGCTGTTAATTGGCTTTAGAAAACCAGGGTGATGTAGTGGCTGGAGAGTGGGCTGTATGTGGGGAAACTGGGGTTTATGTCCCCACACTGTGGGAAACTGGCTCTCCCTTAACCCATTTGATACAGTTGTGAAGATAAAATCCAAGAGGAGAAGACCACGTACTCTCCCCTGAGCTCACCTGACAGCAATGTACCAGCTAGATTTCAAAATAGTAAGATGAATGAATTCCTGCATTTTTTTATTTTCACATCACAACACATTTTCTCATAGGGATTTCACCACTTACCTCAGCTGATGGGAAAGAGATTTTTCAGTGCTTACTGGACAGCAAGACCCTAGTTCTTCATTTCACTTTGGGAGTGAAGAAATATCTAGATTATGTACAATAAAAAAAAAGATTCAGTTTGTTCGGAGTATTCATAAAGCTACAAGCTGCCATAAATATAAGCTAGTAAATGAGATGCATGAAACAAACTTGGAAACAAATGTATCTGCATTTAATAACCCAATCAGTTTTAAAGATAAATAATGCCACAATCTAAAACTCTGGATCTGTACTGTCTATGGCTTAGCAGCAGTGTGCTCCTCCATGCTCTTATATCCAGGGGAAACTATGCTTGCACATCTGCACTCCTGGTACAAAGTTGTTCACTGCTCTGAAGGTAAAGCTCAGCCCTACTTGAGGCACTTGGAAACATCTTGCCTTTTGGAACCAGTAATCAAAACTTTAGAAAATGCCCATCTGGTTATTTTTGCTTCTTTTATTTACATGTCATCTTTAAACTTACAGACAGAATCCAGCGAGAGTTGAATATCTTCAAGCTATGTTTATTTCAGAAGAAAACTGAACCTCATATTTAAGTATCTGTTATTAAAATGAAAGGAACTTTGACTGGATTGTGCCCTGTGGGTTAGATCCTGTGATGTCCTTGTGCTAACCGGGAGTTTTGTCCTGTGTAGGAAACCTTCTCCTGTCAAAGCCAAGATTCTTCCACCAGAGGAAGACTGTGGGTGCCCTTGGATTTAACTCTATGTAATTATTAAGGCAACAATGCATGTGGTGAATACCTGGGCATATATTATTCAAACAGAACCTGACTGGAAACGACAGTAATGGACAGAATAGTTGCCGTTGCCTGCCTCCACATCACGAGCCTGGTATTCCTTGGAGATCTCCCATCCAGATACTTGCCAGGATTCACCCTGCTTAGCATCTGAGAGCTGACGAGATCGGGCTAGTTTGGGCAGAGACAGTAACGAGCAGAATAGTCTCCATCTCTCACAACAATGTGCACATCAGAGAGAAGGTTTTTGAAAGAATGTTTAACTTTGGTTTAAATACAGCTTCGGTCACAAGTTCCATTAAGCAAACCCTCAAAATATTACAAGTGTAAGGAGACAAACAAAATTGTGCAGTTTATGTAAGAAAGGAAGAAGTAAGAAAACAAAACAATTGCAGCAACAGTCACTATATAACTATCATTAAGAAATCGGTTTTCATCAATGCATTACATTCAAAATAAAATATGGGCTACCTCAGTTAGGGTTTTAAGTACATAAATTAAGCTGATTTTAGGAGTGTCTTTTTTACAGGGCTCATTTTTGAATTCAATATAAAAAGAGGAACGGGAATCCTTCCTTGGTAAAGTTGCAAGTCTAAGTGGAATTCTCCATACCTGCCAATTGGGATGATATTTGTCTAGCACCATAGTATCCTACCTAGATCTTGGCATACCAGATCGAAATAGTAGGTGTAGCAGTTAAGAGTGGTGAATTCTAATCTGGAGAACTGGGTTTGATTCCCCACTCTTCCACATGAAGCCTGCTGGGTGACCTTGAGCTAGCCACAGTTCTCTTAGAACTCTCCCTGACTCACCCACCTCATAAGATGTCTGTTGTGGGGAGGGGAAGGGAAAGGGAAAGTGATTGTAAGCTGCTTTGAGATTCCTCAAAGGCAGAAAAAAGCAGGGTATAAAAGCAACCTATATATATATTGGGGGGGGGGTAGCCTTTTTTCTATGACATGAGACACATTTTTCATGGATGGGTGGGGAGCTTTTGAGCAACATCTCTGCACATAAAATTTGAATTCATACTATCGTCACTGATGAGGCTATAATGGCAGCAGAAGAAGGACATCCGCATACAAATAGGAATGTTCACCCACTGAGAACAATTAATAGGAAGCAGGTTCAAAAATGGAATTTTTAACTGGATCTGGGAGGACTCACAAGGGACTGAAACAGCATGGGGCAGAAATACCACGAAAAGGGGCATTGATTCTCCAATAACGATTTTTTAAAAATATGGATTTGCTCTTTTTCTTTTATTTCATTTCACATTGATGTTTTTATATAGCTGTATGATTTTGCAGGTCCAATATCAAGCATCATATTGGAATTATGCTTTCATTCAGGGGACAATACTAGTACAAAAAGATGTACCATGTTGCCCTAAGTCTACTGATTTCAAGAAGGAGGCAACTCTGGTTAGGGCAGATAATTTTGCAGCAACATATTGCTGGATTAGAAATATTAATACTGATTGCAGATGTTAACAGGGGGCCACCTCATTCTTCCTCAGCATAATAGGATAAGTCTGCACACTCTCCCTAGACTCTGTTTTATCTGACCTATGCTGGATAGCCGGGCCAGACTTCCTCTTCAGAAATCTTTAAACTTTACTCAACCCCTTCAACTCTGTCACAGCTTAGATGCTGATGCTTGACAATTAGGGAGGTCTATTGTGCTGATCCAACAAAATCCTGGCTTGGATTTACTCTTAATTAATAAACTCTACACAAGGGTCAGAAAGAAACAGGACTTGTTTCTAGGCAGGGAAGTTTCAACTGTAAGCCAACGAAGCAGAAAAGCGAAGAGCCTCAGGAAAAACCATCCGTTTGGGGATACTGTACAGACATTCATGGGCTGCATGGTACAGGTCCCTGGGAAGACTGCAGGCATTCTGCATTTTAACAATATGATTTATCAAATTCGTGTCCCAGCCTTTCTCCAAGGAGCTCAGAGTTTGTTTTCGATCTGTGAGAGGCTGTCAGAGATGGAGATTGGCCCATGAACTCAATAAGATTCATGACCAGACAGATATTTGACTCTGGGTTTTCCCTGGAGGCAAGTGTGACATTTTCTCCACTAGAGTAAGGGATACAGGCAGCACTTGCTCTGTTCTTATCACATAGCCAGGCATTCAGGCCCATTACTCAGCATGTAAACTCATGCATTGTTACAGAGGCACACACAATTGGACATGTATTTAAGGGGCACCTTTCCATACTTCGGGTTTAGCAAAGACCAAATGCATTCATTCTTCACAAAAACAGCTCACCATATTTCTGTGTTCATCCAAAAAATCAGTCTGAACTTTGGAAATAAAAAAAAGCACTCACCAAAAAAGCACGATGAGGTTTGAGTGGGAAGGATGGCTGACTCCCCTGATTCCTTAATTGTATGGCCAGAGAGGCTTTTTGCAGGTGGCAACCAGGAGCAGCCTGAAAACCTCAGTTGCTTGGAAAGTTCTCAGTGGGTTGCTGCACTGAAGGGCCTTAGGGAACCCAGCAGCAAGAGGAGCTGGGGTCTAGTTGCTCAGCCAACACTGCCTGGCCCACTTGGCTTGGACATGTCCAGAGCAGCGACCAGTGTCAGCTGCCTGGCTGCCTCTTCATACACTGCTGCCAGTGGACTGAAGTTCAGAAGGAGGCTTTTGGTGCCACTGACCACATCTGAACTCAGGGGTCCTTATACTGTTGGCTGGTAGAACCGCAGGGACCTTGCTTCTGGCTTGCTTCTGGATCACTTAACTTCCCAATCCTCCCTCAGTGGTGATTCAAGGGGACTTTGAATGGAAGGGCCACCAGAACACTCATCAGGAGCACAAACTCTTCTCTCAGTGCCCTGCTGCAAGCCCCCAGATAAGGCTAAAGTGGCAGGGTATTGAAAAGCTATTTGTGCTTGTGGCAGAGAATAACCACCTGGTTGGGCTTCTAATTGATTGTGAAATCATTTGTATGGGGTCTATTGTGGATTTGTAATGTATAGAATAGAGAGTCAAGGTTTGAGAGTGTATGAGTCAAGGTTTGAGATGCTTTGTGGGGGGACTGGGCTACAGTCATTGTGGGGCCACATAGGAGTTGTTAGTGGATCTTTTGTGAAGCCTGTTGAAAAGAATGGGAACGTAGCAAGTTGTGATTGTGAATGGGAAGGGCTGACTGAAACAGGATGATTGCCATGTCCCATGTTTACTTCCCTGACACTTGAATTCATCATTTCATGACACATTTCCTTGACTTTCTCTCTTTTCACACACCCTGATATTTGACTTAATCTTTGTTTTACTCCAGCAATACAGCATAGGTGATTTATAGAGAAGAGGCTGTGGGTTGAATTGTTCTAAAGTGTAGTGTAAATGTTTTGGACATGTTTATTGGCTCACTACTTTCTTGTCTGTCACTTGCTTCCTTTTCCTATCCAATAATCAAGCCAGGTTAGCCTGATCTCACCAGATCTTGGAAGCTAAGCAGGGTTGGCTCTGGCTAGTATTTGGATGGGAGACCTCCAAGGAATACCAGGGCATTGGCAAGCAGTCACAGGCAATGACAAACCACCTTTAAAATATTTTGCCTTGAAAACTTTATTGGGTCAACAGTTGGCGTTCCCCACTTAATCTGGATTTAATCTCAGTCATCCATCCTGCTACAGCAGACCTGGGCATTATACGGCCCGCCAGATGACCCTGACCGGCCCCCCTGCCTTGCTGGGGAGCACAGGCGTTTTTGCCTAGGGACAGTACCTCTTTTCCCCGGGCGCATCCATTTTGGTCACGTGGGGGGCGCCAAAACGTCCCTGCACACAAGCTGATTCAGTAGGCCTTAGCAAGCAGGCACTGAGGCAACGACTGTTGCCAGTGCCTGTTGTAGCCCCGCCCACTCTGTACGGTGGCCTGGAGTGTCCAGGGGGTGGGGGAGAAATCCCACTGTGCTCCCAGGAGCAGGACTGGGGCGCTCCGCCTCCCCTCCCTCTGACCCAGTGTGCCTTATTCTCCCTTACTCACAAGCCTTCTGGGCAGACTGGCTCCGATAGGCACAGGAGAAGGGAAGCTGAGCTGGATCCCAGCAGCAACAGAACTGATGATGATGCTGGCATTTGTTCGGTAAACCTTCAGATGGGGGTGATTTGTGAGAGATTTATATGCTTAAAAGTTAATTTCCCCTTGCACTGGCTTGGAGCTGTTTCTCAGGCCAGCCTACCTCACAGGGTTGGTGTAATGACAAAATTAGGAAAGAGAGTTGGTGGGGAGAGAGCCATGTATGTTTTGCTGGGGGTGGGGGGTGATCTGTGAGAGATATTGCTGACATTTGTTTGGTAAATCTTCTGATGGGGGTGATTTGTGAGAGATTTACATGCTTAAAAGTTAATTTTCCTTGAACTGGCTTTCTGAGCTGCTCTCAGGCTCATTCCTCAGCTGTTTCTCAGGCTAACCTACCTCACAGGGTTGGTGTAAGGACAAAATTAGGAAAGAGAGTTGGTGGGGAGAGAGCTCAAGTGTATGTTTTGCTGGGGTGGGGGGTGTCGGTGCAGGGGTGCAAAAAAATCATTGTTTGGTCGAGTGGGGAAGGGTGGCCACCATCTCGGGGAGGGGCCCAAATTCAGGTTTTGTCCCAGGCTCCAGTTTGCATAGATACACCTCTGCTGGGAGGGCTTTGAAAGCCCTGCAGAAGCTGGTTGCCTTGGCTGCCGGCTTCTGGCGGGCTTTCAAAACCACCTTCTGGCTTGCTGCTAGAGCGAGGGCGCTTTGAAAAGCCCCGCGAGAAGCTGGTTGCCTTGGCCGCGGCTTCTGCGAGGGGCTTTCTGTGCTACCAGCCTTAGAGCTGGTAGGCTTTGAGTCTCGCGAGAAGCCGGTTGCCTTGGCTGCCGTTTCTCCATGGGCTTTCAAAACCACCTCGCCCCCCTGGCTTGCTGGGGAGTGAGGCGCCTTTGAAAGCCCCGCAGAAGCCGGTTGCCTTGGCTGCCGGCTTCTGCGGGGCTTTCAAAACCACCTCGCCCCCTGGCTTGCTGGGGAGCGAGGCGCCTTTGAAAGCCCCGAAGAAGCTGGTTGCCTTGGCTGCCGGCTTCTGTGGGCTTTCAAAACCACCTCGCCCCCCCTGCGTTTTGGCCCGGCCCTCCACAATATTTTCTGTTTCTTATGCGGCCCCATGGAAAAAATAATTGCCCACCCCTGTGCTACAGCCTTCAGATAACTGGCCAAAACCTTTTAGGCAGATCCTGGATGACCCTCCATCAACAGATATAACTGGGCATCATCAGCGTACTGCTGACAACCCAGTCTAAACCTCTGGATTAACCCAGTGAGGGGTTGATGTAGATGTTAAACAATTTTGGTGACAGAATTGCTCCTTGTGGGACTCCTCACATCAATTAGGGGCACGTGGAAACTCTCACCAATTGCTACCCTCTTTCCCTGGTCCTGGAGAAATGAGCACAGCCATTGTAAGTCTGTCTCTTGAATGCCCATGCCAACAAGACAGTTGACCAGGATATCATAACTGACCAAGTTGTATGCTGCTGACAGATCTAATAGCAGTGCCAGATCTATTAGCAGGTGTCTCCAGAGATCATCTGTGAGGGAGGTCAGAGCTGTTTCCATCCCATGGCCAGTGCAGAAGCCAGACTGGGATGAATCCAGGGCTAATGTCTCATCTGGAGCTGTCCTGCAACCACTTTCTCAATGACCTTGCCCAGGAACAAACGGTTTGATACTGGGCAGTAATTGGAAGGATCTTGAGGATCCAATGATGATGTTTTAAAGAGCCATCTCACCATGGCCTCTTTTAACTCCTTGGGGAAAATACCCAAACTTAGGGATAGATTTTTAATATCCCCCAAAGCGGTTCACACTGCATCCTCATGGGCTTTCACCAGCGAGTAGAGGCATGTGGTCTAAGAGGCATGTGGTGGGTGTTATATGTGTGGAGGCCGTGGTAGAATTCAAATAATTTAACAACCAGTTCTGGTGGTGGGAATTCAAATAATTTAACAACTGATTATTTACAAGCACCATTTTAACAACTGGTTCTGCCGAAGTGGTGCGAACCTGCTGAATCCCACCACTGTGTGGAGGGGTGGGAACAAGGGGGTGAGGTAGTTGACTGACTTGTCTTCCAGATGTACTTACCGGTAGTTTTACTGCCTCACTGTGAAAGTCAGTATCCATCAACTAGGGTAAACTGAACCCCAAATTTTCACACTGCTGCCTAGGAGTTGTAATTCTGAGCATGCATCACCATAATCTTAGAAGGCATAATAGTTATAGCATTGGACTAGGATCTGAGAGACCCAAGTTCAGATCGCCAGCCAGCCAAGGAAGCTCTCTGGTTTACCTTGGGCCAATCACTGTCTGGAAAGTCAGAATGGTGTAGTGGTAAAGAGCAGTGGACTCTAATCTGGGAAATCGGGTTTGTTTTCCACACGCCTCCACCTGAATGAGGCACTCTTATCCGTTGAACCGGATTTGTTTCCTACATATGAAGCCAGTTGGGTGACTTTGGGCTAGTCGCAGTTCTTTGGAACTCTCTCAGCACCACCCACCTCACAAGGGGTCTGTTGGGGGGAGAGGAAGGCAAAAGAATGTGTTAGCTGCCTTGAGTCTCTTTACAGGAGAGAAAGGTGAGGTGTAAATCCAAACACTTCTTCTCTTCTTCTTCTCTCGCAGCCTAACCTATCTTATAGGCCTGAGAAGGGGAAAATAATATGGCTGTAATGCAGATTCTGACAGGGGAAGGGGGTGGAAAATCTGGGTGTAAATACTTATGAAACAATATAATAATGTTGCTGTCCACTGACTGGGCAGCCCCAAAGGACTCAGAGTATCCAACCCACTCATGATGCCTCTGGAGCACATGTTAGCCTGCCAGTCTGTGAACTGTGAGCATCCAGTAGAAGTGGCTCCTTGGCCAATCACCATATTGAATGCTGCCAGCAATGCGCCTACAAAACTCCTTGAAACACTACTTGTTTTGAATGGTGAAATCATAAATATGAACACATGGGGCATTTGATGGGGATGCTTGTTTTTCAAACGTGTTCGTTGCAAAAACGGAATCATCCCCGCTTGTGAATTGTCCTTTCACGAGCTGCTTTTCAAGGGCGAGGTGGGTGTTCCCAAGACTTGGCACAATTTAGACTTGCAAAAATGTGCAGTGTACCTGATGGACAGGCCCAGTTTCAGTTATCAACAATGTACGTAAGTTTGTTTTGCATATAAGAGTTTCCCCCCCTGCTCTTGCTTTTTGGAAGTGGACGTGGCTGGCAAAGCTACAAAAGCGTTACAAAAACATACAGGCTCCAGGGAATACTTTATCTGTCTACCAGGCTGCCTTTTCATGGCAGAAAAGAGGAGCTTTTCTTCTTATGCAAACAGTTTTAACAATTTTGTAAGCCTTTGTAAGCTTCTCTGTACAGAAAGGATGATATTGCAATGCAAGGCCCTTGATTTCAGTAGCTTGCAAAACCTACATATTGTTAACATTCATAATGTCTGTGAAATAGGAAATCAGGAGGAAATTACCAGCAATTTATCAGCATTTGCTGTCTGCTTCTGGCTGCCAGATGGACTAGAGAGAATCTTTAGTTTTGGAATCTCAGTCCATGCTGAAGATTTTGTAAGTGTGTCTGTTGCTACTCCTATGTTATGCTCAGGATTCTATTTATTCTGCTAGGGGGGAAATCTAAATTCTACACCAATAAAATACAAGCTCTGTGGTATGATTAAACCATGCAAATTAAATGAATTTACATATACAACTGTTTATTCTATGTAATTTGTTCAGCTTTTGCTTGCCATGGGAAGGATTAGGAGCAATGCATATTTTACTTCTAAGCCACCAGCTTGAGTTCCTTTTGGTTTTTAAGGATGCCACCAGACGTTGCTTAAATATGATGAAGCTGTAAAAACAAAACTCTTGAATCCTTAAAAATCAATTCTGGGATTTTCTGGATCCCAGATCTTTGTCTGATACTTATTTCCACACTTGTACAATGTGCAAGAGGCTACCAATCTTGATCCTCCTTGATCTGAGATTGCAAATGCCTTAGCAGACCAGGTGCTCGGGAGCAGCAGCAGCAGAAGGCCATTGCTTTCACATCCTGCATGTGAGCTCCCAAAGGCATCTGGTAGGCCACTGCAAATAGTAGAGTGCTGGACTAGATTGGCCTGATCCAGCAGGCTCTTTCTTATGTTCTTATGTGTTAATGTACACAGAGCCCAGTTACATTCAATGACTTGGGAAGCACACACAAGTTAGGCTCATTTTATTCACTGGAACTTAACTGCCTGCAACATGTTCTTAGGATCCTGTCTAGCATGAGTGACACTTGTGTGAGCAATCCTTCCTGCTTTCCCCTTCATGTTACAGCATTTGTGTGCTCTGGGATCGGTGGATTCCAGGAGCAGCATGGGAGTTGGTATTAGGTAAGAGAAAACAGGCAAAAACTGTTCCCCTGTTTCTGCTAGTGGAAGTGCCTTCTGCCAGTGGAAAACATTCTTAGGATCTATTGTGTTGAACATTGCAGCCCCCTTTTGTGCTAAATCACTGTTCCTGTAGGCCACCATTTAATTGTTAAACAAGATAACTGAACATAAATGAAAGGTAATGAGAAAGATGGTCAAGAATGCAATCTGGAATCCTGGTGGTGCTGCTGGTAGTGGTGACATGGCAACATTACTTCTAGTGTGGACCAGTAGTGATGTCAGTGTGCCAAAGGTACCACTGAGGATTCCCTGGTATTTGGGAAAAACTCTATGAAAAACTCTTTTATTATTACAGGGTTTTGTCATAATACCAGAACATTCCTGGTGGTGTCAGTGAAGTGCTGATGTCACTTCTGGTCCAATGTTAAAGTGACATCACGAGGATGTTTCAGTTTCTCCAATCCTTCCCACCCCTGCTGGCCAACTGATTGGTGTGGGGTGGCAGCAGCTATAAAGGCCTCTCTCTAGATAAACTCCTCCAGGAAGTTACTTCTAACTCCATTTGACTATGTCACAGGGGCTGCTCCTTGGTGGGCAAAAGACAAGGTCACCGCAACGGCCAATTGTAAATGGCAGTTGACAATATAGGTGCATTAGGCAATAGAGCTAAAACCAATCCATTGACTTGGCACAGTTGCTCTGGGGGGTGGGGCAGCTGACAGCTGTATGAACAGCCTGTTCATGGGCCATCTCCCAGCCTGAGACCATTAGGCAGGAAGTGACTCTAGTCAGCAGGGTTTGAGTATTCTTAACTTTCCTGAAAATATTAGCCAAAAATGAAGATAGGCCTTTGTTTGGTGGTGGAGAATGTACTTGCATGTAGAAAGTTCCAGGTTCAATCCTCAGTGCCTTCAGTTAAAAGAAACTCAAATATTGATTTATCTATTTAATTCATTCATTTATACCCCACTTTCATCCCAGTGGGCACCAAGGCAGCTTACATCATTCTCCTATCTTCCATTTTACCCTCACAACAACCCTGCGAGGTAGCTCAGGCTGAGAGAGCTTTCAGGGCATAAGCGATGACTTGAACCCAGGTCTCCTAGATAGTCTTAGTCACTGCGCCACACTGGTTCCACTAGCACGTGATGGAAAGTCCCTTGCCTGGGGTCCCGGAGCACAACTGTCAGACAATGGCTGAATTAGATGAAGTAATGTTCTGACCCAGAGAAAAGTATGTCAGCCAGTTGGCCCAGTGGTTTAAGTTTCTGACTCGGGTCTGGGAGATCCAGGTTCACAACCCCAGTTGCTGTAAAACTCACTGAGTGTCCTTGACCGGTCTAACCTACCTCACAGGACCAGTCTAACCTACCTCACAGCCTAACCTACCTCACAAGATTGAAGTGAGGATAAAACGGACAAGAGGAGAGAACCAATGGTGCAGCCTTGATCTTAGTGGAAGGAGGGTGAGACAAAAATGTACTGCATAAATGTCTACCAGCCACAAAAAATGTGTCTTTATCAGAGATTCTATCTTCATTTAGTTAATTTCTTTACTGTTTCTTTCTGAACTTTACACATTTGCAAAAGTAAAATGTAATGCTACTCTTGGATAGCCGTAGAGAAATGAGCCTGTGTTTATACACTGACCTATAAGTTAAAAGCTCTGTGGCATATTACCAGTCCATAACATTCTACACCTTATTTTTGTATTTGTATTCAGGGCAGTCTTCAAGCTGTGCTATGGGAATTCTGAAGCCACACAGATCCATAAAAAGATCCCAAATCTTTAGTCATTTTCAAACACATGATCTGTAAATAATGTTTAAAGAGAAGACTTTTTTTTCTATTATACCTTTTCGGAGAGAAAACAAAAATGTTCTTTTGCTCATTTTACAGCCTTTTCCTTTTGACAAGAGCAGTCTATAGAGAAAAAAAACTGAATCATGAACTAGAACTTGCTCAAATAGTATAAATAAGACCATTAAAAGAACCTTGTTGGAGCTCACCAATGTTCCTCTAGTTTGGCATTCTGTATCCAGGGGTGGTCACCCTGATGACTCTGGGAAGTTTCCAGATAGCACTCGAATCCAAGTGTCCTTTCTTGTTTGTCCTTAGGGTCTGGTATACTGCCTTGAATATGGAGGTTCCATGACTAACCTTCATGAAATCATCAAGTCCTTTTAAAAATCTGCCACAGCTGGTGATCATCACCATGACTTCTGGTGACTAATTCTATCAGTTAACTAACAGTTAATTGTGAATTGTGTGAAAATATGCTCTCTGTAAATCATGAGGCAATACAAATGTAGATTGGAATTGTCAATTTTATTTCACCTGGAGGGATTTTAAATTGAAAAACCACATTTAAAATATCTGTGCGCTCTTTATCATTTACACTGTGCATGCATATTTCACACTTGGGCATCTCTCTCCAAAGTAAATAGAAAGTATCAATGCAACCCTGTGTAAATTTACACAATTTACACACCTTAAAGGCTATCATTTCCAGGGTATAAGTTTTTGGAGTCAAAGCTCCCTTTGTCAGGTACCCCAGTTTTATCCCAAAGTGGCTTAGAATATTGTCCCCTTCTCCATTTTACCCTCATAACAACCCTGTAAAGTAGGTTAGACCAGCCATTGGAAAAGGAAGGGGAGTGGGAGGGGAGAAAATATGCCATGCCTATGGATGATGTAATTTCTAGTGAATACCCCAGAAGTGATGTCACCATGCTGGTGTGACGCCTCTAGGACCTACCAACTCTATGGTAAAATCTCTATAGTTAAATCATAGTTTGGGCCGAATTCAAGGTCCATTCCGCATGGGCCCCTGCAGCGGCTGCACACCGGCATATATGCTGTCAGTGTGGCCCTGTTGCTGTTTGCACGCTGAGGTGCGAGCGGCCCGGGCCCACACCGGCAGCATATATGCCGGTGTGTAGCTGCTGTGGGGGCCCGTGTGGAATGGGTCTTGGTTTCCCTACTGAGATCCTTTAGGGGAGAAACAATGTAGGGTGGGGTCTTTTTTTGTTCACTGCACATAGAAGTATACCATATTCCTTAGCAGATCCTGCAAAATACTTGATCTCCCTCATAGTGTATAACTTGGCTTTCAAAAAATAGGGGACTGGATCAAAATATTTTATGTGGTTGCTTACATAGGAAAATGTTATAAGGCGGGAAACCCTCCTGATATATTAGTAATAGTGGAAGTTTCCTCCCATAAGGATAAGTTACTGCAGTCATTTTTATTTCCTCCTTATTCCATATGTTGTTATTATCATCAGTTTCAGTCTGTCTCATTTTGTTATTATCACTGATGATCCTTTAAAACACACTCGCTATTTTAATGCTGCTTTTAGATGCAACTGACAGATAAATAGCATTGAAAAATGCATACTTTTTATTGGGGAAAAATCAGTCCAAAGCAACTGAAAATGCTGTGTAAATAAAGACTCACAGATTCATTTCAAAGAAAGGAGAAACAAAATTGATAGGGGGATATTTAAACCTGAACCAGGAGGAGTGCAGATGCCGTCTTATATTTCTCCTGCACATTTTAAAACATGCGAACAGGGATCCAAAGAATGACTTAGGAATGTCCAGCGTGATTCATCATTCTTTTTGGGAATGACACTCTCCCCTTATGCCATACCACAAACCGCTTTAAAAACCCTCATAATTTCAACTGTGGCTTGTCGGGGAGCAAAAGAAATTAGGGGGCTGCTGTTTGAGAACACTACAACCCACGGTCCTTGAGAATGCGTTGTGCTCCCAGCCAAGAGGCGGCACAGCAGAGAAAATCCAAGGCATTGCGTTTTGTATCATAATGTATGAGCTGGAGTTATGTGCTAACTTTCAAAACCATTGTCCCTCTTCCCCAAACCCGATGAGAAAGTCGACTTTGATCGCCACGTTACAGCAAGAGTGAGATGTTCTCTCCGGTCATATTAATGTCATGCTGATTTTCATTTATTTTTAAAGCGACGAGGCTCCCCTACCGTGTCGAAAAATGCTAATAAATAAATAATGAAGCATTAAATGGCTCAGTGTGTGCCGGCTACAGGAATCGCTACTCCTTTAATTTTGGAAATGTTTAAAACTTTTATCATAGGATGAGGCTTTGCCCAGAGATGATGCAGCAGAGGCAGGCCCTCCACTATTGCTTTGCTGCATCTGCTTTTCCCTGTCTGAGACTGAGCTGTCCTAGAGAATTAATTACTATAAAGAAGGTCTCTTACCCCTGAAGGCTGCCTTTCAGGTCATGGTTCAGGTCTTCAGCAAAGCAGGGTGGAAATGCTTGTACTTGGACAGCCCGCAGATCTGTTGACACATAGATAGATGGAGTGTAATTTCCAGTCTCCTGCTACAATATCCCTAAGCTTCAGAATTTTCCACTTTAGTGGAGGGCATAGGTAACGTTCGCTGCAACAGGACACGCTGCATGATTTCCATTGTGACAGCCTCGATTTGTTTCTCAGCACTTGGCTTCTTCTCGTGACAGATCCAACTATATATAAACACACAATATTTCCTTATCAAAATCTGTGTGTTTTAAATAATACCTTGACACTTTGCTTGGTCATCAAATCAACTTTCCTCTCCAGTATTTTAAGGCATTTATCTAGATGGACACACACATCCCCAGCTAGATGACGGAGGGGGAGACCGCTGGGTGGAAACATCCTGCGTAAGAGATACCATTGTGCAGGTTAAATAAAACAGGAGTCCCATGACATCTTAAAGGCTAGGCCAATAATTACATTTTGTTAGTCTTTAAGAAGCCAATAGACTGCAGATTAACATGGCTACCCACCCAGAATTGTCTCCATTGTACTGGTTGTCAGTATAGTGAGCTGTATTTACTTTCTCCCATAAGAGGAAATAATTGCTTTCCACTTCCATGGGAAAAAGAAAAGCACTATGCTGTGAGATACAGTTCAGAAAGGAGCTGGGATGGAAGAACTCACATTCAGGTGAGTCACCCCTATTTTGATGTAGCTTTCTTCTCTTCTTATTAATATCTCTTTACATTCTCCAATTTATCTGAAGTGGCAATGTACAGGTGCATTCTAGTTGTCAGAGGTCCAGTGTGATCAATGGAACAGTCCCTAGAAATTGGCTTTTATACATCTGAATCTTAAGTGGATAGGTTCAGACTGGGGAACTTTTATGTTGGACTAACTTTCAATGTCCACATTTTTGGTTTAGGTCAAAGATTTTGAACAGCCCTCAGCAAAATCAAACTTGTGTGGTTCCAAGGAGGTCATTTAATTTTAAATCTGCATCACTGAAATATGTTTTTGTGACTCTTGAAAGTAGGTAGGTGCTAAGCTAAGCATTCTCTGTAAAGAAAAGTGGGTGCTGTAGATTCTAGGAAAATTTATTCGGACAGTAGCTCAGAATAATACTATGTCAGGGGTCCCCAACTTTTGAAGCTTGTGGGCACCTTTGGAATGCTGACATATGGTGATGTACACAACCATAAAATAGCTGTCTTAGAAGGCAGAGCCAACTTAAAATGTTGGAGTATGTAATAATTTCTTATCTATGTTGCCCTTAATGTCCTTAGTTGCCCAGATCATAGTTTATAAAATTATTTAATTAATTGTTCACTGATTTATATAATCCAAGAAAACTTTCCACCTTCCCTTGAACTCTGTCGAGGGTCTGCTATGTACCAAAGAAGTTAGTTTTGCCATTGCTGAATATTCGGTGAGCTTACTCCCCTATTCCATGAGATCTGGGTAAGGTTGCAACATTCTTTATCTCCCCGAAAAGCTGGCCTTCAGGGTCAAAGGACCCTGGGAAATGAAATGGGGTTTGCCATGGGGGACTGCCTCTGTGGAAACTGAGGATCTTCCTTCTGTAAATGTTTGCTGAAGATGACATTTAGGTGCATGTAAGAGGGTCTGGGCCCACAACAACGATAGCTTCAGTAATCTTTGAAGTTGTGGGAAAGAACTGATGGAGTCTCATGGGCCAGGGTATGAATTGTTTTTGCAAGGCAGAAATCTAATGCTGGTGTGCATGGCTCTAATCTTGAAGCTGGTAGCTCTGGAAATCGCGCCACCTCTGCAATCTCCTCACATAAACTGGTGCAAGTTTCTCCCCAAAGATGCAAAATAAGATGTGTGAGGAAAAACAGTAGCTCTCAAGTGAAATCCAACGAGAGTGAGAAGAGTATGAATCATGTTCCTGTCTTATGATTTTGAAAGCATGCAGCAAATAGAAAACCTTGAAACTGTCAAATTGGTGGTTTGTAAAAAGTGTTCCTAAGAGTGTTCTGAGCTTAAACATTTGCGTATAGAATTGACTAATCACAGGATTTTTTGTGTGGAAGACATGAATTACAGTCTGTCATTCTTCATAATCAGGATTTATTACTGAACCACTCTGCAAAACTTGGTGACACATTGAAGATTTTTTTTACATCCTGTGCAAACGGATGTTATTTATGCTATTTGAGCTAAATGTGTATAATTTCAGAGATTTTTAAAGGCTTTGCTATGTTTTTAGTTGTCACATACAGCTCAGAAACTTGAAAATTAAAAATTACCTCAGATATTTATGTCAACAAGGATCCTGCATTGAACTCAAAGCTTTTCCAGACAATCAAAATCCAGTTATTCTAGCGAGGAAGCACTACATGGTTGGTGAAACATTTGACGTGTGGGGGTTCTGCAGTTTTTCTCCAAGGATCCCCCCCCCCCATTTTTGATGGTATTGCACTTCCATGGCAATCAAATTACAAGGAAAATATGATTCTTTCATTACTCATTGTGATTTTGACATGAGTATCATTGCACAGATGACATAATCCTTCACTGTTTTAAAAATATGCAGTTCCCAGTCTAAATATTCAAATATTGACTAGGGCATTTGGAGTCTCTGAGATGGATTTAGACCTGTGTAGCCCAGTTGACTTCCATGACCCAGTTAATTTGGAAGTACTTGAATGTAATCTAACTGTGGCAACCAATTTTCCTTTAGATGGGCAGTCTTGAATTTGACAGGATAGACTAAAGTGTGCCTGTATGTTTCTGTAAGAGCACAAAGCATTCATATGCAGGCAGAGGTGTAGCTCCAAGGGGACGGAGGGTTGGGCTGTGCGCCGCACCTGGTGAATGACCCTGTGGGAGCCTGGTGGGGGCGTGGCGGGACAGGATGGAGGACGCACTGGTGCACTGGGCACTTTCCCCCCTTGCTATGCCTCTTCATGCAGGGCAAACAACCCCAAAGCAGCTGAAGAGGTGGCACACTGAATCATTGTTGGTGTTTCTCATGGAGCGCACACAGAAAGCTGTTTTGCTAACCTGATGGATTGAATGGAAATGAAACAGACGCTGCCCTTTTAAAACATTTGCAAGTTGGCTGTTATTTTAGCTGGAAATGTTTCAACTATTATTTTAAGCCACCACGAACAAAGAAAAAAGGTGGGATATAAAGGTGTTAATAAAAAATAAACGAACTCAATGTGTGTATGTGTGTGTGGTTCCTTAAGCTTTTGGAGCAAATCTGCAGGTAAAATCAGAGAAGGGCTTGTGTGTGGGGACAGGTGGAAGACACAACCCTTCTGGGCATGCCTGTGGATTGCTGAGAGGAAGCTGCTGCTGGATAAGGGATCTGGAAGACTTTCTAGGCTGGCCTTGTTTGGGCTTTTAAAAGAGGAGCTTGCCCTACCACAATAGAGTCAGTGGGTGGCACTCAGTGGTAAAGCACATGTTTTCATGCAGAAAATTCAGGTTCGATTCCTGATACTGACAGTCATGAATTGGGCCAGAAAAGCAAGGTGCCTGTCTGTGTGGCTGCTCCCAGTCAGACAAATCAGCCTGTCAAACTAGTAAGACCAGTGAGATGACTCAAAAGTGGCAGCTTCATCTGTCATAAATGTAGAGAAACTCTGAAGTACTTTCCGACTTAAGTAGACTTATAGAACCATCCTGAACAGAGCTATACACTGATAAGACCATGGGTCTAGGTCCGTGGTGGTGAACCTTTGGCACTCCAGATGTTATGGACTACAATCCCCATCCAATTGGCCATGCTGGCAGGGGTTGATGGGAATTGTAGTTCATAACATCTGGAGTGCCAAAGGTTCGCTACCACTGGTCTAGGTGGCTGTAACTCTGTGTAGGATGGCCCAGAGCATGATTTCATTGATTTTTTTGCATTGTGAAAGACCAAACAGTATCTGGTAAAGCAATCTTAAAATTCTTGCACCCTGCAAATATCTCCAAGATGTGATATTTTTGAAAGATAGGCTTTACACAATAAATGATGACAATGTGGCACTACCCACTAGACAACAGGTTTTATTTCACTTGACATTTTTTGGAAATGCAGCCTGTGCCCAGTCTAGACAAATAAGTTAACCATCACAAATAACAGATTCCTTCAATCCCTTTTCTAAGAAGAGAATACTATCTCTTTTTTTGCAGTCATAAAACAAAGCCAGCCCCCCTCCCCCCATAATTTATATCCCTTTAGGAAAGGGTAGTAATTGTGGTACGTCAAAACTGCCTAACAAATAGGATTAACACAAGCCAATTGTTTAGGTTTATAAAGCACATCAAAGTACAGAAGAGGCAGACATTTTAGGGCTTAAGGAAGAATGATTGTTGAAAGGCATTTAATAAGGTATGAAATATACATTTTCTGATTTGCAGCCCTCTCGTGTATTTTATGGCAGTCATGGCTAGGTGCAAACTGCATCATTAGTCTTTCACTTTCTTTCCTTCCAAGAAGAAAAGCTCAATTAACTGGAAACTGCAAATTAGGTTTCTCTGCCAGTGCACCCAAAGTAAACGCTGGGCCATCTCTAGTATGTGACATAGTATAGGGGAGAAACGTGGTGCTGTAGGACTCTTCCATGATGCTAGGAAAACAAACAAGGCAGTCTTCAAAGAAGGGCTAGTCTGCAGTGAGCCCCTTAAATGGGGGGCGGGGGAGGAGGGGAAAGATGGGCTGGAGATTCTGGCCCTGTCAGCAAAATGTGGTTCTTTCTCTGAGAGCAGAAAGGATAGAAAATAATTTCTATGGTACAAACGTTTTTTGTGTATTTTGCTGTTGCCAAGGCTATGTGTACCCTCTGATTCTTCGGTTGCCTCAGCTAAGAATTCGGTAATGAGAACAGCATCCAAAGTATTTTTGCTTTTTTTTAAAGGTCAAGTTTCTAGTCCTTACTGTGAAGATACTCTTGAGAGTGCCACGGCAGAACCTTGTGGAATTTGTGGACAGTGTGGAGCTGAGCTTGATGAGATGAGATGAACTTATGTGAGCTAAAGGCGTAGTTACTTGACTTCATCACACTATGCAATGTATGCAAAATGTGCAACAGTACTTTGTGGAGCGCCTCCTGGGCCAACTTGGGGTTGGGCCTGTCTGTCGTCCCTCCTTCCCTTCATGGGCCATATTCAGTCCATTCTATGGCCCAGTCTTTAGGGCCTGTAAGCAGGCTGGTGCTCAGGTTTTGTCCCAGCCTGGCCCCCCAGATGGGTGGCCCTCTGAGTGGTAGCCCCCTAGGGTTGTTCTTGGCCAGCACTGAAATAGACTGGGCTTGGCTCTCAGCTTCTCCTTCTCTCCCTCTCCCCTCCTTTCTTAGCCTGATGGCACTTCCCTTCTCGCTCTTTCTCACTTTGGTTCTGTCGCTCCTCCCTCCCTCCTCTCTGCTCCTCCTCTTCCCCTTTGGCTTATTTCTTTCTCTTTTTCCTGCAATCTGATTGACCTAATCCTACCTCCTTCCAACCTGCTCCCAAACGTCCCTGGGCTAACACCTGCTCCCAGGCCATCATCGACTCTTGGTCTGTCTGAGAGCTTGCCTGACATTTCAAAGAGCAGGGAGGGGGCGTGGCCCCACTGGATGGCAGCATCCAGCCACCTGTCACCCTGGTTGAAGGGGTGTGGGACTGCCCATAGTCTTCTTCATGGCCTCAGGGCTCTTCACGCCCTAGGATGTGAGCTGGTGAGGCAGGGCTTCCCTGTTGCTTGTGTGGGGTAAGGGTGGATTCCGCTCTCCCTGGAGTACCCATGGGCCGACTTCACTGGGCTAGCTGGTCCCAGCCCCACCCCTCTCTCATCGTGGCAGTGTCCTGGACTGGTGTGCTCCCTGGACCCCATGCCTGTTGCTGCTGCTGGCTCGGGGACATTGTGGCTGCCTCTCCACCAGTAAGAGTTGCTTGCGCGGGGAAGTCTGGGCTGACTTGGGTCACTGACTCTGGGTGACTTGATCTGAAATAAAAAAAACCCAACACTGATATCCTAAAGACACATTCCTGAGAGTAAGCCACACTGAATAAAATAGGCCTTACTTTTGAGTAGATTTGCTTAGGGTTGTACCCTCAAGCCTTTGGGCAGTTTATGCCCAAGGCACAAATTTCTTTGCTAAAAGAATAACTGACTGCCCTACGTTGATAGAGTCACTATACTTAAGGTTACAAAACGCAAGAAGAAAATCTGACAAATCTGTCTGTATGGTGCTACTGGTTGGCCTTGATTTTTTTTTGGTACTACAGACTCACTTAGCTACCCACATGAAACTAAGGCCGTTTCTGCACGGCCAGGAGGCGCCCCCACGCCGGCAGGAGTTCTGCCGGCGTGGGGGCGGGAGCCTGCTCGCACGCAAGCGTGCGAGCAGGCGAAGGGGAGGCCGGCAGACGGCAGGCGGCTCCGCACGGAGCCGCCTCTGCGCCCTCCCCCGCCCCACTCACGGTGTCCTCCTCGTTGCCTGCGGGGCGTCGCAGCCCCGCCCACGCTGCCCTCCGACCCTGGAGGTCGGAGGACAGTGTGGGCGGGCTGGCGACGCCCCGCAGGCGACGCAGGAGGACACCGTGAGTGGGCGGAGACGGGAGACAGCGTCTTCCCGGCGGTGCGGTTTGCACCGCGCCGCAGGGAAGACACTCCCTCCCCAACAACAACCCTTTAAAGGGTTGTTGTTTAGGGCGGCTTGACGCCACCCTGGGGGGAGGGAAGAAGAGTCAGGTCGCCGCTGCTGCGTTGCAGCAGTGGCGCCTGTGCGAACGGCAGCCTGGGGGCGCCTTTTTTGGCGCCCCCAGGCTGTCATAAATGGGCCGTGCAGAAACGGCCTAAGTAAAAAAATTCCAATAAATCTTTTTTTAAAATAAATGCTCTGTTTGTGATCTAATTTTGATCTTGTTGGCATGAATGGATATTAAATAGATGCTGTACTTCTAAAGTTTGTGTGAATGGATGTTTTTCTTTTTTACTTCAGTTTAATAGAATGTGGAAATGAATATTTACATCATAGTCTGCAACTCAGTTGTAACTCCTGGAGAACTCCATGTCCCATCATAAGTTTAGTAACCCTAAATACTACTGATGTTTACATAGTACAGCTTCCTCCCAGGAAAGTGACCTTAGGACTGCTCTGCTAAGCTGTGAACTGTCTGACACCAGGGTGTCTTTAAAAGAGCCTGGGTACATATGAACTAAATTATGATCATCCTCAGAGGACCTGCCTTTGTGTCCCATTGTACAGAGACAGCAGAATCCATCATACCAATGTCATTGCATCAGTGCTGTAACATCACTTCCAGCCACATAACCAGAAGTGATATCGCACATCACAGCAACACTCTGTCTGACTAGAAATCAATGGTAAAACCATAGAGTTATGGGGAATAGCTAGAGTGTCATATTGATGCATGCTGTCGCTTTCAGTTTTGCAGTCAGAAATGATGTAGTGACACTGTGCAGTGCTCAGTCTCTAAAAGCTTCTGAGGATTACCAGGTGGTAACCCTGTTTGGAGGTGAAGATGGTAACTCCTTGAAAAGGGCCTTTTCTGTAGTTAGAATTCAGTTTTGGAATTCTGTCATCAAAACCACTGGCCAGGTGCCAAATCTGAGGAGTTTTATGTGCTGGATAAAAATATTTCTGTTTTTTTAGGCATGTTGTTGGAGGTGTTCATTTTGCTTGATTGTTTCTTGTAGTCACTATGTGTGTGTTTGTCTCAGTGTGTTTTTGTCTCAGTGTTTACACTTTGTATGCCTTCTTCATTTTAGTGTTTTGTTGCTGCTAGACTACAGCTTGATGTAGTGTGAACTTAAAAACGTAATTCACATACCGGTGTTTATCTATTTGTTCTGGTTTTCTTGGTTTACTTGCTGTCAGCTGGCGGTTCTACAGAGACAGTGGGATCACACTATTTTAAATAAATACAAATAAAATCTGTGGCCCTTTCCGCACATGCCAAATACACAGCGTTCACACAGGAGAGCGTTCGCACAGGACGCGTTGCTGCTGTGCAGCAGTGCCATCCTGGCTTTCCCCGGGTGGCATGATAAACAGCGTCTTCCTGGTGGCACGGTGCGAACCGCACCGCTGGGAAGCCACTGTTTTCCCCATTGACTCCACTCACCTTCTTGTGCAGCGTCCCTCTGGAGAGCTGCAGAGACCCGCCCATGCTGCCCTGCAACATCTGGAGGTCGCAGGGCAGTGTGGGCGGGTCTCTGCAGTCATCCAGAGGGACTCTGCACAAGAAGGTGAGTGGAGGGGGACCACTGAAAGGCAGCATACTTCATACCGGTGGAGGTGCGTTTCCGCACATGTGCGGAAAGGGCCTGTGTTACAATTCCTTATCAAATTCTAAATTCAGAGAACACAAATGGTCACAAGTAGCAGAAATATTGTGAATTATATTAGTTTGGCTTCAGATGCAGGAGATGGCTCAGATGTTTGTTAGGATAAAATTGGGAAGGGAGGGAAAGAATGAGGAAAGGGAACAGACAGGAAAAAAAAGGTTGAAGTTCCTTGCTGGTTATTTATTGTAGGTTGGATTCAAGCAGCTTTTTTGGTCAATCTCATCCAGTTTCCCTGCTATCACACATGGCCTTTGGCAATGAAGGCTTCATGATCTCCAACATGCATTTTTAGACACCAGAAGTGATTTTACTTTTCCACCAGTGAAAAATCAGTCAGATCCAATGCTGTGTTTATAAAACCAAATTCTTCTAACAATTATTGGCCCTTTCTGCACAAATGTCTTAAAATGTTTCTAAAATCTCCATTTACAACAATGTTAATCTCAAAATGACTGCTATTATGTGATTTCCCTCCCTATTTGTGAGTTCTTTGTTGAATTGATGCTTCAGTGCTTCACAGCCTTGTGCTGTGATTCTATACTTCTCATATACTCAATGCTTTGGAAATTGGTCCCCTGAAAATAAAAGAACAAACAGAAATGTTGCAAATAAACAGGCAAGGGGGAATGGAGTGAGCTCAGAAAATGGCGCCATGGAGAAAGTTCAGGGAAGCAAAGAAGTGTGGGAAATATAGTCAATAGATTGCACAGCTGAAGACATTGTCAGAACATTTCAGCCAGAGAATCGTTTTAGAAGTGGATTCATTTAAAACATTTTGAGGCTGGAAATAAACGTTTGGAAGTAAAAACAATGTGGAACTCCATGGAGGAGACATTTTATTTCCTGCCTCAAAATGTTTTAAAAGGTTTGTGTGTAATGGCCATCATTTGCTGTGAATATGTACATTTGTGCGGGTGTATCTCTCTCGCTCTCTAATGTGCAGGAGTCCTTGTGTGTGTGTGTGAGAGAGTGTGTGTGTGTGTGGAGTGTAATTTAAATTCCAACTAGTGGGTGTCACCATACCAGCTCAAGAAACTGTTCAAATGGCTGGCAGCACTGCATCTTCTGAACCATGCAACGTTTTGTAGCATTCAGTAGATTTATACTGTGGAACCTAGCCTTGAAAGATGTGTTGGGGGGAAAAAAGATAACAAAAAACCTAAACCAATTAATAATGAAGGCTTCAGTTGTGTCAGAAGTAGGACATCTGTGAGAATCTTACTGGGCTTCCCAGGGTATTAAAGGTCTCAAGGGTAATCAAAAAGAAAAGTCGATTGCAGAGACTCTTAACTATTTTTTTCAGTGACCTAGAACATGGAGAATTGAGGTGGAAATCTCAGGGTTGGTCTTTAAATATACTTAAAATGAAGAGCTACAAAGGGTTAGAGCTACGGGACTCAAGTAACAAAAGGAAGTATAGGAGTTCACTCTTAAGGCAAACTAGGAATCAAGATTGCCACATGATTCACTCCATGGACAATGAGACAAAATACTAGGAGTAGAAACTATAAGTCTGCCAGTTTTTACTTAGAAGCAGTGACATCCTGGAATTTATCAAAGACGAATGGTAACTATGATCAAAGAAAATTGCTATGTAAGTCGAACAGTGTGAATCAATATTTTTCAGAATTTCTAATACTTGATGCTTCATTGACAGCAGATCACATAACTTGCCCAGCTTTCTCAAGGCTTCTAAGAACATAAGAACATAAGAACTAGCCTGCTGGATCAGACCAGAGTCCATCTAGTCCAGCACTCTGCTACTCACAGTAGCCCACCAGGTGCCTTTGGGAGCTCACATGCAGGAGGTGAAAGCAATGGCCTTCTGCTGCTGCTGCTGCTCCTGAGCACCTGGTCTGCTAAGGCATTTGCAATCTGAGATCAAGGCAGATCAAGATTGGTAGCCACAGATCGACTTCTCCTCCATAAATCTGTCCAAGCCCTTTTTAAAGCTATCCAGGTTAGTGGCCATCACCACCTCCTGTGGCAGGATATTCCAAACACCAATCACACGTTGTGTGAAGAAGTGTTTCCTCTTTTTCTCAGTTTTCTCAGAGTTTTGATGTTCCACTGCTTGGAGGGGTGAACAAAACTGTACATGCTGGTTTTTTTAAGGGCTTATTTTGTTCAAGAACCCCAAATTCTTCCTTCCTACTTTTGTAAAAAAATTTTTTTGGGTTTTGCTGACTCACTGCATTTGACTAAAATTCACCTGTCATTTTAATCATTTTGCACTGCTCCACCCTTAGCAGAAAGACTGTGTTAGGAAGGGCGTGCCCTAAAAACTAATACCTAGTGAGTGAACATTAGCCAATATTATGAATAATCAGTGTAACAAAAGAACTGTCTGTTAGTTGTAGGTTAGAAAAAGGGAACGTTCTTGTCTATATACTTGCTGCTGTTCAGAACATTCTAGAAGGACTGTGATTCCAATGTTTCCCTTATCAAAGACACCAACGAAAACCTAGCAACTTGAATAAGAACAGTTATTTTAAGTCCCACTTCTAATGAACACCTTTGTTAAATAACAGCATCCTGATTATTAGGGAACCCTGCTATGATCACATTCATGGGAGTTTTTTTTTTAACCAAAGGATATGACTGAGGAGAGCTAGGATTCAGATGCTTACTTTAAGGGCTTAGTACCCCAGTCAATAATAAGACTCAATAATGGCTTCAAGAGCTTTATTGAAACAGTGTCTGACCCACATGGGCAGGTAGCTGAGACTGAGGTTCCAGCTCCCTGGCTCCCAGTAGAAACCTTACAATTACAATCAGGTAACCCCCACCCTTGCATTCCCCATATCAGCATTAGAAAGGACAGTTGAAGACAGTTGCAGTAGAAGAGGAGAGATTGGGAGGAATCGATAAACTCTATTCACTACCTTGCTGCAAAACAGGAAAGCTGAACCTCTGACCTGGGGCAAGGCTGATGCAAGACCAGCCACCGAAGGACATCCCCAGGCATGTCTCAGGCGCTTTGGCAGGCCCAGAATGGCGGGGCCTGACACTTACTCTGCCATGAAGCTCCCTTGGGACAATCATACTCTCTCAGACTGACCTACCTGACAGAGTTGTTCTGAGGTAAAATGAGAGGCACCACGGTTATCATGCTGAGCTCTTTGGAAGAAAGACCAGTTAAAAATGTAATAAATAAAATTCCAAATTATGGCGCAGGGGGAAATAGAACATTCATATTGCTTTTAAAACATATTGCTTTTAAAACATGGCAGCTAATGTTTTCATTGTGAGGAGTTGACAGTGAAGAACAAAATATATGCTATAATTTTTTTTAAAGGGAAAAAAAAATACTAAAACGCATTCTTTAGACTCTAGTCCAGTCTGGAGAATAAAACTGGTGTGATTTCCCTCTCGAGAGAACAGGAAGGAGGTCTGATTTGGCTAGGCCCTATGCACTAGTGTAATTAACATTACAGTCATTCTAGGCCTGGTTTCAGTGGCTGGTGTCCCACTGATTCTCCAGGGGGGAAGAGCTTGATTTTTTGCAGCATTTATCAAGAGCATCAGGACTCTCTGAAAGAGGGATATTGCTCATGTCAACCTTTCCTTAAGATGGTGTAAAATGAACAGCAACAGTTTCTCCTCTGAGGCCCCTTTCTTGAGCTTCTTCCAGCCCATTATTGTATTAGTCACAACTAATCCTTGCTTGCCTACTGATGAGAAGGAGAGACAATAAAGGCAGGGTTCTGTGAGAACAAGGGTCATTAGTCACAACAGAATCTCATTCATCTAAGGAAGGCATGGAATTAAACGGAGATACTGAATGAATTGGGCAACTGTCTGGAGCAAAAACTTGGCATCCTGACTGAGGAAAGCAAAGAGTGCCTATAAAACAAGCAGCAGATATTGCTGCCTTGAGGCTTCCAAACTCTTTTTCACTTCATATATTTTCTCGCCGGTTCTAAGATTTTTTAGACTGATGGGGGTCGGGGGGGACGGGGAGGTATGTTATTTACTTGTACTGGGGATTGACTGGAAGATACCAGCAAGGGAGGAGCAGTGTCTGATGTCGGGTATTATATATGCATACAATTAAGAAAGGTTGCAGGAAGGGTTTTCAGTCATTTTTATGCTGAAAGATAGCATGTAATGGCAGCAGCGGCATCACTGAAAGGCGTCTTAAGCAGCTGTCGCAAGACCCATTATGTTTGCTTGCTCTGATGAGCCAATGAACAAAATTGTGTTTCAAATATAAGGGCTGGGAAATTGTTTTACACAATGGTAAACAGCACATCTAGTCTAATAGACTGTTTCTGGTGGCTGTTTCTGTGGCTCTAAGTATGTATGTATGTGACATCAAGCTGCAACCAACCTATGGCGATTTGAGTGAAGGCAAGTGAGAAGCAGAGGTGGTTTGCCATTGCCTTCCTCTGCAGAGTCTTCCTTGGAGATCTCTCTTCCAAATACCAATCCTGCTTAGCTTCCAAGTTGTGATAAGATTGGGCTATACCCATGGTGGTGAACCTTTGGCACTCCAGATGTTATGGACTGCAATTCTCGGTTTTGAACTTTCAATCCACTTTCAATGCACTTTGCAGGTGACTTTTATTGTGCGGAACAGCAAAATTCACTTGCAAACAATTGTGAAAGTGGAATTGAAAGTGCATTATTCTGCCTGTGCAGAAGAGGCCTCAGAGATGTAATTATTATTACTTCACCAAAACCTTTGGAAGTAGCTCTCGGTTCTGAACTTTGATGAGCCATGATTCAGGTGAAGCTTTGCTACTGAGGTGATTAACAAACAAAAATAACTTATCTATCACAAACCAGATATCATATGGGGATCTGTATTGGAATCATCCGATATAAAACTGACCTCCAGAAATTTGGCTGATAAGGATCAGGGCCATGCTTTAGGAGGTTTAACCCCCATGCTGTTTATGTGAGCAGAAGCCCCCAGTTTTAAGCCTGGGAGAGGAAGTGTTAAGATATTGCTTGAATGCAGATATGGTAAGAATTAATAGTTTCCATGCATTTGTTTATTTAAGACAAGGGTGTGTCAGACTCATTTGTTATGAGGACTGGATATGACATAAGTGTCACTTGCGGCCCATTTGGGGGGGGGGAGCTGAAAGAGCTTGGGGGTGCGGTGCAGCTTTATGCCAGTGTGTTTGCCCCTTCTGCTGCATAAGGGGCAACCCCACCAGTGCAGGGAGGAAATGTGTTGGCGTTCCGCCGTCCCTCAGCTCCCAGAAATGGTTGCTTCTCTGTAGCTACATTGGTGTATTTTTTGGGGGGCCATTCTTCAAAGCATTGAGTATACTCCTTGTATACTTGATGCTTCAGAGATTGTCCCCCACCCCCAATTAAAATAAAACTCAAGAGAAAGGCTGCAAATAAACAGGTGAGGGAGAGTGGAGCGAGCTCAGAAAATAGTGCCAGGGAGAAAGTTCAGGGAAACGGAGAAGCATGGGAAACACAGTCAATTGATCACACAGGAACTGAAGACATTTTGAAAATGTTTCAAATGGAGCATAGTTTTAAAAACGGATTAATTTAAAACATTTTAGCGTGCAAATAAAACATTTGGGGGCAAAAACAATGTGGAACACCATGCAGGAAATGTTTTTATTTTCTACCTAAAAACATTTTTTAAAGTTTGTGAGGAAATGGCCAGGGTCATTATTTCTTATGTATCAATGATATAAGAGGCAGCAGCTAGTGGAGGTGGCAGCCCCCAGCTGACTGTCTCTGTTAGGCTCCTGTGCTGTAGTACCTCAGGAAGCCTCTAGGTTGCCTTCCTCCTCATGGCTTTTCTCCTGGAGGAGTTGTGCCCGCCTTCTTAGTCAACCCTGCTGTTGGATGCTGTTTCTTAACCATGCAAGTTTGTTGCAGATCTTCAGTGTGCTGGGAGTCCTGACCTGGATAGCCCAGGCTAACCTGAACTCATCAGATTGCTGAAACTAACCAGGGTCAACCTTGGATAAGTGACCACCAAGGAAATCTGGACTTGCTGCATGGAGGCAGGCAATGGCAAACCACCTCTGTTCATCTCTTGCCTTGGGAACCCTGTAGGGTTGCCATAAATCAACTGTGATTTGGCAGCGTTTTCCACCACCAGTGTGTTGAAATGTGGCTGGAACTTTCAACCTAGCCATATTTAATTCCAGCTGGGATGCTGCTGCTGCGGAACGCCCACCTGCTCTCATCCCCAACATATATATTTTTTAAAATGACATCTAGAATGAAGAATACTATAAGGAAACAGCTTTACAGGAAACAACTTAATGGGCAGCATGGCACTTACAAATACTGATGAACCCTTCGAGTGCAGCAGTGAAGGCATAAGTGGTAGAAATGGAAAATGGTCAAATTCTGTCCCATACTTGTTTGCTCATGGGGGCATTTAAAATATGGCATATCTGCAGTAACACAACAAACACAGTAGGGCAAGTAACAGCTAGTGGATGAGGCCCCGCGGGGGTATTGTGTCTATGAAATAGAACCCTCTAGCATATGTCTGGCGTGCCAAACATAGCCCTCATTTTGATTTTGAGTTCAAATGTCTTTTTCTACATTCATCAAATCTCCAATTTAATATACTTCAAAGTTTTAACAGCAGGATATATATTTTTAAAAAGTGAGTAGTTAGACTGCTCACCAAACCTATCTTTGTGTTTGAAAGCGCATTGACATGGTTTCTGAAATGTCTGAGCTGCAAATGGCTGATCAGTCCAGATTTTCACATTTTAGCAGACACACGCTTCTATTGTAGCATTAAGGAAATCAATCGTTAGTGGACATCTCATTAAGCACTTCAACACAGGCCTGCTGTGACTATTTTGGATCACATACCCACAGTTCCAACTGACAGTTGAGATCCAATTAAATAGAAAATGTATCCTCATAAATGGTTGCTAGATGGCTTGAATTTTGTTCTTTTCTGTTGATCCCCCCCCCATTTCAATTAAGCGCTCATGAATATGAAAAACAGGCATTGTCCCAAAAATACATTCATCTGGATTTATTGAAAACATCGAAGTTAGTGACGTAGGATTAGAAACTAGAATCATTTTGGAAACTGCTTGGTTAGATTTTACCTTCTATTGAATGAGTTATTGATCAAGCAGCCTGTTCACTAAAGTTCAGGCAAGAATAAAGACCCATATTTGCAGATCCAGAATCACAGGCCAAGGCCTTGTCCCCCATAATTTCACATTTCCAAAAGCAACATTGTTCTGCAATTTCTGCAAGTATTCTGTCCTGCATGGTTTTAATATCCAAGATGTCATTTTTCCTTCTGGGACACAAAATGGGATAAACACAGGTTGGCTGTCACAAAGAATACTATAAGGACTTTATTTTAAGCTCTTATTGTCCATCATATTTGTGTTTGGGAAGATTTCCTCCAGGATACATTGCTTATGATGACGCAGAGATTTAATTTATTTATATCCTGCCTTTTCTCCAACATGCAACTCAAGTTGACTTATGTGGGGATCCCAGACTATTTCCCATCCAGGTGCATCCTTGCTTTTGCTTGGGGAAGGCTTGGTACTTCTACCCTTTATACCTTCCCCAGATTTGTGTGGTTGATCTCACTTATGCGATCCTTGTAGAGATATCTTCTAGGTCAGGGGTCTGCAACCTGTGGCTCATGTTCATGGATTACATGGCCAGTTGGCCATGCTGGCAGGGGCTGATGGGAATTGTAGCCCATGACCATCTGGAGAGCCGCAGGTGGCAGACCCCTGTTCTAGGTGGACACATTCGTGTGGTTTGCTTTGTTTACTTGCTGTCTTTGTGTTATAAGATAATGATGTAATTTTATCTGTGTGGAAATCTTCAGCACCGCAGTCAGGGTTCAGTCTTGGGAAGCATCTGCTACATTCTAAGCCCTAGAATCTAAAATCATATGGACTGTCTCAACATATATACGCAGAAACTTTGCTTTGTGTTACTTTTGCTCAGAGATGGACTGTGTGCGTGAATCTGCCAAATGAATACTCGGTGCTCTTGACATTGACGGTGCCTGTCAGAGAAGTTGGCCCCACCACAATAGTGATGAGGAATCAAATTGAAAAATTAATGTCTTGAATATAGAGATACACTTAGAGGAATTATGTTCACCATGGGAGAAAATGGCACCTCAGGGTGCTTTGTATCATGGTACAGAAGAGGATGTATGCTTGGAAGCCCGTTTCTCGCTTTGTGGATTGAAAAGAAGCATTTGTGATATTCTTAACTGAAACCACTATGGCTTGGATCCTATATCTTTTTTCCACTAGGACTTTCCCTGACCATTATGGGGGTGGTTCTTCATTATAGAGCACACATTCCTCAAGCACTAGGATTTGCTGCTGAGGTAAAACCAATGTCTTTCAAGGAGCTGAAAAGTGCCTAGCAGGAGAGGAGCATGCTCTGCAGCTGAATAAGAGCAGCCCAAGTGGAAACAAGTTCATGTATGCCAAGGCCTCTTGAACGTTGAGGAACCAAGCAATAAATCTGAGTACACTAAATTGCAAACTGCTTATATGTGCTTTGGACCGCAATAAATTGAAGCTAACAATTGCTGCAAAGTGCAGCTCCTGAATAGCTATTGTGGATCTTTGTATAATCTACCTTACACATCTATTGTCTGAGCTTGCAACCCATGTATTGTAACAAAGGAAAACAAGTCACTGGAATGAGTGCACATCAGAGAAGCTTGCCTCCACCAGTCCTGGCAATTTGTGGTATTATTTTTTCCAGTCTGGATCCTTGCATTGCAATGCTACCAGCATGTTTGTCCCTTCAGTATTCTTTGATGTTCCATGGTCAGCTTTTTTTATCTGCTATGCCCTTCAATTACTGACAGCAACTGCACACGGGTGCTCTAAGCAGAAATGCTCCATTTGTAAATCACCATACAATGATGAAGTGAACACAGCTACTGTGACCAAACCTTAATGAGATATGGTAGGGTGGTCCATTGACATTGATGGAGATTTCTGAACTTCTAGCTTAAGTAGCTTTGCAGTGTCTAAAAAGACTGCAGTATTATAAGTGGAAAAAAGTGTATACATGGAGAGAAGAGACCAGAAGGTTATTTTACTTTCACTGAACATAGGAGGCGCAGTTCTCACCTCGATTGCTACCATTTGTTTTATTATTTCCAAATATCCTTCTTGTATAAGCTGAAGATCCATTTATGTATCATTTATTCAAGTAGGTGCATTTATCCTCAGGAAAGACATGCAGAACAAATATGGAACACCGATCCTCACCTGACACATTTTCTTTGCTTTCATGCCGAAAAGGGAAAAAAAATTAATATAAAACAGGTCATCTGCAATTAAGCCCATAAAGATCAGAGGTGAGATAATGAGCTCATTTACATTAAATGCAGGATTTTGTTTTGAACTTTACAACATTAACTCAGAGAGAATTTGCCATTTCAACACAGCAATCTGAATTAATGACTTTAAATCAAAAGAAGCCCCTTATTCATCGACCGAAAATTAATCTCCAGACAGCAGTGCGATATGATTGCTGTTGTGGTCAAGTTTTTTACTTTGTGTCTGCTTGAAGAGAAGTTCAGAGATGGTCAGGTCACTGTTCACCTAACCATATGTTTTTATCATTAGCAGCTTGAATGACTCCGAGTAAATTGTATTTTAAGAGAGCCTTCTAAAACCGGGAAGAGGTTTTAGACCTGTAGTGGCACGGATGATGGTTGGCTTGCCAACCAGTTGAGACTGCTCAAAAAGCTATTTTTCTTTCCTCTGGTGCAGCATGAATGACTGCGCAATACAAACAAGGTTGTGTCCTAGAACAGAAAGATAAAGCTAAAGTGGCCAAGTCTGACTAATAGTCAGATATGTTTTTCCTGCTGTGCCACTGGTTCATAACCTTTCTGCTTTGATTTCCTGTTTATTGGCAAATCCACAGAGAGGGTTTATGTTGGGGCATTTAGAATGGAAAATATTGACTGCCCCAGTTTAATAACAATCATTAAAATATTACTTTTAAAATATCAGTATTATTTCACTGGCGTTTCTAGGTCAATGGCTGGTAAAGACCTTTCTCTGCCCCAAGGCCTTGATAATGTTCAACCAGATAGAATAATGTTCAACCAGATAGAATATTATTAGATTTGATAAAGGACAGTTTTATATGCTTACTAGCAGGCCCGGCCACGCGTTGCTGTGGCAATTATCCTTCTCATCACAGTCCGCACAGATGTCCATGCAGGTCCAATGATCCCCAGCATAGCCTTTTGAGGTGGTCAAATAGAATCCCTCTTTTCCTTTTCAAATCACATTGTTATATTGTGGTGTCTTTTCTTTAGTATAAGGAAACCCTTCCCATTCCACAACGGAACTGTCCAGAGTGTGAATCCCGCTGTCCATGAGGCTGGTTGACACGCACAGTCCTGGCTTGGGTAAGACAGAACTGGGGCAAGCAGGTTATCCCAGTCAGGCAGCAGAGGCAGGGTGGTGAGGCGGTCAGATCGAGGCCAGCTCCCTGGGTTCTTAAAGGGCCACGTGCAAAAGAAGTGGAGCCGGTAGTGTTGGTTCACCCCAATTCCGCAGATTTTCTTAGAAGAAAAAGGCAAACTCCAGCTTGCTTTTAGTAAAAGAGAGCTGTGGCGAATATGGGTGGGAAGTGGTTCGCCCCAATTCCACGAATTTTCTTAGAAGAAAAGTGTTGGTTTGCCCCAATTCCGTGGATTTTCTTAGAAGAAAAAGGCAAACTCCAGCTTGCTTTTAGTAAAAGAGAGCTGTGGCGAATATGGTTGGGAAGTGGGTAAGTGGTGGTTGGATGTGAGGGAGGGCAGAGTGAGGTGTGTGAGGATGAGCTGGATGTGGATGAGAGTATGTGAGTTGTGTGGTAGTAGTGGGTGAGGCACAGAGAGTGAAAGTTACCTGCATGTGTGTGTGTGTGGGGGGAGCCCCACCTGATGTCTCACACGGCAAAGTGTGTACGTGTTTCACTTCCACTCGTATTACTTACCAGTATTACCTATTTACTGTTTTCACTGCTCATCTCTGGACATCTGCGTGAACATTCTAAGGGCATCCCGAGCCCTCAGGCCACAGACAGGCTGCACGAACATTCTAAGGGTGACAGTTCAACACAGCCAGCTTCATGGCCTGGTGCGCCAGGAAAAATAAGTTTTACCTGGCTCAGGTATGGACTTTCAGTGATTTGAAGGTCCGATAACCTGCCCAGAACATGGAGGAACGTCCTGTGAAAATTTGGGGGCGATCCGTCCAGCAGCTTCTGAGGGAGACCATCAGGGACAAACACACGTTTAGATTTTTATATATATAGATGGTATAATTTCTCTAGTAGTTTGGGCACTTTCAGAAGACAAAAGTTAGTGAAAATGTAAGGGGAAAATCACCTTGTGGTGACTTGCCTATCTCAGAAAGGGTGACCTGAATTCTCCTGAGATTGTGACTACTGGAGAGAAAGGAATGTACTGTGAGAAAAGGTTTTAGAAAGTATTTGTTCAAAGAAGAGACGCTACCACAGTGGTCCGAAGCCTTGTAAGGTTTTTATTTCTCTTTGTAGACCAGACCATCCATCAAGCAATTAGCATCCTTGCTATGCTGTCCTAAGCAGAGTTATACCCTTCAAAACCAATTGGAGCCAAACAGCTTAGAAGGGTGTAACTCTGTTTAAGGATTACAGTTTCTTTGGCTCAGAGCTTTATGAAATCACTACACCTTGATCTAATGGAACAGCAAGTGTTTGATTTGTAGCTGCACTAAGATATTTTATCTCTAAAGTACCCCCAATAAGGACGATTGGGAAACTGCATTTGCACTTTGCAGACGGCCAATGCAAATGAAAGAGAGATAAATTGGGTATTTGCAGAGAATCCAAAGAGAGCTCAAGAAAGCTCCCCTGAGCAATTGTTCTATTCCTGTGCGCTGTCCATATTGCACTGAATTTAACCAGCCAAATAAACAAAGCATAATCTCGTTTGGTGCATACCTCCGTGCTGGCACTTGAGCAGCCCCTAATGTGCCAGCTGCTTCTTTGTTTGCTGCTGCTTGCTGTATCAATGGATTACACGTCACTCTCATTACTTGGTGAAAGGACAAAAAAGAACACTTGGGATGTGCAGATGGGGAAATGGTGTTGCATGGTAGGGAGAGTGGAAGATAAGAGGACCGGATGATGTCTGTGTTTGGAAGGTACATTCTTTTAAAAAAGGATCGGTACCCTTGGCTGCTGGTGAGTGCTGGGCATCCGATGTGAGCAGGCTACATCTAATTTTTACCTGCATTTGCATAACTAAAGGTCCCAGTGTTTTCCAACAGGTACAACCAAAACAAGAAGTTTTCTGTATGCTGTTCCTTAACTTTCATGTTCTTGATGACCTTTTTGCATAGCCCCCAGAGCAGCATGATTGCTCATACCTCCATGGTTGTTCCCATGAAATGTTTAATTTTATGTCTTCCACCCAAATGGTTAGGAAGATTCATGTAACGAAGTGCCATATTGATAACACGTGGCCATCAGAGATGTGCATTTCCAGAGTAATAGAGAGCCACAAAATATATTCTCACTGAGTGATTTATGGCTGAATGTGTGAACTGTTCATGCTGGGAAGAACATTGATTCAGATGATGTCAAAACAAAACAAAACAAAACCCCTTCCTTTCCTAGACCTAATTTCCTTTACCTAGTTTTCAATTTTTTTAGGTTCCTGGAGCCTTTAGTATGTAAGACTGTACATCTTCCATTAAAAAAAAAGACAATGATAACTCTCTTCTTGCACAAGTGGTTATCTCACATTGCACAGGGATGAATGAACATACTTCTGGTACAGAGTCAAGACTAGCATTGTCACCTTTATTTATTACATTTATATCCTACTTTTTCTCCACAGTCATTTATAGAGTTCCCAAACAGTCTTCAGGGAGACTGACCAAACTGAAGTCTGCTTAATCTAAGTATGTTTTCTGGGTCATATGCGCTAGAACCACAATAATGGTAAGCATGAAATGTGTTTTTGGGTTGGAACCAGTGATTCCCTTTCATTAAATACGGAATCTTATTTTGAAAGGAAAAAAAAACTTGTGTTGGAAGAAGTCTTGTCCAATGAAGGAGTTCTTTCTCCAATTGATTGATCTTCTCCAACAGAAGATCCCACCCAGCAGAAGGGAACCATTGGATCCAGTTCAACTTGTATCAGTGCTTTATGATGATCAACTTCAGTTCATCTTGACTTCATGTTTACATAGTATGTGTATGTGATAATTTATAGTCCCTCATTCTGTTTGCTTGGCATTGTGGCAGAATCTCCATGAGTGCTCATTTCCTGGAGACTTCTTTTGGCCGACCTATTCTTTCTCTGATTGCCATCAACATCTTTACTCCCTTCTTCCAACCATTTGGACTGACTATATCTAATGTTTTAGCTGAAGAGGGTTGTGATCACATTCCTACCAGCTCCTGATATCAGAAACAGGAAACACTTCTTCAGATCTGACCTAATTTCTCACTTCTCTGGAAGAAAACCCTCAAGTCTAATAAAAACTATTCTTTATCCTATTGATTTTAATAATTGCTTTCCAAGAATAGGTTTAAGGCTTAAAAAATTGGAGTGCAGTGGGAAGTATCACAGTTCCGTGCAAAAACTGAGCAATAGATTCATAATAGCAATGAAGGACTGTGAGTGTAAGGAGTGCGAACATTTAGGTGTTTGTCTTGTTTGATAACTGAGACTAGAACTACAGATCTCCTTTGTTCCATGATCTTTTTCACTGGTCTTTTGTTTTTACAACTGCAGTCATTAGGCCTGCTTTTTAAAGGGGAGATTCATTAGGGAAGATAGGCTCTTTAGCTTTTTCTCTGGTGCTGCTTCCCACTAAAGAAACCCCAAATGCTTGAGGGTTCCTGGATTCTTTCCCTAGAGGAGGTGACAGTGACTCAAGGTGGTGTTTTAGCAAGAAACCATCAGGAGAAGAAAAGCTGGAAAAATCTCCTTTCCTTTCATGCAGTTCTTCCTCTTGATAAAGCAGCCCGGTGGCTGAATTTAGAGAAGAAAATCTTCTTTTAAAATTATCTTAGAACTAAACATAATGTATAATTCCATCCTGAAGCTATGCAGTGTGCTTCTTGCTAATTCCTTATTGTTTAGCTGAATAGAGTTCAATAATAAATATCAGTCTACTCATAAATAAACCATGATGAGCAGACTATTTGTGAAATGCCTCTGAATCGTGCACTTCTGTTTGCTCATAGGTTACATTGACATTTTGAAGACATGCATGGAAAATGTGCACAACTGTGAATGCCCATGCAAAATATTGGACTTTAAAAACCAAAACAGTGCATTGTTTTCTTTGTTTGTCACTTGCTCCCTTTCCAGGCTGCGCCGTTTACTGCATATTATTTTGAGAAAAGATTATCTTAGTAGGTAATAGACAATAAAAAATGTAATTCATCCTAATAAGCATGAATGGTAACCCACATGCCTTGGACCTTTCCAGCCAGGCATAATTTATCCCCATCTTTGGCTGTGAAACAGTGTGGATCTTAACTGAGTCCCTGACAGATGGTTTAGGCTTCTTTCTTTTTTTTCCAGGACTCCATTTCCAATCATTTTGCCCATATTGCAAAATTGGCCTTGAAAAAGGGTAAAGAGTTGTTATGCTGCATTAACATCCCTCCTGAATTGCTCGCTGTGAAGGGCATGAGAAAAACCAAGGAAATCAAAAGAGGAATGCTTTTTAAAGTGTGCCTTTGAAAGTTACAAATGTTCAACACACTGATGATTGTAGATGATATCACCAATCTCAATTTACATTTGAATGCGGGCACGCTAAGGATAATATAATGAAAATACAAACACTCTCTGTCACCTTAGTTAATAGGCCATTCAGATGGTGCCTGTAATTCCCCCCTCCCTGAAAGAAGTGTTAAAATGTTGTAATTTGGGAAGACATCCTATAGCCTCAAAATCCTGCTGTTCAGCTCCACCGCGGGCTCTCAGATGAACAGAGATTTTCATGGAAGCTTTTAAGTTCTTTTTGGCCCTGCTACCTGCTCATAATGAAAGCGCTCCGATATCTGCATTCATTTTCCAAGGAACATGAATTGATCACATTCACTGTGCCCAAATTTTTCATTTTCTTTTGCAGCTTCAGCTGACTGACTTTTCTATATAAAAGTGCTGTTCTTTTCTTCTTGTCGCCTTTTAGTTTATGATCAAAATCAATGAGGACTGAAGCTTTCAACAGCCATCTATAAAATGCAATTACTGTATACAACACACAGTAAAACTCCTGTGGTGTATATGTTGAGACATAATTTATGCCACTTACCTTCAGAGTGGGTATTGATCTACCTCTCTGAATGTCTTACAAAAGGGCCCTTGAGTGTTACCTCAAGGAAATATGTGGTTATTGGGATTGATCTATAATTTGATTAATAATGAGCTATTGGCTGAACTCTGCTCTCCTTTGCATTGTTTTTTGTGACTTGACCTTATAACTTTGAGAGCCTGCATGGTGTAGTGGATTAGAGCGGCAGATTCTAACCTGGAAAACTGGGCTCGATTCCCCACTCCTCCACATGACCTCCACATGAAGCCTGCTGGGTTACCTTAGGCTACTCACAGTTCTCTCAGAACTCTCTCTGCCCCACCTACCTCACAAGGTGTCTGTTGTAGGGTGGGGAAGGTTTTGCAAGCAGCTTTGAGACTAATAAAAGGTAGAGAAAAAGCAGGGAATTAAACCAACTCTTCTTGTTTAGTTCAAGGATGTCATAGGCTGGGATGTCTGTTCTCACTGTTTCTGTCATGGTTGTGTGGTTACTGGTGGATACCAGAAGTACACTAATGGAGGAAGGATGCAGTATTGTGGAAATATTCCTTTTCTTACCACAAGTGGAGCCTAAGTTGGACATTGGGGTTGTATGCTATGTGACATTAGCAAGATCCCTTGATACATTCCCAGTTTCATGAAGCCAGAGTAACAGAGCTGTCCAAAGAAGGAAAAGGCTAAGCATAGGAAATCTCAGCCCACCTAATATTGTATTGTACTTGCAGCAGTGAAGTCTCTGATTGCCTGATCTGGTGGCTTGGAATATCCAGTTGTTAAGAGAACAAAGTAGTCTGCTAGCCAGTAACAGTGAGGAAAGGAAAAAGCACTCACTTGACTGAGAATAAAGCCGAAAATAAGATAGCAGAAAAGGGGGGAAAGTTCCGGGGAGTTAGGGATGCTACAGCAAACTTAGAGGTAAGCAAACTGAAAGAAGTGTACAGAGACTCTCTCTTATAACTTAGAAACACCTCTGCTGTCATTCACCTACTCACTCAGGCAGCAGAGATCTGAAAGTGGTCCAGAGTAGTCCATTGGTATTATAAAGATTTAATCCCTGCCCAGATAATGGCAATTCTGCCTGGGAGGAAATAATTGAAAGATGTTGTGGCTTGTGCATAATTACTCTTTGCATGGATGTACCCTATAGGGAATCCACCACACCCTTATAGTGGATTTCTGTTTTCACTATAATATTGCCACCTGGCAATCATAAAGGGGCAGCAAAGACCAAGATTCAGTTGGGGAAGGTCTGCATTTTTCAAACTAACTGGTAACTTCTTTGGCCACAAAGTTTATGGTTCCATATTCATATTTTGGTTCATGGAAACACAGATCCTTCACTGTAGGTCTCTTACAGCCCAATCCAGAGCCAGTGCTGCTTTGGTGCCAGCCCGCTGCCTCCAAGAGGGCTTCTTGGCACAGAGCAGAAGCAAAAAACAGAAAAAGCCTCCTTACTGCAGAAAAGCTTTTCTTTGGGTAAGCCCCTGTTGCTGGTATTCTGGCAGGCAAAGGCCAGGTAGAAGCTGACTAATGTCTGGTTGTTGTGGGTTTTCCGGGCTGTGTGGCCATTGTCTGGTAGATCTTGCTCCTAACGTTTCACCTGCATCTGTGGCCGGCATCTTCAGAGGTGTATCACAGAGGGAAGTCTGTTACACACTGTTGCCGGTATGTCTATAATTTCCCTTGTTCATAGTCTTGCATCAACAATAACAATGTTATCAATATAGTCTGGAGCAAGAGGATGGGTGCCTTTAGCATGCATGTTTATTATATACGATTGTTGAGAAACAATCATTAATTATGCTGAGATACAGTTGAACCTGAATATCTTTAACTTTGCCAGACCATTGGCCCTTTCACACTGTAATCTTGATCAGAGTTGTGTGTGAAAAGTGCCATCAATTCACAGCTGACTTATGGTTTTCAAGGCAAGAGACATTCAGAGGTGGTTTGCCATTGCCTCTATCTATCTATCTATCTATCTATCTATCTATCTATCTATCTATCTATCTATCTATCTATCTATCTATCTATCTATCTATCTATCTATCTATCTATCTATCTATCTATCTATCTATCTATCTATCTATCTATCTATCTATCTATCTATCTATCTATCTACCTATCTACCTATCTACCTGCCTGCCTGCCTGCCTGCCTGCCTGCCTGCCTGCCTGCCTGCCTGCCTGTCGGTCGGTCGGTCGGTCGGTCGGTCGAATCTGCTAGTATTAACTAGATCAGCGGGATAGCAGATGTGCATATTAAAGATTCCAAATGATACTTGCAGTCATCATGAGCAAATTGGCCCTAGAACCTTCTTTATTACAATGATGACAATATTGAGGTTCTAGTGTGAAAAACTGGTGGTGTTAGAGGGGAAGTGGAACCTTTTGAAATTCCATTCAGGGAAAAATTACTGAGCAGTGAAAACATTTTATTTGCAAAGAACAAACCTCCATTACTTGATCTCTGAGTATCCAGTCTTAGGTAAATTCTTCAAATAAAAGACTGCAGGGCAAAGTCACTAAGCTGACAGTTTCCATTTCAGAGTCCATATACCCAGGGACTCTACACAACTGATGGTAATTTGCTGTATTGTGTGGGAAAACGCTGTGTATTAAAACGAGTGAGGGTCTCTGGGAGGCTAATTCACTTTGGTTATGAGTCTATGGAGTCGGTTAAGCTTTACCCCTTACACAATTATGGCTTACACTTCAGTCTTGTTTTGAAGGTAATGCTTCTTTTGGGATTACAAATTAATTGCCTCTTCTGAGCACATTACCAATGGCCAGTGTTACAGTGTGGTCAAAAGTGCAATAAAATAACATGGATTGGAAATAGAATGGCTCGCCTGGTGGACTTAAATGCAGCAGGCAATGGGGCCCTTTTCTCTGCTCAAGAAGAATGGACCTTTCTAATTCATGATCATCAGAGAAGTTTGAAAAATTTCTTGTAAGGATTTTGCGCAGTAATTAGGCTGCTCAAGATCAATATATCATAGAGCTGTTAATGGATAGAAGGAAAGGAAGGCAAGTAGTTAGGCTGGTTTGCAAGGATTAGCTGTGCTAATACGAAGTGTAAAGAACAGGTTGAAAATTTAGGAGTTTTGTTTTTAGGAGTTTTAGGAGTTTTGTTTAGGAGTTTTGTTTTTGACTGTTTTTTAAACTATTGTTGTAAACAGCCTTGAACTATCAAGAAATAAAATAAAAGGTGAAAATAGATTTGAAAGTTTCATTTCAAAAATGTAAGCTTCACTACCTCATAATAGAGAGCTAGTCTTATGTAGTGGGTAAGAGTGGAAAGACTCTAATCGAGAGAACTGGATTTGATTCCACACTCTTCACATGAAACCTCCTGGGTGACCTTGGGCCAGTCACAGTTCACTCAGAGCTAAGGTTGCCAAGTTCCTCCTGGGCACTGGCAGGATCTTCATGTGGGCGGGACTGGAGGTGGTGATCTGTGCAAATAGTGCAATGATGTCACTTCTGACTTTACTCTGGAAACACCAGCAATGCTCCGGGATACTCTAGTACAGGGGTAGGGAACCTGTGGCTCGAGAGCCGCACGCGGCTCTTCTGCCCTTGCACTGTGGCTCCACGAGCCGAGCCGCCGGCCCCATCCTTGCCCGCCCTGCAGGCAGCAGGGCGGGCGCACCAACTGCCCACGGTCAGCCGCGGGTTTCTGCCCCTCCTGCTGGAGCCGGGCGGCACATTCTCCTGGTGGTCGGCAAGGCTGAGCCGCCAGCTCATCTCTGCCCGCTCTGCAGGCAGCAGGGCGTTACGCACCAACTGCCCACGGTCATTACCGCTCGCGGGTTTCTTCCCCGGGTTGAGCTGGCTACATTCCTGGTGGTGGTCGCGGCATTGTCGCCAGCTTCATCTCTTGCCCGCCTGCAGGCAGCAGGGTATGATCCATGCGCTTCTCAGAATGAGCGGAGTAAAAGGTAAAACCCCTATATATATAGTGTTATCTTTATTTTAAATGTCAAAAATTATTTGCGACTCCAAGTGTTTTCTTTCCGTGGAAAACGGGTCCAAATGGCTCTTTGAGTGTTAAAGGTTCCCTACCCCGCTCTAGTACCATTCTCTAAAAACTCTATTGTTTTCATATAGGCCGTTTCTGCATAAAGGCGGAAACGGCCGGGTCGGCGTTTCCGACGCCGACCCGACGACGCTGGGACCGTCCGCACAGACGGTCCTGGGAACAGCCGGGCAGCTGGCGTCACGGAGCTGCCCCGGTTGACCAGGCTGGCTCCGCCGAGGCCTGGAGGATTATGCCCCGGTTCTGGGCGCTGCCTACTCCAGCTGGCGGTCCCCAGGCTCGCATTTACTGAGGCCCGGGACAAGGTAAGTGCTGGGGAGTCGCCGTGAAGCTGCTGCCGTTCGCTCGGCAGCGGCTTCACGGCGGCGTTTTCCCAAAAAGAGCACTGAGAAGTTGCAGCTGCGCCCGTAGTGATTGCGGCCTGGGAGACGGGCTGCTTACCGTCTCCAGGCCGCCATTTAATGCCTGTGCGGAAACGGCCATAGTTTTCTTGGGAGAGCTCTAGAGCATCCCTGTCATGATACTGGCACTTTTAGGTTATGCCTGGAAGTGACATCATCATCCTGTGTATTTCAGTGTCATGTGTGTGTGTGTGGGGTGGGGTGGGGGTGGAAATGGCACCTGGCCACATCCGGCTGGGTCAGTCAGCCTCCCACAGTGTCCTCTGCTCTCCACTGCACTACAGTATCTTAGATGTCCTAGCATCATAAGCTTTGCTGGTAAGATGAGTTGTTACCTTAGGGGCAAAGCCATGCTGAACTACATTTCCCAGGAGACTTTGCGAGCCCAAACTCCTGCAACGAGCCCAAACACCTGTGGGGCTCTCAAGGTCTCCTGGGAACTGTAGTTCCCACCAGGCTGCTTTTTCTAAGGTAGCAGTAAACTCTTACCAGCAAACTCAAACTAAGGTAAGTGGGAGGGCATGGGGGGGGGGAAGGGGGAGGGGCATGAGGCCATTTTCCCCTCCACATGACCCCAATGGCGTGGGCCCAGGGCGCAGCACCCCCCTGTCCCATTGCATCTCTGCCTATGGTGCATTTGCATTGCTGCCCCCTTCAGCTGCCCTTTTTCCTCCTGCTGACCTGTTGAAGGTCCACAGGCAGCCCAATTAATTGGCTGTCAATTGCCCACCAGGCAAATGGCAACCCTTTGCAGAGCTCTCTCATCTCACACAGAAGCAGGCAATGGCAAACCCGCTCCAAGCATCTCTTGTCTTGAAAACCCTACAGTGTTATCATGTCATTTGATTAGATGTGTGTCTAATGTGAGGCCACACACATGCACACATCATAATAGTTTTTAAGGTGTGTTGTACAATGCGCATTAACCTAGGCTGTGACAGTCTCTCAAGTTTTAAATTTTTGGATTTTAAAATATTTTTAACAGGTGGGAAGATAATACCTGAGCCTAGTGGTTGGAATCAAGCACATGATAAAATCTGGGATGATTAGTAGGCTGTTCCTGAAGGACCAGATCTCCTCACCCTATTTGTTTTATTATGGACAAACATGGATGAATTTTATCAGTGGATTCTGTATATTCATAGATAAATCTGTTGTGTTTAGAACCTGCATGGTTGCATTGCTTGTTTTCATCCCATCACCACTGTTGCAATGATACCCATCTTGCATCTGTTTCGGTACAGGTTTTATTGTTATAGCTTCTGATTAAAATAATGAATAAACACTGTTAGTTGGATCCAATTATGGCCTTCTGCTAAACTGTATCCACTAAATTCTTCCTACTCAGTTTTCCTATGTTGCAGAACGTTTTCATCAGAGGAAATCTTGGCATAGGGAATTTACAGGATCCATCAGTGGAAGGCAGCGCTGGCCCCAGCGTTTTGAGCACCCCTCTCAGGGGCAGCCAAGTTGCTCCCTGCAGTGGGAAGGCCGAAAGAGGACAGTTGTTCCTCCCATGCTGTGGGATTCAAAAGAAGACTGGAAGACAGTACCTGCTCTCCTTTCCCCCACTGCTCACTTCCTTGCACTCCCCCCACCCCACGAGGCACATGGCTAGGGGAAGAAGATAAAGGCAGGGAGAAAGAAGGCTGGTCTCCCCTGATGGATGGAAGCAGCAGTCTTCCTGCCATTCAGCCATAAGGCCCAGGTCAGTTCATTTGTCCATCTACGTTTAGGGGTGTGGAGCATCTGCCACTGCTTCTTTTTAATCAGAGATGCCAGTGATAGAACCTAGGACTTTCTGTGGGCTAAACATGCTCTCCCTGTTCGTTATAGTTCATATTAGGAGATGAATGTGTGAACCTGCTGATGAATCCCATCATTATAACCTGGAGGTCTAGGAGAAATTGTAAGGGGGGGGGGGGTATAGGTAATCTTTTATGTTTTGTTGCTTTTATGGCAGTTGTGAAGGAACAGACTCGCTAGTTTTCTCAGAACTTGGGAGGTTAAAACCCCCCTCAGCCTTCTCCGCTCTCCACTCAATGCTGCCACCCCTTTCCCGTATTCTCAGGGCGCATCAAACCTCAGTGAGTGGTAACTGCTGCCACGAGCAGATCTGAGAGTATTTCTTGCTAGAAGGTTTTGCATATCTAGCACTCTGTATCTGTGTTGTCATTTGCTGTTTCGGCCAAATTACCCTGTCTTCTGCTTTGCTCATGTTAGCTAGCATGGAAATGACCTGTGGCACCTTTGCAACTTCAAGCTATCATATTCAAGGGATTGTGAGCTCACTCAATGCCCATCCCATTTAGCATTCTTTGGATATCAAGACGGCATAGGTGGGGTGTGTATACAGAGGCCAGGCTTAGAACATTCAAAATATAAGAAAGATGAATAAACAAAAAAAAGAGAATTTGATTTGTTCAAGCTTCAGACTGAGCAAGGGTACAAAGAAAAAGTGAAAACACACAATGCTACACTTGGCACTTATCCTCAACGATGTTTAATTAGGATTAAGTTGAAGTTGAAGCATTTAAAAGTCCATTGTTACCTTAGTTCTTGAGCTGGGACTTTTTGCCATTGTCCACGGCTGGAGAGGGGGGAAACTGTGCCTGGGGCACGCGTGTGCCCTGTGCCCCTGCCATGCCCCTGCCCGCCCACAGAATGCCCTGGAACACCCTCACCATGCCCTCTCCATGCCCCCGCACTGGCATGCACCTGGTGCTTTGCCCCTCCATCCCTTTGGTGCTTCACCACTGCCATTGTCCCTCACCATGTGGACAAGGCAGAATTCTTAGGTAAAGAGTTAGTCCTTCAAGGCATATGCCCATCCAAATTGAAAAACAAGACAGAACAGCTCTTCTTCTTCTTGTGTTGAGAATTTATAATCTCCCCTTGAGAATATCTCCCCCTCTGGGATCATTCCTGGTCTTCCTGCTTCAAGAGGAAGAAATTACTCTGTAGCTATTTAGTTTTTGCAATCTCTGTCTCCAGTTGGGTCTATCTAGCAGTATGTTAGATAGCAACTTTCTTGTTTTTACTTCAGCCAGAGGCATTTGAATCTGTAAGCACTGAAGTACTTTGATGGCTCAGCCCTTCTTCCTGCCAGCTGCAAACTTGCAGATGGGTTGCAACTCATAGAAAATGTCATCTCAGTGGTTGAATTACTGGGATGAATTCTAGGGTGAGGAGGATTAACCACCACCTATTTGATGTAGTGTTGAAACCAGAAATGACAAAAATGCTGCCAAATCTCTAATACAATTGTAGGACACCACTCTCATCTGGTAAGAATCTTTTTTTTAAAGTGACATTTATTTTTTAAAAATAACTGCAAACAAAGATTCAGAACTGAGTACTATAAACTCAGCACTCACAAAAGTAGGATTTTGCTTGGCTCAGATGTACATTTGTTGGTGCATCAACATAAAAGTACATATGCTTGCATATGAAATATAACCTATACTTACTGCCTTAAGTAACTGGGAAATTGGTCTAAAATTACCACAGGAAGAGAGAAAAGACAGTAGATTGCTTTTGAAGATGAAAATATGCTAAAGGCGAAAATCATTAGAAATCTCTCAGAAGGCCCAACGTGTCTCAAGGAAGAATTGTTCTGGTGACTCTGAGGGCACCTTTTGACATTTGCTCTTTCTTTGTACAAGCACCTGTCAGCTCATGTGTGTTTTTTAATTCTGTCAGCCAAGCATGTTTACTGCCCTTGAATCACACAATTCACCTCTTTACAATTGTCTGTCAGTATTGTTCTACCGAGGTGATATGACATAATTTGCCATTCTCTTGCCCTTTAACAGCTGAAGCCTTGTTCAAAATGAACCCATGTCCATGCAACTTCTTGTTCTTAGTTTGAACAACAGCATGATATGTGTAGAATATTAGATGGCAGACAAACGGAAGCTTATAGCCTGCATATTGGTTTTACATCCAAAATTAGCTTTAGGTCTTACGATCAGGGTCAATATGGTATGTGTTTAAACTTGGAAAAAGTAATGATGTCCAATTGCAGGGCTTCATCAGTTATTTCCTCTATGCTTCAGAAGTCATACAATTGCTGATTAGAAGCACTTCTACTATGGGGTAGCTCATTGGTTCTACATACATTATGACTTACTAAGAGCAAACAGATGGGTCTATGTACAGTGCATGGATGCCGAAGCCACAGTTCTTTTGGTCAGAAAAGAACCACTGCTGCATTTGAGGCCTTGTGTTCCATAGTACACGTTCATCTAAGAAATCTATACTTTGACTTAAAAGGAGTTAAGAGCTGCCAAGATGTCCAAAAATTATATGCAGGTTTCAGACCAAAGAATATTTTGGAAACTTGGAGCTAAGCCAGGGCAAAGGCTACACAAGAGGTCAGGCACTAATGCCACTGCTCAAGAAATAAAATCCTGTGTGATTGGCCTGTCATACCCATTATTTGACAGCTGCCAAACTAGATCCCAGAGTGACCAATCTGGTTGAATTCTTTTGAAGGAGATGACAGATAAATGTCCTGAGGAATACCGTCATGGCAGACTGCCAATTGCGAGAGCATGAGAAAACCAAATGGCTGTTTTTTTCAGAAATAGAGGCAGTGACAGCAAAATCCTAATCTCTGCACTGACAACAGGTTTATCTGTGATTTCTCAAGGCTTGGATTTAAATGAAGGAATAATCTGAGAGATTTTCAGGAAATCTAAAGGAAAGTTGTACTCTTCCAAGTTCATTGACTTCAATAGGAGGGTATAACTCTGTTACTGTGTACTGAAAACCACCCATTCTAAACTTCAAGTGAGATCTAGAGACAGTGGCTAGATGCCAGCTCAGGGTCTGTTTCATCAGCTCTCAGCCTGCCAGCATGGCCAATTGGCCATGCTGACTGGGGCTGATGGGAATTGTAGTTCCTGAACATCTGGAGAGCCGCAGGTTCCCTACCCCTGATCTAGAGAAACAGAAGCTAGATTGTGAAAGGTTGACATTCAATTTAACAACATGGTAACAGCACTGTAATGTCTATGACATGATATCAGTGCCATCCTAAACTAAATTAACATCCTTGTTGGTTTGGAAGGGTATATCGGTTGGAAACGTATAACTCTGTTTAGGGTGACACTGAAAATGCTTAGTAGTCAATGTTCTAATTGAAGGTGCCCACATAGGTGACCATGTACTCCTTCAGAAATGTCTAATCCATTAATGGTTTTTGACAATGGCATCTGAAGAAATATCTAGTCCTACATGTAGCCACTCATCAGTAAAAAAAATGCATAGAAATTAAAATTACATTTTAAAATTCTATTAAAAAGTTTAAAAAAAACTATCACGTGTCCTTGCCTTTACGGGACAGGTCGGTGGTTACCAGATAGCTTTTTCCATGATGGTGCCCTATTTGTGAAACACCCATTGCTCACCCAGCACCCAGGTTGATGAGCTTTAGGTGAAGAAATTATTCATCCAGGCTTTTGGGTTGACCTCCAAAACCAACCAGTTTTTACAAACACTGGGGCTTTTGAACTGATTGCTATTAACTGCTGCTTAGGTGTGACCTGTAAGGATCTTACAGTCCAATCTTATGAATATTCTACTCAAAACCAATCCACGAAATCAATGGGCTTAGACTCTGCACAGGATGACACCACTGAGGTCTATATTTCTGTTAATTATTTACTTATTTATCTAAAACACTTTAATGCTGCCTTTCCGCCCAACTTTGGGTCCCCAGGACAGTAAACCACAAAAACATGAAGAAAACACATAAATTACATAATTTTTTTTTAAAAAACAATTAAAATAGAACACATGAACACACAAATAGGTGGGGTTGCCAGCTCTGAGTCAGGAAATACTTACAGATTTTAGGGGTAGATCCTGAGGATGACAGTGTTTGACAGGGGAAGGACATCCATGGGGTATAATGCCATAGGGTCCCCTTTCCACAGAGTCCATTTTCTCCAGGTGAACTGATCTCTGTTGCCTGGAGATCAGTTGTAATCCCAGGAGATCTCCAGCTACCACCTGGAGGTTTGCATCCATATGTATGGGAGGAATGGCCTGTGAGAATCAGAGAGGAAATGCCAGATGAAGCAAAGAAGTCTTCACCTGCTGGTGAAAGACAATAATGAAAGAGAAGGGAATGTCATACTTTTAGTGACATGACTGGGCAGTCCCTTTCCTGCTAGATCGAAACCCCACTGAAAAGGCAGCTTATCTCAGTCCTTAGAAAAATCTGGTGTCCTCCAGCAAGCTGAAACTAAATAAACGAGGCTTTGTGAACTGGCAATTATACATCTGAATGAAAGAGGGCTGATAGCCTTTGACCTCGCGTAGCCTCGATGGCAGTTGAGGGCCCTCAAAAATGACAAGCCAAGACCTGTTGTTGTAGTAATCAAGTACATGTAGGATGGGTAAACCTTGCGCCCCAGAACTCATTTATTTCACACACTACAGCACTGAAAATAAGAGCCAAGGGAAAGCAAGTGCAGGTCTGGATGATTTTAGATCCAGTGTTTATGTGAACGTGCTTGTCCAGGTGACCCTGCCTTTGTACAGAAATAGAGCATTCACAAAGTTTATTGCAGCTGAAGATCTTGGCACTTGTCCCTCCCCCTTTCAACATGTGGAACTGAGACCATTAAGCAGATATTAAAAGAACAAAACCCAGCAGGCAGGTAGCACCGTATATTTTGCTTGAGAGCTCCTTTTCCTGGATCCTCTTGAGTCACCACAATCAGAAAGCAGCTGGTATGCTTTCTCTACAATAAGGATTCTGGAGTGGTTTCCTCCTGGCTGTATCAATCTCCAACCAGCAATAAAAACCAAGGCAAATGGCAAGTCTATTTGCATTTTCAAGCACAGCATCGGCCTGATCTGCTGGAACAGGGATCACAGAGACAAAGTGTTCATTGGGTCTCTCCAATAAATGCTTTGTTTATTAGATTCTTTGTTCAATGGTATTAAACAAGAAAAGAAGGGGGATAAATGCATTTCAAGTATGGATGATTTTAAGTTTCTCATTCCTGCTGTTTTGACCTGAAAATTTCCATTTCAGTTTTGCATGTGCAAATCAAAACGATGCTTCTGTAGTTTGTGCTGTTTCCTTGCACTGAGTTTTCCTTATGAAAGATGTCAATAAGTAAACCAGTGTTATGCATAAGCTGAGAGACAACATGATGTAGTGGTTAAGAGCAGTGGACTTAGATCTGGAGAAACAAGTTTGATTCCCTTCTCCTCCACATGAAGTCTGCTGTGTGACCTTGGACTAATCTAAGCTCTCTTAGAACTTTCCCAAACCATGCAAAAACGGGCAGTGGCAAACCACCTCTGAATATGTCTTGAAAATCCTGTGAGCTCTGACTTATTGGCACTTTCTACCACATATGTAAATTATATAATTGATTAATTGACTTTGTATGTATAAAGTGTATATATGTACCTTAGCCAGTGGTTGGGCCTGGCGGGACGAGGGGGGAAGGAGGAAGGGCATGGCTGGGTCTGGGCGCAACGTTGGCTACCCTATTGGGCCATTGGTGTGCTCTCCAGAGAGATGGAGAACACACCCACAGCGCATCAGGCCAGCTGACCGACGAGCATAGGTCTTGTCCCGGGTGGCGCACACACATCGTGCCCAGGCCCAGCCATGCCCCTCCTCCTTCCCAGAAGTGTGGGGGTGATTTTCTACCCGCACATGATGCAACGGGGGCCACTTGGGGCAAATGTCCCCACATGTCCCCATTGCATCCACCCCTGTGCTGACAGGACCATCAAAAACATGACAACCATCAAAGACATGATAACAATACAATATATATTCCAAGAGTGTCAAGTTTTGCTCAGTGCTCAGACTTCTCAACCTCAGACCCTGACACTCTACTTCTTCCACCACCAAAGCTGTGGATAGTAGAAGGTAATTGTAGGGGTTTCAGGCGCCAGATTTGTGCAGCATCCCAGAATTGTTCTAGCTGAGGGGGTCAAGTGAAATCCAAGAGTCAGTCGAATGCTGTTGCTCAGTATAAAGTGTCCAATCTTCTGCACTCTTTCTGACGGGGCAGTTTTACTGAGGAAGTTTTTTCTTGCTTCACAGGGCTCCATGTTCTTCCCTAGGCTCTGAGCACCTGAGCTAGGTAAACCAGGAAGGGTTTAAAATGATAAAACACTGAAAGGATTTCTGGACTGGCAGAACTGTCTACAGAAAGGATTAAGCTCGTGTGACTCCAGCTTCTGGCTTGGAAAATTGTCAAAGCTCTGAAGGATTTTACACACCAGGACCTCAGAACTTGACAGTATTACTGGGGATACATTGACAGGTGGCGAAGAGTACTCAAGCCAAACAAAGACATCTGCTGTTGATGTCAATATTACAACAGTTAGTCCGTAACCAATAAAGGACAAGACAGGAAATGCTGTTAACAAGAAAAGGGAAGTATTGGTAATCTGTGTAAAATATGATGGTAAAATAGGAAGGGTTTCCAGTAGAGGCTTTAGTTAGCGGGCGTCAGCATATAATTTATATACAATGAACTGAAAAGCATATCAGTTGGATTTTTATGGTCTATTGTACTGAGAATGTTTCAAAGCATGACTTTGAAACATAGTGGAATACCATAAATCAGTCTGACTCTAAACACACAAACACCGCCCCGCAAGCATCAATATAATACATGCACACACACCCACACCCACACCCATCAACATAACTAATTCTCAACATGGCCAAATTTGTGAATACTTAACTCTGCAAATTAGAGTCAGGAACGGGCAAGACAGCTCTTTCTGCAAATTTGAGGAAAGCCTCAGATCTGCAGAAAAATCTGACAGCTAAAACAAACAGGAGGTATTGCAGGAAGATGATTAAACCCCAAATAATGGAAGCAGCGCCTGTAAATTTAAGAAGCAAAATCCTACTGTGACCATTACTAGACAAGCTAACTGGGAAATATTTGAAGGTTTTGGGACTGGAGCCAAAGGAGGGCAGAGTTGAAGGAGGTGGGACGATCTAAACAGGGCATAATGCCATAGAGCCCACCTTCCCAAACAACCATTTTCTCCAGGTGCTGCTTGGAGATCAGTTGTAATAGTGGGAGATCTCCAGCTGCCACCTGGAGGTTGACATCCCTAAGATGAAGTTTTGGGTTTTGTCAGTAAAAGGAAGGGGAAGGGAGTGGGTGTTCGGTACACCCCAGCCTAGCTGAAGCGAGTCATAACAATCCTCATTGGAATTAATTGAACAAGTTTATCACAACTTACTTGAGCCACGTTGCTGTCAGTGTGACTGTTGTCACAATTCACTTTAACTGGAACTAACTTGTTGCAAACAATGCAAAGTGTTGCTACTGAGGAGGCAAACTTGATAGGTGTTGCTCTGCATTTGTGTGAAGCAGTGTCCACATAGTCCAGACTGACTAGCTCTATTAGCTGAAATAAGCCAAGATTTTCCAAGGGGAGCACGTTATTCCCTTTATAACATCAAAAAAAGATATTATGGTAGAGCTGCCAGGTATCTACTCAGGAACTCAGATGCATCGAAAAACATTTGAGTCCATTGGGACAAATTGGGGGACGTGTTGCAAGAATGAAACACAAGGACTTCTGTGAGGCTGCAGATGGTTTGGTTTGATGACCATTATGTCGTTTGCATTCTAATCAGAAGCAAGGATACAATGAAGCAGTGAGTGAGAAAGAGTACGTGATGTCATGATAATCAAGCAATTAAAAGACTGTACAACTTTCATATAGATTATGATGATAGCTAGAAAAAAAAGAGAGTACTTCCATTTTATTTCGTATGATCTGACTCCAGTGGAAAACATTGTATTTTAGGTTACATACAGCCCCATCCAAAGCCAGAGATTGTGGGACGTGGTGCTGCTGCAGTGCCACCCGGCCACCTTCAAGAGGGTGGCGTAAATCTGAGGACTGGGGTACAGCGCTTCTGGCCCTAAACTCTTGGAAAGAGCTGACTAATGTCACTCCACCCCCAGGAACACCCCCACCCTCCCCCTATGCTGGGGTCCAATCAGTGCAGTGCAGCTCTGCCAATCAGTGTGGCGCAGCTCTGCCACAGCCTGGATTTCTGCATTTTGTGGTGTGGGGCTGAAGGATGGGCAGCTGCTGGTGCGTCTGCCACCTCCACCAGGATAAGTGCCTCAGGGAGGGCAAATGCGCTGGTGCGTGGCTGCACCACTCCCTAAATTCCTTTTGGTCTCCCCATTGGATAGGACTGAGAAGGAGATATTAACTCATAAAAATCGTCCCTTGATGTTGTCATCTAATTATCAACATGAACATGCGAACCTTCCTTTGACAGCCAGTGTGGTGCAGTAGTTACCAGCAGGTGGGCTCTAATCTGGAGAACTGGGTTTGATTCCCCATTTTTCCATAGGAGTGGTGGAATCTTATCTGGTGAACCGGATTAGTCTCCGCATTCCTAAATTCCTGCTGAGTGTCCTTGGGCTAGTCACAGTTCTTTGGAACTCTCTCAGCCCCACCTACCTCACAAGGTGTCTGTTGTGGGGAGATGAAGGGAAAGGAGTTTGTGGGCCCCTTTGAGTCACCCTACGGAAAAGGAAGAGGGGTGGTAGTCTTCTTCTTTAATACAGATAATATGCAATTTGTAAAAGCATGCCAGGTGCCAGGGGAAGGAACTATTTGAAAAGGGCGGCGGGAGGGGGGGGGGAGATCTCCCTTTTGAAAAAATTCTTACATTACAAAAAAAGAATCCCTATTAGGGTCAAGTCCTTATCTGGGGAGAAAAACAACAACCCAGAAGTGCTGGTGATACTTTACAGGTCTCTCGGATCAACAGTGCTAAAGGGAGATGTCACTATGTCAGCTGAATAGATTTATGATCAGGCTGCTCCTCTGTTAAATGAGGAAGGATATAGTTAACTAGCTGACATCTAAATTACTGGGCATTAGAGATCACTTTGCAGGATGAATGGATGCAGCATCTGAGAGACAGCTCTGTATCAATCATACTCAGTTCACATTTCTGAGTTCTCTCCACAGCCATGACAGCTACAGATTTGCTTTTAAAAAAATAAACAAAAGCTGAGACTCTGGAGAACAAGATAGCCGCTTTTGAGAAGTGCCAGTGTGCTATCCTCTATGCAAATGTCCAACTTGAAAGGAGAAAGAATATTGCTATTGCAGAGCAAGGAGCAAGATCAATAGGACAGAAAATGGCTACTTTGTATCCCGGCTCAGCTAGCCTATCAGTGGGATGCAAAAGGAGATTCATTTTCTGATACTCTGCAAAAATGTTACCATCTGCCAACACTGAGAGAAACAGAGAAAGGGGATGGAGAGTTCCTTAAGACATTTCAGAGCTGAAACCTGTAACTGAAGAATAAGAATTCCCTGTTGCTTTGGCGGAGTGGGAGGGGGGAATTAAGCACTTGCTTGCTGTGGCTAGCTTGGTGTGATTTCTGCTTACTGCAAAAAAAAAAACAAACACAAATTATTCTGCATCAGGGTTGTGAAAAATACACATTTCTCTTGTGCGTAAACAAAAATTCTTAAAAGATTGTTTCAGATATGGGTGTGAATTCAGACTTGTTCGCTACCACAGAAGCCACCTATTTTTTGTCTGTCTGTCTGTCTGTCTGTCTGTCTGTCTGTCTGTCTGTCTGTCTGTCTGTCCTCAATTTTTAGACTGCTCCCCCCTCCTGTTTATACGGGTTCGGAGCAATTTACAGCATATTTTAAAATATCAAAGTAGTCATAAAATTATCATATTTTTTAAAATCACAATTGCACCTTAAAAATAAAATCCAGTGGGATGAGATGGTCTAATTTAACTCATAATGTTAAATCATACATATCCATAAAAGAAAATGGGAAGGGACAAAGGTAGAAGGGAAGTCAGCTAATTATGGGCAGAAATGACTGCTGTTCTCAACCATAGGCCTGGCAGAATAGCTTCCTCTTACAGGCCCTGTGAAACTGTGAAAGATCCCCCATGGCCTGGTTTCATTTGACAAAGCATTCCACCAGGCTGGGGCCAGAGCTGAAAAGGCTCTGGCTTAGGTTGAGGACAGCTGGATAGGGACTTGCTCTTGTGGCTCTGGTAGCATTAAGAAACTGAGGGCAGAACGATACACTACATTATAATGTGCAGCTGCTGTCAAAAATAGCAGCCACATGGTTAATTCTTCCTCTGGCTCATGGCTTTGTGGTGGAGCATCGACTTGGCATGCAGAAGGTCTCAAGCTCAATCCCCAATGCCTTCTTTTTAAAAAGTATCAGGAAATAGTGATGTAAAAGACTCCTGCCAAAGGGTGTACAGTGGTTCTCAACCTTCCTAATGCTGCGACCCTTTAATACAGTTCCTCATGTTGTGGTGACCCCCTAACCCTAACATTTATCCATTTTATGCTGGAGAGAAAATAGTACTATCAAATCATTCAGCTACTGCTTTGAGAGGCAGCCAGCCACATGATTTAATAAATGTTAACATTATCCGGGGTGACTACAGGATAAGGAAATGATTATTTGGATATTTAGGATCTTTTTTTCCTTACTTTAAATAGGCCTGGACTTTTAATTTCCCTCTCAGTCATTCAAACAAATCTGAGGTTGAAATAAGAACTATTGCCCCAGAGAACCAACTCTTCAGATTGTATGTGGGTAAATCATCCCTTAAGCTTGACGTAACATCTCTCAGCATCTGATCAGTGACTAAAAGGTGTACAAAATTCTAACTCAGAATGGATAAATAAGATGTGCTCACTGCCAATTTTAACTCATAGGTAGGACAATATTTCGTGTTTTCTTCTATGCCCATAACCAGATACAGACCATTTAGAGAATAAAATCTATTTGCCTGAGTCACTTCTCATCGATACTGTGACAGCAGATAAATGGGCTGAATGATGGAAAGATGGTGACCCAGAGGACTAGTTCAGACAGTGCGTTCTGTGTAGCCAAGGGGGATTTCCTCTGATGGCATTTTATTACTGTGCAGCAGATTTTCACATAGGGAAGTGGTTATATCTTTCCTTTGCCCTCCCCTGGGATGATAGGAAAATCTTGCAAAATCATTAAAAATTGCCACCAGAAATTGCCTTCTGTACTGTTTCAGAAATTTGGATGAAACCCTGCTATATTTGGACCTGGGACATATTTCCTCAGCATATGCTGACATTTTGTACGCATGGTTATTACATTTCCAAAGTGTAATGTTTTCTAACATAGGACATCTGTGCTGATAGACAATGTTTGTGAAGTGTAAACATAAATTTAATTGAATGCACAATAAATATAGCCAAACAGCAAGACATTTTCACATTAAAAATGAGTCATAGCCATGCTGACCCACCTAACTCAATTAGCTACTATTTCCAAGACACTCTCAACATTCATCTCGGTAACCACACAAATGCAGTTCTTACAGTCACTGGAGTCCTTGTAGTCTGCATTTTAGTATAGCTCATGTGCTGTTGAAGGGCTTGAGAGTTACCACCATTCTACCATGCAGTATCATCAGCACTGCCTGCTTTAACCAACCAACCAGCCCTTCTACAAATTATGGCACCAATGGAAAATACAGACCTCAATATAATTTAGAACAATGGAATTCTGAAGTCAAAAGTTGTTCTGAGTATTTGGTCCTCTGATTTGATTTCCCACCGAAGCTTCAGAGACTGTCAGGCCCTTTCTGCACGGACCAATAAACTTGAGCTAAGCATGGGATAAAACTCATGTTGGGGGGGGGGGGGACTTTGCATGGATATCACTCCTAATGTGAGTCCAGTCAGCATCCCTCCCCTGGTTTGTTCAAGAATCACACTATCTGCGATTCTTTAGTTGTAACGCGGATTGCAGCTGCTCGCTGAACGAACAATTGTCCTGGAAAGCAATTACTTTTGGATTTTTAAAGGTCCTCCCTGTGCAGCGATGCAACATGGGAGGTGAGGTTTTTTTTAAAGACACACCTCTGTGCGAAGGCATGATGGCAGCCTGCACTTCTTCCACAGGCTCCAGTCACTGCCTGCATGGAAGCATGCAAAAGGACAGGAGGGAGGCCGGGTTCCTTTATCCCGCCTGCAACCTGCTCTCCCAGTGCTGTGCAGAAAGGCTCTCAAAGATGCGCCTATGAAATTGGGCTCTTGGAAAGACAGGGTGGATTGATTCTTTTATACCCATGTCTGGTTATTATAGTTGATGTCAAAATTCTCCCTGAGATTAGAATACCACTTTCACAATTGTTTGCAAGTGGATTTTTCTATTCCGCACAGTAAATCCAGCTTCAAAGTGCATTGAAAGTGGATTGAAAGTGCATTATTCTGCAAGTGTGGAAGGGCCCTGTGTGCACTTGGGGTTTCTTCTTCAGAATAACTATTAGCTGTTTGATCTCTTGATTCTTGGCTTTGTGGATTCTAAATTTATAATGGTGTATGCATGGGAAATCTAAATCAGTAGATGCCTATTTTGAAACTTTTCTGACAAGAAAAAGCTTTGTATACGGGAATATTATGCTTCTTTCTTTACCTGCGCTTTGGGCATTACATTTTATTCATGTGCTTCTGTTTGGTGTTCTGCTGTTCTCAATGTAGTGAAACTTGATATCTTGTCTTATGAGTTTGAAATCATTTATTAAAACAAATCAGATAAAATACCAGTGGGCCTGATATCACACAACTAAAATTAATGGGGAATTTAATTCTCAATGCAGTGTGGGGACAGATTGCATGTAGTGAGTACATAATTTGAAATGTAATTTTTAAAAAAACAATTAGTGTTAGTTTTAATTCTACATAAATGCCTTTCCTAATTTCATTGGTTAAGAGTTTCACTGGGAAACTCAGTCCCAAGGCATGTTGATAAGTCATTGTTTGTAGTCAAATTCTGTTTGACTAGAAGTGACATATAGTGATTGCAGTAAACACAACAAATACAGGAATCTTCAAATCACAAGGATAAGAATAGTACAGCAAGCCATCAGGAAATATATTGAAAATCTCTCTTTGAACTGTATCCTGTGAAATTCTTTACCCACTGAGAAGATGAATCAAGAGTAGCTAGGAGGGTCCAATGTTTAAAGCCTGAGAACAGCTTGATGGACACATCTAATAAAAGAGATCACACAACCCCCCCGCCCATGAAGATTTGGGACCAACAGCCACAGCACTGAATTACAGAGTAGGAGGGTAATTAATATTCTGACTGTTTTCTCATTGGCTCAAGTTTTTCGTCCTCCTAAAAGTAAAATGAAACCTTTTCTATCCTTTCTTGTCATGGCTGCATGCATCTCCAAACTGAAACAGACTGATCCTAATTACATTTTTCCTGGTGTTGCATGTGACATTTTTGGACTGGTTCAGATTTCTGACGAGGGGTTTAGTATGTGTATATTGTGTATACACTTCAAACTTTACTGGTGAATTTTGGCTTCTGAAAATGAATGTGGTTTTCCAGTCTTGACATTATTTGTATTTTCAAAGCTTCATTGGAAAGTGGGAAGAAGAAGAATAATTTTTAAAAGTACTGTGTCAAACTGTTTATAATATCCAAATCCAGCTGCTTTCTACTTTCTCTTCATCCCTCCTGATCACACTTCTTCATGGGTGTAATCAGGACTGGATTGTGTTATCCTTATTGTATTATTTGTGTTGGTTTACATACTAATTGTATTGGTTGATGTTTTATAGGTTCTTCCTTCCTTAGTTGGTTACAGAGTGGTGAATGGGATGTTATTAGAGCACTAGGAGATGTTGTTATATTGTAGCTTTAATGTACTATGAATTTTAGATTGTTTTCATATTCCAATTTGTTAGCCCCCCTGAGCCTACCCCTGTCAGGAAAGGGTGGGATAAAAGTCAGACAGACAATTCATTAAAAGTTCATGGAGGTCAACATAGTTTATTCTGTCATTTAAAAGTGCAATTGATTATATACACATATAAAAAGAAAAATAGGGTGTATAATATATGGAGGGGACCTCCTTTTGTACTCCCCACCCCTCAACAAAAATGTAGATCTGGCTCGGGGACAATGTTTGATGCTGCACCTATCCTCTGTGTCCCCCTCCCAATTCTGTGGACAGGCTGCAAGTTCCTATTTGTATACATATGGAATGAGATGTATTCCTTTGTGGGGCTTTTAAATAGAAAACAGTATAAAATCCAATCTGGTGGTATATTTCAGAACAATCAAATTGAAAAAAATGAGCAACCCTCATAGCATTCTTTATCAAATAATTGCTTTACAAGTCATGAACATTACACTGTAAAATGGTTCCCATATGGTGAAACTCCACGTATCATTTTTCGATCTCTGTACTACCAGAGTAAATATGGTTCCAAATCCGACAACTTCTTATGCATAGCAGAGCCATGTGGAAGTGATTATTGGTAATCTGCATGCAGCTGTGTGATCATCTGAAAGTGAGCCACTCCATTAACTGGGATTAGTGAGGGTGCACCCATGGTTGGATCCAATCTAAATTTTCCAACAGAGGAATGGAATTTCCTGCCTTTCCCTACTGCCATAGTCCACTGATCTCCTCAGAATGAGGCTGCTGAGAAGGTTGAGGACCCCAAGGAAGGCCTGAAGCAGGAAAGCTTGTTTTAATGTTTGTGACAGTTTGCTGCCTTGTGGAATTTAAGTTGAGTGGGAAGGTGGCAAACAAAAATGTTTTCAATAAATAAATTGCCAATTTAGTTTGGGTTCCACCCCATAGTTTGGAGTTGGTTTAATAAACACAGTCTGAACTGTGATTCTGCATGCCATGAACACAGGCATCTTGATTTAATTCTGGCTTATTTCCTGGCACTGCCCTCACTGCTGTGCATGCTGGGGTACCATCTGGGTCTCTGTGGGAGATGGCAGGAGAAAAACCAAAGGCAATGAAGTGAAGTCAGCATTTGTCAGGGCAAACCAGGATTTGAATGATTGCAAGCCAAATCGTGGCATTACATGTGAACCATAGTTAAAATAAACCACTGTTATGTCTGTCCATCCAGAATAACAGAAAGATTTTTCAGTTTTCCCCCCAGCATGTCTGATGAACAGTTTTATAGATTTTTGATAGCCAACCAATTTGTTTGTGATTCTGAAGACTTTGGTATAAGCAGAAAGCACAATTTCTGGGCCTGGTGCTCAGTGCTAGAAGTAGAAATTCTAGCCCTATTAAAATTGCTCAGGGACCCCAATCAAAGTCAGGGAATGCATGGATTCTGGGGATATCTTCAAAACACTTCCATATTATAGATGTAGAAATGTTATTAAAACCCATCATTGAATGGATTATTGTACAGGCTTCACTCCACTTTTGCTCCAGGGAACTGAAGCCAGCATATATGGATCACCTCTCTTCTATTTTATCCTCACCTGCGATCACCCACTCAAGTTTCCTGGCAAGCAGAGAATGTAATCCCAGGTATTCCTGGTCCTTTTCAAACACTTTATCCTTTGCATTACAATATGCCTTCAGATCACGTCAATGTGATCTGCATACAAAACATGTGTCCACAAGGAGGAACATAACCCTGCCCTTCCAGGTCATGGGATAAGAAGGAAAAAAGTGGCTGATTCTATTTATCCCCTTCACTCCAAACATGTGATCAGTGTTCAGAGCTTGTCCCCATCAGTTGAAACACACCTGTGTTGTGTAGGGCCTTGTGTATATCACATGTTACACCAAATTCTGGACTGGCCTACACGATAAAACCCAGTGAAACATTTCCACTGGTATCCATGGTCTTTATTGCTGATTACAAAAGCCTACTTTGCCTGTCTCACAAAAGTCAAAGAGGCAGAAGGCAGAAATACAATAATGCCTTATCTTACTTCTTTGTTTAACGTTAACTATTGAAGAGCCTACAGCCTACTCTGTTACAATGCCCTTTTGTCTAACTATACCAACGGGATTTATAATAAAGTACCAACTGAGGGTAGAATTTGCAGTTGTCAAATAGGAGGTGTTGAAAACTCAGAACATATATTATTTGAATGCTCATACTATTATGAGATATGTTGGATGCTTCTGTCCTTTGACCAGACAAACTCTCCTTTGGCTAAGAAAGAAAAGGTTAAAATACTGTTATCAGATACCAATAAAAATCTAATGTATTCTGTTGCCAAGTTTGCCTGGATATCTAGTAAAATCAGGAAGGCCCGACAGAGGTCTACTGGCTCTGTCAGCTAATCCTTATTATTAATTATTATTAGACTGACATTCTACTCATTATCTTGAGCTGATGTTTTGAGTTCCTGAGGCCTATTATCTGCATTTTGCTAACTGTTTTAATCTGTATATTTGTAATATCAGTAAATTTTATGATTTTAATGCTTTTGGATCTTGCTGGTCAATGACTGTAAATAAATTATGTATGTACAATAAAATAATAATAGAAAAGCTTACAGCAATCCACGTAAAGCTAACAAACAGCAGGTATCAATATACTTCCTCAGAAAGATTTTTCCAAAACACCATGATGAGACTGTGAAGGTTGGAGGACAGGTAGTGAACTGCTCTATGAGATGCGTTGTTGAATAGGAATTGATTAGAAGGGCGTAATACATTTATGGGATTATAAAAGCAGATGCAGAACTTCATGTATGTGAGCTCCAGGTCGTCAAAAGTAATCACCAGCACCTTGAACTGAATCCAAAAGCAAATGGTAGCCAGTGAAGCTGTCCTAAAACTGGTGTGTTATGTGGAAAATGGCTAGCTTCTCCTGGAAATGAAGTGACTGCAATCTGAACTAATTTAAGCTTTTTAATCATCTCAAGGGAAGCTCAAGACAAGGTACATTGTAGTGGTCCAACCTGGTAGCATGGTCATGAGAACAAATTAATAAGTACGAACCAGATATAGTTGAAAAGGGAATTTCTAGCAATTATGATAACCTGTCTATCTAACAACAAGGCTGGGACTAGAAGCACTCCCAGCTTCTTTATTTGATCAATCAACAATAAGACAACCCCCACCAGAAGGCAGAAATACAGCCCCCTCCAGATATTTTTGTTCTTCATGACCAGAACTGGTTCCACATGGGGATATGAAATGGCACCCTTACCCTGGCAGCGATAGCAAGGAGGATTGAGCAAGGATGGAGATGGCATCTGCACACCGCTTATCCCGTCCCTCTTCTTCCTCTCCATTGCATTGATTGACACATATGTGCAGAAGCACAATAAAAATCTTGCCAGAACTGCACCCTTCCAACAGCTGGGCAATATTCTCTTCTCAACAGCTGATCGACAGCTCACAAAGGAGCCGCTGCTCAGCTGCTAAAACAAGTCAAAAGCTGAAGTAGGAGAACAAAACAGAGCTTAATGTTGCCATTTTGAAGGCTGCATTTAGCTCCACCCTTTCCATGGATTGGTTGCAGGCATAGCCTCAATGTGTCAGTTCCATATTAATTTAGAGGAGCTTGGAGGGAAAACCTTGATAGGCTCGCATACAGTCCCCAGAAGGAATGTGGCATAACATAGAAGTACTGGCAAAAAAAAGTACTGGCAAACTATAACCCTTTCCGCACACAGGTGGAAACGATCCTCCACCAGTGGAGGCTCGGGGACCGTTCGCATGCTAGCATGTGAGTGGGCCCCACTAACCCCCCCCCCCGCCAGAGAGGTGGCTCCGCACGGAGTCGCCTCTTGGTCAGCCCCCTCCACTCACCATCATGTCCAGCATCACCCTGAAGGGCTGCAGGGACCTACCCCTGCAGCCCTCCAGGGCGATATTGGACATAACGGTGAGCGGAGGCAACAGGGGGAAGTAGCGTCTTCCCAGCGGTGCGGTTCACACAGTGCCGATGGGAAGACACTGCTTTGCAAAAACCTTGCTTGTTTTGCGAGGTTAAAAGCAGCAGCTTCACGCTGCTTTTGGGCAGCCAGGACGGCGCTGCTGCAATGCAGCAGCACCTCCTGTGCAAACAGCAGCCCAGGGATAGTGTTTTTGCCGTCCCTGGGCCGCTGAACATCGCTCGTGCGGAAAGGGCCTATGTTTCAGTTGGGGAGAATTCCTTGTAGGCAGCAGTCCAGCCTCACTTCTGTTTCATCTTGAATCAGCTTGTTATCCCTCAGCTACCTAAGGGCTCAGGTACATCATGACTGTGACTTATAATGATATGTTCCTTTGGGGGATTCAACTAAGAAACCTCTTTGTCATTCAGTTCAACTCCAAGTGCTGTGAGGGGTCAGAAGGACTTCAGCCTTCCCTGTTTTTGCTAGCAGAATGACAGCTTTTTTCATGCTCCATGAGTCTTTAGTCACATGGTTTCAAGACACATGAAGCCCCCCCCCCCCCATGCCATTTCCATAGAAAAAAGATTGTGGGAGGGAAGGCTGAGCTCCTCCTCCTTCTTGCAACACATGGAGTGACACTAAGTAATTGATCGCTCTCTAAGGGTGAGTCCCACAAAGGTATGTGTGCCAACCAGGTTGGGGGATTCCTGACCCAATTTGCATCATGTGTAGCTGGACCCTGAAAGTGATTTAGGGTATCAATTGTAGCTTCTGGAGTCTCAGATGAGAAAACATAAATCTGAGTATCATCATATTGATGATAGCCAATCCCAGTCCCTTGAATGATATCATATGGTGATTTAATATATACAGTAAAAGTATGTGTGTGGTCAATAAAGTTGCTTCCAACTCCTGCTAATCCCATGAATTAATGTCCTCCAAAATGTTCTACCGTGAGCAGACTTGCTCAGGTCTTGCAAACTGGGAGCCATGGTTTCCTTTATAGAGTCAATTCATTTCATATTGGGACTTCCTTTTTTTCTGCTGCCTTCAACTTTTCCTAACATTATTGTCCTCTCATAATATGATCAAAGTATGATAGCCTCAGTTTAGTCATTTTATCTTCTAGGGAAAGTTGAGGCTTGATTTGATCTAGAACCCACTGATGGAGATCCACAGTATTTATAAAACTTTCTTTCATCACCAATATTTAAAAGTATAGAGGAAATAATTGAACCATGAGGAACCCCATAAGACTTCCAACCATGAGGAACCCCATAAAGCTTCCAAGACTTTACTGCCAAACAAGATTCTTTGAGACTTGTTGGCCAAAAAATAATGGAACCAATGGAGCACAGTGCTTTTAATGTTCACCCTGCTTTCTAAACTTGCACCTTTGTATTATACTAGCAAGCTGTAGAATTGTTTACATGCTTGCAAACACTAATGCACTAAGAATTTATGGATGAGCCACTGCTCAAGTGAATGGCTCTTGAAGTAGAATATATCTCTCTCGTTTACCACCCTAATCAATAGCTTAATTAATGGTCTGTTTTGTAAAAATAAAAAACCTCTTGCAGTTCTATATTATCGATTATTTTCATAATTAAAACACAACCAATTGTAAATATCAACAATTTCAGATCCGATGACTTCATTAACGTGTTGCAGAGAACATTCACCTACATTTTAAATACCATTTTTCTTGCTTAATCCTTGGCGGCAAAGCAAACTGGCAGCATTTAACATGATTATGTCAATCTCTCCCACAAGGTAGCTCCCAGCCAAGGAAGCTGACGTGAAGAGTCAATACGCCTGGGCTAATTACATTGATGGAGAAAAAGTTACTTTTCTTTGTGCATGATAAATGCTTCCCAAAAGGTTGTTTTGCACACTCTCTGATTTTACCCCAAAAGATTACCCTGAAAGGTCAGGAATCTTTGATGCAATTTAATTACAATAATGTTTACTATACAAGCCTCATTATCTGATATCTGATCAAGCAAGGGTACATCTATATATCTCTGAGTAATTGGATCAGAATCCTATTTCTAAAGGAGTCTGTGCCTTAGGTGTCTATGATCCCATGATACTAATGTGGTGTGGTTGCTGTTTCTGTTTAGCCAGATGCTCAGCTGATAAACTTGGTACAAAGTTTGTACATGGGAACCATCTGGGAAAAGGCAATGATGTCCCTCATTTGCTTCTCCTAACTGCACGGTTCTACTGGGTGAGTGTATGCCTGCATACCTAAAGTGCTATCATTAAAAAGTCTCCTTAGAATCCTACTCAGATGCACTCATTGGGGCTTACTCTAAAAAAAAAACATTCTTAGAATTGCACTATTAAGTCACAAGTCCCACAAAATAAATCTCAACCCTTCAGTGTGCATTTATGATTAATATGTATAGATATGTTGATATTTTGCAGGTGTAGTAAATATTTCATCCTTTCATCCTTCAGTCCATTCAGAGGTCACTATGGAATGTAACATAGAGCACTAAAAGAATCACATTGAGATTAATCTCTTGATCAAAACTTTACATATTTTTAAAAAAAGTGTTTTGGGTTGTTAGTTCCCCTTTAGAACTAGCTCCCATAATCTACATTATTCGTAGGCTGATTACTCACTGCAGCCTGTTACCCGTCCTCCCCCTACTCTGGCATGAAAAGTTGCACAAGAAGCAAGATTAGATCAAGATCAGACAGTATTAACAAACAAACATTGTATCATCCTTAACTTGAAGTTCAGTGAACCAAAATGTCTTCATCGGGCATCCGACCACCTATAGAAATGGTGCCATGTTAATGTTTTGGGAGAAGATAGCCCAAAAATATGGTCCCACCATGGAAAAATCCCTTTCTTGATTCTATCATGTGATTTGTCTCAACAGTCACTAAGGATGCAGTTTTGCAGAGGATGTAATGTAGAACTTGGTGTACCCCTATATACCGCACGAGCTTCCTTGCAACACTTTCTGGCAGCTGAAAAAGTTCTGTGGAAATTGCTGCAAAACTGCTGTGCCGTGTCCTCTGCAAAACTGCTTGAGGACGTGCAGTGACTGAGGATGATTTGGGCTGCTTTGTATGCAGGCAATTGTGACCATGTGAACCATCTCTATCTACAGCGTCATGCAATTTGAGTGTTTTTCCTCGTATTATTAGAAAAGATGGAAGTAATCTTTACAAAAATAATCATGAATCTTATACACAAAGATGGGATTACTGCTTTCTTAGAAGCATCCATATGGTCATAAGTGAGCTTTGGAGGAAAACTAATTTTCCCTTGTCTCTTCGGATGAGAAATCCTAAGGATTGTGATGAAGTAAAAATGGAGGTTGACTCAACAAATTCAGAGAAGGAGTTCGTAAAACCTGAGCCATTCCCATTGGTTCAAATTCATGACATAGAAGATATGCAGTGCCATCCTGAGCAATGTATCACCCTTCTAACCCATTGACTTCAATGGACTCAGTAGGGTATAACTCTGCTCAGCATGGCACTGACAGAGAGCTTAATCTCTTGCTAAATACTTTTAATTTTTTGTTTTAGAAAATCCAGCTAGATTGTCGATTCAGAATATGCTGTAGTGGAAAGTGCAATCAAGCCACAGCTGACTTATGGTGACCCTGTAGGGTTTTCAAGGCAAGCAATGTTCAGAGTTAGTTTGCCATTGACTGCCTCCTTGTGAGCTGAGAGAGTTCTGAGAGAACAGTGACTGGTCCAAGGTCACCCAGCAGGCTTCATGTGGAGGAGTGGGGAATCGAACCCAGTTCTCCAGACTAGAGTCTGCCAGTCTTAACCTCTATACCATGCTGGTTCTCTTCAGAACATGCTGTTTAGTCCCCCCCCCCTTTTCCTGCTTCTGTGAAATCAAGAAAGACATGTTGGTTGCATGCTTATTTTTATTTTGTAGTTGTTCTTTAAAAACTTAATATAAAGTCCTAGTTTGTTAACAAGTGAGGGAAATGAAATAAGCTAACTGCATTGGTATGAAAATATGTGAAAGGTATTTCAAAACTAAATTATATGATTATAGCACCTGGCTTCCATTTCCATTTCATATCTTGGGAATGGAAGCTCTGCTTTCTTTTGCTGCAGGGATTAAGCAGAAATGACAAAGGGTTCACTCGATGTCTGCAATTGGCTCCCATTCTTAGATTGGTGATATTTGTCTAATATCAAACTGTGCCCATCTTGAAATATGAGAATGGGAAATGTCAGCAGCTATATATTTTCTCATGGCCAAAAGACACACGCACACAAAAACACTCCCCCCCCCCACTTTTCTTGTAAATTTACTTTCTTTTAAAAAAGGAGAAAAGGAACATTACCAAATTTCTCCAGAAGACCCCCATCTTTAAAAGTAAGGGAGTGTGGCTTCATATTTTCAATTTTCAATTGCTTTAATAATTTGCTACATGTACACTTTGGGACTGAACAGAGAAACAGCTAGATGATTCTTGGCTACAAAAATACTCCCCATCAGGAGGTTTGATGAGTTATAGCTTGATGTTGACATAAACAAACACAATTGATGTATTTATTTATTATATTTATACCCCACCTATATACCGGATCTCTAGGTGGCTAGAGAGGAGTAGTAGTTGATTTTTACTGGGCAAAAGAAGTTGCCCGATAATGCACCAGTTGTGGCTAAATATAAAGAATATGTCCTAAGATTTAATATAGAGAAGTCATATAGAGCTTATCACTTGTATTAGTAGCTGCCAGCAGGGCTGTGGATCTGCATGCAGAGTAGCACAGAACTTCTAGGGAGCAGAGCAGGAAGGAAACTACTTGGCAGCAGTGGATGGGATGGGGGTGGGGTCAAAGTTGTTCCATTGCTTCAAAGACAGATTTCTTGAGCAGTGACAGTTCACCAATAAAAGTCACTAGGGAAAAATAAAAAGTCTGGCAACCTTCCTCTGTTTGGGGAAGAAGCCTTTTAAAGAGCTATCTGTGTTGCCTAATGAGCCAGGAATCAAAACCTTGGATCGCATTACTGTTATGATTCCTTATCCCACTAGAATCTCTTATCAAAATGTGGCCTCGTTAAGTTCAATTGCACATTTAAAACGTGTTGAACTAACTAAGAAATAATGAAATATCATTATTTGGAAGTTTTATTTCAGTTGGGCTATCAAACTTCAGCAGAGAGAAATTTTATAGCTTTCATGTGCAAACTCTCAGAGAGACGTCTACGCTGCACCCTCAAATGAAGGGGAGAAGCATCCACAGCTGCAGGAAAAACAAAAAGAAAGGCAAACCTCAACGGAGTGCTCCAAAAGGAAACTTAATGTTGTGCAAAGCACAATGCATTTTGATTTTAAAAAATAGCATCTTCTGCAAGGGCGAAAAACTTATGTGACTGTCACTTATAAAGCAGCTCACTCAGATTATTTGCCCAATAATCTTCTCAGATAAGTCAGATAGCAACATGTCAGGATATTTCCTCTTGAAGGTCATTTTTGGATTTAATGTTTTTGGGTTACATTCAATACTCCTTTTGGAGAACAATTTCAAACTCATTGGATAACCTTGTCAGTCATAGAATCAGAGTTGGAAGAGACCACACGGGCCACCAAGTCCAACCCCCTGCCATGCAGAAATATACAATCAAAGCACTCCTGACATATGGTCATCCAGCCTCTGTTTAAAAACCTTCAAAGAAGGAGACTGCACCCCACTCTGAGGGGGTTTATTCCACTGTGAAATAGGAGGTTCTTCCTAATGTTTAGATGAAATCTCCTTTCCTGCACCTTGAATCCATTACTTCTTGTCCTAGTCTCTAGAGCAGCAGAAAACAAACTTGCTCCTTCAACATGAAATATTGTCAAATATTTAAACATGGCTATCATGTCATCCCTTAACCTTATCTTCTCCAAACCTAGCTCCCTAAGTCTTTCCTTGTAGGGCACAGATTTCAGACCTTTTACCATTTTGGTCACCCTCCTCTGAACCTGTTCCAGCTTGTCAATATCCGTCTTGAATTACAGTGCCCAGAACTGGACACAGTATTCCAGGTGAGATCTAACCAATGCAGAATAGAGAGATACTATTACGTCCCTTGATCTAGACACTATACTCCTATTGACGCGGCCCAAAATTGCATTGGGTTTCTTGGCTGCTGCATCACAATGCTGACTCATGTTCAGTTTGTGATCTAGTAAGACTCCCAGAACCCTTTCACATGTACTGTTGTCAAGCCAGGTGTCCCCCATTTTATATATGTGCATTTCATTTTTTTCTGCTTCTGTGTAGTATCTTACATTTATCTCTGTTGAGCCTCATTTTGTTAGTTTTGATCCAGCTCTCTAATCTGTCCAGTTCATTTTGAATTCTGACCCTGTCCTCTGGGTACTAGCTACCTCTCCTAATGGGGTGTCATCTGAAAATTTGATTAGCATGCCCTCTAGTCCACCATCCAAGCCACTGACAAAAATATTGAATAGCACTGGGCCTAGAACTGAACCCTGTGACAGTCCACTAGTCACTTCTCTCCAGCCTGAAGATGAGCCATTTGTGAGCACCCCTGGGGTTTGGCCAGTCAACCAATTACAAATTCATCTAACAGTAGCATTGTCTAGCCCACATTTTATTAGCTTGCTTGCAAGAATGTTATGGGGGACCTCGTCAAAGGCCTTACTGAAGTCAAGGTATGTTACATCCACAGCATTCCTCTCGTCTACCAAGCTTGTCACTCTATCAAAAAAAGAGGAAGATTAGTCAGACATTGCTTTTGAGAAACCCATGTTGACTTTTAGTGATCACAGTATTCCCTTCTGCTTACAGACTGTCTGTTTAATGATCTACTCTAGAACCTTTCCTGGTATTGTTGTCAGGCTGACTGGGCAGTAATTGGTTGGGTCCTCTTTTAAATCTTAGATCAGCTGAAAGTTCTATAGACATCCCTCTTGGTTTCCTTAGCCACCTCCCATTTTACTTCTCATTGGAACTATTGTTGTCTTGTCAAAGGCTTTCACGGCCGGAATCACTAGGGTGTTGTGTGGTTTCTGGCTGTATGGCCATGTTCTAGCAGCATTTTCTCCTGATGTTTCACCTGCATCTGTGGCTGGCATATTCATCCTCTGAAGCTGCCAGCCACAGATGCAGGCAAAACATCAGGAGAAAATGCTACTAGAATACAGCCATACAGCCCAGAAACCAGACAACACCTTATTGTTGTCTTCATGGTGACTTTTAAAAGAATTTGGTAGGATCCAGGTAGTTGAAACCACTCACCATTATGCAGTTCCCCTCCCTACAAAAGTCTCCACCTCCCACAGTTTTGGTCCATACCAGTCTCATGATTCCCATCATAGCCTTTGTGTAGTCAAATTCCACTGTTCCCTTCTTTATCAGCAAAGAAGCTGGCAGAAGTCAACCCACTGTATTATATTCAAATTAGTATGCTGCCTGGAATACTTCTGCAGAATGTGGGATATAAATATAATCAACAAATTAAAGGTTCTCACTAACATTTTGTTATTTTTTGTAGTTGAAGTCGGAGGTGGAGTGAGGGGAAACTACGGTTGAGGTGCATGCGTGCCCTGCACCCCTGCTGCAGTGTCACCCGTCCCCACCCCCATCCTGCCCCTAAAACACCCCAGAACACCCCTGCCATGCCCTCACCATGCCTCCTCGACAGCCTGGCCATGCCTCCGCCGCTGCTCCACCCAGGGCATCGTGCCCTCCCCTACCCAGTGGGCACTACGCCACTGGTTGAAGTATGCATTATGTATGCATTTTTTTTTTAAAAATCAACATTACAAGCAAGGTTGTATTTGAGGTGGCCTTGTTTTGGCTATCCAGTGTACTCAGAACTGTAGACTTAGCCACCATATTGGACTTACAAGACAGAAGTTGTTATATGCAAAACATTAGAGAATAAAGCTATTTTGTTGCATTAATTTGGTAGGATGCTAAAGAGAAAAAGTTGACATTTGTATAAAGAACTAAACACATGATAATGCAAAAATAAGGTGATCTTGACTATATCAACATACATTATTCATATATTGTTCTTATTGTGGATGAAGCAGCTAGATGTACTACTTTTCTTTAAAAGAAATAATTTGAAACCATTGTTCAAGAAAACTACAACTATTTGGCTCAAATCCAGTGATTTGAAGGAAAAGTAAAGCCTCAGCGATAATGACTTGAAGACCTCAACATGTGGTCTTAATCCAAAGTCCAAATGTAACACCACTTACAATTTCATAAATCGTGTTCCTATGCATTTATCTCAGCAATAACCAATACCTAGTAACAAATTACAGAGGCCCAACGTGGTTCACATATGGAGGTTTCTAAGCAGGGCCATTATGAAATGAAAGGAATCAGGTGAAACCTTGTACAGAATATAATTTTCTCCCATCTGGTTTTAAATGGCATTAGCACAGCAATCAGCTATGGAGGTGAAAGATAAATAGTTCAGGACTGCAATACAAAAAAAAATCAGCATAGTGTCAGTGAGGAGAAAAATTAGCATTTTGCTGTACTGCCTTTTTGAACAATCCCCCCTTTCAATGTCTTTGCCTGTGATACTGGTTACACTTGTGCAAAACTCACTGAAATCAATAGAGCTACCTTTTGCATAACTATAAGAGGACATGGCAATCCTAACCCTTGTTGAAAACCAGAAATATTCCTTGATCTCCACAAATGTTATTGTTGGGAAGGATATAGAATTATGTTGATTTTTGCATGAATATTTCATTATAGGATTGCATCAACTCATTTCTGTATAATTCTATAACGATGTATTAACTGACCTTGGAGGGTTCTGATTTCAGGATTTGTTAAAAAATATCTAACATTTCAGAGGAAAAAGAAACCAAGCTCTGTTTTAGCAGAAGGAAATGAAGGGCTATTAATGTTTTAAACTGCATTTAGCATTAACACAGGAGAATCTGGGTCCTGCAATTATAAAAGGCAGCAATCACAGTGTGACAAAGACAACCCCATGCAGTCATTTTCAATGCTGAGGAAAGAAAAGGGAACCAAATAAATAAAGGCAACAATCCAATTCTCAGCAGTGGCAAAGAGCCTGCTTGTGTGTAGGGCAGTCATGGGGAAATGAGGAGCTTCCGCAGATGCGTGAGTGGGAGAAAGACGCAAAGCAGAGAAGGAAGCCCACAAAGGTCTGAATAAGATGGCTGATCCCATCAAAACAGTGTACTGCTGTATCCTTCTGGTACAAAGTGGAGTGTTTTTAGATGTCATCAGTTCAGTTCTGTGAAAGAGAGAACAGTTTCCTTTTCATTAAGGCTGGGCACAGCATCTGAAACGAGCTTGTGAATTGTGATTCAGGATTTATCCTTTCCCCCTCTTGAAGTTGGATTAGACCTGAAGAATTTTTTTGTGCTGGAATTCTAATGTAAACTTATAGGTTCTGGCTTTGGTAGGATCCTGGGGTGGGGGAACATTCAGTAAACAAACTGAAGACATGACCCTCCACTAGTGAGATGACACTGCTTGTTCACTACAGCCCTTCTCTAATCCAGGGGTCCCCAAAGAGATACCCACGGATGTCATGGCAACTGTTGACATCTCTCCTGGCACCCACCGATTGTTTTCTAGAAAGTGGGCAGGTCCAGGTAGGACTTCTGTCCAGCACTGCTTCTTATTGGCCATTGGAGATCTAATTGGATGTGTAGTTTTTAAAAAATTGTTTTAGTTGCAATTGCCACCACAACACAGGGATCTTCACTGCGTGACTGAAAGTAAGCTGTGTGTATTCAAGAATATATTTTTCAACAATATGTTTATTTTTAAAATCATTCTACTAAGCAGAACTTCTGCCTAAAATACTGAAGAGTTAATATTAGAATCATTTTGGCAGGCAGAAACTGGGGGCAGAGAGGGTGTGTGATTGTCCTGGAGAGAAAAATTAAAAAGAAAAATAAGGCCTTGTATACTCACAGGACATTCTGACCATAGAGTTTCTGGAATTCCTAGAACTACCTGGAAGTGACAAAGGTATCAAACAGATCAGCAAATATATACAGTCAAACCAATACTGAAAGATATGAGGCCAGCCAAGCCTAAAAAACAAGGACTGTATATATAGGGATACAAGGCAATGAGGTATAAGCAGTTAGTTTGAGTGTAATTTCAACAGATACTTCATAAACCGTTCATAAAGATTGTTCATAAAGATATATTGTGGTTATTTAACTGGATAGAAAGGTAATAAACACACATATAATGAGAGCATGTCATAAACATTGTCCATGAGGCACGCTAAATATACCTGCAATAGTCGCGAAGGCATTATGCGTTCCAGTCAGTAGAAAAGAGTCCAATGGGTGCTTCCGCGACTTACTGTGTTGTAACCCGGGTTTCTACCTCAGGTTCAACTCAGTGTATCCTCGCAGACTCACAACCGGAAAGCTTCGACGTTGTCTTGTTCTCTCTGGTTCCCCGCTTTCCCGGAACCGCTGACATCCCTGGTCGCCAGTTATGTAAACTTTCGCGCACTTCGCTGGTGGGAACCAAAGGTCGATATCGCCGAGCTTTCAAATGCTGGACGATGTCGAAACGACACGTCGCGATCCATTCAACCAATCAGGAGCCTGCTCGCTTCGACATGACAAGCAGAATGGGAGAGTCGCGGACGGGCAGAGAGCTGGCTTTTTTTTTATACCAGTTTCCCTCACGTTTCGAAGCTACGATATCGAGATGGTTTCAAAGTGACGAGGAGAAATCACTGACTGGAAAAATTTTGGCGCCAAAGCTTCGTGAAGTCTCCGACCGCGCCCAGAAGTAGTCTCAAGCGTGTCAATGCTCACGAGCTGCTTAATGACGGTGATACAGAAACTGTAAAAAAACACACAAAGAACGTTCCCGTTTCCCGCCGTAACACAAGCGCCAATCACGATCGAGGAGCGAAACAGGTACCCGCCCACTTAGCTCGGTTCCAGGGGGCCAAGGAAGTTGCTGTGCGGACAGCCAGGAATCGCCCCCCATTGAAGGGAACCGAGTCGACCTTCACTCCCTTTTGTAGTGCGGAAACACCCAATATCTCCAAAAATTCAATGAATTAAAAATATTAAGATGAGTTGTGGTAGTTGACAGCAACAGCTCCAGCAAGTGATGAAGAAACTACGGCGACAGCAGCCACATTCGCAGAACGCGTTGCGCGCTAGTCCTTGTTTTTTAGGCTTGGCTGGCCTCATATCTTTCAGTAGTGACAAAGGTATCTTCAGCAATGGCCAGAAATTCTATGGCCGATTATGCACAGCACAAAAAGGACCTCCTGGGGATGTCTTTTAAAAAAGCCATTTTCCCCTCATTTTTTTCAGATAGCACAGACAAAAACGCATCAGAGGAGAAAGAGTCCCTCCAAGCCATTTCCTCCTGCTAAAGTTTAAATCTCTTGCACCCAACATTTTGTGGTGGTGCATGGATTTCCCAAGCCTGCGGTTTTTTCCTTAAGGGTTTCCCTGGACATTTGCTCTGCACTCTCTGCTGTTGGGTACCTTTTCAGCCCCAAAACTACATGATTGTACTTAGCTTGTCCTGCCAATTCCAGCAGTTTCCCCATTTTTAAAATGATTTTTTAATGAACTGTCTTCAAAGACACAAAGACTGGATATGAAAATCAGCATAGATGCTGAAATCGTGTCTGTATGTTTTTGAAGACAGTTTATTGAAAATAAACAAGAGAAAACTTTATATTGCTGGAATCGGCAGGATGAGCTGAGTTCAACCATGCACTTTTGGGGTTGACAAGACGTCCAGCAGTGGAGCCTGAAGAGCAAACATCCTGGGAAAAGCAAAAACAACAACAACCTGTAGGCCTGGACAAACACATGCAGGCCATGGTTTCTTTCTGCTGGCTATTTTGTTCTGTCTGGTTCTGACTCTCCTAGGCATAGGAGCAATCTAAACATATGTAAGCGCACTCATACTGTTAGCAGAAAGGATAATGGATGTCTAACACTTTTAGATATCATGTTGAAGAGTAATTCATATGAGTTCTATAACTACATCCTGAGGACCAGTGAAAACAGAGCTTTTCTCTCAAGGTGCCTTGACTGAATAGGGGCTGAATAGAGCAGTAGCTTCAGTCAATAGGACTCCTTCAGAATAAGTAGGGCATGAATTAAATAATGTATGATGTGACCTAAGGGCCACTTCATGCATTACCTTTTCTTGACACAGATCCATCTCAGAAAGGAATGCATTATAATCTGTGACGGGGTCAATCCAGAATTTTTTTCCTCTCTCCCTGTGAGCACACTTATCAGAAGCTTATACAGCTCCCCCATCGGTTTACCTTATACTGGCCAACGTATTAATGCATCCCTTAAGCATACTAACATGGTTATAAGGCGGGAAATAAGATTTCTTTTGTAGGATAGAAAACCCACAGTTTATACTGTGGAGACTGATATTTGTGTCAGAACATTTACTGAACAAAGCAGCCCTCTGACATGGAAATAGGTTTCAGATATGTATCTTATTATGAAGTTATCAGTTGACTGGATCACATAAACCACCTCCTCTACTGATTGCCTTTCTCCTGCCCTGCTAAGCTGATACTATGGGCTGAGAAAAACTTAGAAGAAAATGTCATAGAAGACATGGGTCTGAAGTGAAGAGAATGGGGGGTACTAGTTGCCTCTGTCTGAGGTATAAATTAGAGGCAGAAAGGTTGTGACTGAATATTAGGATTTTTTTTTACAGTAAAGAGTTCTGCAACAGTGGAATCAGCTGCCTAGGAAGGTAATAAGCTCTCCCTCAGTGGCAATCTTTAAGCAGCGACTGGAGAAACACTTGTCTGGGATGCTCTAGGTTGATCCTGCATTGAGCAAGAGATTGGACTAAATGGCATGTTTGGCCCCTTCCAACGTGATGATTCTATGATTTGGCCATTGGAGCCTCCTGAACCAATGGAAGAGGGAATTACAGACAATTTCACCCAATCCCTCCTTCTCTCTGCAGTTGCACAGACCCAGAGGCATTTTGTGCCCAAAGGAACCCCTGCATCAGCTTTTAAATTGTCAAACGATTGGTGATGAGAATGAAGAGGGGAAAGATCCACATCCACAGGAGTGTATGTTTAAATATTAGGGCCAAGACACATGATACAGGAGATTTATTGCTGATATCCCAACTTTTTTAAACTTTAAATGAGGAGCAGGAAGCTCGAAAGTGGTGATTGGAGATGTAGTGTTTAATCCCTGTTTTCCTGCAGCATTTCTCCAATCTAACCTTTCTCTCCCTTCCAACCCCTCCCCCCCCCCCGCTTGCTGCTAGGTCCACTGGGGAAAAAAGGTTTACTTCTTTTCTGCAATTGTTTCAACGCTTTGCAGAATTGGGAATCTGAACACAGATCTCCTGTAGGTAGTTTAGCCTTATCATACACCTGGAATGGACTTTAAGAACATAAGAACAAGCCAGCTGGATCAGACCAGAGTCCATCTATTCCAGCTCTCTGCTACTCACAGTGCCCCACCAGGTACCTTTGGGAGCTCACATGCAGGATGTGAAAGCAATGGCCTTCTGCGGCTGTTGCTCCCAATCACCTGGTCTGTTAAGGCATTTGCAATCTCAGATCAAGGAGAATCAAGATTGGTAGCCATAAATCGACTTCTCCTCCATAGGTATATCGTTCTCTTACTCAAAGAAGGAAGCCCAAAAATCCATTCATCTATCTATTTCAGCATTGTATATCCAGTGCAGTGAGTCAGTGCAGTGTAGAACAGGAAGTATAAAATAGTCACTTCATGGATTGTCACTTCTGTAATATTTATTGCTTCTTTTCTGTTTTTCATACTGTTTTTTCTATTCCAGTCTCGATACATGCTGTAATTTGTTACTGCTTTAACTCTTGTCTAGATCCTTATGTTGTTATTACATACTTCTCAAGTGAAGTAAGCAAAACTGCACGTGTCACTAAAGTGTGAACTAGTTTAATTTGTAATGAGGCCCTTTCTGCTTTTCTTCAATCTTGCCTGTCCACTCATTTGCACACAGTAAGGAGATTTCTTCTTTACGGAAGACAAGGAAAGAGCTAAGAAAAGTTTCTCCTGCCCTGCCCTGGAGTCAAGAAATAAATGATACATTTACAGCCTGGTCTGGGCAGGGGCTTGGATCCACTTCTGGAGCTGGTGCAGCCCTACACTGGCACTGGTGCCCACTCCGCCGGTGCAAGGGACAAATGCGCTGGTGGAGGGGGTGAATTATCTGAGCGGGCGTGAACCACACAGCTCTATGGCACCTGATCTGGAAGCCATCATCCATGCATAGGCCTGCTAGTGCAGAAAGCTGTGCTGGCATGGCTGGGGATGGGCTAGAGGGTGGAGCTGACCTTGGTTGGTTCCCACTGCCTATCCAGTGCCATATTTTTCATGGTGTACTCCATTATCCCCTATGAGGGATTCTTGCTAGGAGTTTTTTGTGGGGGCGTCCCATGCCATGGGAATGCCCTTTGGAGAGGGTGGCTCCAGCACTATCCCTGCCCTCCTGCCCAACTTGGATTGGGCTGTTAGGGTGATAACAGGAAATAGGGTGATAATAGGAAATTATTGTCCATGTAGCCTTCTCACCTTTTTTATGGTTGCCCCAGTTGAACTTTTTAATGCTTCTCGTAACTTACTCTGTCCTACTAACTCTGAAGTGGTTCCAGTGATGAGCCACTTTTCAAACATGCTGTTTATAGGCAATCCCCATTTAAGTCACCTTGATGGGATCTCTCTGATGTCACTGTTACATTGCTGGGGATGTATTTATAGTATAAACGAATGAAACATCAATTGAAAATTACCATTAACTGTTGTTTATCCTCATCCTTTTGAGTAAGAGAGAATATCATTGCAATAAAGTTGTCTGATTTTGTAGGTAAGAAATATTTTGTTTGTATGCATATATTTTTTGTAATGAACTGGTGTAGTCTTTCTTCTCTTTTATGCTTTCATGACTTGAAAGGTATTTTTTATATCAGAAATGGGGGGGGGAAGCAGAAATCAATAGAGCATTGAAATACAAACACCTCAAAGCACAAAGAGAGCATCACAAACACAGAGGTGAGGATATTGTAGGAAGTTGTAATACACTTAAAAAAGGTCTGCGGGGTTCCTTGAAAACTATGGATTGCTTGGAGATACACATCCACGGCTGCTTTCTTCCATTTTTCAGCACACAGCGTAAGGTGGGGGGCACAATTTTCTTTGTTCAAATCAGTGAAAAAAAATTGTCTTATTGTCTGAAGAAAAAAGGAAAAGCGCCCTTTATTTATAGTTCTCTTGATGATGGAAAAACTCGACCCAGAACGGAAGCTTTTCTCTTTATGTAGGTTATGAAAATGCAGTGTAGTGTGTAGCAGAGCCGAAGTTATCTGATTTTGCTGAGAAGCAGGAATGATACATACAACTAACCTGGTGGGAAAAGCAAATATTAGATTCAAGATAAAGGATACAGCAGCTTTTACTATAAAAATAAGGGAGGGGGAATACTGAGTAGGCTGGAGTGATTTTGTTTTTATTCCCAACAACAAATACACTGAAGCTTGCTGCCACATTGTTTTTACTTGATTTTTTGAAGGATCTACCTGAGAAAGACACACAAAGAGCACAGTCAACTTTGAGATGACAGGAGATATGATGAAAACATGAGCCATTGGAGGGTATTTTCCCCCCTGGACTAGAGCAGATGTTGAGAAAAAGATTAGGATGCAGCCAGATGAGATTTGGGTCGTGCAATATGACAGAAGTGTTTTGAGTACACATTTTCTCCTGTTCTGAAGATGCTTTCTTCCAAGAAGGGCCTGAAAAATTGATGGCTGTTACACTGATCCAATTCCATTGTAATCTCTGCAGCAAGAGAACCGCTTCTCTAGGGAGAGATCCCAAGTCATTGTGGTCACATTAGCATGACAGATGGGCAATTCCTTTAGGCACACTCCTGCCCTTTCCCTTTAATATTTCTTAGCGCTTGTCTGGTTTCTTATGTTGTAATTATCAATGGCAAGTGCCCAAGAACTTAAAAAAGAAAATTTGGGACCACAGTAATATGTGATTATCATTTGCATCTATCACTACAACATACCTGTGCATTTTTCTTATGTTTGTGCAGGTGTGTGTAAAATGTTGTCAAGTCACAGCCAACTTATGGCAATCCCAGCAAGGGGGTTTCAAGGCAAGAGATGTTCAGAAGTGGTTTGCCATTGTCTTCCTCTGCAGAATGTTCTTTGATGCTCTTCCTTCCAACTGAAATATTACTCTTTGCAGCATGAGAGCTGCATTCAAATAGCAAGATTCCATGGTGCTCCAGTAATCATATATCTAAATTAATATATTTGTTTACTGAACTTTTACCACACTTCTTGGCTCATTAAATTATTCCCATGGTATATTACAGACCTCAAGCTACCACTTGGAGGTAGGCAACCCTAGAACCCTGGTCAATCTGTAGAATGCAGAAATGTCCCATGCAGTGGACCTGATTGCTCCTCAGTGCCCTCTCACCTCCCATAGAAGATGGAAATGCTCAGTTTACTAAGGATCTTGGAGCAATGGAATCTCTGGGCAAATAATGCACAATTGAAGAAAAATGTGGGGCAAATGTGAATGAACATGCTTGAGAACTCATTAGCTTCCCTTCCCTGTGGCAGTGATGATAGTGAAGTAGGTTAACTCCTCTCTGTCACTGTTGCATTCAAGGGATGCTGTCTGTTAGAGGTTTAATGCATTGAATGGGGGCTTGTAATTTGAGGTCTGTCAATATATAGGCATGGAGAATTTACAGGCTTCCTGTGACTTGTTCACAAGGCATTTTACAGACAAAATCACTCACATCTGTGACTTGAATTCTGTAGTTAATCCAGTTCAGTCTCAGGCTGCTATCAGATTGTAGTCTGGGCCTAGTTGTATAGATGACTTTCAGTTGGTGGAGACTGATGAAGTATACAAGCTACTTGTGAGTGTGCTGCCTGCTACGTCTGACCTTAAACCTTGGCCATCTTGGCTGATAGTTGTGATTCAAGTTTGGCTTGCCAGGTGTATCTGGGAGGATATACATGCTTCATTGATCGAGGAAGGGGGTGATTCCAGCTTCCTTGAAGGAGATGGGTGGGAGATGGCTCTGCTACATTACACTGCTGTTGGGAAAAAGCATAAAATGGTGAAGTTTCAATAGTGGGTTTCTCTGTGATATGTTTTTCTTCCAAATGTTTGCAGTAAATTCTTGTACCACCCTAGTTTCTAGAAAACATGTTTTACCACCTTGTTTGAAATCTGAATACTACATTTAGAGGAAGAACAGGCTATAATCATAAAGCAAGTTATCAAACAAATTGCACATATATAAATGCCTAAGTGGGGTAAGAAACATTGTTTTGGAAGAAAATCCCCGTATGAAATAAGTATGCAGCATTGCAGGAATTCATAGAAGTACACAACAGAAATGTGACTTGTGAGCAGTACAATCCTATGCAAAATTGCTCCAGTGTAAATCCACTGATTTCAGTGGATTTAGGCTAGCATTACATTGTATTTCACTGTAAATTCTCTTATAGTAAGAAAATGTTACAGATTATTTAACAACCTCATGTCATGACCACTTTAGTGGATCTTAACTCTCTAAAGCTATGGGGCTCCAGGCTTCTTGGGATCTTTTCACACTCCTAGGGCAGAAGAGGCAGAAAGGCGGTGACATATTAGCATCTGGCTGAGGGTGGCTGGTGGTGCAGCTGTTAACAACCAGGGGACCCACTGTGCAGGTGCAGGCTTTTCCCCATCTCCCCAGCTATCCTGGACCTTCTTCCACCCTCTTTTAGTCAGTTGAACTCAGCCTGGCTAGGCTGCTGCTGGTGTTCCAGAATCAACTGACTTCATGTGAGGGTTTCCCCACCTACATGCCCCAGCTCAGTAACTGGCTGCCATGCTGGTGATCTTACCGGCTTGCATAGCAAGTGTAACTCAGCTCTCAACTCCCTAGGATCTGGGAATCTGGGGACCTCAAATTCGACAAGTGGACTTGCAGGGTTTTGGCATTAGACCCACTAGTTCTGATAAACACCTAGGATCAGTAACTGTGTGTGAGCTACCATGCTCTCAGAAGCAGCTCTCTCTCCCTTTCATTTAGTCGTTAGTCTTTTAATTCTTGCCTCTTCTTTTTTGTTGGTAAAATAATAAAAATTATTGCTGTACTTATCCACTTGGAGCTGCTGAAAGTTTGTTCATGAATGGTTAGAATGGCCCAGATAGGAGGTTCAATGGCTTTGTTCCTCTGTTTGTATCTACTATGTTTGCCTTAGAATTGGAGTTCTTGCCCTATCCTGTCATAGTATGCTGTATCATTAAGAGGATAGGTCTTACTGCCATAAACTATATAACAATGTTTCCTTTACAGGATGTTTGATGCAATTGCCTGTTCATAAAATATCTGTGAGGTCCTTCCTCCTACATAGGTAGATGTTTTGTAGATGCTTTGTTCTGTAGTTGAATTAAACAATAATTATTTTTCTTTCCATTTAATAAGGACATGGGGAAGTTTTTTTGTGTATGTGTGTGTATATATATATATATATATATATATATATATATATATATATATATATATACACACACACACACACACACACACACACACACACACACAACTTCCCCATGTCCTTATCAAATGGAAAGAAAAATAATTATTGTTTAATTCAATTGTTTTATATATATATATATGTGTGTGTGTGTGTGTGTGTGTGTGTGTGTGTGATATATATATATGTGTGTGTGTGTGTGTGTGTGTATATATATATATAAAAGGCAATTGTCCTAAGACCATTTTTTAATACCTAGAGAAATTGGCTGAATTTTGGAGGAAAGTTGCAACTATTTTCTAGGCAAGAAAAATAAATTGCTCCAAACATTCATAAAAGAGGTTTGCACATCTAAAGAGGACCCACAGAGGTCACTCCTGAACCGTGGTTAACTAACCACAGAAAGTTAATTACACTCACCAATTATGTACTCACCCTTATTTCCAATTTAGCAATATTAATGCCCTTAGTATTCAAAAAGTGCTTATAGTTTGCACATAGATACATTATTAATGTGTGATGAAATAGAGCAATCAGAAGTTACTTGTAACTTAGTATAATGTTACAAAAATTGATAAATGCAAAATTTTAAGAAATCCTTTCAGAGATATTTTCTTTAGCTGAATATGTCTTGGAGTGTTAACAAACCTTTCTTGGGAATGCATTTCATGTCATCCAAGATTTCTTGATGTAGGTTGTCAGCAGTGTTTCTGCAAACAATTTAGAGATAGCAGCAAGCATAGAATTGTCAAAGACTAATACAAAATCCAGGCGAATGAGAAAGACAAAAAGAGACAGTGATGAGAAGGACAGAGATAATAGACTGCCTTAGGCCAGTTGTAACTCATAAGGACCTAAGGGGAGAAAGAGTGTCTGGAAACCAGGGGGAGGCAGGCAATGGAGGCAGAAAGCCAAATGAAACAAGTCTCACTTGAGGTATTTTTACCATTTGTTTTCTGAAGTGGTGTGACCTTTCCTATGAAATCACCAGCTAGCCTGCTGTGGAACCAGCATTCAGGGCCTGCCTGGTCCAGAAAGCCACGGATATTTCATGCTGGATCAGGCACTTAATGCATTATCTAATACATAACATAAGGCATGCAAACTGTCACTACAGCCATTCTCAGTTCCTTTGTAAGGTTAATGCTTTGTAAAAGAATGTCCTTGTTTTGATGAATCCCTTACTAAGCCAAACAATTTCATTGCTCTTTTGCTATCTGTGCTACTATTTAAAGTACTCCTGAAGCACAGCACAAAATGAAGCAGGCTGATACGCTCTTCCTTTCCATCACAGAGAGTCAAAGATAAATTGAGAAAACACTTAAATGAGATACTTAATCTGTGCCTCCATGCAATGTTTACAAAAATAATATACCGTGATGGAGAGTGTTGATGCATTGTTTAATCTGTGTCTTGGTTCTGAAAGCATGCCTATGACTCCTTCTTACTCAAATTATTTTTAGACACATTGATTATGTATCTGTCTACTCAGAAGTATCAGTACTGTGAAATAGTTTGAGTATATTAATTTTTGTGGAATCTGCTTCTCTGGGTGCTGGCCGATAGGAAGGCGCTGCTTTCCTTGGGAAGGGAGGTGGAAAGCGGCGCCTTCGCACCACTTGGGGCCACACAGGATGGCGCTGCTGTGTTGCAGCAGCGCTGTCTGTGCGAACGGCTGCCCAGGGACCTGTGTTTTTCTGTCCCTGGGCCGCTGTTTTTGGCCCCGTGCAGAAAGGGCCCTAGTTTTTTTCCAGAAGTAACATAGTGATGTTGGTGACATGGTTTTTGTTTTTACTTCCACTGCTGCTCTGATCAGTGGGGGTCAGTCCTGCCAGCTGCAAGAGCAGAAGTTGTATGCTCTTGTTTTTTTCTATGCCAAAGAAGGCTCTGAGTAGGCTTGGCCAATACCCTAGAAATTCTGCAATTTATTTATATGCCCGAATAAGACAAATAACATATTTGTATATACCCGAATATTCAAATTCGAATATACCCGAAAAATTCAGGTCTGTCTGATTTTTTTGTATTTTTGATGTTGTTTCATGTTTGTGCCTGTAGGTGGCACATTTATAAAGCTAGCAGCACCAAAATTTCAGAGTATCATCCGGAGACTGTCTGGATGGTGTCACCCATGTTTGGTGGAGCTTGGTTGAGGGGGTCCAAAGTTATGGACCCTCAAAAGGGTAGTCCCTTTTTAAAGTTAGACCTTTGAACATTTCATCAGTTAAATGGCTTGTTTAAATATCAGTTTAATATGTTTCATTCACTGTCTGTTTTCAAACCAATGGAATCCACTAAATGTGTAGTGTGGCTTTAAGGCAGGATTACAAAAGCATTGTGTTCAGAAGAAAATAATATAAATACAATAGAAGTACAAATGAGAAAACACTGTGGGGGTCTGTAACTAAATAAGTGTCCATATTGAAAGTAGCAGAGGGCCAATATAAATAACGAAAATGAGAAAAGTTGGACAATTTTTTCTTAAAAACTATTTTGGGGGAAAGGATAAAAATCTGTTCTTCAGTTAAAGAAGTGGATCATTTCTTGTGGGTTTTGACATCTCCGTTAGCACAGATAAATGTTTTGGTTAGTGTTTACCCTTTATGATCTTAGTAGGATGGAAGGTTGAATCAACCTTGAGCCGCTACCTGAAACTGACTTCTGTTGGGATTGAACTCAGGTTGTGAGCAGAACTTTTACTGCAGAACTGGAGTTTACAATTTTGCTCCATTAGGGATCCTTTAACGAGCCTTTGTTTAGATGTAGCCTATTTGCCTTTCCAGAAATTATTATCACCTTAGACTGAAGGCTCTGTTGCCTGAGTGGCTAGTTGTATTTTTAGAGCATTGATAAGAGCATTTAAAAAACCAAAACACTCCAAACACATTTGGCTTTTGCAACTATTTTTAGTGTACATTGCTCCTCCAGAGCCCAAGGCAGTGCAGGCAAAATGCCAGACACTGCAATCTTTGGAGAGATTCTGATATTCCAAGTTCATATTTTATCAGACTTGTTTCCCCAGCCTTACTAAATTGATCCAAATTTGATTGTGAAAATGACATCTGAATTGACCCATATGATTGCTAATGAAATGCTGCAATTAAAACAGAAAGTGAAATTTCTATTCCCCACATTTCTCCCTTTATTTATTTATTTATTTATTTTATTAGATTTTTATACCGCCCCATCCCCGGAGGGCTCATGGCAAGGGGTGAATAACACCAGTTTAGCTTCTGCTCTTGTGATAGTCGTTTTCCATAACAATATAGCTTTATATTCTGGCACCTAGTGTATTTGTTGAAATGACACTGCTCTGATACAAATGGAAATGAAAGCCCACTGCAAAATACAGGGGAAAAAATCCAGTAGAATGTCAGGACTAAGATTTTTACATGCCAAGTCACTTCTCCTTTCACCTCCACAATATTTCATATGACTTTTAAGTCTCTATGCAAGAACATTTAGACACCGCCACAACTTCTAATGTTCTGGTTTCAGGCCATGGCCATTTCCGCATGGCCACAATTGGGGGGTGGGTGCGTCGGCGTACATGACGCCGATGTACCCCCCTGGGACCGTTCGCACGAATGGTCCCGGTAGGGGCGGGGAAGACGGCACAGCCTCCGTTGCCCGAACGCCTTCCCTTCCCTCCGACCTTCCGGTTCGTCGCCCAGGCCAGGGGACATGACCCCCTGCCCTGTGCGACAGCTCTGGAGTCGCAGGGCAGGGGGGGCGTGTCCCCAGGCCTGGGCGACGCACTAGAAGGTTGGAGGGAAGGTAAGGCATTTGGGAAAGGGAGGAATGGCACCTTCCAGCTGCTGCCGTTTGCACGGCAGCAGCTGGAAGCCGCTGTTTCTGAAAAACCTCGCCCAGGGAGTGAGGTTCAGAAACAGTGGCTTTGCACCGCTTGGGGGTTGCTAGCCACGCTGTTTTTAGTGTCCCTGGGTCGCTGTATTCCGCCCGTGCGGAAACAGCCCATGTAAATTATCAGATATATTGCTTTGTTGATACTTTGAAGGCATATTACCAGTGGTGGGATTCAAATAATTTAACAACCGGTTCCAGTGGTGGGATTCAAATAATTTAACAACTGTTTGTTTACAAGCACCATTTTAACAACCAGTTCTGCCGAAGTGGTGCGAACCTGCTGAATCCCACCACTGCATGTTACCTTTGTTTTAAAAACATAAACAAAAATTTAAAAGATAAATCTTGAAATAGATGACACGTTAATAAAAATGCTCTGTCATTAATTCTACAACTCTTTTAGGAGTTCTGAAACTTCCAGTTCAATCTTAAGCATAGATGCAACATATGTTCTTAGTACAGAGCCTGTCGGTTTATTTCCATACAATCTCTAGCATGATTAGCAAGAACTTTCCATCAGAACCACCAGGGTTGGGGGAATAACAGGATCTGTGGGATCTATGGAGCCTGGTAAATCATTCTGTTTAGTTCATATGTTTGTGTTGGCATAAGTTGTGAGAGGTGGAAATGAGGAAGAATTTTAATCTAAGGTCCTGTTACTAACATCTTCGTTAGTATTGCCCCATTGTCTGAGGCAAGAAGGGTGGAAACCTAAGAAAGGATTTTCCTCCCCAGGAAGATTAATCTATCCTCCCTGATCACTGTCTTCCATCAGTGGATGAAGACGTTTCTGTATCACCTGCCATTTTGTAACTGACCTCCTACTTTTGGTTTTAATAAATACATACTTTTAAAAAGTTGGTTTTAAAGACTTTTAAATTGTTGTTTGCTATCTTGAGATTCAGTTGGGTGGAAAGGAGAGATACAGTTTTTAAAATAACTAATAAATGTTGGTGCTCAGTGACTCTGCTTTTATTCATGCTAGGTGGCTTTTCTATTTCTTCTGATTCTCCTCCCCTTTCATGCAACAATGCATGTCATGTCATAGCATCTGACTTTCACAAATGGCTTCTTGGCAGCTGGAATGTCATGGAAAGGCAGATAAGTTCTGTTATATATGTGGAACTCTGCTTGTGGCTCCTTGTATTCAAGGCATGACTTCTGTGGCAGTAGAGGGACTGGAAAATATTGTCCAACCTAGTAAAAAAGTTGGTGAATGAGGAGAAACTGCACTATTTGGAACACTTGGGCCCGTTCCGCACATACAGAATAATACATTTACAATCCACTTTCACAATTGTTTGCAAGTGGATTTTGCTATTTCGCACAGTAAAATTCGTGCATTGAAAGTGGATTGAAAGTACAATATTCTGCATGTGCAGAAGGGGTCTTGGGGTGCTTGCTTAAGATATATTCAATTTGTGGCTACACATTCCATTTATTGTCAAACAAGATCACAAAAATTGTGTTAATTCCACTTGATTTATTATTTCCTGTGTGTTCCTCTTATGTTGCCTACATACTTGTAGGAGGAAAATCTTATCTTAAAAGCAAATTCTTTATGTGCACAATGTGTGCTTATGTGGGGGGTGGGTGGGGGTGGGGGTGGGGATAATGTAATAACTGAGGATTTTTTCATTTGAAAATGGCCTGTGGTGTCAATTAGAGACAAACCAAAATCCTCTGAAAATAAAACACACACATTTAAATATGTATGAGATTTCAAATCATTAAAGCCCTGAACAGCCTGATAATAAATACCAGAAACATAAAGGGGGTGGTGGTGGCATGTGGCAGGATTTGTTACTTCTATTCCAAACAATGGAGAAGAACTATCAGTCAGATTTAAATGGCTGGTTCACATCACAGTAGAGTTGGGTACTTGTTAAATAGTTAGACCATGACTTAGCTAAGGAAATGTACGCAAGGAATCCAGGCAAGTATCTTAGCATGCAGTTGATACAGGCACAGGTATCTATATCAGTGGTGTACCTAGGCAAACTGGAGCCCTGGGTTAAACCTGAGTTTGATGCCCCCCCCCCCCCCATGGGCGGCCACCCTCTCCGACATGACCAAACAATGATTCTTTCCACCAGGTCATTTCAAAGTCACCATCACATTATAGAACATGCCCCAACTCACAAATCTGAACACAGCAATGGGCCATGCCACACAGCAGAAATATTTTTTTGAAAACATTTTCAAAATGCTTTCAAAATGCTTTATTACTGCTATGAAAACATTTTATAGTGTTGTATCCAGTCCCCCCAATTGGGGGAAACAGAATCACTTTCAATGTTATTTAAACTGGGGACCCCAGATTCTCCCTTTAAGGTGGATTTAAAAGGAGAATCTGGGGTCCCTAGTTTAAACAAGTGATGCTTGAATCCACCCCCAAACATCATTTGCTTCTTCTTCTTGTTCTTGTTCTTGTTCTTGTTCTTGTTCTTGTTCTTCTTCTTCTTCCTTTTCCTTTTCCTCTTCCTCTTCCTCTTCCTCTTCCTCTTCCTCTTCTTCTTCTTCTTCTTCTTCTTCTTCTTCTTCTTCTTCTTCTTCTTCTTCTTCTTCTTCTTCTTCTTCTTCTTCTTCTTCTTCTTCTTCTTCTTCTTCTTCTTCCTTCTCCTCATTATGGTTCTCACCTTGAACTGGCTGGATATGATGTGGATGGGGCCAGATTACCATTCAGAGATATTGTTCCTTGCATGTGACTGAAGCCCAGTGAAAACTTTGGGACACAGCAGCTTCTTCCTTGGTACTAAGATTGCCAGATCCCTTCTGGCAACTAGTGGGAGAAGGGGGGACAGTTACAGGAGCAGGAATTGGGGTATGAGTGATGACACCACTTCCAGTGCAATGCAGAACACCAGCATGGCACTAGGGATGGGGATGCTCTAGCACTAGCCCCTCAATTCTATTGGTTTCCTTGGAGTATTGGGGAGAGTGCTAGAGCATCCCTAGTGTGATGCTAGCACTTTCACAGGGCACCGGAAGTGACATCATTGCACACACCGCATCACTCCCCTTCCTTTCAGCCAGCCTGCTTCCGCTCACCAATCAGGTGAGTGTTGATAGGCAGTATCAGGAACCCTTATTAGCTGGCATCTGGAAACCCTACTTGTTACATTTGAGCTGATTTAGGTCGGAACTACATATAGTCGAGAGCCAGTATCATGTGATCAGTTTGATCATATGCTAATTGAAGGCATATTTAGTTTATTCTAACTTTGGAGCAGTGATGTAGCTATAGATTTTTATGGGGTGGGTATGGGGGCATGGCCAAACCCCCACACACCCCTGGGGGTGTGGCCACACCTCCCAAAAGGATGGCAGACTCCCCTGCCCCATCTGCCCCACGCCGCCCCACCCCCCACCAGCTGGGCTCCCAGCTGGCAGTCGGCAGCCCCTTCTGCCCTCCCCTCCGGGCAGAGGCTTAGCTAGGGAAAATGGACACTAGTGAAAAATCTGAGTTTTACATCCCCCCATGGGTGGTCGCTGTGATGCTGGAATCCACATGTAAACAACATCACTTTCAATGGTGTTTAAATTAGGGAGGCCAAATTCTCCTTTTAAAGCCACCTTAAAGGGAGAATCTGGGGTCCCCAGTTAAAACAACATTGAAAGTGATGCTGTTTTGGTGTGGATTATTCCCCACCCTAAAACAGCATCACTTCCAATGTTTAAACTGGGGACCTCAGATTCTCCCTTTAAATCCATGCCGATTTTAAAAAAGAATCTGGGGAAATTTGGGGGGTGCCTGCTGTCAGGGGTGCAATTGTTAAGCTAGCAGCACCAAACTTTCTGGAAATTTTTAGGAGACTCTCCTAATGAGGTTTGCTGAAGTTTGGTTCAGGGGGTCCAAAGTTATGCACCCTCAAAGGTGTAGCCCCCATCTTCTATTAGCTCCCATTGGAAACAATGGGGGATGGGGCACCCATAACTTTGGACCCCCTGGACCAAACCTCACCAAATCTGGGTGGTATCATCAGAAGAGTCTCCCAAAAATTCCCTGAAATTTTGGTGCTGCTAGCTAGCCTAAAAGCCACACCCCCTACAGGCCAAATACTGAAAAAACCCTAAAATAAAAAAAAACACTAACGGGGGCAGAGCTTCAGACATGTAATTGGGGAGGGGGGTTGAACCCGGGAACCCCCCCTTGCCTTGCTTTGGGGTGAGGCTATAATTTATATTTTCTGCTGTTCAAAGCTAATTGAATTAAGCTTGTTTGCCTTTCTCCTTCTGCCTGTACATTCTTATATCATAAAGTTCTCTTTGCTACTGGAAGGCCTCCAGTTAATGCTTCTTGCAATTCTGTTGTTGCAGTATTCTTTGCAAAACCCAGTTCTGCATGTATGGGGCTGATTTCCCCAACTCTGAACACATACAATGGATAGGAATGTCTCCATAAGGATGTTTTCATTTAGAAAATTTTCGTTGTTGAGATTCCCCTTTGGCCTGTCTCTTTTGTAGAAATTTAACACCATTTTTATGCCATTTATGTGCAGCAGAGGCAAAATGAACATTAAACATTGTGTAAATTTAATGGGAAAAAAATCAGTTTGAGGAAACAGAAAGTGGTGTGAGAATAAATACTGACAACTTCAGTGCACAAAAGGGAAAAGGGAAACCAGAACATGAAGTTATGAGTAGAAGCAGAAAGGCTGTTAATTTTGAAATTAATAGTATCCCTAATTAATGTAGTTGCATAATTAAAAAAAATCTTTTTCATTTTTCAACAGACATGCTGGGGATGCTGTTTGGGAATGTCACCCCTCTTTTTGCTTTTAGCACCATCTGAGGCAGTTTACAAATGCATCCTTCTCCCCAATATCCATAAAAGCAGCCTGTGATGATATTTTCCAGTAGGAAATGGCATGAGAGGGAAGTGGGTTTTTTTTTTAAAAAAACCTCCCTTTTGAAATAGCAGTCCCAGAGGCTAAATTTGGAAAAGAAAAACAATCTTCTACAATAATAATGGGACTACCATTTTCCTGCTCTTAATATGGATGTTTTTTTTTTCTCCCATCATGTGTATGCTACAGAAATTTGTGTTGGAGAACTGTCCAGTTGGCTCTCCTAATAATGTATATCTGTGAATGTGATAAAAGAAAGACATAGAGCCATCCCACACATTACAGAGAAGTACATACTAATGGGTGTTTTTACTGTGATCTGGGAAGCCTCTCTATGGGAGCTTCAGTCCCATTTATTAAGTCAAGGGTGTCCAACTCTGGCCCTCCAGAGTGTGGTCCTCCAGTTATCAGGGGCTGGTGGGAATCATAGTCTATGAACATGCTGGCAGGGGCTGATGGAAATAGTAGTCCATGAACATCTGGAGGGCCAGAGTTGGACCCCCCTAGTTTAAGTTTTGCCTGTGAAGTGCCTGTTCTTCTCCAATAAGGGTGATTTGCTTTGTAATTTATTGATATCTCACTGGGCCATCTGTTCTTCAGCCTCCTATAATCTTCTGCTTCAGGATGGAGAAAGTTGGACACAGAACAGAAGAGAACCACATTTCTCTAGGCTGGGACTTTTGAAATATGCTTTCATGAACAGCGGGATTTATTGTGCTTTATGGGAAAGCTAGGCCAAATAGCCTCGTACTCTCTGAGAGCTCCCTGTTAAAATGCATAAAAATCACCTAAACCATCGTAATTGGCTGCACTCATTCCAAATGGGCACTTAATAATTAATACTTAACTCTTTTTTTTGAGTGCTAGACAGTTGGAGATATTTCAATTGCTTCTATGAAACTAAAATATTTGTTTACTAATGCTGTGTAACACAACAGAGCATCTAAGTGCACAGGTAAGTGTAGCGAGTTCAAATTAAGTGGAAATTAGAACTCTAGATAAAAATAGGTTTTTTATTACAAAATAAGATCATTATGAATTTAAAATATAAAATAAGTTATTGTTAGAATACTTTGTATTCCTAGGAGTGGGTAATCTATGCAAGCCTACTGCTGTTCATACCTGCTCATAAGTATTTCTTGTACACTCAATAAGTCTTATTTACATGTAGCTGTACATAGGAGTTCAACAAGAATTTCAGAGTTCTTAAGGATTAGAAGTCCATTTTCAAGGCATATCTACGAACGGACATGTCTGAAAACTGGTATTTACCTAGTAGTAACAAAACCCTTTGAAAAATAATCAAACTTAATGTATTGTCGAAGACTTTCACGGCCGGAATCACTTGGGTGCTGTGTGGTTTCCGGGCTGTATGGCCGTGTTCTAGCAGCATTCTCTCCTGACGTTTCGCCTGCATCTGTGGCTGGCATCTTCAGATACTGAAGATGACCAGAACAATTCCTGTCTGTTCTATTTGGGAGATGCACATAACAAGGGAGTGTGGAGTGTCAATAAATCTCTGATGCCAAAAGCTCAGAAAGAGAATGCTAGCTTTGTGGGAACATGCCTTTAAGACTACAGATCCTCAGCCAGAGGAATACAAAAATCCATCTGAGAAAAGGGAGTCAAAGCTCCATCAGTTGTCTCCACCCTCATATCCACTTCAGTCAAAAAGGCTTTGCTGGCTCATAGAGCAGCATCTGAATCACTGCCTAAGAAGGCAAAGAGGACATCAAAACATACTCCTTCATCCCCTCTCAGAGATGCTATTCTCCTTTTCCTTGATACCGAAAGGGTCAGTTGCCTTGATGGCAACAGACTCCTTCTTGGTGCTGACAAATACCTTTTCCTCATGACCAGCCCTCCATTATCTCAATGCTGACAGACACCTTCACCTCCAAAATGGTCGCTTGTGTTGTTCTGCTAACTATTTTTTGTAGAAAAATTACTTCATAACCAGAATGAGATGCAAACAGAAAAAAATAGATAACACTTCAGTATTATTGTATTTCCATGCCAGCAGATTCAGGTACACTGGATCACTACTTGAAAAAGAGAGGCCAAACTTCAGTGTAAATGGTGACTCTGGAAATCAGACACCAAGAAAGGATTACAAACTCTGGATCTTAACATTGCCAAATCTTTGCCCTCTAATTGACATTACTAGGAATGTAAAACATTTGCAAAGTCTTCACTGTAATTCCGAAGGATGTTGAGTAGCAAACTAAAAATTCAGCAATGGCACTCATTTATCTTTAAGCATCTTTATATTTCAAAGCAGTAAGTCCTGCTGTGCAGGGTTCTGAGCATGTGTGTCCTAACCATTTGTTCTCTATGCTGTACCAACCACTTCCCTCTTAATTTGCCTCTGCATAATAAAAGAACACATCGTGAGTGAACAGCATATTCCATAGGCTGTCAGTGATTACCCAGATGCACCATTTGTCTTGCCAAGATCCCTGGGACTTACAATCACGTTAGTGTTCAGAAACATGGCGCCTGTGCAGCTTTTCTTTCCTTCATTAGGCTGTGTGTTGGAAATGATGCAAGTCAGGGCTGTTACCTACCGCCAGAAAAATGTTGAATGTACTTCTCAGATTTCTTTCATGAATGTTGACCCAAGCAGCTGACAAAACAAAATTGCAAACTGTGTATCAATTGACTTTTTAAATATTTAAGTTTCCATATATTCCACTTATGCACTGTGGTGCATAGTGGTAAGCTGCACTACTGCCGTTCAAATTCTGCTCCTGACTTGAGTTTGATCTCAATGGAGTCTGGTTTCAGGCAGGTGGTTTATGGCTAACTCAGCCTTTCACCTTTCAGAGGTTGGGAAAATGAGTCCTCAGCATGCTGAGGATAAAGTGTAGGGCCGTTTCCGCACGGCCCCCCAGGCGCCCCCACGCCGTCAAGAATTCTGCCGGCGTGGGGGTGGAGGCCGTTCGCACGCAAGCGTGCGAGCGGCCTCAGGAGAGGCCGGCGGACTACAGGCGGCTCCGCATGGAGCCGCCTCTGCCCCCTTCCCTTTCCCACTCACCTTGTCCCCGTCGTCGGCCTGCTGGCCTCCGAAGCCCCGCCCACGCTGCCCTCCGATCTCCAGGCGTCAGAGGACAGTGAGGGAGGGGCTTCGGAGGCCAGCAGGCCGATGACGGGGACAAGGTGAGTGGGAAAGGGAAGGGAAACAGCGTGGTCCTGGGGGTGCTGTTCGCACCGCACCGCCAGGAACACGCTGTTGGGGCAAAAACAACCCTTTAAAGGGTTGTTTTTTAGGGCGGCCTGACACTGCCCTGGGGGAGGGGTAGCGAAGTCAGGTCGGCGGCCTGGGAACGGCGTTTTTTCCGTCCCCAGGCTGCCTTTTTTGGCCCGTGCGGAAAGGGCCTAGATGACTGGGGAAGGCAATGGCAAACCTGACCATAAACAAAGTCTGCCTAGTAATCGTTGTGATGTGAGGACACCCCATGGGTTAGTAATGACCTTGTGCTTGCACAGGGGAACCACCTTTACCTTTTTAACCTTTAGGCAGGTAACATCCTTTGCTGTCACACAAAATTATATATAGTAAATGTTTCCGCCTGTAGGAGAGGTGAACTGTGTGAGTCAAGCTTGAATAACTTGTGATATTGTTCAACCATGTTTCAGTGTTTCAGGCTTGGGGACGAGGCACTACGCACACTCCAATCAATCCAAGTGGTCGAAAACTTTTTTTGAGTTGCACCCAAAACAGGCTACTGATGAAATACAGAAGCAAAATTACAGTCAAAGTTCAGAGCTTATATAGGCATAAGGATATCAATCACAAAAACATCACTGATTATATCATTTTTAGCTAACCTTCTACATAGGATAACAGGTGAAGCCCCTTTTAGGAAATTTCATATATCCCATGAGCAGAAAATGGTGGAGATTTTACCATGCTACTGAGACACAGGTCAACATTCCAGCAAAACTGCATATGAAACTGTCTGCTGCAAGGTTACATGACAATGGACTGGTGTTTAGGCTAATGTCTTTATATCTTATCCAGGAGGAGGAAGAATTTAATTTATGCCCTTTCAGAATATTTTATGTTCCTCAAGTACCTTTGATGTGTAGGAGATTTGAAACTCCCTACTGAATTATTGGCTGGGCTAGGAAGGGGCATTCTACTTACATATCTTTTAATATGGGTATAGCCAAAGGCAAGAGTCTGTAGGTATGCAAATGCAAAATGCCAGGAAACAGGGAAGAACAAGGGTGTACCGCCCAGGAGGACATTTGGGGTCAAATGTCCCTGGGCTGTGGCCATTCAGTTAGGGGGTAGAAAATCACCCCCACCCCTGTACTATAGTATAGAACACACTCATTCACTCTACAAGCCAGGAGGACCACACACCAACCTTCTTCCCTCCAGGTCCATACTTCAAGACAAGGTCGTGGTGATGGAGGGCAGTCGCCCAAATGAAGCCCCCCCCCCCCCGAAAATTCAGATTTTGCACCAAGCTACATTTTCCCTAGATAAGCCTCTGGGAATGAGCTAGTTTTTCTCTTTGACTTAGCAGTGCTGCAAAGGACCAATTTCTTTGTTAATATCTACTATCTAATAAAAATATACTCCTTGTTATGGCCTACATATCCAGGCTGCTGCCACAATATACCAAACCAGACACAGTCAATTGACAATTTATTGTGGTCTACTAGCTGCTATGAAATATTTGCCGTCTCAGACAGGCCACAAAACCTGAGATTTTTAAAAAGTTTTTATTGGGAAGCTGTGCTGTGTTCAGCTTGGGCAATCACAAGTTGTGCAGATGTGCTGCACGTCATTGTTTTGAGGTTGCAAGGCTTTACCCACTACAGCCCGATTCTTACAGCAAGCATTCCATTTATACCTCAGCTTTATTTCCCAATGCAGTATCAAGGTGACCAATATCATCAAAACAGCAACCAAGCTGCAATAAAGCTCATTTTAACAGTTAGCTGGATCTTGTATGTTCAGTTCTCCTGGAACTTGCTGGAACCATTCAGAATGTTGCCAGAGAGATACAGCTGCAGAGGCTAGCTCTTGCTACCAATCGGTTAATTAAAGTCTAAGTAGCCAAAAATATTTTTCCATCACCAGATTCGCCAACATATCTTGTCCTTTTACTAGTTTGATCTGCAGAAGTTGACAGGTAATGATGATTAGCTCCATGCTACTAAGAGGTTTACATGCTAATTTCTGTATATCTATTGAGTAGCTATTGAAGATATAGAAGTAAGCCAATTGCTTTTTCTCCAGGCTAATTGTCAACCCTATCTATTACCCCTGAGAGAGATTCTGGGACTAAGGACCATCTGCTTTGGAATAACTGCCTGACTGTGAAATCATTGTCAGAGGCCTGTCTATGTGTGTCTCCATCTTCTGAGGTTAGACAGGGCTTTTCTTCAGTGGCACTTCTCTTGTGGAATTCTCTCCATGCACCTATTTTTCTCCCATCCTCTTTTGAGCTTTTGGTTGCCCGGTGAAAATGCAGTGGTTTCCTCAGGCAGATGATGATAACTGTTTTGCAGCTCTTGACCGTCTTTCTTTCTTTCTTTCTTTCTTTCTTTCTTTCTTTCTTTCTTTCTTTCTTTCTTTCTTTCTTTCTTTCTTTCTTTCTTTCTTTCTTTCTTTCTTTCTTTCTTTCTTTCTTTCTTTCTTTCTTTCTTTCTTTCTTTCTTTCTTTCTAGCTTTCGTCTTCAATATACAGTACTGACATTTTGTTGCAGCGTTTTGCTATTTAATTTGTTGTGTAGAACTTTATTGATTTAATTGTGCTCTGCAAGAGATGTGATCTGCCTTGAGAATTGTTTTGTTAGCTTGGAGGGATATAAGTATGCTTTAAAAGGCGTTGCCTACTTTGGGCTCCCTTCTTCTATGAACTGAAATGGGAAGAAGAACTGCATAAGGTGTTCAGTAGTTGCTTTTAATTATTTTATAGCTAATGTTAAAATCTTGCCAGTCATTCAGAAGTCCTAGGACAGTTTGCAAATGCAAAAATAAGTTCATAATACCATAGCGTAACGCCTTGACTGTCCATGTTTATTCATGTCCTGTCTCCTATTCTTCTGATAGAGCCTCTCTGTAGCCTTGCAAAGAACTCTATTCATATCCTTTTTTTTAAAAAAAAAATTGAAACATCTTCTGATTTGGCATCTGTTATTATCATTTTGACTTCTGAAGAAATCTGTTAGTTATTTTTATGAAGGTTTCTTTTTTTTAAAAAATACACATTCTAATGTGTTACTTATTTGAATTGAAAACTAAAAGCCTGTGTGTAGAGTTGGGCCCAAAATAAATGTAGGCTTCATCTTCTATAGAGCAATAATTGCAGGTGCCTTTTGCAGCATTTAGTCTGATTGCAGCTTTAATCTCTTCCACATGCAGCTGTGGTGAAGTGCATGCCATTTGTATGTGTTTTTGTCTCCATTTTTGTGGTGTTTCTAAGTTTATCAGTGTCATTGTACTGAAGATTATCAAGCTGCATATAGGAGGTTGTTGATTTGGGGGAGGGGTCTTGAACATTTTCTTCTAGTGGATGGTGCCTCAAATGTGTGTGTGGACTGCACATAGTAAACTGCTTTCTTCAGTTCCCTATCTTCCCAGCGAGGTTAAAAACATTGTTTTCAGCGTGAAGAAACTTTAGTGATACAGCCTGATAACTTGAAAATGACACACAGTTCCAATGGAGTGAAGAAGCGTTTAATTGCAGACAAATTGACCTTTACTCCTTTACTCTCAGAAGTTGAACAGTAAAATGTTCTGACCCCTGGGTTCTTGAGTCTTTGGAATGTTCAGTTCAGCCAATCAGTGCCAGAGGTTTTACATGTGAAAATAAAGCAGATTTCTATTCTACAACTACAAATTGGCAGGATAGCTAGGGTTGCCAGGTAAAACCACAGAGTTTATAACAATTCCTAGAGAGGACTGACCGCTTCTGGATTTTTCCTGGAAGTGATATCATGCCATCGCTGAGAGCCACTTCCATGTCCCTAGGGTTTTGCCATAGAGCTTTGGAAATTCCTAGGCAGGTGTGACATCACTTTCATTTTTTTCCTGGAAGTGATGGCACACCATTGGTCTGATAGTCATTTAATTTCTTTTCTTTTGCTGCTGCTGTTAGCAGCAGCATGAAACAAGATGCAGGGGATTTGCAACCCCTATCGAAGGACTGGCACCTCAGAAATAGAGAAGGTTGCTCAAAGATAGGTAAAAATAATTAGTAAACACCTTGAGGCATCTGGTATCATGGGGTTTTGTGTGTGGAACAGGCCATCATATGCTTTACAGCAGGGAGAAGTGTTTTCAGCAGAACAGTATAATTCCAAACATAGTTAAGGTATTACGTCACATCAGGGGAAGGGGATGAGGCTTGGCAAATCTCAGCACATAGTGCATGTGTGAGCAAAGATAAAGCCAGCAGAAGTGGTTGCCAAATTGGAGTCAGGATGGACCTGCCCATTAAAGTCAGGTATGTTTGGCTGCCTAGTTCAGACAAATCCTTGAACAGATAACTTATTTGAATAAGCAATTACATAGATTAACCATTTAAATAAATTAAACTAATTGAACCCATACAGTTGTCTTGTGTCCTCAATGGAGTTTGGGTGCGTGCAGTGGTGGGATCCAAAAAATTTAGTAACAGGTTCCCATGGTGGTGGGATTCAAACTGTGGTGTAGCGCCAATGGGGCTGGGTGGGGCACGACAGGGGCATGGCCGGGCATTCCAGGGGCGGGGGAATTCTGGGCAGGGCTGTGGCAAGGACACAGCCACTGCGCCGGTCCTTGGGCGGGAAACAAATGCACGCAGGCGCAGGCTGCCACGCACGCCGGTGCACCTCCTGCTAGACTGCTTCAAGTTCTGTGCGCTACTGCTGAGGAGCGGAGGAGCGGTGTAATTAAGGCAAAAATCATGTGGCAAAATCACCAATTAGTAATCCCCTCTCGGCACACACAAATAGTTAGTAACCTACTCTCGAGAACCTGTGAGAACCTGCTGGATCTCATCTCTGGGTGCGTGTGCCAAAGTCATTGATCCAGAATCCCTGCAACCTACTCCATATACATGAAGATGCTTGTGATTACTTAGAAGAAACATATCACGTAAGACATTTTTCTTTACACATACTCAGATTTAGGATTTTGTATGTTTGTGTACTTTCAAACATTTTATATCTCACTCATAGTCTTAAATGGAATACTCCAGGATAGCTTGTATTACCTGCCTATATTGTTTAATTGGCTGTATGATCTTCAGTGTAATGAATAACTTTATTTGAAATACTAAAAAATGAATTTTATCATAGTTATTCATGTCATTGATTTTATTGTGAATTTAGAGTTGTTTTGCAGTTGGCTTTATTATGCCTTCAATGTGCATTTTATGGAACTTTTTCTGATAGTCGTTCTGAATGTCCTTTTCAGACAGAGAACAATCATTATATCTAATTCCAAATTAAGCCATGGAGGGTGAATCAAAAAGTCCCCACAGTGGGGCCAGAAATAGATTATTTTTGTATAAGTCTGTGGAAAGCGCCATGCTTGTAGAAAAATATGAAATGTAAAAAAAAAAAGACACTGAAAAAAAGGTAAAAGATGGAAGGAAAGGTAAGCTGGACAGGGAGGAACAAAAAAAGATGGACGGGAAAAGTTGATATAGGGGGAAGAATGAAAAAAGTGTAGGGGGGAGGCAGAGACTGCCGGGGAGGCAGAATGGTTTTTAATGAGAATCCTGGAGGAAAGGAAAAGAGAAGGATTTAAAGATAAGAAGAGAAGAGGGGGAGGGAAGGAAGGAGGGAGAGGGGGGGAATAATGGGTGGGGAAAGGGGTGAGGGAGAGAGGAGAATGCAAAAACGATGGAATTGGATGCTTTCCCCCCACAAGTTTCTTGTGGGTCTCAGCTTTATATTTATTTATATGAAAAATGAAAAGTAGAATATAAATGTGTTTAGTGTTGATGGAAGTGAGATTCTTGAATTTTATATCAGGGAGGTAGAAAGTAAAGCAACCTCGGATTAATGTAAGTTTTATTACTAAAGATTAAAGTTCAGTGCATACATGGAAGATAGCGGTCGGGCCTTGCAATTACAGATCTAAGGAAAGAAAGAACGAAGAAACATAAGTATGATTAAGTAATAATACAAGACAGTTACCTTAGATGGAGCAACCCCTCCCCCTTCCCCCACACACTTCCTTCTGTCCTTTAGCACAGAACTTTAGGTCCAAGAATCTGGGCAAAGTATTTGAACAAAGTGCAAAGGAAGATCCCACCTTTTTAAAGTCTTCTAACTGCTTAGGTGAAAACCTCTGCCTCTCATGGCAGATAACCAGTGGTGGGATTCAGCAGGTTCGCACCACTTCGGCAGAACCGGTTGTTAAAATGGTGCTTGTAAACAACCAGTTGTTAAATTATTTGAATCCCACCATTGGAACCGGTTGCTAAATTATTTGAATCCCACCACTGGAGATACCCTCAAGCTCTCCCACTAAGGTCACTCAGCACTTAGCCCTCATCTCAGGGTATTTATTTATTTATTTATTTATTTATTTATTTATTTATTTATTTATTTACTTACTTACTTACTTACTTACTTACTTATTTATTTATTATTGATTAAAATTATTTATACCTTGCCTTTCTGTAGCCATATTCAAGGAGGCTTACAAAATACAGTACAATAAAATAATATAACATTTAATGCTAATGGGCTATCTCTAGCAGAACATAGATCCTGTCATGTGACTCTTCCTGGCTTGCATTTAATTACACCTTCTCAAAATATCAAAGAAAACAATTAAACAGTTGGTTTCAGAGTCCCCATTCATAACATACCCTGTTGTACACATAAACAGAAGACAATGATGTAATCTGCTTTAGGTCTCCTTTGGGAGGAGGTGAGTAACAAATGCTACCTATAAATCAACAGAAAATACAGGTGAGTTAGAGAAGGAAGGGGAATAGGAACTGGCTGCAGGCATTACCATGGGAATGTAAAGAAAAACTGCAAGAGGCAGAGGGGGAAGTAGAGAAATAGGATTCCAAGTCCTCACAGATCCCACACTTGTAATAATAAGAAGTGCATATTTTTCTTTTTGTTCAGGATAAATTTAGAGGTGAGTTTTTGGAATGCATGAATATGAACTTCTTAAGAATATTCACCTCCATGCATGGTGTGCAAGGTCATTTTTGTCCCAATGATTTTCTTAGGCAACTTTCTCGTATTTGATTATTTCTTTATACAACCTTTTAATACTATTTCTTCATGTTGTTGTTGTTGTTGTTGTTGTTGTTGTTGTTGTTGTTGTTGTTGTTGTTATTATTATTATTATTATAAGCCGCCCTCCCCCGAAGGGCTCAGGGCGGCGAACAGCAGACAATAGAGGACAGTAAAATCAGTAATATCAACTATAAAATCAATTAGGAACAGCTCTATATATTAAAACCCAACCCCATTAAAAGCAGCTTTCTAACATCAAATATATCGATGGTGTCTCTCTAATCAGTCCCCTGAAAGGAAATGGGAAAGAAAGGGCGGTAGGTTCACAGATGTTATGGAGAAAGCGGGGGGGGGGGGGGGAACCATCAGCGGCCGGACCCCTCAAAGGCCCGGTGGAACAGCTCTGTCTTGCAGGCCCTGCGGAAATCATTTAGATCCTGCAGGGCCCGCATAGCTGGGGACAGAGCGTTCCACCAGGCAGGGGCCAGAGCTGTAAAAGCTCTGGCCCGGGTGGAGGCCAGCCGCGTCATTGAGGGACCAGGGATCACCAGTAAGTTGGCCTCTGCTGACCGCAGAGGCCGAGTTGGGACATATGGGGCAAGACGGTCCCGCTATTTTAATGCCATTTATAGGATATATACTATTTATACGTAATTGATTAAAATCAACCCTCAGTTTTAATGGTAATGTTTCTTTCAAAATTTGTTAGTATGTTGTGGAAAAATGACATTTGCAATGTGAAAAAAAAAATAGAAGAAAGCAAACTTTCACATTGAACTATAGTGGTTATAAAGACAACCCACCTGTTAAGTTTCAGAAACACTCAAGATTGTGTGACTTTTACAGTGAAGGAAAAGGTTATAAAAGTTCGAGGCAGACTTTCTTATACATAAAAAAGTCCTAAGTGTAACTTTTCAATCTAGACAGCAAAGTTTAAACCTTTCATACATCTTAAACATTTACATTTAAACATTACTCCCTTTTACTTATAAAGCTACACTTACACAAAACGTAAAGCACTTAATATATTTTCTTAAAATATCATCTCTGCTATATCAGAATGTCAGTCAAACATTTATTTATTTATTTATTTGTTTGTTTATATTTCTAGGCTGCCCTTCCCCTTGTGGGCTCAGATTGGCTTGCTGAAAGTAGACATCCCCTTCCAATTATTTGGGGATTTTAGGAAAGTCCAGTCAAAAAGCTTTTTGACTAGATGTCTATCTTGCCGTTGTTTACTATAGCAGCATTTAAACTCTTGCATGTTTCACGGATCGTAGCCAGTTTATGAAAGTTGTTTTTCATATTTAGTCTCAGTTTACTGAACCTGATTTCCAAGACAGATTCTGTTCCTAAATAAACTATTAATAATGAGGGATCATTGCGCTATTCTTTTATTATAAGAGCACATCACCTAAATGAACATGAGGCAACATGGGTTAAATTAGTTTTATTGACTGGCTGATCTGCACCATCATAGCTTTACTCTTTTAAGGTATCTTGTGATTCAGGCAGCCAGGTGATACCAACATTCTTGACAACTCCACCCTCACTCCCAAATCAACCAGTGTTCTTGCCAGCTTTGTTTATCCAATCCTACATATTGACTACGCTAACAGGCTCTAAACTTGTCCACAAGGTTTTTCACAAACAACCAGAGGTTTTGTTGATGCTGTTCAGCACCCAAAGCATTTCCTTCCCAAGTCACCCAATTATTAAAAAAACTGAAGGCTGGCTCAGAAATGGCCCTTTTCTCTTCAGTACCTAAGGTGCTTGCAAATGTACACAGCTTTGGAACAGCAGGTGCTCTAAATACTCCACCTGCTGCTCCAAAGTTATGTAAATAATTCCCCTGGGGAGCCATTTCAGTGTCTGAAAATTGCCTGGAGAGGAGGCAGGAGTCCCTCCCTCCCAAACAGCAATTCAAGTCAAGAAATAGCCCTTCTGATCTTTAAGCTGACATTTCTGCATTTCTGTGTGTCTGAAAAGAAAAGAAGTTGGGTTTGGGGAGCCCAGCATCATCTAGTGAATAAATATATTCTATATTTTGGCCTTAAGTATGTGTAACTAAAAAGGTCTTCCCTTACTAATCCCTACCCAAACCTCCCTTCCTTCCCTTTCTTGTTTATGTAAAATTCTTCTTTGATATTGTAAGTTCTCAAGGCCAAAAACTTGTCTTCTTGTGCTCTATAAACTGCTACAAAAATGGCAAAACCATTATATATGTTGAAACTAATAAATCTATGATCCTATCTTGGAGGCTTCCAGATCACCATATCACAATTTTGCTTTAACACGGTTTATTTGTTTTGATTTAGATGTTATGCCTGAACAGTGAAACTCAATAGCAAGAAATTACGCATAAAACCAACACAGGTGTCAATAAACAAAACAAGATTAATTTAATAGTGTAGTCAAGTAGTCTGCAGCATAATAGGTATCTGTTTTCATCTGATTGAAAATAAACCATGTCCTTTTCATGCTACTGATAGAATAATGAATTTGATGCTATCAATTTTTCTCCCTGAATCAGTTCTAACAACTTGGATTAATATATTTCTAAGTGCTGAAGCTGTGAATTCCCTATCTTCTTTGTGTGTTTTTTTTGGTTTACAGTCCTTTTTATTACTTTTGCTTATATGTTAAGGTGGCGACTTACTTCTTGCTTATATTTATGATTCACCAGGCTTTTCAGAGGTATATTGAAATAATAGTTCTTGGGGTTATAAATATCATAAGAACCTCTTTTACACCTGGCTGTGTTCATTCTTCAGTCAACATCACTGCTGAAACTCCTTTGTTTAAGATTAGCTTCCTTGGATAAGGACAGTCTATACTGAATTATGGCCCTCATTCCAAATTGCCTTTGTAGAGATGACAGTGAAACTGCATTGTTGCAACTTTTTACCTGTAATGATCTCCAAAGTAAACACAATCTGGATGATACATTTTGGGAAGAAATCTGGTAGAGCTGCAACATTCAAAGTTATCTTTGTTATCTCCAGAGAATTTTTGAAACTAACAACTCTAGAAAAACTTTTGCTCATGGGATCCATGGTAGTCAGTTTTCTTTCTGGGAGTGTATCTTTTGATGGGTTTGCTCTTTTTCACAGTTTAGCATTATTCAGAGCAGATGAAATATGGCCTGCTAACAAAGAGGATGTCACAACTTCCCTGAGATTTTAATGGGGCAAGGTCAACAAGGTCAACACGTCCACGCTGCCCTCCAACCTCCAGGGAGGGGGCGGGGGACCTCAAGTCTCTTCAAGTTTCTCCCTGTTTGGACTCTAATCATTGCTTCTCCTGGTTAATTTTTAGCAAACCTTTTAGCATAGCAAGGAGTTATTTCATTTCTACACAGGGGCTGTTTCCACATGGGCGGAATACAGCACCCCAGGGACGGTGAAAACAGCTCATTGAGTGAGGTTTTTGAAAAGCGGTGTCTTCCCACCAACCGCTTTCCCTATCCCCTCCACTGGAGGTCCCCGTCCCCTCCCTGGAGGTCGGAGGGCAGCATGGACATGTCCCTCCAGCCCTCCAGAGCAGTGCTGGACGGGAAGGTCAGTAGAGGAGCCGAACCGGAGGTGGCTCCATGTGGAGTCACCTCTCTGGTTCAGCAGATCTTTGGGGCTGCTCGCACGCTACCGTGCGAGCAGTCCCTGAGCCTCCACCGGCATAACTTATCGCCGCCGTGTGAAAACAGCCTAAGGGAGAGTGCATTTGGAATCAATATTACTAACCATCTTGGACAATTGATGTTCTGGAGGTCAACTAGAACTCTACGGGGGCTTGCAAGGTGGTAACTCCTGTAGACTCTGGGGTAAACTAAGTCTGAAGGCCAGAATTCTCCACATGATAACCTGTCTGCTACATGGAGTTGATAGAGACTTTTCTCCATAATTTTTCTCCTACCCAAACACAACAAAGTATCAAATCAAGTATATGACCTGCCTAATGTGTATTTGGGGACAGATACATTGGGCTGTCATGGTAGGCATGAATCTCAAGCTTACACCTGATAGCAGGTCTTCAGTACCAGAACTGTAAGGGTTTCCTATATGCTTCAAAGATATATCTGTAAGTGTAAAGGATCTCCTAGACAGAGAGGTAGGTATTATTGGAACAAAATCTTGATTTACCAGGTATGCTTGAAGACTGTTGAGGTTGATTCCTAACAGTTGTCTAGGATATTGCTTTTCATGCCCTATTTGATTTTGACATCAGTGATTTTGTAAAAAAAAAAATCACACCTGGCTACAATAGAGGCTTCCAGCAGGAGGAAGGATGAAGGAAGCCTGTTCCATTCCACAGGAAAAGCAGCAAACCTCTGGGCCATTCTAGGAGCTTGCCTTACATATTACAAAACATACATGTTTAGAGTTTAGCTAGGCCTCTTGTACAAGTCATGGCAGACGTTCTTTTTCAGTCCTCCCTTTCTTTTGCCGTCCTCTGAACCCCTGAAATTTGCTCCTGGAGAACTGTAGACCATCAGAGACTGCATAGGGGCAAAATGGGGTCAGTAATGGGAGGAGGGGAGGGAAAGTGGTTTTGTATTCTAATCTTACTGGATCTTGCAAGTGAAACAGGCTTAGTACTTGAATGGGAGACCACCAAGGAAGGCTCTGCAGAGGAAGGCAATGGCAAACCATCAATGCTCGGCTCTTGCACCGAAAACACCTTGCTGGTGTTGCCACAAGTTGGTAGTGACTTGATGGGATATGAGTACATGATGGGAGGGAGCAATAGCTAGAAATCACCACTCCCCTCCTGAAGACAGAAATTCCATTAATTTTTGGAGTTGTATGTTTGGAATAAGCCATGTTATGGCTGTAAAACCCACGGTAAATATCTTTAATTAATACAGTGTTTTAAATAATACCATGTTAGTTTAAATATCTATAATAATTTTTTATAAAATTGTGAAACAGGCATCCATAATTTATAAAAGATCAAAGCCTTTTTTACTTCACATTTTTAACAAGACTACAAACTGTTTGATATTATTGTAACTTAGGCTTTGTTTCTGAACTTGAAAGTTTGCTTTTTGTTTTGTTCCATATTTCTCAAGAATAAATTTGTGATAATCCATGTGTTGGCAGAAAGGCATTCGCTTTTCAGAAAATTAATTAGATTGTATTTGAATATTCATATCACTGTCTTGCATCTAATAGATAAAAATAGTTCCTGTTGATTGCCTGGGGAGATAGGGATGACCTAATACAGCTCTGTATAAAATAAAGATATATACAACAAAACAATCCTTTTACCCTTTCACACATTCATTGTGTAATCTAATATTATTAAGTACTCACAAGTTTCTAATTCAGTCTGTGATGGAATGGTAATATGGTAATACATTTTTTATCCATCTCTCTCTGTCTGACTGTGCGCTGAAAGGAAGAGAGAGAGCTTTTAAAAATCCATTGACTCCCACAATTCTATAGTAGCCTCCCTACCGCCACACAAAAAGATGGAGTATTTCACATGTTGAAAGATTTATCACTGTTAATATTAAGAAAACTCCTACTGCAACATGTTTGAACTGCATATTCTCTTCACTGGACTAACAGTATAATAGGGAGGAAGAAAATGGCTCTGAAGTAGACACTGATAGAAGTGAGGAATCTTGTGAGGAATCTTAGCCCTTTTTGCACATGCAGAATAATTGTTTGCAAGTGGATTTTGCTATTTTGCACAGTAAAATCCAGCTGCAAAATGCATTGAAAGTGGATTGAAAGTGTATTATTCTGCATGTGCGGAAGGGGCCTTAGACTCTCTTATTTTGTAACTGGTTCCAGTCTCCAGAAGAATGAAGGACCCAGCAGAAAAAGACTTGTTAATTCTATCTGTTGTTTGGTCAAATATATGGCAATCTGTTTGGAATTACAAGTGTACGTCATGAAGTGTACGTCTATAACATCCTAAGATCAAGAGCCTGTCCTATATTCCAACATCTGATAGGGCATGTATAGAAAAAGGCACAGAGGAATCCTATTGCCCCATTCTTTTGGATCCCTTGCTCAGTCAGATGAAGTGCTAAAAGTATGCTTGTAAATATTTTCCTTTTAATAAATACTTTTACATTTTGGATGCTGGTAGAGGTTCTCTGTGCCATGTAGACCTCCTCCATCTTGAAAATGCTACTTTAAAAAGGGAGTGCCAAGAAGGGGAAGGGTGGCAGTTGGCGATGGCTATTCCTCTAGAGGTGCATCAGGCAGTAAATTGTCCTTGTGGCCCCCAGGAGTGGAGAAGCGGGAAACACAGAGGCAAAGTTTGGAAGGAAGCTGAGGGGTCCTGACCTTTTTCAATAGGCAGTTCCTACAATGATCAGGTAGAAGCAGCAGTTGCTCAAAACACAGAGAAACAAGCCCCTCCAGGAGAAGTTGGGAGCCTCCAGGACGGTAGGGTAGAGTAGAGCCTGCAGGTCAGAGCAGGCCTGTTCCACCACAGCCACTCTGAAGTATTAATGAATAATTACACTTTTACATTATTTTATTTACATAATATTTGACTATTTCCCTTGGCATCAACCTCTCTGCACACATAAAAACCCAACCCAAGGAGACAGTTTTTTTCAAGCTTAACCTTTTCCTGGACATTAAAAATATATATATATAAAGCACACATAATTTTGACATGGGAAGACACCTCATACTCCTTCAAAGCCTAATAAAGTACAGCCCAGGAACAGCTTTATCTGGTAATTATGCTGCTGGAAGCTAATATGATCAAATAGAAACCACAGTACTTTAGTCACTGGAATAAACTCACTGGAAAAGACAATAGTTCTAAAAAATGTTGAAAATAGTAGGAAAAGAGGAAGACCCACCATAAGGTAGTTTGACTCAGTAAAGGAAGGCATGATGTGAGAAACGAGGACATTTTTGGAAATCATAGATTCATACCTCAGGAGCAACTTGATGGCAAGTAACAGACATGAATAAGCCCTCCATTCTTGTTCCTCCCTTTCTCAAAGTGTAAAATCAGGCCCTTTGGGGATGACCAAGCCTATCAGACGGGCACAGGGGGGGGGGACAGGTCTACCTGTGCCTTTGGCAAAGCCAAGCATAACAGCTCCCAGCTTCAAAGTGATGGAGGGAGAGCAAGAAAGAGACTGTCCTCTTCCCCTCCACTCCATTTGACTACAGCCTGCCCCAGGGCTTGCAGCAGAGCACAAGGCAGGGTGGTGGGAAAGAAAAGTGCATCAAGCATTCTAAACCATTAACAGTCACTAGCCTCCAAAACATTTATGTTTACAACACATCCTAAGCTCTCTCCTGCCAAGAAACCTCACATGCTGAAAGCCTACCATAGCCACTGTCAATGCATGGTTCTTGAATGGAGGGGGGCACAGAAGCAGGGCTGGAATGAGGGGGAACTGCACACAGGGCACATGGATGCCCTGTGTCCCTGCCATGTCCACACCCCCTGCCACGACTCAAAATGCCCCTGCTATAATCCTGCCATGTTGCGTGCTCGGTGCATCGTGCACTTCCCATCCCCTTGGCGCTACGCCACTGCATGGAAGATAAGGAATTGGAAGGTCCTGCAGGTGGAAGAATGGAGGGTGCCTCAGCAGGGAGGAGGAGGGAGATTGGTGAGGCCAAGGAAGGTTACTGGTTGGTATTGTCTCTCACCACATAGAATTTGACATCTTTGAACTTTTCATCAGGAACCTTTAGTTCCCCTTCTCTTCCCTTACCATAGTCTCACCTAACAGCTACAACTTCTGCCTTACCAATGGCTGTGACTTCCTTATGAGGCCTGAGGTATCCCTCCCCCTACCCACCACCTTCTACCAGTCTAATTAGGGCTATAGAACATGTGCTATAGAACAAGCCATCTCTTTCATGCAGTTGAGCCTCCCCCACCTCCTTTCATGCAGCAGCCTAATCAGAAGAACAGGTGCATGTGCTGCAAAAACAAGCTATCTCTGCTGGGCAATTGAGCCTCCCTCACCTTCTGCCTCCACGCCCTCTCTGTCCATTGCCCAGGGCACCTGTTCCGTTCACCTTGCTTGATCTGGCTCAGGATACTTAGGTAGTGGACCTTCCGCTTGAGGCTCACCTGGAGCCTACATTTCTTTCTGTTAGGTGCCAGGCCACAATCTTTCTGTTCATACGGATTTTTAAATAAGGAGCTCCTATTTTAATCTGGAAACTTATTTTAAATATCAGTGTTCTGATTTTATGTTTTTATGCTGAGCTGGGCTTGTAATGCTGGGTTTCAATTAGTATTTCTAATGTTTTATTTTAATTATTTTAGTTACAAGCTAAGATACCTGGAGAGACAGAATAAAAAATGTACTGAATAGCAAATAATTAAGTACAATTTGAGGAGAGACCAGAATTTAAGAAGTAAGGAGCAGTATGTATGCTTACTGCTACGGAGCAGTTGGTATGTGTGTTTGACATGAAATCTGTGTGATACAGTGCTTGAAATAAGGCCATGGAGATGGGGTTTAAGTCCTCTGTTTAGCATCAAACACCTTGTCTGACTTTGGATCAATCACTAACTCTTATGCTAACTTAGCTCACAGGGTTTTTATGAGAATAAAACAGGGGGCAGGGGAGGCATTTACATCGCCTTCTGTGATGATATGTGTAGTAAAAATATACCGTTAATAATATCTAGGGTCCAGACTGCTTGGAAATTGTATGCAGTGAGGTTGGCCTTGTGTCCCTGACATGGTTTGATTTCAGTTACTGTGAATGAAAAAGCACTCTACATTCACTTTGATGAACTCTTTTTATAATTTGTTATTGTATTTTTATGATTGATTATTATTTAATTTTATGGCCTATTGAAACGATATTTTGTTAATTGTGTGTCATTCGTAGATGTTTGTATTTATGTTGTAAACTACCTTGTGTGCTTTTTAAGTAGAAGGGAAAATAAATTATGTTCTAAGGATGAACTCTGATGGTGACAATAAATGTTAGGATTGACCTTCAGTAAATCTAGGATTTCCAGGCTTGGCCTGGCTTGCAGCGAGAGATGGGTTGGGACAAGGATAAGGTGGGCAATTGTCCACAGCAGCATGATATCACTTCTGGGGAAAATCTGGAAGTGAAGTTATTCCCTGTCTAGGAATTACCGGAAACCCTATGGTAAACTCATAGAATTACCAGTGATTCCTAGAGTGGCCTAATAGTACTTCTGGATTTTCCCTGGAAACGACATCACACTGTTTGCCCAAAGGTCTGTAAATTTTTTTTCTCCTATCACATCTCAGAATGGTAGTGGGATGTGGGAGCTGAGGTTGGAGGATTCTCTGCCTACCCAGGAGGGCTGGCCACCTGGGCATATTTCTGCTGAAAATTAGGCTTTCAGAATATCTCTGCAGGAGGAAGGAAGTTTCCCTTCAGGCGCCTCTCTCCTCCTGTGTCCTCTGTGCAGTTAATAAGTGAGTAGAAAAGAATTATTACTTTTGTTTTACCCTCATTTGTTTCTACAATCCACACTTACTTATAAATAGATTTTGAGCCCTTTGCAGCCATGTGAAATTGCTGTAAACTTTTATAAACCCATGGAATAGAAAAGAAGCTATGCCTAAGAAAGAAGCAATAGAATTATTTAATCAGAAAAAGCATTCTACATGTTCATTGATTTAAAAAGCATTGCCAAGAGTCACAGTTACACCTAAGTGGTTTTATTCCTCAACCCCTCCCCTCCCCCCACCCTAAGTAGCTTTCTCTGCTTCACGTTAGTATTTGGCCAACAACCCTGGAAGCAATTTTTAATTATGAAAGTCAATTAATGTTTTCATTTCAGCTACAGCAGGTGTACAAACAGCTTAATGTCAAAATTCTCATCAACTCCACGCTGTTGCATACAGAGGGAGCAGAAACTCAAAACTCCTTGAACCAAATTGGCACTGGAGCTGTTTATTTAGTGCTAGCAGCTTTTTCTTTTTTGGTGTGAGAATGAATGGTAATTTTTTAACTAGTGTTCTGAAGGAGCAATACTTGATTTTAATTTCAATAACTACTGTTCTGATATTTCTGCCTTACTGGCATTTATTGCGTTTTGCAAAGGCTAAAGTAAATTAAATATAGATATTTTTTTTATTTTCCTTTTTGATCTTTTTTTTAGTGTAAACAAGAGACTTCCATTTCTAGTCAATCTGGTCTTGGTCCAAAGATCAGTGGGGTTGCTGTTGCTGCATATGGACCAAGATGGGTCAAGTTCTTGGTGAACACTTGAGGAAGAGCAAGTATGATTTGTGTGTAACAAACATACTCAAACTAATAGTGACAAAATGTTTGCTTTAAAGAGGAAATCTTGATATATTTGGTATAAGCGCCAAGTGAAATGAAAAAAGATGCTCTGCAATATCAGCAATAGCATATCTCCCTCAGCACTACTTGATTCTGCTGGTCCCAGAAAGAACGATGCTGAAAGAGGAATGGTGATTCTAATACTGCCATATAGGGAGAAATATACACATTGTAGAGTGGTAGAAGGGACCATTCCACTTTATATTACAGATGTAAGTACAGTACTACTGAATCAAGGATTCAGAAGCATTGCCAAGCTGTGAGTTTGTTCTTTCAGGAAGAGTGCAACTCTCTCCAACGACAGGGGGACTGCTCAGTGATCATGCATCTTTCTCAATGACCAAGCACACTATTCTGGAGTGAGCTTCAGTTCATCCATCCTATTTATGTATGTAAGTTCAGGACTTTTTCAATCTCACCCAACTCAGCTATTGATCATAAGTAGAGTTGGGTGCATATTGGTGGCACCTTAGTCCAAATTCACAGTGGTTCAATGTAGTTGTTAAATAGCATGAGGTACATGATGGAACTGACACGATACCATAGGCTAAATGCCATAGGGCTGAGCTGCAGTCATTCATTCATTTTTATTTATTTATTTATTAATTAGGCTTTTATACTGCCCCATCCCCGAAGGGCTCTGGGCGGTGTACAGCATATAAAATGACAATATAAAACAGTTAAACATTTAAAAGCAGCGATAAAACTAGAAATTTAGTTTGCACAGTCTCAATAATATGTGGTTGGCGCCCAATATTCCAGATTTAAAATTCCCTCTCCCCTGGGAAGGGAGGCATGGCGAGTCTTGTTAGATGGCATGTGGCCTAGATGTCAGGGCCGCAGAAAGGAGGGGGGGGGGGCACCATTAGCGGCTGGTTTCTCCAAAGGCCCGGCGGAACAGCTCCGTCTTACAGGCCCTGCGGAACTCTCCAAGGTCCCCCAGGGCTCGGACAGCTGGAGGAAGAGCATTCCACCAGGCCGGGGCCAGGGCTGTAAAGGCCCTGGCCCGTGTGGAGGCCAGCCGCACCGCTGAAGGGCCAGGGACCACCAGTAAATTGGCCTCCCCCGACCGGAGAGGCCATGCAGGGACATATGGGGTGATGCGGTCTCGAAGATACGACGGTCCCAGGCCGCGCAAGGCCTTAAAGGTCAACACCAGCACCTTGAAGGTGATCCGGAACTCCACTGGAAGCCAGTGCAGCTGACGCAATACAGGTTGGATATGTTCCCAGGTGGCGCTGCCTGTTAACAAGTGCGCCGCCGCTTGTTCAGTACCACCTTTTGGAATTGGCCAGTCAAATAAGAACACAATCACCAAAACTCAGCACCCCACTCTTCCAATTCAGCGACCAGGTTTGTAGAGTTATTATGAGTTTATAAGAACCATTATTAAAATGCTGTAAAATAAGAACTTTTATTTACACATACATTTATGTGTAGAGTAGTGATTTTAACCAGCCTTGACAATTGCATGGCATAATGGCTCTTTCCATTGGATTGAACCGTTGAGGCCTTCCATTTTGTTTAGCCACCCTGATTAAATGATTTTCAATATGGTCAAACTTCTGCCAAGAAAATGTCGGGGTGTGATGATTTTAAGAGTGAAAATTGGGACAAGCCAAAAAGCAGTTAGGCAATTTTGAACTTTGAAAAAGTTGTAACTATAGAAGTAAAAAAGAAAAATGGCTGTTTGGTTACCAAGGATGCCTTCTTTGGATGAGGATCTACGCTTGAAGCCACAGCCTCCTGTTTCCATCTCTTGTGCCACAGTCTGATTGTATTCTGTAGAATCTTCTCAAGACTGTGGAACCTGTGATGAATTAGGCAATCAATTTTCTGAAGGGAAGCCTGGTGTTTTTTTGGTCCAGATTGTGGAGAGGGGGAATAGTGTGTCAGAGGCCTGAGGTCTATTAAGTGTATTTATTTTACTAACACAAATACTCACTTGGAAATTGGATCATTCCACTTACTAATTGACAAGAAGTGTACTTAAGTGCTTTGTGGGGAAATATGTGGAAATGAATACTGCGATGTTGATATGCAAAAATATTTTAGCAAAGAAAGCAATGAAATACACTGTGGAAATATCTCAGTCATGCAACTTGTGTATGATCATACTATACATCTGCCCTGTTGGAGCAAAATATGGACACAAGTTATATCCATGCCATACACTATTGTTATTGCATTCTATTTGAGGAATTTTTGGTCTGGGAGAGGGGTGGGAAGAAATTGATACCAACGGTCCATGGCTATATGCTATGTAGGATATCTATTTTACAATTAGGTCTCAAGCTGCCTTCTTTTAAGGCATGCAGCTAGTCTCCTTGAAAATCAATGGTGCATGTACAATAGTGTATTCTGAACATCACAACCTCATGTTGAATCCAGATGGCAGATTCCCACATTGCAGATAGGCTGTGCAATTTAAGACTGAAATGCAATACTAATAAATATTTATCTCAAAGACTGCCTCTCCCCACATGACCTCACCACTTCTTGTTCAGTAAACTTTTTTGCTATGTATCATACTTTCCCCAAGATGGCTAACAATAAAGTCCAGAACTAATTCTAATTGTGTGTGTGTGTGTGTATGTGTATACACACACACAAGTTCCAAAATATAAGCAGCCTGCAATCAAATACAGCTATAGCAATCTGAACAAGTATTTAAATAGGAAATAAAAAAGAAACACACATTTTCCCCACTGCTAAGATGAACAAAAAAAAACTTTCACAAAGAAACGTTTTTCATGCCTTTCTAGAAGACAAGACAAGGCCAGAAAGATGGTCTTAGGGGGCTGTTCCCCTAGAAATACATAGGGGCTGTAGTGGTTGGAGTGTCAGGCTAAAATCTGGGTGATCTGGATTCAAAGCCCCATGATGCCATGATATCTGTTAGGTACAGAATTGATTATGTTTCTTTGTTATATGGTCTACAAAAAGAACATCTTCTGTTTTGTTCTGCAGATTCCCAAAGATTAGGATTGGGTTGTTTGGAAAAGACAAGTGGAGACCTACAAGAAACCTGCAACCCCAACTTTGCCACTCTGTTCACCCCCACCCATGCTCCTTTCTCTGCCAAGGCCCCTCCACATCTACCCCTCCACACCCAACACCCACCCTTGGCACTCCGTTTACCCATTCTTTTCTCTCCACCCAGCTCCCATCCTTGACAGTCTACTCACCCCCACTTATGGTGCTCTCCCCTGCTCCACTCATCTGAACTCTTGCGGGCCCATGAAACTTGATGATGGTGGTGGGCATGTGATTGCTGACCTTACCAAGGCTGCCACTCCTTCCCTACAGTCCCAGTCTTGGCAGAGTGAGCCTGGAGTTGATCCAGGCTCACTTACCAAGGCTGCCATTAGCACCCCACCACTCCTGATCTTGGCAAGGTGAGCTCAGAGTTGCTCCAGGCTAACCTGCCAAGGCTGCTGCCACCCCCTCCCCCAACACAGTTCCTATCTCAATGGGTAGACCTAGAGTTGCTCTGGGCTCACCCACAAAGTTGCCACTGGCACCCCCCAATCCCAGTCTCAGCACAGTGAGACCAAAGTTGCTCCAGGCTCACTCACCAACGTGGCTACCAATCCGGGGGGGGGGGATCAGCCTATGGATGTGGCATGGGGCTGTGCTAGTGGATTTGCCCTCCCTGGGGCACTTACTCCAGCAGAGGGGCAAATCCACTGGTGAGTGGCTGCTGTGGCCCTCTATGGTGACCAGATGCTCTTGCACCCCTGCCACCTCTGCCAGCTTAACGTGGATGTTCCAGAGGCATGACCTGAGGTGAACCTGACACTGGTCAGTTTATTTCTAGCCTGTGCTTGCCAGAACGTTGGTGCTGGGGGCTTGAGCTTACAGCCCCTTTTGGGTGGCATATGCCCATAGAGCCCAATGGAGGGCTTTTTGGCAGAGGAAAGGCCTTTTCTGTATTTTGCCTCTTTGTGCCACTGAAAAGGCCCTCTGGGAGGTGATGGCGTGGCACCAAAGCAACTCTGTGTTTTGCTGCCAAGGGCTCTGGATTAGGCTGCCCAACAGAGTTTGGAATCTTGTTTTGCAGGGAAGAACAAAATCCATTGCAGCTGGTTCCAAAACACAGTTTGCATAGAAAGCAAGGGTCTTTAATTATTGAAGCAAATGTAAAGGGATGGGGAACATTTAAATTAAAAGATACTTCAGATTGGATGAGCTATTTTCATTACTTCTGAACCATGTTAACTAGTTACGAAACCTTGTGTGTGGTTAGTCATCTTCAAACACTTACTGAAGGATGCAGTCTAGTTTTTGAGAGAGCTGTGTTTGTACCTTTACTCTGAAACAACCGAATACTGCAAAATCAGGCTCAATTCAATTACAAGGTTGAAACCATGAGATATTTTAACTGTAATCAGTTTGTGAAACCAGAATCTGGTAATTAAAATTGGGGGTTTTTTTAATTAAAGAATAAAAATAGTAAAAGAAATACATTTGAAGCAATGAGCATGGTCCCATAAAGAACACTTTGCTGTAATGCCTGAAATGGCACATAATCCCATGTCATGTGACAAGATAGCAGTTAAGGTTCTCTCCCCTACAGGTTCAGCAAGCTGTTAGAGTAATGTGTTATGTGTGTGTGCATGCACATGTATGCACTAGTTGTACACTCCGCTGAAAAAATGACTGGACTTAAGAATGGTAGTAAAGGACCTTGCTCCTTGTGCGAACAAAAATGTGCACAAAGGGAGTCCTTGTATTGGAACGACTAGAAGTTAAACACTGTTGTGTAAGTCTGAAGTGCCAGCATGTCATAGTCAACTTCTGCAACCCAGTAGGGTTTTTAAGTCAAGTGGTTTGCCATTGCTCTCCTTTGCATAGTGATCCTGTTATTTCTTGGTGGTCTCTCATCCTAGTACTAACCAGGGCTGACTCTGTTTAGCAGCTGAGATCTAACCCTAACTCTAGCCTGAGCCACCCAGGTCAGGGGAGTTAAATAATACTGTAGGATAAGTAAAATACTTAACAGTGAGCAAAATTTAGCCCCTGAAGCTTGTGCACGGTGTCATGCAAAGGGTAAAGAAACATTTTTTGGCAGGGGAGAGAGGCACACTGGGGGTCTTTTCTTCATATTTTATCTTGATGTAGACACAGAACAGGAAGATGTTTGTTTTGCCAATATCAATATCATATTTTTCAAAATGCTTCTTTATTGGAAGATATCATGATTCTGTTTCTTGCGTTGATTTGGGCCCAGCCATTCTGGTGAACTTGTAGAAGAAAATCCTCTTAGGAGAAAAAAAATGTAAAGATGACATTTTGCAGACGAGAACTACCTTGTGACAATGTACTTGGAAATATTTGCTGGCCACTGTAGCTCAAGCACACAGCGGAGTTACAGATAAAGGTTTGAAAGCTCACTGTATTGTAGCCGTGGAATGGTGCCCCTTGGATACAGAAACCCCAAGTACCTGCTTTGCTCCAAAGCTTATCATATGACCTTGGGCAAGCCATTATCTCTGAACTTAACCTTTCTCACAAGATTGTTGTGAGTCTAAACTGCCACTTTAAGCTGTCTTGAGGAACAGTTGGATAATTATAATAAATATTGGCATAGAAACTACTCCTATCTTATCATTCTATTGAGAGAAGTTTGACAACTGCTTCCAGCTGAAAGAATTTTTCCTTCAAAGGATTGGCTACTGAAGTTGGAGAACATTTCTTGGTGTGGAAGAACTTCCTCCAACCGAAGGTTAGATTCATCCCAGTGTGTATAAACACACTGGGATGACTACTTAATCTGGCAGTGCACCTGAAAACTTCCTGCTACATTGTGATTCAGATAAAAATGGGGACAAGTAGCTCCTGAAGAGGAAATTCCAGTGTCCATGTGGACATATGTGACTTTTACCAGTGAGAAAACGCTTTGAAGTCTGTATCAGAGGTTAGATGTAGAGTGTGAGAATGATCATAAAAGTAGAAATGCTGGAGTAACTCCCTGGCTTTAGGTTCTACTTTGAATTGGGAATTCCACTGTTTTCTGTTTGATCTTCCTGCTCCAAGCAGGAAAGAAAGAAAGAAAGAAAGAAAGAAAGAAAGAAAGAAAGAAAGAAAGAAAGAAAGAAAGAAAGGGGGGGGGACCCAATATGGCACATTGATCCAGCTGTGATTAGATGCCACCAACTTGGTAGTGCAAGGGTACTGCTGTGCACAATTGATGCTATGCTTATGTGAGGAAAGATGAAGAGAGACATGCATTAAATTTTTGGCTTTTTTCAATCTTGTTGTTGATGTGTTCTTTTAAAAGACAAACTAAACAACTCAGTTAAGAGCCCAGAATGGTCAGATTTAGTTCTTAGGGAAGCTCCCCAACTATGGAAAAAGCAGGAAGTGCTCATGTTTGAAAGTCAGTTCTGCTTGTGTTTTATGGTTGGCTTTTATATGTGCATTTTGCATATAGTCTCAGCTTTCCATTTTAACGCAGCTTCACCTTTCACTACCACTTGTGCTTTTCTCAAGTTTGATCTCCAATTCTGCTGGAGAGCAAGTTTATTGGGCTTTGGGTCGAGAGGTCTTTGCTGCCTGCCTTGCTTGTTGATGTTTTTGTAAACAGTGTGTGACTCCTCAGTATTAAGAGAGAGACCTCGTGTTCAAAGCATGAGCCACACACAATATATGTGCCTGTCTTCCACCCAAAAAACTGACAGGAGCCCATTTGCAATTGATTTACAGTGGTGTAGCATCTGTGAATTGGGACAATGAATCTTGCCAGGAAAAATAAATTCAGAATCTGGCAAAGCATGAATATCCAAGGCAATTTTCTTCTCCCCAGAGACTGGGCAAAGAAAAAGCTCTGAAAAAAGGGTGTTTGAAAATCATGGAGCAGGCATTTAAAATACAAATCTAACCAAGGTGTGCTAGATGTTTTGGAGAAATGGTGAGCTTGAAGTATTGATGGAATGCAAGAAGGAAGGATGATGACTTCAGTGGACTGGGAGGGCTGTAACTCTGCTCAGGACTGCACTGATTGCCTCTCCTACTTGGAAGCTGATTCTTATTTGCACCCTTTATTAGTATGTGGAAACAACAGTTATGTCCAAAGAAAACGAATGGTGATGGATTAGTGCAAATAGTATCTATTTCTCAGGTATCAGAGAGGAATAGCAAGGCACCAGGCTCACCAAGAAATGGGAGGAGCTGTGGCTCAGTGGTAGAACATCTGCAAGGTCCCAGGCTCAATTCTGGAATCTCCAGTACAAAGGACCAGTTCAGATGTAGAAGATCATGGCCTGGCAATATAATATTTTTAGTTATTTTATTTTATTGAATCAAGAGCCCAAACCAGATAGAAGGGATAAAATGGATTGTGGGAGTGGCAGAGGACCACATTGACATTTTTGCCCACCCCGATGGTGTAAGAAGAAGAAGAAGAGTTTGGATTTATATCCTGCCTTTCTCTCCTGTAGGAGACTCAAAGAGGCTTACAATCTCCGTGCCCTTCCCCCCTCACAACAAACACCCTGTGAGGTGGATGGGGCTGAGAGAGCTCCGAAAAGCTGTGACTAGCCCAAGGTCACCCAGCTGGCATGAGTGGGAGTGCTCAGGCTAATCTGAATACCCAGATAAGCCTCCACAGCTCAAGTGGCAGAGCAGGGAATGAAACCCTGTTCCTCCAGATTAGAATGCACCTGCTCTTAACCACTACGCCACTGCTGCTCCTATGCCAGCAGAGAGAGCAAATGTGCTGGTGAGTGAGTGAAGCACAGCTCTGTGACGCCGAAACCTGGACAGACTCACAGCTCCAAAGCTGTGTTGGCATAGGAGACCACACTGGTGCAGAAGGTGGTGGTAGGGGGAATGGAGTTGACTTTAGGTGACTTCCACCAGGTTTTCAGTCCAGGAATGCTTCCTTTCAAGCCGTAGACTTATGCCACCGGAAAGCATGGCATAAGTAGTTTTGTGCAATTTTTTTTGGCGGCTGGTTTTTGGTATTGCCTTTTCTGGACTTTCCACACTACCTGAAACCCCTTTGGAGGCAGCAGTGTGAAAGCAGCAGCATCCCTGGCTACTGCAGACTCTGGACTTGAATGCTTGAATATTGTGTAATGGTTTTAAGGAACTGGTTTTAAGATATATGGTATAAATGCTTTCTAATCATCTGTATATGAGAAACATATGCCATGCAATAAAAAAATAATAGTGATTGCCTGGAGTAAATGCCACCAATGCCCAGAGGCGTACCAGGGGTAAATGGCGCCCGGAGACAAATTGTCTCCAGGATGCCCCCAGCTCTGCCCCTGATGCCCCCAGGCTCCACCCCCTGCCCTTGACCCCGCCCATGTCACCATGGACATGGGAAAGGTGCCCACCTCCCCCCCCAGACTCCCCCTGCCGGCTGGGAGCCCAGTCGGGAGGAGGGGGGAAGGAAGGGGGGAGTCCAGGGTGCGGTTGAGGGCGCTTTGAGGTAGCAGGAAGTCCTGCTGCCTCGTCGTTTTTGCATGCCTCGACTGATACAGATGGGTCCGCGAAAACGACAAGGCAGCAGGACTTCCTGGTCACGTGATTTTGTGCCCCCCACGTGACCAGAAGAGTGGCGCCCGGGGACAAGGGGTACCCCTTGTCCCTAGGTAGATACGCCACTGCCAATGCCATAACTGTGCTGGTACTGACAGTTATTGGTGGAGCCATTTTGAGTTCTTTGGTCATGAAAACAGTGCCCTTATGCTCGCTCATAGTTCCCAGGTCATGTAGATGTTCATGGCAGGAACTTAGTAGCATTGGAATGATGCTGGAGGTGTGATAAATTATGTCAAAATGTTGTGTATCTGCAACAGCCAGGATAGGGGATGATTGGGTATGATTGTGGAGTAGTTATCTCTGGTGATCATAATAATGATTTGCATTTGTACTTGTTGCACAGCAGTGTCCAAGATCTTGTACGTTTCTCTTCTTCTTTGAATGAAATAAAAAAGAGCTGTGTTCTTAGAGATCATTATGTAGTATCTGTGGGTAGATATTGACTTTCTAAATAACAGCCACAATTGTGAGCGTCTTTTATCCACTTTATCTATTTATGCTCTTGCTAGGAGTCGTTTGCCAAACAAAATCTGATAGTTTCACCTCACAAGCATCACAAAAATGTCATCTTGTTATGAAGCATTCATAATTCTTTGTCTTTGGAAATTAAAGTATAAATATTTTCATAATATAACTGTTCATCACCTCAATGACACCTTGTCTGTACAGACAGGCAGTTTGAAATTCATTCATTCATTTATTCATTCATTTCATTCATTTGTGCCCCATCTTTCTGTGCAATGGGGATTCAAAACTGCTTACATCATTCTCTTCATTGTACCCTCACAACAACCCTGTGAAGTAGGTTAGGTTGGGAGAGTATGATGGCCCACAGTCACCTAGTGAGCTTCCATGGAGATTAAAACCTGGGTTTTCCAGATTTTTGTCTTCTACTCTTAACCACTACACCCATTAATATGCAGGTGATCCCTTTTGAATTGTTCATAAAGGCAAAAAACTCTTTTCAAGGAGAGAATGAATATGTCAGGGAACAAAAGTTCTCAGCCAGCCTTCTCCCTACTATCTTAATCTTCTGCTTGCTTTAATCTAGAGGTAGCAAATATCTACTTGCAGAATAATGCAGTTTAGTCCATAATAGTGCCTGAGGATTCTGTCACTTCATTTTGTAGCAGGTTTACATTATGCCTGCATAGCCTGTTCAGTTCATGTAATATCTACCTCTTCCTCTTTGGTTCATTTAGGTATGGATAAATGTATTCTTTCACTCTGAAAATGTTTACTTAGTGAGGAAAGTGAGAGGAAAGTGCAGTGCATGTGTCTGGGAGCCCTATCCAAGGTGGGGCACGAATCTTCTCTTGGGAGCAGCATGCCACTGCACCGTGGATTCGCCCTCCCCGGGACACTTACTCCGGTGGAGGGGCAATCCTGTTGGCATGTGCCTACTGCTTTGCTGTCTCAATGTCCCAGGGCCCCTGCCACTACCAGCGAAGTGTGGGCATGGCAAAAGCATGGCATGGGGAGAAGCTGACATTAGCTGGCTCCCTCCTGGCCTTCGCTGGCGTTACGCCTGCAGGCCACACTTAAGACTTAAACCACCAAAACAGTGGAATAGTCTATTGTAGCCCATAGAGACTTTTTAGTGGCTGGAAGACTTTTGCAGTTTTTGAGCCTCCCCATGCTGCTGGGGAAGGTGGCTATGGGTCTGGTCCTTGAATGGGGCTGTTAACAATTGATATAAATATGTTATATTTTTAGAGAGAAGTAAGGTTGTCAACTTCAAGTTGGGGAATTCTTGGAGCCTGGGCAAAGTGGAGTTTGGGAAGAGGATGTACGTTAATGGCGTATGATGCCATGGAGTCTACCCTATGAAGTTACCTCTCCAGGAGAACTGATCTTTGTATTCTGGAGACGAGTTGTAATTCGTGGAGATCTCTAGGCCTATCCTGTAGGTTAATCAAAAAATCACTCTGTACCTAAGGCTGTAAGTACCCAAGTACTATTACAATATGCAGTCTTTTAATCAAAATGTCTACAAAATTGTCTACTACGTATGTTAAATAATTTAGCCAAGTCTTTCAAAATATAACACAAAGCAGTTTCAATATCATAGTCCTACAAGGTCACAACACAGAGAAGTTCAGATTCTCTATTTCAAATACAGTTCATATATACTCCTTCAGAATTCTAACTTACAGATTCTCTATTTCCAATATCAGTAATATCAAGAAACTAAAGTATCCAACTAAAAGTTTTTTAGAAAATTTCTAAACAGAAACAGGCAGGGTTTCTAATGACCAATGTCACAATGTCTCTTGAGGGAGTAATGCTCTGGTCAAATTACTGGGTTTGGTGATTGTTGCTGGCTATGGCACTGGAGTAGATGAAAATATGATTGGCATAAACCTTAGTGCAGAACTGGAGACCATGTGAGGCCAAAGGAAAAGGTTAAGACCCTTCCACCTCACTTAAGCTATTTGGAAATAGAATCCTTCCATTCTTATGTTGATTTCTTCTGTACTCTGAACATAATAGCTCATTTGTCCATTTGGGGAACACCCATGCAGGGATACTCATGGAAACCGTATCAAACCTAGACTCAGTGGACTGGCCTCAATGGTCTACTGACCTATGTTAGATTGTTGAACATGACAACAAAATCTTCCTGTAGTGCTTTGTTCTCTGGATTAAATAGCTTGTTCTGCATGTTCTCTCTAACCAGCATGCTAATTAGATGTCTTTTCATCCCCAGAATGCTCCTCTATGTTTGTCAACATCCTCCTTGAATTATAGCATTAAAGATGCTGTTCACACTGTTCATTTGTGTGTGTGTTTTTGGATTGTGGACAGTAATTTGCATCTTGCTTCACCTTAAAAGTTGGGTGCACAGCCAAGGGGATTCAGAAGGCTACATCTAATCATTTCTGCTATTAGTTATCAGCTGCTTCGTCTGCCAGTTCTAAACTAATGATATGATTCAGCAAACTAAAACTGGAAATAATAAAGGGCCTCTGTCTAATTTGATCTAACAATTGCTTTAGGCTATAATTATTAGATAAAAAGGAGGGACATGAAATAGCCACTGAGAGCAAAAGGAAGATGCAAAAATGATCCTAATAGGTAACTTTAATTAAATCAAAAATGCATGTAGACAAATGGAAATTAACACCACCCACATGAATATTCAGCTCACCCAGACTTTTGTAATAAGGCACAATAGGAAATCAAGTCTGACAGTAATTCAGAGAAGTACTTCAAACAAAGTATAATGTCTCTGGGGAAGTGACATAAACAACCACAACAAAGGAAAGAACACCATGATAAGTAAATGTAAAAGTCTAATTTACCACTATGTGACGTTATCCCTCTATGGCACCACTCAGCATTTTAGTAACTGTCCCATTTCTATAGAACTCTTATTCGACTGCTTCATTATCCTTCTGTCCTCACAAGAGTCCTATTAAGAGCATTATTCATATCCCCATTTTAGGATGGGAGATGTCAACTTGCCTAAGGCTGTGATAATATCATTGATCAGGGATTTGAACACAGCTGCCTTAAGTCAAAGTGTATCCTGTCCTCTGCTGGAAGACACAGGCTGTCATCTGGATAGACAGATAGAGACCAAAGGGACCAAAAGGTTGCTTAGTCCACTGCAGTGGAGCAAGTCTAACTCCAGTGGATCAGATGGTGCAATCAAAGCATCAATGCATCGCCCTGGAGCCTCATCATCTTTTTTATCCAAGCTTCAATCTCAAGTAATTTTTGATGTCGGAAAAATAACCATGATTTTTTTCTGGAGATTTTCTCAGGGTGAAATGCTACCATTATATAAAGTAACACATGTATACATTTAAAGACTGACAAGAGAATAGAAGTGGAGATCCGAGTCCTTTTATCCTAGTCAGAAGGTGGGAGGAGTGTTTATAAGAATGCTTGTACAGGAGGCAGAGATACAAAGTATACTGTAATCAGCTTGATTAGAGCATAGGGGAAATGGTTGGGGTTACAAAATTAGCATCTCTAGTGAGATAAAAACCCTACGTCCCTATTCAGACCTGGGTGGCTTATTGTTCTGAATTTGTGCATGAATCTGAGTTCGGCAATGTTGTCCTGTAATTTCCCTTTGAAATATCTTTGTTTGAGGACTGCCACTTTGTAGGTCAGCAATGGAATGACCTGGAAGATTAAGATGTCCTCCCACTGCTTTTGAGTGTTGCAGCTTTTCATGTCTGCTGTCTGTTTATTCTTTTTTGCAGGGAGTGCCTTGTTTGTCCAATATAGAGACCAGAAGGACATTGCTGACATTTGATGGCATATATAACACTGGAAGATGAACAAGTGAATGAACTTGAGATAGTATGGTGGGTGCTGTTAGGTTATCGTATTGTCAGAGTGGACATGGGGACAGAGCTGGCATCTTGATTTGTTGCATGCCCTGGTCCCAGAGTCCATGTCCACATTTAGAAGGGCATTGCTGAGGGTGAGAAGCTGTTTAAGATAAGGAGGCTCTTTGTGGGTTAGAAAAAGTTGTTTCCCAATGCCTGTGAGAGAGGAGTGTCATTGTACAGCATTGGTTGTAGGTTGTTAATGATGCGTTGAACTGGTTTCAGCTGAGAGATGTATGCGACTACCAGTGATGTTCTGCTGTTGTTTCATTTGGGTCTATCTTGTAGCAGGTTATCCCTTGGTATCATTCTGGTTCATTGAACTGTTTCCTTACTACATTAGGCACGTATTGTAATTCCAAAATTGTATGTTGTAGATCCTACAGGTGAGAACAGATGTGTACAACTGAGCTGTAGACAATGGATCACTTGGTGTGTTTGAGATGTTGACTGAAACATCTATACATAAAAATGAAATTGTAATTTCTGTAATTCTTGTTTCTATAAAATATCTATCACTGCAAAATATCTTGGTTAGTCATGCATGTGGTAGAAACCTTGCAGCACACCAGGAATGGTGGCCACAAACCCTTTGAAGATACTAATTGTGGTGGGTTTCCCGGGCTGTAGACCAGACCACGGCCACACAGCCCGGGAAACCCACCACAACCAGTTGAATTGGCCGTGAAAGCCTTCAACAATCCCTTGAAGATAGCTAATGCTCCTTGAATTCAGAACTCCAAACACATTCCAGTTTTGAAACGAAAGGTTCCCTGCTCATTTCCAAGCTTACTGATGTGGAGGAAACAATTTTATATGCATATGCCTTTATATGTACACACTCTGTGTAATTTGCCTTGAGTCTCAATGAAAAAGGTGGACTATAAATAACGTCAAAAAAGAGGTTTTGTGCTTGCCAAGAAGTCACTGAGCATTATGTGAAACCTGTGTCTATCTGAAGACAAAATTAGTGACTGTCTGCACCTCAAGGAATAAGAGGAATGTTAAGCCTTACCTATAAGGCCTATAACAAAGATATCCTATCAGATACCAAAAAAGAACGCAGGTCCATGGGAATGTACACTCAGAGTCAGCATGGTGTAGTGGTTGGAATGTTGGACCAAGATTCAAATCCCAGATTGCTGTGAAACTCAATAGGTCACCTTATGCCAGAATAAAATGGAGCAGAGGAAAACCATCTTGAACTCCTTGAATGAAGAACATGATTTTTAAAAGGAATAATAAATAACAGAAAAGGGCATACTTGACTACTTAGGACATAAACAAGATAGCATCTGAAGTACAGCAGGAATAAAACCTAAGTTTAAAAACCCATTTAAACTCTTTCCACTGTCCATTGAAGACATTCATGGTTGCTTCAATATAAAATTTAGAGTAGAAATAAAACCCAGATAAAGTATTGGCTGTAGTGGGGCCAGCGTCTCTATTAAGAAGCACTCTCTTTGTGTTATTTATGGGATATTTAAGTTAGTAGTCTTATTATGTGTTATGGCCATTAGTATACTTGGCTGAATTCTTTCTTGCTTACATTTTAAAATACCTGATAAAACTCATGCAGTTTATGAACTTTTATTGGATGTTAAAGCTCTATTTGAGCAGGTTGACATTTTACAGCTTCTCTTTTTACTTTTCCCACTCCTCAAATGAAGGCCATTGATGCATGTATTTTGTGTACTGGAACAGGTCATGTCCCTTTCTGTCACAGTCCACCTTGTTTTGTGATTGTATACCCCTGACTGCCTAACAGAGATAGGGGCCACTTGCACATAAAGAAACATGGTTGAAATGAACCATGAAGCTTGATGCTTTAGAAGACATTCTGAGCCTCCTCCCTTCATGGACATATTATTCAAAAGACCCATATATGTGGGCACATTAAATTTGGTATTTGAAATATATATCAGCTATTCAGTTTCATTTCCTCCCCTGTCTCAGTACTGCCTTCATTTTTATTATTTCAACATACATGCAATGCAAATGAACACATATTAGAGACCAGCTTCTTAATACCTTGATATTAGTTGTTGCTTTAATTTTCTGCCCTGGTTAAAATTATCCTTCATGCCAGCTCAAGAGGTCGTTTCTTGCTCAGTTAAAAGAGTGCTATGAGTAGAAGACTGAGACTGTGTCAGGGAATGATGGGGAAATACTAATAAAACATGTGTCAAAATTGGTAACAGAAAAGTGAAGAAAAAGGTGGGAAATTCAGGAGATTCATAAGGGCCCTTTCTGCACATACCTTTAAAAATGTTTCCAGAAAGGAAATGAAACATTTCCTCCATGGAGTTCCACACTGTTTTTTCTTCCTTTGGTTTTGGAAATGTTTTCTTTCCAGTGGGGTGCTATGTGGTTTCTGGGCTGTATGGCCGTGTTCTAGCAGCATTCTCTCCTGAATGCATTCTAGCAGCATTCTGTCCTGAATGCATTCTTTCCAGCCTGAAAACTTTTTAAAAACCCCTATTAAAATGATTCTTTTGTCTGAAATGTTTTCAAGCTGTCTTCCCTTGCTGTGCAGTAATATTTACAATGTTTTCATCTTTCCCTTTCTGTTGTCCCCCTGTTGAACACTTGCAGCTCAGTTGATTTCCTGCCTTGCTAAGGAGAAGCAGCCTTAGGAGATTTCTCCTCGTTCTGAGCCTCTTTGAACTGTTGTTTTTAAAAGCTTCCTCTTACCAAGCAAAAACAAAAGCAAAAAACCCCCGCTCTTTCCTTTTTATCTCTGCTCAGCTTTGTTGCTCTCTGCTCACACTTATTCAACTCAGGCACTCCTCCCCTCTCCCTGCCTTTGTTCTCCTCGAGGCAAAATGCAAATGCAAGAGGAACCCCACAACAGACAAGATGAACCGGGTCTGCTGCATTCACAGCAACCAGCAACATCCCTGGGCCAGCAAGCATTAGAAGGGGCAAAGAGGAGCCAGAAGCAGATAAAACACCAACTGGGCAAAAGTGAAAACAGAAACTTGTGGTCCATTTCCCCCCTCACCTCATCTCCTTCTTTGTTTTAAAGGCAAGTACAGATCAACACCATGATAAAGGAGAATTTTTGAAAACATTCTTGAAATGTTTACATTTGTGTGGAAAAGGGCAATAGCTAGTCCGCACAACTTCAAAACCCCTTTGCAAATATAGGATGTTGTGTGGGAATGGACAGTCGACATCTGACAGGATTTTTTTAAAAAAAGAAATCAGTAAGGGGAAAGAAAACTAATGTTGAACATGGAAGCTGGGAAGGCTTTTAGAGTGGAGTTTAAAATTTTTGAGTATTGGCTCTCCAGGTCTGAAGCAGAGATCTTTCACATCATCTGTGACCTGGTCTTTCTAACTGGGGATGCCAGGAACTGAACCTGGGGCCATCTGGATGCCAAGGAGAGGCTCTTCTACTGAAATGCAGAAACAAGCAAAAGTAGTAGAAATGTGGTAGCAGGTCCCTGGAAAGTAGATGCTGTGGAAAAGAGACAGTACGGCCCTTTCCACACGGGCGTTTTATGGCGCCCTGGGGACGGCAAAAATGTTGTCCCCAGGGAGCCATTCTACGCGACAGGGGTGCAGCCGCCAGCCGCCGCCGCCGCCTCGCCTCGACGAATGCACGTATTTAAGCCAGGTCATTTCCCAACCTCGCTCGGGGAGAGATGTTGTTTGGAAATGCCGGCTTGGAGCCGCTGCCGTGCGAACGGCAGCGGCTCCAAGGCACCCTCCCCCTCCCACTCCTAACCTTCACTTACCTGGTCCCCGGCCCTCCGGTGCGTCGCCAAGGCCTGAGGACATGCCCCCCTGCCCCGCGACGCTCAAGCAGGCACGCAGGGCCAGGGGGCGTGTCTCCAGGCCTTGGCAACGTGCCGGAGGGCCAGGGACACGCCGGGTCGGCCAGGCGACGGCGCTCCGCGGCGCTGTCTTCCCGGCTCTTTCTGGGACTGTTCGTGGAGTACACCGACCCAAGCCCTTCCGCCTCCGTGCGGAAGCGGCCTAAGTGAGAGGCAGGCTGTTAGTGCCAGCTCTAGAGAAAGTTGCACCTGCAAAGAAAGCCAGAGCTTGGGATTGGGGCAGGGAACAGCTTGAAGGAACAGCGAAGAAAATATTTCTGAAGTGCTGTTAGCCTTAGGAACATTTTCCTCTCTGGTTTTGCACACTGAATACCCCTGCAATACATAAGTAATACGAACTAGAAAGTCACCATGATTGTTTCTTCGAGGACAGCCTGTCAGATTCACAATCCATTTACATTAAAGTACTTGGATTTAAATCCATTTAAAATCAATTGATGTCAAAGGGTCTGAACAGGCTCAAAACCAACAATGTTGACTTCACCAAGTTGTGAATCAGATTGAAATAAAGCAGGACTGGAAGGGAAATTTTGAATACCATAGCAACGAGCAGTCTATAAAGAAGGATACTAGGGTAATTTATTGACAGGCGCTCTAGACATTAATTTAATGATTTACCTCAATGTTCACAAAAGAAGATGCAGGACAGATGCTGGAAACAGACAGAAATTTCCCTTGAGAGAACAAAGAAATACTGAGGGAAATCAGGATCATGCCAGAACAGATGATCAGGATATTAGATTGTCTGAAGATTAACAAAGCTCCAGGGCCAGATGGAATCCATCCTGGAATTTCGAAGGAAGAGGGAAAAAAAAAGATAGGAAATATTCAGAACCATGGTGTGTGGGGGGTGGGGGGTGGGGTAGGGGGATGGTGGACAGTGGCAGCATGAGAAACTATTTTAAAAATCCATATAAATAATTTCAGGAAATGAGAGATCTGGGAATTAGGTTTATACTCTTCATTTTTGCAATAAGTAAGGGACACATAGTGCTAATCAGGCTCTCCTGAAAAGCCATGATTTAATTAAGGTCAGCCTGAATTCATGGAGGGGGATTCCTTTAATATTATAATCAGTTGAACAAAGCAAATTAAAAGCTGATTGTCTGAAAAAACCCAGCTATAATTAACATATACTTTGAAAACTGAGTATATGAAAGGTAAATCTTTTAATAAAATGTTTTTTTCCTAATCTAATTTTAAGGGATGCCACCATATTTATATTAAATGAAGAACTCACAGTGGGTCAAAGGAATCATCAAGGGGACTGACAGAACAATAGACAATAAGGTAGTCACAAAAATCTTATAATAAGGCTGGTTGGGACAATTTCTTCAAATGATTTGAATAGGTCCCAGTTTTGAGCCAGAATATGAAACATTTGTGTGTGTGTGTGGGGGGGGGGCACAACCAAATGCAATTAATTGAGCTATCTGAATCAGCACAAATGTGCAGATAAGTTTCATGATAGTAGATGTTTCACATGTAATCCTAAATGTGCTGTACATTTATTTTCATGGTATTATTGGGAGGCAAGGTTTGATCTTGGTGTAGTTTGATCTTGTGAGATCTCAGAAGCTAAGCAGCGCTGGCACTTAGATAGGAGACCATCAAGGGAGGCACAGGCAAACCACCTCTATTCCTCAGCTGGCTGGAATGCCCCTTGCTGTTGCTGGCGTCACCATGTCAGCTGCGACTTGATGGTAGTACACACACACACATGCACACACGCCCACACACACACACACAAGCACACACACACACAACTATTATTTTTTATTTTCAAAGCACCATCAAGGTGCATAGAATGCAGAGGTGGGGCTACCAGGGGGTGGGGGAGTGCGCCACACACTGGGCACACAGTTTTGGGTCACATGGGGGGGTGCAAAATTCCCCCTCCCCCTTCCCCTGCGGCACCCCCTTGCGGCATCTCCCCACCCCCTTTCCATACTTACCTTAGTTCCTTTCCTTTTCCTACAACTTTTTCAGGCTAAAAAAAAGGCCTGTTCACAGTACAGGCTAAAAATGGCCTGAGGAACTACAGTTCTCAGGAGACCTTGGGGCTCACAAAGTCTCCTGGGAAGTATAGCCTGAACTGTGAATAGGCCTTTTTTTCAGCCTGAAAAAGTTATAGGAAAAGGAAAGGATCTAAGGTAAGTGTGGGAAGGGGGGGCACCATGGAGGGGGGGCATCGCGGGGGAGAAAATATAGACTACGCCTCTGACAGAATGAAAGAAAGGCAAGCTTCCTGTCCTGAGCCCACAACTTGAATTTGGAGAGAAGTGGTACAATGAGAAAGAAGGGAAGAGAAGTACTGGTTACAGTGGGTGAACCTGAGCTGGTACATATCTATCCATCACATTTTATCCTGACCTTTGTCAAAGGAACTCAAGGTGGAATACATACCCTGGCCATTTTTGTGACTTCAGAACAACTGTATGAGGAAGATTATGCTGCCTGACCTGAGATTACCCAGTCAGGATCCTGCCCTATGTGTCTGTGTTCTCTGGTGTAAATTACTTCTCATTGTAATTAGTTCAGGGAGGGGAGCAAGTAAGGTATCAATGGATCTCTCACATGTAATGTAATTGAGCTCTAAATCAAGAGTAGTAAAACACTGTGCTGTGTTTTAATGTAGATCTTTGAGACTTGACAATACTTGGTTTTGCCTTTTTCTTCAACCTGCATTACAAGAAACATTAATTTTATTGAAAAATATTTGCAACAAATAAGTCATTAAAGTGGGATCAAGAAACACCTGATGGGAAGAAGAATCAACCCCCCTTGACTGGTAAGTCATGAAGGGCTGCTCCAAAAAGCCTCCCTCCATCCTAAGATACTCCAGGGTGTTCAATAGAGTCACTCAGCATAAGCAAAGGCTGCAGTATTTCAGCCAGTCTGAGTGGACCCTAACTGCTCTCTACTAGATCTAATTAAAACACCTTACCCCAACAAAATGGCAAGGCAAAACAGGTGAAAAAGAACCCTTTCTTGGCCAATTGGCACCTTGCCCAATTACCAGGATGATACAAAAAACAACCAATGTAACAATGATGGCTATGATAATTGTGTGTGAGTGTCTGTATATACACAAACACATACACATATAATATACACAAACATATTATATATAGGTTTGTGTATGTATGTATGTATGTATGTATGTATATATGTATATATGTGTACATATGTACATATATATATGTGTACATAAGATGATCTTGTAACAGTGTTGCATACACTGTTAAGCCTGAAGCAGTTGGAACCTGAAGCAGATATTTTTGGATCACAGGGAGCCTTTGGGCAAGATTCAAATTATGGGTGGTAATTAAAACCATAAGATATTTCAAGAGCACTACAGAGGCCTGAACCAGATAGGTTGTACAAAGCTTCTGCCATCATCTAACCTTCAGCTTCTATTGATAACAAGTTTCAAGTCTTTACTGACTATCAAACACATAGAAATAGTCATCTTAGCCATCATTGTTACAGTTGTTGTTTTGTATAGCTTTGTATTACTATAACCCTCAATATATTTGAAAAAAATACCAGGATGGGTGGCTCCAAATGTCAAGTGCCATGATAGGGAGGGAGCAAGGTTATAAGGTTTGTTGCTTCTAGTCCTTGATTGAAAGGGAGCCCCGCCTCCCAACAAGCCCTCCCCCCAAAAGCAAGTCCCAACACTGGTGATGGGAGTTGAAATTCTAACATTAACCTCCCTGGCACACACACATAACTTAAGCGACAAAGAAACTTTTAAATGCATATCGCTTGGCAGATGTTTTTAATGGAATTTGGGCACACACAGGAAAGTGAAAAACTGATTACAGCACTTTTTTGAGAAAGCAGGCACTGTTTTAGGCAGAGAATGGACAGTGGTTACCTTGACACAAAAGGAAAATCCTTGAAAGAGCATATATACTGTCATCCTGTGGTTCTGTACACAGAAAACTGATTATGGGAATTGTGCAAGAATCAGCAGGGCCATTGTCTGCATTTGCTCCAGGAACTTGTGGAGGAAGAAGTACATGTCTAAACTACAGGAGAATGGTAATAAATCAAACAATGGGGAGAAAGTGGAAGAGAGAGACAGAGAGAGCTGTAGAGTTCACGAGTGCTTGTATACCCTTAGAAACTCAGCCCAGCAAATTGCTTATCCAGTTAATTTACAAAAAAAGTACGAGGAATTTTTTTAAAAGTTTGAAAAGTCTAAATGAGGCCTCCATGGTCAACTGCCCCCAAACACTAATTAGGCTGAGAGAAGAAGCTGGTGTAGATGTAAGCCCCACCTATTTCCTTAATGTTTCCTTAATGTTGAAGAGCGATAAAGGAAACACAATGTGGAGATGACATAAAAACTAGTATTGAATACCAGTCAAAGGATATTATCTAGTGTTGTGTATAAATTGTTAACAGACTCATCCTGGAAATCCAGGAATTGTCTTTTGTAATCTTAAACTTACATTTTATTTAAATTAAATACAATATATAAAGCCAGAAATTATAGAAAGCAAACACTACATGCTATTGGTGCCAAACTGATGCAGTCATATTGTTATTATTGAGTTGGTCCTTTTCAGCTAATGGTGTTTTCCTCCAGTGCAAGAAACTTGTAGCAAGGGAGGAAACTGTTGAAGCATCAGAAAGCATCTTATACCGGACCAAAGTGCCAGTGCTAGTGGGTAAGTTCCATGGGATCCAACATTATTGTCATAAATATGGGGGTGGTGGTTGCATCATGAATGGACATGATGCCATACGGTATACAGAATGACAGCATACTAATGATTCTCACCAGTTGTCAGTGAGTGACGACCACGTACTGAGATTTTGAGGCTAGTTATTCTATAGAATGCCAAAATACTACTCAACAGGGTAGCATATTATTTTGATATGTGGATATATAAACATATTGTAGCACTTAAATAGAATTCTGGATTTAAAAAACACTGAGGGACCTGACAAACCTTTCTTTCAATAAGTCCAGCTGTCAACGAAGAGGCAGCTTTCCCCCAAATAATTGTTTTGAGGAATCAAGCAAGGGGAAGGGGGAAATTCAAGGTCTCCACAAGGAATTAAATACAAAAATGAAAGGGTCTTCAGTTTTCATTATGTTACAAGGATGTCATAAGGATGGATGTCCTAAAAACTTTCAACTGAGCTGAGATTCAAAAGGGACATGTACAAGAAATGGAAAAAAGGGAAAATTACTGAAGAAGAATTCAAACAAATAGCCAGGACATGTAGGGAGAAAGTCAGAAAAGCTCAGAATGATCTCAGGCTTTTTTGGTTATGTCCACAGCAAACGGGCGGAAAAAAGGATATGATAGGGTCACTGCAAGGGGAAGATGGCAAAATGTTAACAGGGATTGGAGAAAAGGCAGAACTACTCAATACCTTCTTTGCCTCAGTTTTCGCCCAAAAGGAAAACAGTGTTCAATCATGGAGAAATGGAACAGAAGATACAGTAGGGGATTTAGTCTGGAAAAGAGAAGGTTAAGGAGTGACATGATATCCATGTTTAAATGTCATGCTGAAGAGGGAGCAAGCTTGTTTTCTTCTGCTCCAGAGATTAGGACAAGGCGTAATGGATTCAAGGTGCAGGAAAAGAGATTCCACCAAAACATGAGGAAGATTTTTTGAAAGTAAGGGCTGTTTGACAGTGGAATACACTGCCTTGGAATGTGGTGGAACCTCCTTCTTTAAAAGTTTTTAAACAGATGGCCAACTGTCAGGAGTGCTTTGATTATGTGTTCATGCATGGCAGGGGATTGTACTTGATGGTCTATGTCAGGGGTAGGGAACCTGCGGCTCTCCAGATGTTCAGGAACTACAATTCCCATCAGCCCCTACCAGCATGGCCAATTGGCCATGCTGACAGAGGCTGATGGGAATTGTAGTTCCTGAACATCTGGAGAGCCGCAGGTTCCCTACCCCTGGTCTATGTGGTCTCTTCCAACTCTTTCCGCACAAGCCAAATACGGCGCCCTGGGGACGGCAAAAACGCCGTCCCCAGGGAGCCGTTCGCACAGGCGGTGCTGCTGAAACGTAGCAGCGCCAACCTGGCTCCCCTCCACCTCCCCCAGAGTGGCGTCAGGCCGCCTCCAAAAACCTCCCTCCTGGAGGGAGGTTTTGGAAAACAGCATGTTCCCGTCGGCGCAGTGCAAATGGCACCGCCAGGAACACACTGTTTTCCCCGTCTCCCCCCACTCACCTCGTTGTCCTGCGTCGCTCTACTGGACTGCTGAGACGGTCCCTTACTGTCCTCCGACCCCTGGAGGTCGGAGGGCAGCGTGGGCGGGTCTTAGGAGTCCAGCAGGGCAACATGAGATAACGAGTGATGAAGAGAATGAGCTTGAGGAAGAGGTGGCTCCGTGCGGAGCCGCCTCTCCCACACTGGCCTCTGCGGGGGCCGCTCGCACGCTCCCATGCTAACGGCCCCCACCCCTCCACCGGCAGAATTCCTGTCGGTGCAGGGGCACCCTTTCCACAGTGCAGAAAGGGCCTATGATTCTAAATCTCAGTATCAAAATTTAGCTATTTGGATTAAAAAACAACAACCAAGCATTGGATTAAAAAAAAACCCCAAGCCTTTGGAATGATTTGCATATGAGCACCTGACTGGTGTTTGTGAAGTTTTACAAAGGGGAAGAATCTTGTATAGGGTAACTGGCTGACTACATATTTCATATAACTCCATTGTCACTTATACCCTCTTTTGAAATGAAAAATTGCTTTGGAAGGAGGACTGCTTTGGAGTTGAGAAGACTGCTTCCTGTTCTATGTTTCTAGTCATCCCCACATTCTAGTTGCTATCCTACTGGGAAAATCCAAATCCCCTTTTTGAAAGGGTAACTAAGGGGCAATTTGGAGCAGAATGGTAGTAGGCTGGGAAAAAAATTAAGCACCCCCCACTCTGCTGTTTCTTCATTTGAAATTCTTATTTAGTGAGGTTTGGAGGGGTCATGACTCAGTGGTAGAGCATCTGCTTTGTGTGTACAATGTCCCAGATTCAATTTCCAGCATCTCCAGTGGAAAGGATCAGGTAAAAGATAATATGAAAGACCTCTGCCTGAGACTTCAGAGATCTACTGTCAGTCTGAGTAGGCAATACTGGCCTTAATTAACCAATGGTGTGATTCAGTATAAAGAAGCTTCATGTGTTCATGTTCCTTCCTTCCTTCCTTCCTTCCTTCCTTCCTTCCTTCCTTCCTTCCTTCCTTCCTTCCTTCCTTCCTTCCTTCCTTCCTTCCTTCCTTCCTTCCTTCCTTCCTTCCTTCCTTCCTTCCCAAGGATCTGTCACATAGAGTTCAGTGTATCTGACCTGTTAAATTAACGCTGCCCTAAATTTTATAATCATCAGATTTTTAAAATCTTCGTGCATTCATCCCTCTTGATCAGTGATAGTTACAGTTCTGTGTTCCTGGATTGTTGAATTGTTCTATTTTTTAACTTTTTAATTATTTATATGTCATTTTTGTAATTTGCTTTTATAATTGGAAATTTAGTTGTGAGCCACCTTGAACATGGCTTAGGCTAGAGAAGGCAGGGTATTCAATAAAAATAAAATAAATACACTCAGGCTGGAGACATATAATTGGGGATTACAGAAAGGCAGGCCCCAATCAGGCCCCCATTTTTGCAGAAAAAACACATATTTTAAAGAAATGTATACCCCACTTTTCTCATTACTATATATCCAAAGCAGCTTACAGTTCTTCTTTTCTCCCTTTTATCCTAACAACAACTGTGCAATAGATTACGGCTGAGAAAGACTGACTATCCTTAGGTCACCTAGCAAGCAGAGCAGGTGTGGCAGGACCAGTGGCCAACATTCTGCTCATCTAGTATGCACATTCACTGCACACACCTTCATTCAATACATATCTGAAGGGAAAATACTTACCTGGGATGGTTTGGCAATTTGCTGTGCAGCCTCAAAAGTGGTCCCACACTTGAAAGTCTACAACTAGACTTCCTGCATCATTTGACTTGCCTCTTCTTGGATTGTTGACAACACCATACAGCACCAGTGAGTTAATAATCTGTGTAACATGACAAGATGCATTAGGCTTTGCCTGTTCTGCCATCATTAGCATAATAACCAGCTAAGATTCATTCCAGAAATAATATTGTAGAAGTTGGCTGATATACAAGAAAAGAGAAAATGCTACTTAATTTGCAGATCTCAATTTGCAGAGCTAGTAGGTGGGAAGATTTTGTTTTGATTTTTCACTGGAGTAAAAAGACATTGATGAGAAATATGGAATGCTAGAATACTGACTACTGTTGGAGTCAATTTGCCAACCGGAATATCCTTGTTTGTTTCCTTGTCAAGTGTTGCAGTGTTCCTATATCTATGTGGGCTTTGTTTCCCTCTGTACACTTCTAGATGTAATTTTGCTCTGGAGTCTTTTTTAAAAGATTGTGTTTTTCAGCTTTCTCTTCACAATGTCCAAGTGAAAAATGACCCTTCTCAATGATGCAATATTGGCAAAGAAACCCAAGCATTCATCCACAGATAGCAAGAAACGATTTCAGCAGGATTTTCCATTATATTTCTTAATCTTGGGTAGATTTACAGTGCACCTTATTCAATGACAAAGATCCGATTTAGAGCTCCAATTCAAAACAGCATGTACATTAGATGACCACTTAATTATCATCTTCACTTGCATTGTAAGATACAAGTACTTTCTTGAACTAGTGCTTAAATGCTAAATCAAGAAAGCACCAGACAAGCAGTGTCAGGACTTTGCAAACAAGATGCAACTTGCACTATCAGCCCCCAAAGTGCTTATTTAAAAGACAAAGTGTTCAGAGACAATAGTTTGCCTGTTCAAAGGGTGAAAGAGAGGTGATGCTAGGGGATAAAGGGTTATGCCAGGTCTCTTGATGTATTTCTTTTCCATCCCAAGGTGACTGTCTGAAACGATACATGGCATGAATATATTCTTCTCCAACATTTTATATTACATTCCTAATGTACTGATTTGCAGTTCCTAAACAGCAGGAGCTGATATAGTACTAGATAATGCTGTGTTCCTAGAATAAACTCAGTTTACCCTATCTGTATGAAGCAGCGCCCCCTGCTGTGGCAGCCACAACAAGCAAGGTAGAAACAGGCAGAAATCATTTCCCACAATTCCTGCTCTGCTCACTGTAGCCCTCAGTCCTCCTACCCGCATTTCTCCATCCTGCTTGTGCAGAAGTGATGGTCATGCCACATCACAAATCCCTTTCCTCTGACCTTCTCTTTTCCAGCCCAGCTGATGTGTAGGACCACGGCATAGTTAGGTGGGGAAAAGGGAAAAGTCTTTAAAAGAACTAAAAGCATGTATATGATGTGTGGCTGTGAGCTACTCCATGCCATTTAAAAGCAGAATTTAGCTCCACCCTGTCCCTGTAAGTGGCTGCAGCTGGAGCATGCAGACTGAGGTTACCAGCCAGTGACCGGGAACTGATAGGAATTGGATTGGGGGATGCCAGAAGTGAAACACAGAAGTGACACTATTCTGCTTTAGAAATCTCTGGAAACTCTACAGGGTTCAACAATTCCTGGAGTGCAATGGTGTCATATCCAGGTCAGCTCTTCTTTCTCTCTCTGGCAGGGGGTGCTGCACTCTGGACTGGAGTCAGGCTGGAGGAAGGAGGAAGAAGGAAAAATTTGGAAATTTGGGGCCTGGTGAAGGGGGGATTTGGGGTCAGACCCAGGCTATGAGGAATCCAGACATAAATGGTGGCTGCTGGATAAGGAACAGGAAAAGATGCCATCTCTCATCCCCCATGGGGAAGGGGAGATGATCTGGAGAGTCGGGATGCAAAGCATGTGTGTAAAGAGTCCTAGGCAATCAGGTGGTTTAAAAGGACTGGATGACTCTGTGGCGGAGGGCCAAGGGGGGGGGGTGCGTCATGCAAAATCCTGGGGGATGCAAAATTGCCCCCTGGCCCCTCTCCCTTTCCCCTGCAGACCCCCGTGCCCCCCCCCCTCACGGCACACACACACACACACCAACCCCCTTCTCACACTTACCTACGTTCCTTTTCTTTGTGTAGTACTTTTTGAGGCTGAAAAAAGTGGCCTAGTTACAGTTCAGGGGGAAAACTGCCCGAGGAACTACAGTTCCCAGGAGACCTTGGGGCTCACAAGGTCTCCTGGGAAGTATAGTTCATCAGGCAGCTTTCTCCTTGAACTGTAAATAGGCCGGGTTTTTCAGCCTCAAAATACCTAGAAAAAAAACAAAAATGTCAGGAAAGAATGAGTAATGGCGATGATGACTTGAGAGGGCAGAAAGCGGAAAAAACACTCTGTGCACCGGGCGCAGTTTGGCCCAGCTACGCCTCTGGGATGACTACAGGCTAGACTGGGTTAATGGGAAATTCAGCTTGTTGTGGGGACATCTCTGCCCCCCTCCTTCCCATGTTTTGAACAGGGAATGTTGCCTTAGGCCAGATCATGTCCTGCCTGCCATCATTTCCTGGGCACCATTTTCTGTAGATATGCCCTTGGCCACAAGCATCTGAGAGAGAACATTCTATCTAATTTAGAGCATGGACTAATGGGTGAGAGAAGGTGATTGCTTAATTGAACCCAATGCAGCTGCAGAGTATCTGGTCTAATTGGCAAAGTCACCTGATTGATATAACATATCTGACTGTGGCTGGTCAAGTTACATCATTTGCTATGCATTCAATTGGTTGGCTAGAATGACTCTAATGTGGTCATTGGGTATAAAGAGAGATCTTTCATTCTAATTTTGTCTTTTGTGTGGATCATATTTAACTTTGGTACATTTTGTGATTTTGGGTGGGTTATGCCTGGCTGGAACTCTTGTCCTGAACTTTGGACTTTGAAATCATGTACCAATGATTGGGTAACGTCTTGATCTTGAACAAAGACTTGCGAATGGGCGCAGATTAGATATATTGCTTCATTATTTTATCCTTATTCTCCATTGCTTTTTAAATCATATTTTCCTGCATAATTTTATAATAAATCACTTTACTTTTATTTTGTGATGTTACTGAGTTCCATGGCTGCAATCTGAATCCAATACTTTGGCCTATATTGGTTGCAGCTCCCCGCATAATTGTTTTCTAGAATTCACCTTGGAAGCATACTACCTTGTAGGATTCCAAGATTTCCTGTTCTTGGAATGTAGGAGGGCTAGAGTTTGGGTCTCTGGCTGATGGGGTAGTAAGGGGACAGGTGATAGTATTACCCTAAGGCCCTTTCCACACATGCAGAATAATGCACTTTCAATCCACTTTTGCAATTGTTTGCAAGTGGATTTTGCTATTTTGTACAGTAAAGTCCAGCTGCAAAGTACATTGAAAGTGGATTGAAACTGCATTATTCTGCATGTGCGGAAGAGGCCTAGAATGTGAGGATTCACATTTCAGCCTCTTTGAATTTTCTCTTACCCAACTTGCCCCCTTAAACAGGACTTTGGCTTTAAGGCTCTTTGACAATGCAATTGGAGGATACATTATCCAGCAACCTTGTGGAAAGTCTGGGTCCAGTCAGTGCCTATATGGAAGGCCAACAATATAAATGCCATGTTTGTTAAATTTCATTATGGCCAAAAGATGGGTTATAAATATATTTAAATAAATCATAAAAAAGAATCAAGTGATACTTAAAATGGCATTTTTGTTCCTTTTTATCAAAAAAGGATATAACTCCATGAAAACATTTATGGCATTAATAGCAAAATGTCTTATCTAGTGGATTTCATAGAACACGCACGCACGCACACACACACAAACATGTATGTTAAAGATATTAGTCTCCCTATCAAAGTTTTCCATTCTAATAAACACTAAATTCCACGTTTTTCCATTTCTTTTATGTCTTGAGGTTTTTAAAAGGCTAAATTTTTAACAAGACATAGGTTTTCTTTGACCTAATAAACTAGTCATGTTTTTTCCAGTTGCAGCTAGGATTTCCAACCCTTGGCAAATATTAATCTAGCTGCTGTCAACATATAACAAGGTGTGCAATGATATTTTCGTGGTATGTTGGTTACATAATCAAGCAAAACAAGTTTAATGGATTCTTTAGCTTAGTAGCAAAACTGGCAGACAACATACAACCATTTCCCAAAAAACATTTAACCACTGCACAGAGCCACCACACACGTACATTGTCAGTGTTTGTGTGACCAATATTGATTGGAACCAATTTGATAAATCCTGTAAGTCAGCAGGGGTGAAAGGCCATTGTTGTAATATTTTGTCTATGTTATTTGCAAAAGAGATTACACACTGAGAAAGGACAAACATATAATAATGGAGAGGACCAAAATCTTGCTTTTATACCTTAGCCTAAGGATTTCTTATATTTCAATCTGGGGATTTTTCTTTAATAAGAAGGTATAAAAATGTGACAGTGACAGTTTTTTGGGAGCAGAAAGCATAATTCAAATTTACTAATTTCATCTCCCAAATCTTTCTTATGTAGCTTTTGTTCAAGAAAGCTATTCATTTATAAATAATGAAATATTATTGCTACGTTGACATACTACTTCATAGGACATTGTTCTGTTATTGTTTATTAAATTGCAATAGTGATCTCAACCAGCAACCATACATCGTTTGCTTTGGAGTCCTGACTAGCCTACTAAAGGACAAGCTGTACTGATGTTGCAGCTGTGAGGGGGTGGGGTGGGGGGTTTGGTGGACTCAGTTACAGCATAGGTCAGTGGTGGCGAACCTTTGGCACTCCAGATGTTATGGACTACAATGGCCAATTGGCCATGCTGGCAGGGGCTGATGGGAATTGTAGTCCATAACATCTGGAGTGCCAAAGGTTTGCCACCACGGGCATAGGTTATCCCAGGTTAACAAGACATTGGTGATCATAGATTTTTGGATGTAATATTTCATTCTTTTCAATTTTCTTTAACAACACCCAGTCCTTTACGGGAATAGCAGCAACAGATCATTCAGTTTGAACCACTGTATTTCATTTGCCTTGAAACCATTCAGTTAACTAGCATTGTTTTTCTTGTTATTACTTACAATAATTATGAGAACAGGGTGTTCTGCAATTATTATAATATGAAAATGAAACAAATTCCTTGTCTAAGCAGCTTAAATTTTAAAAAAAATCATTATTTTCTTCCATTTTGTTACTGCCTTCTTTCTTCTTTCTGACTACTTGGCTTAATTTCTAAAAGGTTGTCAATGTCCTCCTAATTAGCATTCTCCTAATAAGGAACTAAACTATGTTCCTGAAAGGTGGGAGGATAAGCTATGGGGTTTTTTGATTGACTGCTAGCTGTCGCTACTAGTATTACATCAGTGGCGTAGCACCAAGGGGACTGGTGTGTGTCTGTGCGCACAACACACTGGGCGTGCACCAGTGCAGAGGCATGGCAGGGACATTCCAGACCATTCTGGGGTGTTCTGGTGTGGGGGTGGGCGTGGGAGTGGGAGTGGCAGGGACTCAGGGCACACGCATGCCCCGGGCGCAGTTCCCCCTCGCTCTGGACCTCGCTTACATACATGTTGGAAGTACTGTAGTCCTGAACAATATGGGGTAAAACTTTATTCCCCTCTCCTTTTAACACCTTCTCCACTGTGCCAAATTTGCACTCTATGCTGCCCTTCTTACCTATTGCTCAAACCTTATTCCTTGTCCAAGCAAATATCTACTTCCTGCCTATCTACCCAAATGATTTGCCTTCTTTGATCCATCAAATGGTGTTGCCTTATCAGTTTGCTTCTTCCTTGTCCTACAATCCAGCTAAGTGAATGCTGTGCCAGATTTCTTTGCTGAATGCCACTGTCTGTGTGTGTTTGGAATCTCTACTATCAATGCTCCTATTGACATTCATGTTAAATATGGGTCCCTTTCATTACCTCAAAGAGGGGAACTCTTTAGTCTATCTGTCCAAAAATTTGGAAGTGCATATGTCCTAGGGGAGTGCTACAGCGTTCCTGAGGCCACATTGGATGAAAATATAGTCCCAAGAAGAAAGGAGATCTTCCATTGAAAGAAATGGAAAATGATGGAATAGAATTAAGAACATGAAACAACAATAACAAAAGAAACAACAGTGACGTTATGGGATTAGTTAGAGTCGAGGGATGTAGTGCCTTCCAGTTTCCCCCTTCTTCTTGGAAGGCCTCCAGAAGTCCTCAGTTATTAAGAGGGAGTGGAGGCTGCCTGAACTTATCTGGCTGCCAAGATCCTCTCTCTTATATTCTGGGAAGTAGTCTGGCCTTCTTGGATATAATTTTTGAAGAGTTTCCTGAGTAAGGGACATCCCTGCCTTCTAGTTCTCCCTCCAGTCCAGGGGCTACACCAATGGGGCTACTTCCTGGGTCTGGGATCACCCTGACCCACCCTCCCAACCTTTTCTGAAGGAGCTTTCTTTCTACCTGCTTGGGCCTAGTGAGGCTGGGACTGCCTGTCCTCTTTTCCAATCCACCAGGTGCTCTCCCCATGATCTATTCTTCCTATCTGGATCTTTTCTGTACCAGGCCAGGTCCCACACTGTCTTCGTTGACGTTGCCATGGCCCTGGGATTCTTTGGGCCCGTGACTTGTTGTTGGGCAGTTCCTTTGATTGGACAGTGCCCAACCAACTTGGAAAATCCAAGGCAACACGTCCAGGCAGAAACAAAACCAAATGAAGCAATCCTATTTTTTTTTAAGTCCATTTGGGAACTGATAACAAAAATTAGAGAAATGAAACAAACTCTCATATGCAGGTAAGGTTGCCGACCAATCTCTGATCTGCTACTATTACAACTGATATCCAGGCAACAGAGATCAGTTCACCTGGAGAAAATGGCTGCTTTGGAAGGTGGACCCTATGGCATTATTCCCCATTGAAGTCCCTCCTTCTTCAAGCCACACCTTCCCCAGGCTTCAAAATCTCTATCTGTTTTCAGACTCAGAGCTGGCAACCCTATGTACAAGTCTACTGCTAACTAAAGTAATTTGACGGTGTAATAAAAATAAGGTCACTAACCCCCCTTTTCTAGAACTTGACACCAATCAGTTCTTGTTAGTTTTTGTTCCAAATGAAATCCTAGATTAATCTCTCTTTTTTATAATGTACAACCATAAATTTGAATGTGAGAGTCTTGTATAAGAAAATGTGAGAGTCTTGTATAAGAAAAAGCAGCTTTGTCAGTGTTATCATTAGCTTAATGATGATAATCTTGTCATAGAAAGACAATGTTAAAGAAAGCCTTATTTTTTATTATATTCACAGTTATAAAGTTAATCTCCTAATACTCAGAAGCTTTCGTTTTTCCAACTGGTTCAGGGCTGTGGTAGCTGAGAAAGCCTCCAAAGGATTTCCAGGGCGAAAAAAGGAGAAAACTTCGGGCCACCTAGGAAGCCCTCGGGTGGCATAAGTCCAAGCTTTGGGCCATGATGTTCCTAACTCAGATGCCTAGTGGAAGCCAACTAAAGTTAGCTCCACCCCTGGGAACATCCCAGCCTGTCCCCACTTCATGCCAGCATCCAATCAGATGCCAGCGCAGCTCTGCAGGGGTGCCCAATTCTGGGATTCACCACCATGGAGCTGTGGAGTGCCTGGACACTGGCATCTTTGCCCTCTTCACTGGTGGAGGTATCCCTTACACTCCCAGAAACTCTGGATTGGGCCATTAGTATGGTTTTTATCCGTTGTTTTAATGTTTTTATTTTTTATTCACTTTCAATGTTTTTTTAATCCACTTTTAATGTTTTTATTTTTTATCCATATATATTGCTGCTATTATCCTTGGGTCCTGAAATGAAAGCAATAAATATTTTAAATATATACCCACAAGGGAATCAGTTGTGTTAAAAACTCAGAGTATTTCTTACTAAACTAGCTCACTTTTTCCTTCTTGAGTGCTTTAACAACAAAGCACCTGTATTGTTATGCATTTCTGCCTTATCTATATCATTTTAGCTCCTTTGTTTTATACTTCACATTTTTCTCCACATTCTTTTTTTTTATCCCTTCCAGCTTAGTTTATAGTCTCTGACAGGAGATTCTGTATGCTATCTGCCAAAACATCTGTTCCTTTACCGAATAAAAAGCTTCCTTCTCCAGAAGGTGTCATGCAGGTCTACAAAAACTATAAACCTTTTCCTTTTCAACATGACTGCCAAAGTTAGATTTGTGCTGAGAAGCTTTATGATCATTCTGTAACGTCTCATTTTTCATTATACCCAGTTTTCCATATCTAATTCATTGTGGGTGGGGTAGGGTGACTTTGTTGGATTTATAATTTGCAGCAGACTGAACTTCATATTAATGACCAGGTATTTTTCTATTTTTTATTGTTTTTGGTTCTCCGTTCTATCTGTTTTTAATTCTGGACCAGTTCCTTGCATGATTGATCAAAGCAGAATTTTTAATTAATATTTAAAATGTTCTTTTCCTCATAAACTAGAGGAATATAGATTTCTAAATTATCAAGTTCTGTTATGAGTAGGAGTTAGAGTTGTGGACACTAGCTTGGGAAATTTCTGGAGATTTGGGGGCAGTGCCAGTGGAAAATGGAGTTTGAAGAGAGAAAGGAGCTCAGCAGAGATGTGATATCATAGACTTCACCTTCTGAATGTGCCATTTCTCCCAGGGAGAGTGATCTGTGTAGTCTAGATGATGGTCAGTTGCAATTCTAGGAAAACTCCTGGTCTCACTTCGAGGTTGATAACCTTAGTAAAAGTTCTAGGCCTATTTTTTTTGCAAAAATTGGAAACTGGACAATTTTCTTACATGGACATTTGTTTACAAAGAACTTTGTTACTTTTCTCTTACTGTGGCATGCATAGTTATATGGGCTGTGTGAACACCAAGTGTTTTTGCATTGCTCTGCAATAAATTATAGTCACCTAGCCTACCATGTTATATTATGTTATATTCCCCAGGAAAGTGGGACCAAAAAGGGCTGATAGGTAGGGATGTGCATACAATTCCACAGAAGCACAGAATTTGATATCAGTATTATTTATTTCATTTATTTAAAACTTTTATATTTTGCCCTGAAAGGGGAAGCCTCCTTTCCTCTCAAGTATGGTCCCTGAGGCAGGGGTACCTTTAATAAATTTAGACCTATTTTTTTAAAGTAAGTGTCTGTCCCTTATACCTACGAACATAAGCTTGAATGCGTGTAGGAAATACCTATTGAACAGGTGTAGGCTGTAAGGACAGAGGGGAGAGTGCTAAACAATCTTCCAGTTGTGAAGGCTTCAAAGTCACCCACAGTTCTTTGTCTTGCCCCTGGCTAGCTGAAGCAGGCCAAGTTATGCAATTCATGTTCTAAGCAATTTGGCAAAGAGCCATTTGTATAATCTCTAGATTTAAGAATTCAACTTGTCTCAGAGCAGAGTGTGGGTGTAGCAGGTCTGCTGACCCATCTCAAAGTGCATCTTCAAGAAGGTGGAACATTATGTATTTTGAAATAAATTAACAGATTAGCCACTTATTTATTTATTTATTTATTCAATTTCTATACCGCCCCATCCCCGGAGGGCTCTGGGCGGTGTACAGCATATTACCCAACATGTACAAGATAAAACGACTAAAACTTATTAAAAGCAGCGATAAAATAGAAAATTAAGCATACTAACTAGAATTGGTTTGCAGAATGGCGTCCGACGATTCCATTTCAAACCCTCTTTCAGGGGAGGGAAGCGCAACCAGTCCCAGGATGACAGAGGCACAGATGTAGAGGCCGGGGGAGGGGGGGCACCATCAACGGCTGGTTCCTCCAAAAGCCCGGCGGAACAGCTCTGTCTTGCAGGCCCTGCGGAATTCAGTAAGGTCCCGCAGGGCCCGGACAGCTGGCGGAAGAGCGTTCCACCAGGCTGGGGCCAGAGCCGTAAAGGCTCTGGCCTGTGTGGAGGCCAGCCGTATCATCGAGGGGCCAGGGACCACCAGTAAGTTGGCCTCCGCAGAACGGAGGGGCCGTACAGGGACATGTGGGGTGATGCGGTCCCGGAGGTACGAAGGTCCCAGGACGCGTAAAGCCTTAAAGGTCAACACCAACACCTTGAAAATGATTCAGAACTCTACTGGGAGTCAGTGCAGCTGGCGCAACACAGGCTGGATATGATCCCAGGTGGCACCGCCTGTGAGCAGGCGCGCAGCTGCATTTTGGACCAGTTTTAGCTTCCGAATCAGACGCAAGGGAAGGCCCGCGTAGAGCGAGTTACAATAGTCTAACCTGGAGATGACCGTTGCATGGATCACTGTGGCCAGGTCGGTCTGGGAGAGGAAGGGGGCCAGCCGCCGGGCCTGGCGAAGGTGGAAAAAAGCAACCCGGGTTATATGAGCCACCTGGGTCTCCATTGATAGAGACGAATCCAGGTGGACCCCCAGGTTGCGTACGGAGGGGGTCGGTGCCAATGTGACCCCCTCCCACACCGGCGGCTGAAACATCCCCCTCTCCCCCTCACGGCCCAGCCAGAGGATCTCCGTCTTCGATGGATTCAGTTTTAACCTGCTCTGTCGCAACCAACCAGCGACCGCCTCCAAGCAATGCTGTAGAGCCGCAGGGGCGGCGGCTGTTCCCCCCTCCATCAACAGAATGAGCTGGGTGTCATCCGCATACTGATGACAAGACAGCCCAAAACTCCGTACCTGCTGAGCAAGGGGTCGCATGTAGATGTTAAATAACGGGGAAAATAGTGCCCCCTGGGGTACACCGCAATGAAGCGGGCACTTCCGGGAGGTCTCATCCCCACACCTCACTTGCTGACTCCGACCCCGGAGAAACGAGGCAATCCATTGAAGGACAGTGCCCCGCACTCCAGAGGCGGCCAGGTGGTGGGTCAAAAGGTCATGGTCAACCACATCAAACGCTGCGGTAAGATCTAGCAGTACCAACAGCGCCGATCCGCCGCAGTCAAGCTGCATACGGAGTGTATCTGTGACGGCGACGAGAACAGTCTCCGTCCCATGCCCAGCACGGAAGCCGGACTGGAAGGGGTCGAAAGCCGATGCGTCATCCAGGAAACCTTGAAGCTGCTCCAGCACCACTCTCTCAATTACCTTCCCCAGAAACAAAAGATTCGAGACGGGGCGGTAATTGGCCAGATCCCTAGGATCTAATGATGGTCTTTTTAAGAGTGGGTGGACCACTGCCTCCTTCAACCCATCCGGAAAGACTCCTTGCTCAAGGGAGCTATTGATGATACTCAACAGATGGGGCCGTAGCTCCGCTCGGCAGGCTTTCACAAGCCAAGACGGGCACGGGTCCAGAGGACAGGTAGTAGGTCTAACAGCAGCTAAGGTCCTGTCGACAGCGGCTTCACGGAGCAGGGAAAACTGGGCCAAACAAGGGCCTGAAGACGGCAAGGGAGTCTCCAGTTCACTAATTGTAGCCAACGTGGATGGAAGGTCGTGGCGGAGCGACGCAACCTTATCCGCAAAGAAGCTCAGAAATGCCTCACAGCTAATATCCAATTGAGGATTTGATGATCTCTCCGACAAGGAGGTCAGTGACCGAATTATACGAAACAATTGAGCTGGGCGAGAGCTAGCGGACGCGAGAGAGGAGGAGAAGAAAACCCTCTTCGCTTCCTTCGTCGCCATCTCATAGGCTTTCATAAACGTCCTATAAGATGTTCGCGCGGCTTCGTCACGAGATTTCCTCCATACTCGCTCTAGACGTCTAAGACTCCGTTTCATCTGACGCAACTCCTCTGTATACCATGGAGCGCGTCGAGATCGGGGACATAGAGGACGCTGGGGGGCAACAGCATCGATGGCATCGGAGAGCCGGGCATTTCAGTCCTCCACCTGCTCATCGAGTGTGCCGGCGGGTTCAGGGTCCCGGAGAGCGTTCAGGAAACCAAGTGCATCCATAAGTCTCCGCGGGCGGGCATAAATCGGCCCGTCGCCTAGACGGGGGTGCTGTGGCAAGTCCACCCGGACCTTCAAGGCATAATGGTCGGACCATGGCACTCTATCGATGGAGGATACGACCAAGTTTATCCCCGACCCGAAGACCAAATCCAGCGTGTGCCCGGCCTCATGGGTGGGGCCAGAGTTTATTAAGGAGAGGCCTAGTGTCGCCATGGATGACTGAAGTGAAGACAGACAACCTTGGAGTACTTTGGAGTTATGACCAATGTCATTGGAGATATTTTATGTTATATTTTAATAACGAGCATCCAGATCCTAGAAGAGATACCCCCTTGTTAAATATAGAGAACTGAGCTCAAATACTTTTAAATTTGAAAACTAAGATGCCATATGAAAATTGACATCTGTTAACACATAGAATCATCAAGTTGGAAGAGACCACAAGGGCCATCAAGTCCAACCCCCTGCCCTGCAGGAAGACACAATGGTTCATTCTGCACAGCACAAATAAGATGTCCTAGGGATGTCTTTAAAAAAGGTACCTCCTCATTTTTTGTCCAGACAAAACAGACGAAAAAGGTGTCAGGGTAGAAAGACACTTTCCTCCTTGTCTGTCATTTTCTTCTGCCCGAGTTTAAAGCTCTCTCACCCGACATTTTGTGGTGTTGGAGTTATCCTTCGTGCCTGCAGTCAGTTGCTGAATCTTTCCTCAGGACATTTCCTCTACAGGATCCACTGCTGGTGCCTTTTCTATCTGTACTCAGCTCATCCTGCCAATTCAGACAATATATAGTTTTCCCTTTTTACAATTTTTTGATGAGCTTTCTTTGAAGACACAAACACACAATATCAAAATTGGCATGGATTCTGAAATGATGTGTTCATATCTTCGAAGCTAGCTCATCAAAAATTTAAAAAGGGATAACTATGTATTTCAGGAATCAGCAGGACGAGCTGAGTACAACTATGTACTTTTTGGATTGAAAAGAGACACAGCAGCAGAGCCAGCAGAGCAAATGTTGTAGGAAAATCTTCAGCAAGTGGCTGCAGGCACGGAGAATCACTGCAGTAGCATAAAATGTCGGGCATGAGCAGCAGAGGAAACTGACAAAAGAGCTTTAGCAGCTGGGCAGGAAAAATAAGATGTCTCCTCAGCTCCTGAGCTCCACACAGCAAGAGGAGACGACTTGCAAATGACTTGCAGAGAAAAGGACAGTAGTTTTGAGTCTTCAAAATAGGATGGCTTCAGCTGAAACAAGATGTTCTGAGGATATCTTGGGGGGAAAGCTGTGCAGAGTTCCTCCCCAAGGTGCCTTTTTTCCTGTCCTCATGATGTCTTATTTGTGCTGTGCAGAATGGACCTATTGACCCAATGATTTGCTGAACATGTTCTATTGTTTTATTTATTAATCAGATTTATATCACTTCCCATTTGGTGGATATTCCTTTGTTTCATGCTGTTTTGGCCCAGTATTAATTTATGCCCCACATTCTTCCCCAATGGGGGAAAAGTCCCCTTCTCTCTTTTATCACCTCCTCCATTTTATCAATGAAAGTCATCCTTTTCCCATGTCAAACTTGAATAGTGGAACTGTGCTGGTTTTGTCAGACCAACTGGATGATTTCACTTCTGGATTGCACAGTAAAGGGCATCATGGAACTAGTGTATCACCCCAATGTATCACCTTCATCCCCATTTACTTGAGCAGTTCCCCCAACCCTGATTGCCCAGCTTGGCAGCAGCAAACAGAACCAATGGGAGTGGGGAGATCTCCTGTCAAAATGGCCAATCTGGCATCCCTGTGTTGTCTTAGCTGTGAAGATATCTCATTTAAAACAAAAAGGGGAAAATAACGACATGTCCGCGGGATCACCAGGAAAAACTAACTTTATTAATGAACTTTATGCACTGACATGACGCATGGATGAGCTGCAAGCAGAGGAAACTCTGTGGGAACATTCTGCTAATGGAGCCTCCTGAAGAGGGTAGAAAATGGTGGGCGTGAACTACTCAGTGGAAACTGAAATTAGGAGCTGGGAAAGACAGAAACAAAACCCACCATCCCTGCCAATGTTTTGTTTGTCCATGCTATGCAGACAAAAAAAAAAGCCAAAGCATTGCCAACGCTGCATTTTTTTATCTCCAAAATCAGACAGTGGCTTCTTCTGGCCTTGTCATCTTCACTTGCACATATTGTGCTGAGAGGTACCAAGCTCCAACGTCTTCCCAGGTGCACCATAAAACCACTGTCAGGTTCAGAAAGATGCTGCTCAGCACCAAAGACACATCTTCCCAAGCACCATCTCACCATAAAGGCAGTGAAGGTCTCTTCAGGACATGCCTTCCATCATGCCCAAGGGCTTCAGATGATTGCCACCCATCCCTGCCTTTCATGAGCACCCCATCCTATCTGTGCCAATCTATTTATGGCCAAAACAGTCTATGATGAGGCCTAATTATTTTAACTTATCCCTTTGCATTCCAAATATCACAGAGCAGGTGAAAAAAGGGCTTTCCTTTACTGTCAATCAGGGAACAGCTTCCAAAATTCCTGCTTGGGCCCTATTCCCGCTATATTATTGAGGGGGTGGGTGAGTCAGTTGTAGGCAGCAAAAGTCTGCAAGGAGGGGTGAGACTAGAATATATAGGCTCTCCACTGCATGTCCCATTGGATGTCTGCTGCCCAGCTGACCAATAATTGCCTCATGACTTATTTGAAAAGGGACCAGGGCAAATTAATCCCCCAGATTTACTGCCACTTCATAAACTTTTGTATCTTTTGGGTTTGATAGGCAAACCCCTCCCAACTTTTCCCATAAATTGTTTTCAATTGAAATGTGATTACAGACTTCAGGTACGTTAAGTTGGAACCAAATTGGCAATTTCCATTGATTTCCCTTTTCCCACTTTAGACCCCCTCATGTTGTTCCTCTGGGTACCCTATCTCCCAGGAGCAGCATTTCATGGAGATCAGTGAGCTACAGGTGGGGTGGGGAAGAAGAGGCCTGTCTCCTGCTGACAGTTTTAGTCTGGATCCAACCCACTGCTTGTAAATATTTTAGCTTTGTGCATGGGAGTTTTTGCTATGCGCAGGGCAGAGTTGGGTGGCAACTTCCCCAAGTGGAAAGGGAAGGTAAAGCACCATGGATCAACCGGCTGGAGGTTGGCAGGCTCAGAGTTGGAGGTGGGAAGGCAAAGGAGTTTGTAAGCTGCTTGGAGACTTCTTACAAGAGAGAAAGGTGGGGGGTGTTTGGCCAGGAGCTGGGTGTACCTGTTTTGTGGTGATATGCCACTGCAAACGTGTCACTGTACACATGGGTCAGCAGAATCTGACCACAAACGTGACTTATCCTTATGAGACTCACAAAAAAGTAGTCCCTTTTATTAAAAGTAGCAACAATGAAAATCAGAATGTGTCCAAATGGTGAACTGGCATTGTGATCCTGGCCAGTTATTCATAGCTTTACTGTATGCTCTATATGAGGAGAGAATTTGCCTTTCCTTAAACTATATTGGTGTATGACCTTGGAATTTTCCTGCAAAAATCATGGCTTTTTTGAATGCAGGTGTATGATGCCTAAACAAGTAATTTTACTCTGGGTCTTCCTCCTACTGACACCCCAGTTTTGTTTCATTCTAAATGGAATTAATTGATTTTGGAATGACAGTTGAAATACAAGTGGTAGAAGGAAACTGAGGTCATTGCAAGTTCTCCCTTAAGCCACAGGCTTTCTCAAATCATTTTGACTGTGCAATGCCATCACTGTGCATTATAAAGAAAAGCTGTCTCACAAGATTCAGGAAGCACAGATATCCATTTCTTGATCCTGCCAGTAGCTACCCAGGAAATTCAACTTTCTTAGTACTGATTTTGTGACAATCAGTGATATAATGCACAGAACAGTAAAAGAAAATTGCTGCTAAGCAGTGACCTAAGGGGAAGGATACACAGTGGAAGGCTGTGAAAGAATGAGGGACTGTTAAGACAATGCAACTGCAGACCTGCTAGCAAACTGGGCTACTGATGTGGTCTGTTCTCCCACTGGACACTGCTATCCTCTCAGTTAATCTGTTACTAATATAGCAACCCTTTGCCCTCCAACAGCTTCTGGTAAAGATGCCAGGTTTCCCTTTCAGCTGCTTCTCACCTTACTGCCATGTTACTTCCTGGTATACTATTTCAATGACCACTGCTAGGCTCATTCCGCACATTCAGAATAATGCACTTTCAAACTGCTTTCAGTGCTCTTTGAAGCTGTGCGGAATGGCAAAATCCACTTGCAAACAGTTGTGAAAGTGGCTTGAAAACGCATTATTTTGCGTGTGCGGAAGGGGCCCTAGTTGAGCTCCCATCAAATGCTGTCCTTGGGTTATATCTTGAGATGCTTTTGCTGTGGAAGCTTTACATTAAACTACTATCGAGTGGATAATTTGTTTGGGGTAGGCTCTTTGTATATTTCTGGAGGTATCTATTCTACAGGTGCTTCACTGTTTGTGGCACTTGAACTATTCGTGGCACAGCACACTGTCTGGATCATAGATTGACCTATGGGCAACTGGAAGGGGAGGAACCCACCATTTGATCTTTAGATTGGGTGACAAATAATAATCACATCTGGCATTCTAATCCTCTGAATTATCCTACGATGCTAGGTGAGTCCATCCAGGATTGAGCTTTTGCATCTGTGTTGTTTAGTATTTCCAAAGGAGGTAGGGATTCCCAGTTATAAAATTGCAGTAAGCATCCTCAAACTCTCATAGATAAAACCTGACAACTCTGTGTGCAGCCCAAAATGGATCTGAATATTTGAACAGCCTCCCTCAACTCCTGTGTCAATGCCCCAAGGCCCTTCTATTCATCTAGCTTAAATTAATGATCTCACTGATGGCACTTGCAATTGAACCACAGCTCTCCTGAGCCAAGCACTTCCATACTGAATTTGATTAATTCTGATGACTGTTAATTCTCACTGTTAATTAGGTAAGGTACTTCTGTAAAAAAGAACAGAGCATGTTGTGTAAAAGCAACTAGAACAGATTGCCGCTATGCCAATTTACTACTGAATATAAGCAGCCCTTGTATGCATTCTAAAAGTTCCTCTTTATTTCATGTGTGGAATTTATCATCTAGACACAGATTTTTGCATCTTGGAACCTTCAGAGTGCCCTCCCTTAAAAAACAAAAACACGATTTCTAATTCTTATAGCTGTAGAAAAGAATATGAGAAAAACATCTGTAGTGTAGGGTAAACAGGCCTTTCCCAGGAATTCCGGTGATCAGTATTTTGGCCCCATTCTCTGGTCTTTTCTGAACAACACAAATAAAACATCTTGAGGCTGGAATATAAAATGTTTTTTGCAGGAATTCCGCTCAGCTTTTAGTCCCAAAAGGTTTTTATTTGAAATTGCTAAACTAGCAATCCTTTCCCCCAAAACATTTTTAAAACATTTCCTGCCCGATTTTGAAGTTCTCACTTTTGTTTTTCTATTGCTCACTGCCCACCATTTTCTACCACTTCTCTGTGCTGTCTGCCATTTGCGGAACTGTCCTATAGACATTTCCTCTTCTAACATTGAAGCTGCTCACTATTTCCATCATTGCTGTGCGCTAATAAAGTCAGTATTCTCTGCTGATTATGTGAATGTGTCGTTTTCTCCTTTTTAAAAATGTTGTGTGAGGTATCTTTGAAGCAATGTAGACATGATATAAGAATCAGCAAGGGTTTGGATATCGAGTCTCTGTAGCGTTGAAGATAAAATGGCTTTTTTCCCAAAAGAAACAAAAAAGAAGTCAAAATGGTCATTTACAAAACATTTGCACAACATTGCACAGCATTATGAAATTTCCATGCCTCTCCTCTCCTGATTAAATGCGTGAGGCCCACACTAGAAGTTTGTAACTCAAATCTGAGGCTCTTTCTGCATGAGCCAGGAATTGGCTGCACACCGGGGTAGATGATCCCGGTGAAGCCCCGGGACCATTAGCATGCTTCTTTGCGGGCGGCCCCAGCGCTGCTGCTGCGGCTCACAGAGGCACCTCCGCAAAGAGGTGCATCCTGTTTTTCAAAATGTACTTACTCCCTGCGCAGCTCTGCAGGGAAGAGGAGACATGTCTCCAGAGCCACAGCATAGGTGCGACTCCTTGTCCCTGCAGAGCTGACAGGGAGAGAAGGTAAGTTTTTAAAAAACAGGGGATGCAACTAAGTAAGATGTGGGAGATCCAATGACAGGTTCTCCTGATGTATTTTGAAGGCTAAGAGCAGTCAGTGGAGGGCTGGGATTGATCAGTTCTTTGCAAAAGAATTTGTTTGTTTCAAAAATAGTATATATAATGCTGAATATAAACTGTGTATTTGTTTTGAAATCTTCATAAGGTTATAATGTGTCCATAGAGCTCTTTTACAGCAGCCCCTTCATTTCTACCTTATGGACTCTTGTTTGAGGAGACAAGAGGAGCGGTTATGACGTTTCTAGAGAAACATCTGGGCATGCAAATCTCTGAATGTGTAATTGCACACACCTCAGAAATGCAGAAACCAAAGCTGTAGCGCAGTTAGAAGTCCATAGTAGATACATTCTTTGACATATCAGACTTTTGCTCAGTATTATTTCTTGCCTAAAGATGCTCTATTAAACACTTCAGGACAACCTATATAAATAAAAAGCTAACAGTGACTTTGTTAGTCATGCCCTAACGCCGAAACGGCTGGACAGATCGCCCCCAATTTTTCACATGACGTCCTTCCCTGTTCTGTTCTAATTGGACCTTCAAATCGCCGAAAGTCCATACCCGAGCCAGGTAAAATGTATTTTTCCTGGTACACCAGGCCATGAAGCTTAGAATGTTCGTGCAGCCTGTCTGTGGCCTGAGGGGTTGGTATGAGGGCTTAGAATGTTCGTGCAGATGGGCAGAGATGAGCTGTGAAAACAGTAAAAAGGTAAAACTGTTAGGTAATACGAGTGTATGTGAAACACATACACACTTTGCCGTGTGAGATGTCAGGTGGGGTTCCCCCCCCTCACACGCAGGTAACTTTCACTCTCTGTGCCTCACCACTGCTACCACACAATATACATCCAGCTCATCCTCACACACCTCACTCTGCCCTCCCTCACATCCAACCACCACTTACCCACTTCCTCACCCATATTCACCACAGCTCTCTTTTACTAAAAGCGAGTTGGAGTTTGCCTTTTTCTTCTAAGAAAATCCACGGGGTGGTGGCAAACCAACACTAGTGGCTCAGCTTCTTTTGACCCCAGAACCCAGAGAGCTGGCCTCGATCTGAGCGCCTCACCACCCTGCCTCTGCTGCCTGACTGGGATAGCCTCCTTGCCCCAGTTCTGCCTTACCCAAGCCAGGACTGTGCGTGTCAACCAGCCTCACGGACAGCGAGATTCGCACTCTGGACAGTTCCATTGTGGAATGGAAAGGGTTACATTATACTAAAAGAACAAGACACCACCATATAACATTGTGAATTGAAAAGGGAAAGAGGGATTCCATTTGACCACCCCAAAAGGCTATGCTGCGGATCATTGGACCTGCATGGACATCTGTGTGGGTTGCGGACTGTGATGAGAAGGACAATTGCCACAGCAACGCGGGCCCGGGCCCTGCTAGTGTCATATAAAAAGCTACATCTCACAAGACATTCTTTGAGAATATACGCAGCATCTCAGTGTTTGTTGCCCAATTCATTTCTTTATCATCGTCTCTTTTCCTCAGATTCCTGAAAAGATACTAATAAAAAAAATAAAGATCAGAGTTCTAATGAAAGAACAAAGATCTCATTATACTTGAAGCTATTCTTTCTCTTTCTAAATAGAACTTTGACAATGGATCTCTCTCAGTTCTGAGACTTCCACCAATATCCCCTGAAGACCTCCATATTACCAACCAGGCTGTTCTTGAGAGTCTTTGACTACCAGGAACAAAGGTTTGGGTTGAAGGAGGCTGTATAGTAGGAGCACAAACTGGTGAAAATGTCTGCCTTTTCTGTCAAAACTGGTATAACAGGTGATTGGTTCCATTGCACCTCAGCTGCCAGATCCTACTTGCTTATCCCTTAGAGATGGGGCAGTTGCTCCATCTATGGTAGAACATCTGCTTTGCATGCAAAAGGGCTTTAGGCTCTATCCATGGCATCTTCAGTTAAAAAGATCTCTACTTGAGAATCTGTGGCTGTTTTTGCATGGGCGGAAAACAGCGCCCTAGGGATGGTAAAAACACCATCCCTGGGGCACTGTTCACACAGCAGGCACTGCTGCATCGCAGCAGCGCCATGCTCGTCCCCCCAAGCGGCACAAAGACGCTGCTTTCAAACCTCGCCCAGGGGGAGGGGTTTGAGGTTTTTTTTGAAAACACCGGCTTCCGTTTGGTGCCGAGCGAACAGCACCGGGTGGAAGCTGGTGTTTTTCCTGCAGTCCTCCCAAATGACTCTTATCTCCTGTCACCTTTTATTATATTGTGGAGCCAGGGGACACACCTCCTGGCCTCTGACCCCAGAGTCATCGCTCTGGCCATGGGGGCATGACCCCTGGCCTCCACAACGCGCAGAAAGGTGACAGGAGGTAAGATCTGTTTGGGAGCAGCGCAGCCTGTGCGAAGGCTGCACCATCGGCTGCACACCAGCGGGGCCATCCATGCGAATGGTCCTGGGGGGTGCATCGGCATAAATGGTGCTGATGCTCCCCCACTCATCTGGCCATACGGAAATGGCCTGTGAGTAAGTTCTGTGAAAGTTGTCTACTTGAGAATCTGGACAGCCACTGCGAATCAGAAAAGACAATACTGACCCTGGTGGACCAATGGTCTAACTCAGGATAAAGCAGCTTCATCGGTTCATCCCTGACCTCCCCCTGTAATAAACCAGCATTTTGTAATCCCGTAGTCATTAATAATCACAGTAAGAGACAACACCACACAACTGAAAAAATATATTTTTAAAAAAATCTGTGGTGTAGTACTGTAAGCAGAATTGCTACTCTGAGATGGGGCTATATTACTTCATAAGTTGGAGCTGAATTTTTGGCCAGATGCTTGCTTGAAAAAGGGCATCTTCTTAACCAAGTGGCATATGTAAAGTAAGCACAGTGAAGGTTTTGATTAAAATGTTGCTCAGTGGCCTTTCAGGTAAATTCTAAAATTATTTAATATTCTTTTCTACACTTATGCAGGAAATGGCAAAGGCAATATTAATAAAAGAGGGCTTAGAGAAGTACAGATCTGGAGCACTGGCTCCTTGACAAAAGTTATTTACCTAGCTAGAGTTTCATTTCAAAGTGAACAGAACTCTGTGATGCCTGTATTATGCAGAGGCCTTAAAACTCTGTTAGACATTTTTAACCCACTCTGATTTATTCCAGGAAAGCTTTAATCCCTTGCAGAACGAAACTGCTGTGAATATTTTTTTTAAAAAAATCATAATTCATCCAAGTGGGGGAAAAGTCTGTAATGACAACATTGGCTCCAAGAGTTTAAATTCATTCTAAAAACGTAAAACCAAGGGCAAGAGTTAATAGAATATTTCAGACAGTTAACATTTCAATCCTCCTCCAAATCTTTATAAATTCACTTGCATCTCTGCCATTAGACATGTTCTGATGGAGCACTTGCCAGACTTCTGAACTTAAATGTTTCAAAAAAGCACTATCGAAGAATCTTCTCTGACGTTTTGGAACTCTCATGTGGTGTATCATATACGAGGGGGTATCTAGTAGAATAATGAGTCCTAAAATAAAAGGAGAGTGTGACATATTAAACCAGGATGAGGGAAAAAAAACATGTTTTCTTAAATTTTTGATCTTTTAGGGTCAGTGCTGTTTTCTTCAATTGGCAGCTGCTCCACAATATCTCAGGTAGAGATCTTTTCTACCACACTACCTGATCCTTTTAAATGTTGGAGACTGAACATGGGACTTTTTGATGCTAAGCAAAGATTCTACCTCTGAGTCGTAGCCCCACATGAACATATGATCTTTCTACATATTATAATAAGAGTAGCAGAAAGTAAGAAAGAAAATTATATATATAATTTGAAAGCATCCCTGTGGGAAGCCTGGTTCCATTAAACTTGTCACAACTAATAGACACTAATCTATCTCTGCTGAAGCTGAGTGGCTCTTTTAAAAAGCTGTCTAAGCTAGAGGCCATCACCATGTCTGGTGATAATGAATTTCATCTATGAATTATGTGTCCTGTTTCACTGGCTACTTTCTACTCCTCTAGTATGAAGGCTGAAGAGATTACATATTTTATTTAAACGATCAACAATTTCCAAGCCCTGGAAATTTGTTATCTTATATTTAGTCAATGAATTAAAAGCAATTTTTCCTCACATCTGTTTTTTTTAAACACGTACACCAAGAGATCAACACGAATGTCTTTTCAACGGTGACATAACGGATTTGTTAGCCTCTCCCCCATTTTTCCATCATTACAATTCAGAATCAGTCCAGTCAGATGAGTTTCTGTTGTGGAAAAAAAAAAGACAAAATCCTCTCTGCATGTGATGACATGGCACTTTTATTTTGGATAATGGCCAGACTTTTAAAACCTGTGCTGCAATTAAATGTAATGAACTGTAATTCTTCTAAGTTAACACAGAAAGACTGCAGGAAATCAAGAGGCATTCTGAACCCTTTGGGGTTTTCTTCAAACCTGTCTTTCAGCATTTGAAGTCTCAGTAGTCAATAGTTCATGTGCGTGAAGGATGTCTTTAAATAAAATCCCCCCAGGATTTGAGGTAAATTACTTACTCTCCCCCCTGGAGTCTCCAGGGAGAAACTAATACTCATGAAAAACACATCTAATGAAGTCAAGTGTCACTATGAAAATGTCCCCAGCATTTAAAAGAATGTGACATAAAGATGGGAGTGTTCTCTTCCAACTGAGGGCAACTAGACAGTTAGATCAATTCCCTAATCACAAAAACATACTCTATCTCCCTAATATGCTTTTGGGCAAATTGTGCTCAGTCAAAAAAACGCTTTCACTATAATGAAAGATTGAACAGAGATTTTACATTATTGATGAGACACAAGTTACCAAGCAAAAGCATTACTAATGATCCAGTCCTAGACAGAGTTACATCCTTCTATTTCCATTGAATTCAATGGGCTTAGACTGGATTAACTTTGCTCCATAAATCACCTTGCTCTCAGTAACTATCTTGGCAGCATTTTCAAAACTACCTGACACCCTGATCCTATAGAAATGGACAGTGCTGACTAAGCAACAACAGTGTTCTGTGAACGAAAATGAACGAAAAGCAGGACATATTCAGCATGCTTTGTTTAATGCAAGTTTCCAGGCCATTGTTATTGACTATTACCAAATAGGTTCCTATGATGTAATTGACTCTATTAGGGATCGTGAGTTCATATCTTCCGTTCTTCATTCCAATCCAAATGTATCCTGCCCTTCTACTCCCTTATGCAGAGGCGTACCGGGGGGAAATGGCACCCAGAGAACAGAGACATCTGTTCTCCCAGCGCCCCCCCATGCCAGGGACGGGGCCCACTTCCACCTCCACCCCCACCCCCAAGCCCTGCCCCCTCCTGGCTGCCAGCTCTGAACCAGCAACCAGCAGTCCCTTCTGCCCTCCCCTCTGGGAAGGACAGAAGCAACTGGAAGGCTCCGTGCTGGGGCCTTTGCTTTTATAAGCTTGGGGGCGGGGCCATGCAGGGCTTGTAGGGAGCTTGTAGCCAGGAGGGGGGATGAGGCTTGGGGGGTTCCTCTGGCTTCCTTGGCCCCACCCATGTCGATGATGACTTGGGCGGGGCTGAGGGTGCCAGAAGATGACAAGGCAGCATCCTGGTCATGTGGGGGGGGGGATTTTGCACCCTCACATGACAGATCAGTGGCGTCTGGGGATGGAGGGTACCCCCTGTCCCTAGGCAAATACGCCACTGCCCTTATGAAGCTGCCCAACCACTATGGTCATCTTCAGAGGCCCTTCTTTGGGTGTCCTTAGCTTCTGAGATTTGGTGGGTGTCAACTGAAGAAAGGGTATTCTTGGTCATGACACCAAAGGTCTGGAACTCCCTCCTCAGGGAGATTCATCTGTCCCTTTCTGTTCCCTTCTTTTTTGTATTGTTTGGCGTTCCATCAATAATCCCTGCTTCCTAATAATTTTAGTTTTTAAATCTTTTGTAAGCATTTTAATTCTGTTTTAATTGTTGGAGGGGTTGAGTTTTCTGGTTTTAACATGTGATTATGTGATCATGTGTGTTTTCAATTGTTAGCTAAATTTAAATTTTGTAAGTAAACAAATTTCCAGGAAACAGTATGCATGGTATTGCAATAACCCCTGGCTTCATTGAAATAAAATGAAGTAGGAATGTGAATGATAGGGTAATTCTGACAGGGTAATTCTGACAGGGTAATTCTGGGAAAGAATGGAATGATTTGGAAAATGAGAGGTGAACAGAAACCAAGAAATCATATGTGAGGGAAACATTGAGAGTGTAACAGAGAGAGAAAGGATAGGAGCAGTAAAAAATAAAACAAATGGTCAGGAAAGAGAAACAGTTTGACAGTCAGCATGGTGTAGTGGCTAAGAGTGGCAGACTGGCTTTTTCTGCCCAGAACATTTAAAATGTTGTGCAAATGTTTTGAAAAGAACCATTTTGGGATTTTTTTGATTTGCATAGCATGGAAAAATAAATGTTTCAGGCAACAACAGTTCTTTCTTTTTTTTTAAAAAAGAGATGCCATTGTATCTTTGAAGTTATAGAGACTTGAAATCTGCACAGCCTTGCCGATTCTCATATTGTGATATGTTGCTTTGAAGATACCTCACACAATTTTTTTTTAAAAAATGGAGAAACAACATGGTTATATAATTGCCAGGCAATACTGACTTTATTAGTGCACAGCAATGATGGAAATGGTAGGCATCTGTGATGCTAGATGAGGAAACATCCATAGGGCATGGCAGCAAATGGTGGACAGCACGGAGAAGTAGCAGAAAATGTGGCAACCATTGTGGCAGAGAAACAAAATGGCAGAGAAACAAAAGTGAGAGCTTCAAAATCAGGTGGGAGAAATAAAACATATTCTAATCTCCACAGCAAGCAGGAAATATTTTGAAAACATTTCAGGAAAAAAGGTCACTTGTTTAGGCTGTTTCTGCACAGTAGCATGCGAGTAGCCCTGATGATCTGCCCAAACGGCCTCCGGTTCGTCCCCTCCACTGACCTTCCCATCCAGCACTTCTCTGCAGGGCTGGAGGGACACGCCCACGCTGCCCTCCGACCTCCAGGGGTTGTGTCCCTCCAACCCTCCAGAGCAGCGTGGGCATGTCCCTCCAACCCTCCAGAGCAGCGTGGGCATGTCCCTCCAACCCTCCAGAGCAGCACTGGATGGGAAGGTCAGTGGAGGGGCAGAAAAAGTGGCGTCTTCCCGCTGGTGCTGTTCGCACTGTGCCGGCAGGAAGATGCCGCTTTTCAAAAACCTTGCTCAATGAGCGAGGTTTGAAAGCAGCGCCTTCACACCACTTGCGGGGTGGTCAGGACAGCACTGCTGCAATGCAGCAGCGCCTCCTGTGCAAACAGCACCCCAGGGAAGGGGTTTTTCTGTCCCTGGGGCACTGTTTTTTGGCTGTGCAGAAATGGCCACAGTGTTTCCAATTAAAACCATTTTCAAAACTTTTGGGGTGGAAAGCTGTGCAGAACTCCTCCCCCAAATGCTTCTATTTCCATCCTCAAGATGTTTTACTTGTGTTGTGCAGAAACAGCCTCTGATCCGGAGAACTCGGTTTGATTTCCCACTCTTCCATATGAAGTCTGCTGGGTGACTTTGGGCCAGTCACAGTTGTCTCAGAACTGTCTCAGCTCCACCTGCCTCACAAAGTGTCTGTTGTGGGGAGAGGAAAGGAATGTGATTGTAAGCTGCTAAAAGACTCCTTAAGGTAGAGAAAAATATGGCATAAAACCTACTCTTCCTGTATTCTTCTAGCCTTTCACAAAATATGTCAGATTCAGTTATTCAGGAGGGCATTTTTGTTGACAAAGAAAGCAATGATAAAATGGATCAGCTCAGGAGGTAACTTTTATTAGGGATAATTTTTTCCCCATAGTGATTGCCTGAAACAGATATGTTTTTATGCTTTGTTCTCATTCATTTTTCCTGTTCTCCAATCCCAGCCCGACAGTATTATTTTGTCTTACAAAGAATCTTTCTTGTTAAATTCAAATATCATCTTTAATCTGTTTACTGACTATCTGAAACTTTTTTTTAATCATACTGATAATCTGCCTTGAGTCTCAGTGAGAAAGACAGGGTATAACTGAAATAATAATATGAATAATTCTGTCATTATGGCTTAGAATACTAATTAGAGTTTGTGAGTTATATCTTTTTAAATTTTGTATAAAATACACAAGAGTATAAACATTGCCATTGATAGCATTTTCTTTCTTTCACCCATTTAAAATATGTTTAAGCCTCTATGCAAACGCACTATAAATTCTTATCTCACATGGTTGGGTAACCTTGGCATAGTTTGGGAGAGGTTCCCACTTCTGGGCATCCCAAAGCCTGCTCATACTACAAGCATAATTGTAATAATTATATAGTTGTTCTGGCAACATGCTTGTTGAAGAAACTGAGATCAGACATAACCTAGTTTTGTATTGGTCCAGCGTCTCCCCAGACAACATAATGTGTGTTCATCTAGTTTTGATTTATTTAAATAGTTATTTAAATTAACTAAATGGCTGATCTGTGTTACTGCTTATTTCAATAAGCTGGTGACTTTGAGGGCAGGCTGCGATAGGCATCCACATGGTATGCCTTTTGGGCAGATCCACCCCAGCTCCAAACTTGGCTGGTGCTTCTGCTGGCCTTTCTTATCACCACCTGTACTGTCATGTGTTCTGAGAGATGCCAAGCTTCATCCCTCTTCCCTGGGGTTGCCAACCTTCAGGTAGGTAGCTGGAGATCTCCTGCTATTACAACTGATTTCCAGGCAACAGAGAGCAGTTCACCTGGAGAAAATGGCTGCTCTGAAAGGTAGATTTTTATAACACACTGAAGTCCCTCCTTGAACCCTGCCTCTTCAGGCTGCCCCCCTAAATTGCAGTGGCATAATGCCCATGGTGTGTGTGTGTGTGGGGGGGCGCAATGCCCCAGACGGAGCCACGGCAGAACCACAGCTGGCCCATGGAGGGGGCACGGTGGGGGCATTCCAGGGAATGGTGAGGGCAGGCGGCGGTGTGGCAAGGGCGCAGGGTGCACACATGCCCCGGGCGCAGTTTCCCCTTGCTCCGCCTCTGCTAAAGTGTCAGGTATTTCCCAACCCAGAGCCTATTCTCCTCTGATGTGCTGCAAGGCTTTTGCCAGATTCAAAAGATTCTGCTCAGCTCCAAGAGTGCTCCTTCACAGTGTTACCAGCCACAAGATATGTGTTCTGGACATATCCCTCATCATGCTAGATACCTCAGGGTGCTTTTCAATTAAACTGACCTATCTTTTTATTTTTAATAATAAAAATCATAATACAATAAAATAATACATCCTGTTCTAGCCCCAACAGCCTACCCCCTTTTTTTTGCTGGAGATAATAAAGGGGAAAATGCTATCAAGAGACACAAAATACTTTAACGTAAGAGCTGAGACAGCCTAAGGCCCATGATTTGGGGGTTGGGTGGGAGGGTGAAGGTAGAAAACAAACTGGAATGAAAGTGGAATATTCTTTGCCCTTTCCGCCACCTTCCCCTGAAAAATAACAGTGTGGTTACCCAAGTCCTATAAAACCCAACTGGTACCAGAGGGGTTAGGAGTGTTTTAGGAGAGCGGTCTCTCTTTCCAACAAGAGGTGCTGTTCCTGTTTATATCCGGGGAATGTGGATATGAAGAGCAGAATGCTGCCTTCAAGAGGAGACCTGGCTCTTTTTATTGCCCAAAGCAAAGAACTGGGTCACACCACTGGTTTCCCACTTCCAGGTCTCTGCAATCCCCTAGTCCTCACAGCAGCAGGGCAGTACTCTCCACTGCTTCTACCAAGGGAAAATTGGCAAACCCTGTGCTGGTGACCCCCCTGCCATGCCTTTCCCTGCTCAATAATTCCCCTATCAATAATTCAAAAGGAGAGAAATAAGAAAAATGAAAATGTTACATCATCAGAATAGAATCCAGTGCAGGGCCAGTGCAGAGTCCCTGATGAGATGAGGGAAGTTGCCGCCCTCAACTTCTGGTGTTGGGTACCTCCCCATGCAGAGTATGAGTCAAACGGCAGGTTGACATGGGGCTGCCAGAGTCCCTTGCACTGCAATACAGTTCAGGAAGGGGAAATCCAGGCACTTACAGCTGTCACACATCCCCATCATGCTAGATGCCTCGGGGTCCTTCTCAATTAAACCTACCTATCTTGAACAACCTGACCTATTCCTGTCAATAGTTGTGGCCTGACCAGTTTTGTACGCAGGCCTATGTAATAAACAACATTCTGCCAACAGCACAAGGCAAGTGAAAAAGGACTTTGCACTGAACCAATCTGGTGACCCCTCTCCCCCCCAAAATTTCTGCTTGGCCCCACTATAGGGGCCAGCTATTCTTGTACTGACTATAAGGAGGGTGGGTAGGTCAGCCACAGTTGATGAGAGGGTGCAGCTGAATAAAGAAGCTGGCCACCCTCTCCTGAGTGATTGGCCAGGTTTGCTGTGATCCAATTGTGTCCCATTCCTTATTTGAAGTTAACAGGACTGGAGCAAATTGATCCACAGAATGATTTGCTGTGAATATCTCTTCTTTGCCTTCCTCATTTCCAAGGAAGTGCAGAGCCACTATTGAATTTCATTTTATTTTTTGAAAGATCAGATCCTAATGATGCAAGGGCATGGGTCTTTGTTTCCTAGAGATGCACACGGCTAAATGATAATGGCATCATTTCCTCCTATCCTCCTTAGTCTCCTCATACTATGTCTTGTCACTCTCAGCTGTTTAACTGTAAGCTTTCAAGAAACCTCCCTAATAGGAAACTTGCTTCAAGTTAGCCCCCCCTTGCTCATCTTGACACCATTTACTGCAAGTGTACAGTCTACTTTCTTTCCTTATCCAACACAAACAATCTTCTTATTGTATTGCAATGAATTAGCAGAGTAAATAATAGGGCAGAGATGTGAGTGTGTTGTTTTGTAGAACTTTACTGGATAACAAAATAAGTTGCACTAAATATAGGAACAGCACGCTCAATGCGAGTGCTCCATCTGGGTGTCTGTGCAGTCTAGGTGTGTGTTTGCCTGGCCTCTTTTGCTGGAAGAAGAAAGAGAGAGCTCTTTCCAGAAGTTCATGTGATTTTGGGCAGGTGACTTCAGCACTTAACTCTTGCTTGACTGAATGAAGCACGCACTTGTAAAATACTAACACCTCTTTTATCAGGAAACAAAATAACAGCGGCTCCTTCCGCACAGGCAGAATAGTGCACTTTCAGACTGCTTTCAGTGCTCTTTGAAGCTGTGCGGAATGGCAACATCCACTTGCAGACAGTTGTGAAAGTGGTTTGAAAACGCATTTATTTCGCGTGTGCGGAAGGGGCCAAAGTTACCTGTTGAAAATGGTATGGGCACATTCAGTTCTAATATCTGAATAATATTGAAATGAAGCAGATAACTGAACTGGTAGCTTTCTACCATCAACAGTTTACATTTTAGAAACTACTCCTTCTGAACAAACACATCTATTTCTTGATCATACAGATACTGAATTTACGTTGAACAGGACATCAGTAGTACAGGTAAATGAGTTGCTGCATGGAAGAACGAGTGAATTACAAAAATCTTCTTATGTTGAAAGACCCTCCTTATTTATTGAAGATTGTATCCTGTCTTCTGTGTAAAATTATGACCCGCTAGGCAGTCGTTTGTTTTGTGTGAATTATATGGCATCATTTGAGCTGACCACATGATGGCATCAACCTATCACTTTTTTAATTTAATAGATGAGTCTTGGCTATGTTTGATCCTGTTTTGGACAGTTTAGTTAGCAAACTGCTGTGAAAGCTGTGTTTTAAAACTCATTAAAATGTGATTTATTTTTTAAAAAATTAAATCCTGGATTTTAGTAAAAGTTTCAACTTTTGTTTTTATAGGAGGCAAGTGCAACTACCAACTGGCAACAAGAATTTTAAAATGATCACAATAAAATACCAAAAATACAAAGCCCATAAAACAACGGGCATATGAAATCAAAGGCAATACAGAAGCTATAAGGAAACAAAATCCAGTCTCTAAAAAACCAAAATAAATAGAATATTTTGACCACCATCACTATTAATCCAACACAAATTTCTGTCAAAAGGGATGAAGCCAAGTGTACATGAAAGGGGAGTAAATTGAGGCCACCACCAAGAAGAATCTGCCACATATGCCCACCCATTGATCTTCTGATAGTGGAAGGCCACAGAGTCCATCCAACTGATCTGACTGTTCAAATAGGTTTGTCTTGCAGAAGCCAGAACTTGAGGCACTGTGAACTGAGACTGGAAATTAAGTTGGAACCACAGAAGTTAGCTCAAGGCTGATGTAATATGCTAATGGCATGCAGATAGTGGCAGGAGGTGTGGAAGGTTGCAGACATAGATACAAACCAGCTATCACAATTTCAAAACCACACAAGGGTACATTATTATGCTCTGCTGCTTCTTCACATGTAGAGCACATTATGAAGTAATAACATGCACAGAGTAATGACCTGTCCCATTCTACAAGTAGCATTACATTTCAGAGGATATTATTCAGATCGACCTCCAGGTATTTTTTAAAAAAATGTAAAACAAGCTATCTGGTGTTCAGTTCACTAATGGGGAGACTATAAGCCCAATCCAAAGGACTTTGGTGGCTGGAGATGGCACCATTCCCATGCTAATGGGCTCCCAGGTGGTGTGGGGAGGCAACAAAAACTGGGAAACTCCTCTCTATCTGAAAGCCCTCCATAGGGCAAAGTGGACTTATGCCACCAACACAACACCACAACACCACACAAACAACCTTTATTAGGCATAAATTGAAAGTTATTCACGATCTAACCAGAAACCTTTAATCAGAGGTGGCAGTAAATTGACAAAAGTGAAACAAATTATCAAAAGAAAATAAAAGTGAAATCTTCCATAAAATATTTTATATTAAAAATGGACAAAAGCATAGTTTTACAACATTAAAAATATAAATATGTGTCAAAAGGTCCATGGTTATATCTGTTTTGAGGAATGTGCAAATACCTGTAAAAGAAACTTGGCAACTTCTTCAAGAATCTCAACACCACTAAATATTCAAATTGTACTTAAAGTTTTGTTTGGCTGTGTTTTAAAAACGGAAAAGTGTTAATAAAAATTATTTAAAAACAGAATCTCAGCATCACTACTATTGAGAAGACTTATGCCACCCTTTTTGGTAGCATAATTTTGAGGACTATTCTGGCAGCATTCCTGGTGGAAGCTCTGCAGGCTGCAGGCTCTACGGGGTCAGGTGACATGGTGCTCCACAGAGCCCACCCACCTCCCTGTTTGCTATCTCCACCAGCATAAGTGCTACTTAAGCCAGTAGGGTGGGCAAATGTGCTGGCATGGTCTTGCGCCAGTTCCAACAGTCAATCTTTACCCCCAATCAGGATTGGGTTGCCCGTTGCTTAATCTTGTAATACAAGAAATGGGCAATGAAGAGATGGGCAATGAAGAAAAACAGCTGCATTTTTGACAACTGCCAAATACAGTGTCTAGTTGTAACTTGTAGCTGCAAGTACATAAGACTAGCTAGTTAATTTCCTTGATTTTGATTTTGCTGACAGATTCACACAATACTGGCATACTGTATTTTTTCAATCCCCTTCCTCTTCCTATTTGCCTTCTGTTTCCAATATGCTGCTTAAGAATTACATTCAAAGTCTTTCCCCCCTCTCCCTGTGACATCTTCATTGCTGCTTCATTAACCAGTGCACCATCAGTGCATTTCATTACTTCCTCTCTCTTCCCTCACTGCGCTGATCTCAGACACAGATACAAATCAGCTATCAAAAGCCAGGCCGTATTTATCTTCCCTGCATTTCAAAAGAAGGGAAAATTGACTAAATCATCCCAGGGGCAAATATACCCATATTTGTCTCCTTTGCCTGCTCCCTTGAGAGCTGTTAAGTTAGAAGCAATTGTTGATCTCTGTTTTAAAATATATAATTTTAAATTGTTCTGGTTCATGAGATGGTCTTTAAAACTATGGAGCTACCCCTGGAGAAAAAAGGTTCTAATCAGAACCAGTTCACAAGGACAGTAACCAGCAAAAAATTAATAACAACAACAACAATAAAAGAAGTAGCTGAATGGTATCTAGTACATGGAAAAGACCTCCCTGTTTGCTTTCAGATGCCTTGGTATTTCTGTAGGGAGGTCCTCTTTGAAATATTTTGTTGTAGGACAGAGATAATTTTGTTAGCAAGTGAGATAGTGGGAAGGAATGGCAAATCATAACTCCAGTGAAGATTAGCCAGATGGATGGGATAAATGCTCAGTTCATATTCTCAATTTCCTGTTATAAAAAGCAATTAATCTTACACTGACTAACTGAGAAATTTAGGAAATAACAGCTGAGTCTCGTTATTATGAATGACTTTCCTATGAGGTGTGTTCTGATCAGGACTGTACATGACTTGAATTAAAGATTATCCCCCTTGTGCATCTGAGTGCCGAATTGCTGTCCCTTTCATATATTATAATGAAAGTCATATTTTATTTGGGTACTGAGCACTGTAAAGGAAGAAGAAAAATATATGTATGATAGACAGTATGACAGACTTCAGCAACAGGTTTTTTTAATGAATGCTTTTCCCTCGTACTCCTCTTTTCCTTCTGTTAGTTTCCCTGTGACAAATTTTAGATGGTAAACTTTTTGAAATAAGAGCCTGCAGCCTGCTTACCATTTGCTAAAGTACCACAAAAATAATTATAGCATAATATTTATTGTAATAAATCATCAACAACACATACCTTAAAATCATTTTGATAAGTAGCTTGGGGCAGTGTTTAGGAGTAGTAGTAGAAGAAGAGTTTGGATTTATATCCCCCCTTTCTCTCCTGTAGGAGACTCAAAGGGGCTTACAATCTCCTTGCCCTTCCCCCCTCACAACAAACACCCTGTGAGGTGGGTGGGGCTGAGAGAGCTCCGGGAAGCTGTGACTAGCCCAAGGTCACCCAGCTGGCATGTGTGGGAGTGCACAGGCTAATCTGAATTCCGCAGATAAACCTCCACAGCTCAAGTGGCAGAGCGGGGAATCAAACCCGGTTCCTCCAGATTAGAATGCACCTGCTCTTAACCACTACACCAATGCTGCTCCTGTAATCTGGAGAACCAGGTTCAATTCCCCACTCCTCCATGGGAAGCCTGCTGGGTGACCTTGGGCTAATCACCATTCTCTGAGAACACTCTCAGCCCATGCAAAAGCAGGCTATTGCAAGCTACCTCCAAATGTCTCTTGCCTTGAAAATGGTACACAGTCACCATAAGTCACAAGTGGTTTGACAGCCCTTTCCACCACTAGTCATAATAGCACCAGCAGTAATGGAATAATAACATTAGTTATTTAAGGTATACCATGTTGTGTCCAAATTACTGAAGTAGTACAAGGCATATTCACAAGTTACAGTGAACACATGCACATCCTGCATGTGTGTGAGTAAGAAATAGACAATGCACAACTGTTGGTAAGAAATAGACAATGCACATTCACTTTAAACATGAAACCAAGAACCAAAAGATAGATAAATGTGGGCTTTAAAATCACTCATCCATTGAATGGAACTTGAGAACCACACAACATGCATTTAAAGAAAAATCAAGAACACAGTATATGAGTTCACCCTTACTTGTGGATCAGGGTTGCAGTCTGTACCAAAAGGGTTTTCATCTACAAAGCTTAGATAAGATGAATTGATAATATGTTGTAGTCTTGAAGGCATGAAAAGTTAGATGGCAAGAGAACAGCAGGTAAGCCAAAACCTAAGAAAGTTGTAGAAAAACTGTGCTAAAGAAGTAGGCCCCTGGGAAAGCATTTAAATTAGGAGAACAATAGAGAGAAAGATGGAGGCTTCTTGTTCAGATGTGTAGTACCCAAAGTATTATCAAGGTGGGATTTGGAAGTGCCTTCAAAGACAAATAGTGTGTCTGACATATATCCTGTGTAAAAGAAGACAAATGGATCCTTTCAAAAAGGAGATACACCTTGACTTCTTTTAGCTATTGAACTAAGATAGCAATTGTGTGCTGCACTTGTTTTGAGAAGATTGGAATTGGGATTATAAATGTATCTAAATACCTTCTCCTTCCTTTCTTTCAGGTCACGTGTGCAAATTTAACCAGTGGTGGAAAATCAGAACTTCTAAAAACAGGCAGTTCCAAATCCACACTAAAGCACATATGGACAGAAAGCAGCAAAGACTTATCCATCAGCCGGCTGCTATCACAGACTTTTCACGGCAAAGAGAATGATACAGATTTGAGCCTGCGATATGATGCCCCAGAAACTTATTCTGAGCAAGATCTCTGGGACTGGCTGAGGAACTCGACAGATCTTCAAGAGCCTCGACCCAGAGCGAAGAGACGGCCCATTGTCAAGACTGGGAAGTTTAAGAAAATGTTTGGCTGGGGCGATTTTCATTCCAACATCAAGACAGTGAAGTTAAACCTGTTGATAACTGGGAAAATAGTTGATCACGGAAATGGGACGTTTAGTGTTTACTTCAGGCATAATTCCACTGGCCAAGGGAATGTATCTGTCAGCTTGGTGCCCCCTACCAAAATAGTGGAGTTTGACTTGGCACAACAAACGGTGATTGATGCCAAAGATTCCAAGTCCTTTAACTGCCGCATTGAATATGAGAAGGTTGACAAAGCCACGAAGAACACGATCTGCAACTATGACCCTTCAAAAACATGTTATCAGGAGCAGACCCAAAGCCACGTGTCATGGCTCTGTTCCAAGCCCTTTAAAGTAATCTGTATTTACATTTCATTTTATAGTACAGATTATAAACTAGTTCAGAAGGTGTGTCCTGATTATAACTACCACAGTGATACACCTTACTTCCCTTCAGGTTGAAGAGAACTGTGAGTCTGAGACTGGACCCTGAGGAATAAATAATTATTATTATTAAAAAAAGAAAGATAAAAGGAGACCATATAGGGCTGTTACCTCAAGGAAGAAGGCCACACCCCTTGCCTGGAATGTGTCTACGCTCTGCTGCTGATGTCAATGGAAACCAATCTCATGCCATTTCTGCCTAGTCAGCTCCACGTATATTTCTCTGGCTGAAAATCACAATGGATTTTAAATAACGCTGCACACAATTTCTCTCTCCCTCCCTTTCTCTCCCTTCTCCCTCTTTTCAGCTCACATCTATTGAGATTCCTGTTAAAGAGGGCTTTCATTGTCTGATAGATAATGTTCCAGGATAACCTATCATCAAGCCAAAAGGATTAACTAGACAGAAAATGTTTTATAACATGGACTGTTATGGAAATCTCCTTTTACGTCTTGAATACATGATAATCGATAATCCCCTCTCATGCATTTTACCACTTGGAGTAGTTGTACTGGTAAATAATTCTGTAGGAGTAAATGCTTGTTAAAAGGTGGGGTGGGAGGAGATATGTGTGTGTTGAATTCAGTATTCCTCTCTATGAACACAGCAAAGTGAAATGACTTTCTTCCAGCACACCATGGGCACATTCAAGGCGGTGTTAGGTGGTTCGTTTTCCACAGAGGGAGCCTCTTGAACTAATAAAGATGAGCAACCATTGGAATTTACATGTGACCAGACTTTATAATTTTTGTATTTTGGTAGTTGTCACTTAAAACAGGTAGAAACAAGACCAGCCAAGATGTTCTCCAAGAAAGAAAAATGCTTGATAGGTAACATGTAAGTTGTAAATGACTGTCTTATCTTTATTACAAAAATATTGTAACAAATTCAATATCCTAGTCTTCATTTGTATGAATGGTTTGTATTGTACATAGTTTAACCAGTGTTATTTGAGCTGCTTATTAATATTAACTTGTATTTGTCTCTCTGCTTGTTATTGGTTAAAAACAAAACAAGAAAATGAGGAATCCATTTTATCAATGTAGCTGTAAACTCCATTTAAGAAGACAGAATTCTGTACAAAGCATTTATTCAGCTAAAAGTATTGTAAGCTATACACTTACAAGATTTACAGTCTGTCTGTACTTAGATCTTTTATTTCCAGGTTAAAAAGATTGAAATGTACATACAAATAAAATACTGAAATTTGAGTTTCAATATGCACTCTGTAGATGGTGGTATAAGTAGTTCAAACTGAAGACAGGTTTCACAATGGCCGGGGTCTCTTTTGTTATCAATCATATGCAGAATATCTTCAACTCTGACCCTGCGAAGCTGTTCTGTATAGGCAATTTTTCTTTCATGGTATGTGGTTTTGTGGCCCTTTCCACAGCACAAAATTGTATCACACTTACCTTATTTATGGTCATGGCAACCCTGGGATAGCAGAGGAATGCAATAAGGTGCTGCTGATTTCCTGTGTGTGTGTTTGTGGTGAGGATTTAAAGTACAGCAGGCAGACAAGCAGGATACACAGAATGCCCACCCTCCCCCAAAAGTGATTCTCCCCAACCATTTCTTAAAATTTGAATCTTAGAATCTCTCTGGAAATAACCCCCAGTGATAGAGAAACACAGCAGAAGCTGAGCCATGGGGGCGGGAGGGAGACTTCCTTAAACAGTGGGAATGGGTTGGTTCTGTACAAAAGCACTTGTGCATTACATTGCCATCCTGGCATAATGTGTAATCAGCACAAATTGTGTTCTGATCTGCAGACCATGCTACTGTAATACCTCGCTCCACTCATTCCCACATGTAATCAGCAGTCCCAAGTGGTGACTGTTCCAAATTACTTCATATGAGTGGCTCTTCATGTTGTCCCATTGATTGTTGGTAGGCAGCAAAGAAAGGTGAATCTGATGGTCCTGGTTTGGCATCACACATGCACAAAATGCCATCTGTCACTATTTTTCTTGCTCAACAATCCTGATAGTAGGCTAAGCTAAGAGATGGTGATTTGCCCCCAAACTGAACAGCTGTTTGAAGCCAGGGACCCTTAGTTCACATCCATCATTATATTCACTATTATACACCGCCTCCAGGTTATTTCAGTATCATATCATCTTTTACTGGTGATACGTTTCTGAGACATATGACCACATCCAAGCTGGTTCACCTAGTCAGCACTGTCAGCTCCTTCAAGGTAGCAACTCTCAGGCCACAGTCTTTCCCAAACTTCCTTCTTGACATCCCTTTTATTTAGAGATGCTAAGAAAGCTAGGATTTTATGCACAAAAGCCTGCCTTCTACCATAGAGCTAAGAGGGAAGAGGTCCACATTTTTACGCAAAGAACGGTCTAGAGCTGATAGCAATAGACTGAGATTGAAACTATGGTTTGGTGGATGTTCTCAGATTTATGTCCCATCCTTTCTGGGGAAAAAAATTGTGAGTAATAAAGTTACAAATAAGAGTCCCCAGAACCAACAAAATAGATCCAATGGTAAATACACAAAAAACAATGTCAGTCTAATTGAATACCTTTTTAAATAAAATAATTTCCAAAGATTACTAAATAAATACTTTGTAGAACTGTCTTAGTACAGGAGCTATAGTAGAGAAGTTCCTACTCCCTATAGTAATTTATATTATGTCTTAGAGTAGATTTTCCTTGATCTCAGTCAGCAGATGGGTTCATATGGAAAATATTTTTCAGTAAGCAATGGCTCCAAAAAGTGTGCCAGTGCAGAAGTGTACTTCAGAAAGTTAAGCCATGATGTTGGAAGCATCTATTACCTGGATAGCTTTGCCAGCATTTATTTTTGTCTCTGATGATACGCAGGCACCAACTTTCTCCCATGGGTGGCAGTATAAATATTCCAGGATTACCTGAACAATCCTACAAATGACAGAGGTCCATTCCGCATAGCACAAAAAAAGACATCTATGGGACATCTTAAAAAGAGGTGACTGCTTTTCATTCCACATACCCAAAATAAGATATTTGGGATGACTTAAAGAGAAGCGGCTTCTGGTATTTTTCTGGACAGCAAAGATGTTAGAAGGAAAAATAGGCTTTTTCCTGGTTGGCTGTTCTGCTCTGTGCTCAGTTTCACCCTCAGCTTGCATCTGACATTTTGTGTGCAGCTGAAGGGATTCTCTTTGCCACCATTTGCTGAAGGTTGCCCCAGGATGTTTGTTCTGAGGACTCCAATCCTGGGTGCCTTTTTAGCCCAAAAGGTACATAGTTGTACTCAGCTCATCCTGCCAATTTGGGCAATATATTGTTTCCCTATTTTTTAACATTTTTGATGAGCTATCTCCATAGCTACGCAGACATGTTAGCAACTCAGAAGGTCTGCCACCCATTCAAAAGCATTGGGTAGACCTACCCTCTGCAGACTGACTATGGTAATCAATCCATGGAGGGCAGGTCTACTCAATGCTTTTCAATGGGCAGCTGACCCATCTTCCGAGCAGCTAAGTTTCTTGTATTCATGTCTGCGTAGCTACAGAGATACCTCATCAAAAAATTTCAAGAAGGAAAACTATATATTGCTGGAATCAGCAGGACAAGCTGAGTACAACTATGTACCTTTTGGGCTGAGAAAGTGCCCAAGGTCAGAACCTGCAAAGCAAACGTCCTGGAGCAACTTTCAGCCAATGGCAACAGGGAGAATCCCTTCAGCTATACCCAAAATGTCTGGTGCAAGCAGAAGGTAAAACTGACTAGAGAACAAAGTGGTCAGGTAGGAAATGTAAAATACCTCCTGAGCTCTGTATTCCCCACAGCCAGGTAGGAGATGACTTACAAGCAGCTTAGGGGAAAAAGGTGCACTTCAAAGCGTTCTCCCAAAAAGATGCCTTGAGCAGAAATAAAGTGTTCTGAGGACTCTTGGGGGAAAAAAGCTGTATGAAATTCCTTCCCAAGACACCTTTTTAAAGATCCTCTGGTTGTCGTATTTGTGTTGTGCTTAATGGACCAGAGGAGATCCCAGAAGAACCACCACTGCTTAACCACCCCAACTTGCCCATCATGCAAAGGACAGGCTGCAATCCTGGTAATAATTATTATTGCCTCCTGGGTCAATCTGGTGAAAAAAACTTGACCCCAGGTACCAAAAATCTCGTGCAGTAAAGGATGGTCATCCTTGTCCATTTGACAAGGAAGTTTCCAACATTTTAGTTTCTTGGTACTGAAGCTTTATATACTAAAAAGTACTATAAAGTAGGTGAAGTAAAGTGATTTTTTTTTTAAAAAAAAGATAACTCCAGCAATCATGGAGACTAGTTTTAGGGTTTTTATTTTGTCCCTATATGTCATTCTGGGTAGGTGAGATAAGTGAATTTCCCAGCTTTCGTTTTAGGCTCCACCCACCTCCTGGGCATTTTCAGACAGAGCTTTACAGATTGGAAATCATGATTTTTTCCGTGAATAGGATTCCTCAGGACTGTGATGCTATCAGGGAATGGGCTATCTCCGTATTAAATCAGCTCACTATTTAGCTAATACATTTAGTGGCAAACATTTTTATGGAAGTCACTATTTGCTTCTGGATGTTATTTTCATAGTTACTGTCATATGTTGTCATGTCAAATGGTAAAAACTGCATGCTAATAATTTTTTCTTGATTTTGATAGCATTTATTATTGATTTGCCTCGTCTGGTTCCTTGCTGCACTATGATTTTTTTAAAAATAATATTCCTCCTATCTTGGACTTTAGCTATCCAGTCAAGTGGTTGGTCACCAAACCTGCTTTCCTTCAATTTCTAGTTAGAACAAATTATGCAATTCAAAGTGAGTGGGACAAGGTGTTTTTAGAGTAAGAAGTGACAGATTAGCAATGCAATTCCAAACACAATTGCCGTCCAAAACCAGGAATTCAGAGGGTATGTTCTGGTCTGAAGCAGGAGGAGGAAGGTTAAAGAAGTTGCCCTCCCGCACACACACACTTCAGGTGGAAATCATTCCATCTGCCGAAGTGCTCTGTTAGGTCAATAGACTGTAAAGGAGTAACTCTCTTTAGGACTTTACTGTTAGTATGTATCTTTGATACAAGATTCTCCTTGAAACTACACAGTCATATGAGCACTGACAATGGATACTTTACAAACTGAAAAATACAGGACCTACACATTGTGTCTTTCGTGGAATCATAAGTTCATAGAGGTGGAAAGGACCAAAAGGCCTCCTACCAATCAGTTACATAAAGACCAAGTTCTGATTCACCACTTTTGGGTTCTTCCCCTCTTCACTTTTTGAAAAATCATGGTTCCCCAAAATTTTCTAACTTGTGACATGAATGTATTTTCATATCTGTCCATATTTCTTCTGTTTTGTTTCAACTGTAGCATATTTCTCTAAAAGAAGGGCAGAATAGGTATCTCTACTGATCACAAATGCTTAAATTCTATGTTTATTTGACAAGTTTTAATTCTTCTCGCAACTTGATCTGAAACATGTTTACATGAAAGTAAGTCCTACTGAATTCAGTTTGACTTCCTTCCAAGTAAACATTCTTTGGATTGTAACTGCAATCTCTTTCTGAATGTGGATCACTGACCAGTAACAGTAGATTTCTATTCAAGAATCCACGTAGACCAGAACACAATCTAGCATGCTTGCTTTTCACCATAGATTTTAACAAGTTTATAATTTTGTAGTATTCTAGAGCCATAATTAGAAATCCATGCTTTTTGATAGACATGATTGTGCCAAATATTGTGTTTATTAAAAACAAATAGTTAAAATAGAGGACAGAAGCAAAGTATTGTCATCATTGTCTCTTGAGTATGTCCTTTCTTTCCCATGATGTTTTCACAGTCTGTATTATCATTCCCAGTCACAGAATTAAAGTTCTACATTGAGATAAAAATATTGATATGTGGTCATGTGTTAAATATTTTCTTGAACATTTATTGTAAAGCTGATTGATACATCTATTATGGGTATGCGGAATTATTTTAGAATTATAATGACAGGCACATGGCATCTTTGTAATTTATTATTCATTATCAACAAAGAATAAGATTAACTTCCACAAATAGCTGATATATCAGCAAAAATTCAGCATCAAAATCTTTATTATGGTCATAGGCCAGTATAACCCAGGGTAAGGTAAATATAGAATACACAATTAAAAGAAAGCAGAAGACTTAAAGCTAAACAAAAAAGACTAGGCAGAAGGGGACAATGAAATTAACAGATAAAGTACTGTAACTAGAATTTTCAAATCTAAGCCTATTTTATGGCATGGACTATTTCAAGTGCTGCTGCCAAGAATCTGGCAACATATATGTTGTATCAGAATTGGTATCTGTGAACAGCTCGGAAGCATAATATTGTCCTGCATGCTCTGGTAACCAGTGCTAAAAAAGTGAGGAAGATGAGGCTTCAAAGAGACAACCAGTGCTTGAAAAGACCATATATTAAAACACATCTCAACAGACACATTCTTAAAGCCCTCTCCAGAGGAGGGGGGGGATCCACTATTGGAAGTGGCATGGGGCTGCGTGGGCAGATTTGTCCTGCCCAGGAAGAGTGGATTTGTCCTGCCCAGGAAGAGTGGATTTGCTGGTAGGCAGCTATACACCCCCCCCATGGCAGTTACATATAGCACAGAGCATAGTGGGGGTGGTCCAGAGGTGTGGCCAGGGAAGGAGTCAATGCTAGTTGGCTTCCCCCTGGCTGTTGCCTCAGCTATGCTGGACCCTGAGGTGTTGGACTTACATCATCTTTTTAGTGGCATAAGTTCATTAGACCCAGTGGGGGCTTCTTGGTGGCAGCGAGGCTTTTTTGTCCTTTGCCTCCCCATGCTTCTAGAAAGCCCCCTTGGAAACAGTGGGGTGGAGCAGCAGTGGTACTGCATCTGGATGCCCAGCCCTCTGGATGGAGCTATTAATCATGTATATTTCCAACACTGTGAAAAGATTTGCATTTATTGTCTTTTCAGAACTCAAGCAATGGGATTTTATGTAAGACTTGCTACTTCTATTCTGTTCTTATTTAGATGTATCTCAAATGTCTATCTTAAGAATTTAATTTTTCACAACACATATCTCAATGCATGCATACATTTTGTTGAATCACGTAATCATTTTCCATGGTCTGGTGTTCAATATGTTAAACAAATCATTCTTCTCAGACCACACTTGCATAGCTGCAGTCATGCATTACTACTTTAACATAGAAGAGCCTACTGGCCTAAGCAGAGTTATATACTTCTGAGTTTATTGAAGTCAATGATCTTAATAACTCTACTTGATTGCCAGGAATGGTGGGGGCAACTTGTGATGGCACAATGTTGCTTCTCGGAAAAACTCCGGAATGACATCAGGCTTCTCTAGAAATTTTTAAAAATTCTATGATAAAACATAGAGTTTTTGGCATGTCCTAGAGCAGTGGTGGCGAACCCCATATAGCATGTGTGTTCCAGAGGAATGGCACCTCCGAGAGCCCACTATCTTTGTGGGCTAACGCGATGCTGTTGAAACCCAGATTTGGGCACTCCCAAGGCGGTGGCATGAAAGGATGCCAAGGGGATGAAGGGTGTTCAATGCACTGGGCACACGCCCCTGTGGGGCCATGGCAAGGGTGTTGTGGGGGCATGTCGTGGGTGTTCTGGGGTCTCTGCAGGGCTGGACGGAGGCGGATGGTGGCATGGCAGGGGCACAGGATGCATGCGTGCCCCGGACCCTTTCTTCGCCCCTGGCACTTGGTCTCTAAAAGGTTTGCCATCACTATCCTAGAGAGAACTCGAAAGAGAACTTGGTCCTCTCTAGGAATAAAACTATTGAGCTTCTGATAATTCCTAGAGAGATGTGATGTCATTTCCAGGATTTTCCTTGAAGTGACACCATGCTGGCAATTCTTTAAAAAATCTCCCATTACTATTTGGAATGGTGGTGGGAAACAAGAGGTGGGGGAGCATTGCTTATTCACCCCATGGAGACTGGTAACTACAGACGGCACTGTTATTTTACTGTTAAACTTCTGTTGTTTGGTATATTGAAATTACTATTTACTACAGCTAAAATGTTGCATAAATTCATCTTTTGGAAGAGGTACTTTAGTAGCCCTCAGACATGATCACCAAAAAAGCAAGCAACAGAACTTGTCCCTGCTTGTGCCTTTTTTAAATTGAATGGAGTGTAAAGTGAGGGGAAATATGTCTCATTAAGAGGGAGGTAAACAGCAGTTTTCATACAAATATACTTGCCCTTTTATGTCCTTTCTGTGGATCAAGCTGTACAAAACTTTAATTAGAGGAAGTGGAGCTGTCTATGTTAAAAAAATACATAAAAAACAAAAAACCCTACTCTGCTGTATCTGGTCAAGGTCTACCTGTCCTAGCATTTTTACAGAACTTAGCTAAGTGGGACATCATAAGTGGTCACTATCTTAGCATTACAGGAAATGCAATAGTGCTTGCATTTTTCTTAGTTGTACTGAAGGGTATCAAAGCAAAACAAGTCATGAGGCTGCTGTTTTGTGGCAAAAAATTAAGGAAGTGATATGACCCAAAAGCAGGTCTGGATTTGTGAACAAGGTGATCTTGGAGCTGAGATGGGAATGAAGAGGAATGAAGAGGAAAGAGAGGCCTGGGAGAAGGAAGCTGAGGTTCCTCCATGATCAAGGGTGACGAACAAAACATGTGGTTTTCAGCATGATAGATTTAAAGCATCATCATGAAAAAAGCATATCCTTTTGTCAGCAGTTAATTGCACTACTTGAGAGATTTATTTCTCATGGAGATCCAAGGCCAATTAGTTGCTTCCACCTTGGCATTGCCTCCAGGTATGAAGTGGTCTGGGCCATGGACTTCAGCCACCCTGCGGTCATGCTGCCATGGGTTTAGGTTGAAGAGTTGGCAGAGCAGAGCTGCAGTGGCACTGGCATGGTGACTGAGGGTTCTGGATTGGGCTGCCTGTTAGCCTCATATGTTTTATTTGTTCTCTTAGTTCTGTAGTATTTTGATGTATTTTTCCAGTGCTACTGTGCTCAAATGAACTGAGATTATATTGTAGCAAATACAGATTTTTTTCCTTATTAAAGATCTCAGACTGCAGTCAAAGTTATCACCCAGCTGTCTGACTGTTCATTCATGCAGTACAGCAGGAACACCTGACTGGGCTACAGACAGCTGGTCAAGAAAGAGGGCAGGTGCGAAGCCTTATGAACAACCGTACACACAGAGAGAACCCCTATCCTTGCCTCAAGCCACAAGTAGAAAGGGCACAGCCTGAGTGGTAGTGGCAGCCATGGAAATGAGAGTTAGAAGAGAGAAGAAGACCTTTGCCATTCACTTGGATCCCCCATCGCCTCTTGGGCTTATACACGAGGAAATGAAGGAGTGGACACTTTTTATAGCTGGTGTATAAGAAATGGTAGTCCTTCAACCTCCACCATGTGCAGGGACAAAAGGGCCAAGGAAGGCAAATTTATTAGAGAGAGAAATGGGCCATAGGTGCCAGCATACCAATGCTTGAAGTCTCTAAGTCAAGGTGAAGGAGCTGAAATGCTTTGTACTAAATGGCAATTTAGATATAACAGGTATCCCAGTCACAGTAGTTTAGCAGTTGTGGGATAAAATAGCAGGTCCTTTTATGCATTAAAACTGGTTAAACAAAAGGAAAGACAGAGTTGGAATAAATGGACAATTCTTACAATGGAAGGAAGCAAGAAGTAGGATCCCACAGATTAGTATTGGGGATGGTGCTATTTAATTTGTTCATAAATGATCTGGAACAGGGGCAGGAAGGGTGAGTAGTGTAGTGGCTAAGTGTGTAGATGGCATACAATTATTCAGAATGGTGAAAATCTAAGCCACTTGTGAAGAGCTCCAGGAGTATCTCCAGAAACTGGGTGAATGGGCAACAATGGGGCAAATGAAGTTCAGTGTAGGTAAGTGTAAGGTGATGTACAATGAAACAAAATATCCCAACTTTTAGAATATGCTAATAGGGTCTGAGCTTGCTGAGACTGAGAGGGAAAGAGATCTTGAGGTCATAGTACATAATAAAAGTGTTTGAGCCAGTGTGAAGCAACAGTGAAAAAGGCAAATTCCACATTTATTATTAGAATCATTGGGAAAGGGATCGAAAATAAAACAGCCAATATTATAATGCTTCTATATAGATCCATGGTACAGCCTCGTTTGGAATACTATGAGGTTCTGGTCACCGTACCTCAAAAAGGACATTTCAGAGCTGGAATAAATACAGAAGAGTGACGATGTTGGGCTAAGAAGTCCAATTGTCTGGCTCAGTGTAAAATTCCATTTGGGATATTTTTTATTGCTCCAGTTTTAAGTGCTGTAATCACAATCTCTCCAGCCCTGCAAACCATTCCATGTTTAAAGGAGCACATGAAGTTGCCTTATGCTGAATCAGACTCTTGGCCAACCAAGATCAGTTTTGCCTACTCAGACTGGCTGTAGCTTTTTATAGAAATCTTACACTTCACCTATTACCTGATTAGGGACATTGAGGTTTGAACCTGTGACTTTCTGCATGCCAGGAAGATGCTCTGTGTCTGAGTTACAGCCTCTCCCCTATGCTCTTGATTTCAAGGGAATTTAATGGAGGTTTAGAGACCCATGGGGGAGAAATCCACCTGTGGGAGTGATGGGCGTATTTGCTGGTGGATTTTCCCTCCCTGGGGCACTTGGCCTGGCAGAGAGGCGAAACTGTCAGAGTGTGGCCGTCGCAGCCATCCCCAGTACTGAGATGTAGCGCTGAACATGGCACCAGCATCCCAGTGCCCTTGCCGCCGCCGCCAGCATAGCAGGGGTGGGCCTGGGGAGGAGCTGATATTAGTTGGCTTCCTCCCAACCATTTGGAGCATTACACCAGCAGCTGAGCATTTTGGGTGGCTTAAGTCTGTTAAACCCCATGGGACTTCTCAGTGGCGGGGACACTTTCATGCTTGCAAAGCCTCCCCATGAGGCCAGGAAGCCCCTTTCGGAGCGGCAGGGCAGCGGGGCTGCAAAAGTACAGCCTGCCACCTGAAGTCTTGGATGGGACTGCAAGTCTCAGTTCTCCTAAATATATGTAATTAAGAGCTAATGTGTAAAATAAATATTAGAAGTAGGAATACATTTTTAAAAGTCAAATGATGGTGGAAAGTGCTGTCAAGTTGCAGCTGACTTATGATGACCTATAGGCTTTTCAAGGTAAGAGACAAACAGAAGTGGTTTGCCCAGTGGTGGGATTCAGCCTATTCTCCCCTATTCAGTAGAACTGGTAGCTAATTTTTTCTCTAGTTCAGATAACTGGTTGTAACCCCACCACTGAGTCCTTTCGGAACTGGTTGTTAAATTATTTGAATCCTACCACTGAGTTTGCCATTTCCTGCTTCTGCATAGCAACCCCAGACTTCCTTGGTGATCTCCCATTTAAGACTAACCAGGGTTGACCCATCTTAGCTTCCAAGAGCTAAAAATATCAGACTATCCTGATCATCCAGGTCAGGTTACCATTCACATTCTGTTTGAAAAGCATTTCAAAATTTGGAATATTGTTCATATGCTTTATTGTCCCTCTACTCACTATGCTTTCATGCTTTTCATATAGCAAATCCAGGCATGGAGATCTTCAAGGAGATGAAGATTGTACTTGATGCATCAAACCATAAGCTACTTCAAAGAAATGTAAATTATATACATTTTTTGCTCTTCTGTGAAACACTTTTCCCTCGACATCTTTTCTTGAAACAGATAATGCTTATTATACACATACTTTTCTTAATACCATAGCACCACCTTTTTGTTCTTATTTATGAGAAGTGGAGATCTGAGTGAGAAATAGAATGTATTACTGAAAAGTTGTTCTTTCAGCAAAATACTTAACAAGATCCCCTGCATGCATAGCAATCATTAAAAAGAAGTTTGGCTCCAAAAGGAAAAGTGAACCTAATGAACATAAATTCAAGAGCCGTGCCTGAATCATGTGCTACTGGGTTTTTCTTAAAGGAAGAACCAAACAAGACATTACCCACAGGACACATCTAATAGCCTACACGTTCTTTTAAACTTAAAAGATAGTCATGATTAGGAATCAGAAGAGCAGTGGATGGGGAAACGTATGCTTGACCCATCCCTCTCCAACATTTTTTTTTCATTTTTTGTTCCAGTTGCTTTCTCCCCAAAGGCAAAAAGCATGTGTATATTTGAGAGTCCATTTTTCATTAGAAATGCTCTTGGCCAGAAAGTGTTGTGAAGGAGCATCAGCAGAAAGGGAGAAGCCACTGTGTGGCCTGTCACTTGTTGCATCACAGCTGGGGCCTTTCATGCTCAGCTTTGATCAGATCCAGCTCAACCTATTTTGCCACCTCAAGTGCCCTTATTCTATCCTGCTCCCATGGAATCCAACCTTTGTATTCCAGTAGCCATTGCAGGAATATGTGTGTCAAGTGGTGCTGGGTGTGTGTGTGTGGGGGGGGGAGTTGTTCCTGCTGATGTGGAGCTTCAAAGTGGAGACTCATACACAAAAGTAGAGGGGTTTGTCTCCTTCTTTGGTGCCCCCAAGAGATTCAAAGTGGACTTGCAGGGATGTTCTGTAGCCTGTCTTGGAGCCTGACGTCAGCAGCAGAAGTGTCAGAGGAATAGGCAGACTCATGTAGATTCCATTTTATGCTTCCTCCTGACTCCCATCATGCTGTGGCAGAGGAGGTAGACCCTTCACCCATCATTTCTGATACTGAAGCTCTGGATTTTAAGCAGAGAAATTGCATGGTATGATATTAAAATTACTACTATTACTGGTTTTTTTCCTTTGTGAGAGAAAGTCTGAAAATCTTTAGTGAAACCTAACCCTGACCTGAAGGGGCCAGGCTAGACTGATCTCAGATCCAGGAAGCTATATAGGGTCAGCCTTGTCTAGATAGGAGACCCCCACAAAAGTCCATGGTCACTACATAGAGGCTAGTAATGGGAAATCCCCTCTGTCTCTTGCCTTTAAAACCTTACAGGGTTACCACAGGTTGGCTGTCACTCAACAGCACTTTCCACCAATTGTATGATCTGCCAGAGCAAGTGAAGCCTAGAGGTGTTGAGCTTGGTGTGTTCAAGTGCTGACTGGGCTCACTGCAAAATTTGAGGCATCCCTAACATTCACCCGCTTTCCTCCAAACTTATGTGAGCCAACAGAAAGTCAGTTATTCACCAGTGTGTTGTTAAATACTGAGATTTGCTTTTACAATAGGTTTTATCATTTCCTAAGTCCCCATAGTTTAAGGCAAAAACTACTTAGTGTCTGCAAATATATGCTTTTTGTCCTGTAACTTGACTCATTCATCAGTATTTCACTATTACGATATAGTCTATATACAGTAAATAAGTTACACTGCAGCTCAGAAGGCTCATTAAATCAAATACTACACTCAGATATAATAAGATGCAATTAAAAAAAGCACACACACCCCACACGTACACCAAAGGTGTAATTGAAATGCATCCAAATCTTGGTCCACGTTCTGATCAATTTCCCAATGTCAAATGATTCAGTCAGGCTTTATTAGTTATCAAACTGCCAAGCTCATGGCAAAAACTGTATAGAGTTCACTAATGCAATCATTACATGTATGCTAGGGATTTTAATCAAGTTTGTGATGACTCGGAATTGATTCAAAAATAAGTTTCTTTGATGGTTTATCCAGACTTGGTCTGAAACTGCAGTAATCTTCTTCCAAACCATATATATTTTAAAAAATGATAGAAATGTTGCTGTTAAAACACTGGACAACTAAAACAGTTGACACAATATCCATATAAAAATTGGCCTTAAAATGGCACTTAAATGTGCCATGAAGAATCAAATACAAAAAAAAATGGCAAAGGCGGGTAAAGGTGCAAGGACTGTGTAAGCACTGGGTCATTACTGACATCAAGACGTTCACTATGCAGGCTATGTTTATGGGTGGTTTGCCATTGCTTTCCTCAGTCATCTATCTTTACCCCCAGCAAACTGGGTACTCATTTTACTGACCTTGGAATGATGGAAGGCTGAGCCAACCTTGAGCTGATTACTGGTAAGCAACTTCCTCTGGGATTGAACTTAGGTTGTGAACAGAGCTTTGTCTGCAATATTGTAGCTTACTACTCTGCACCATGGGACTCCTCCTCCCCATTGAGAATTGATCAAAGAACATAGCCAAAATGAAAATGGCCCCACCATGTACAATATACAGCAGTGTTCCCCAATGTGGTGCTTTCTGGTACCCACTTCCTCCTTCCTCCTTTTCCCCCCTAAAGCAAAGAGCTAATTCTGGCTTTTTTATGTATCTTTGGAACAGTATGTTCTGAAAACTCCAGGAGGCATCACTTTTCTGTCTGTAGGGAAAACTCATATATCATAGGCACTTGATTTGGAACGACTTCCCCCATTGCAGTGATTTGGTGGTGGTACCCACTGAATGGTCTCAAAATCCCTGACGTGTCCAAAAAGCCTCAAAAAGACTGGGCATTCTTGGAGTACAAAATGTACTAGGTACAACTTGAAACAAGTTGGAGAGTAGCAAACAACTTGTAACCTGGTACAATTGCCAAAAAAGCAAAAAAGTTACCTGTTTGCACTATTTGCCTGGATTCCCCAGCATATGTCCTGCTGTCACATGCAGCCCTTCCAAAGAGGTGTAGTGGTCATAAGAGCCCTTTGCAAAAAGATTTGATTATCTGCTTAAACAAAACCATTCCCAACTGATAGTTTGTTCTGACATTTTAAAACAGTGGGGTCAAGAAAGGCGTGGCTTTAAAACATTCATTTCCAAAAATGTGAGTACGTATGTACGCAAAACACATCTGCCAAAAGACCTGAAGCATTTGGTTCAAATGGGGAGGGGTCTACTATAAATATTTCATTTGGACAACTGAGAGGAACAATATTTATTGGTGCTGCACTCCACAATTAACAAGAGTAATCATGCAGCTGACAATACAGATGTTCATTTCAACGGTTTGTTGGCTTGTTTAGTCCTTGAATGTCACACTAGAGCCCTTGCGGGGTGACTTTGGATCCATTTTCAATGACAAGTGGGGTCTGAAAGGGTCACTGTAGGCGATTTTTATCCTAGCATCTTCCATTTATCCCTCGAGTGGTAAAATATTCTATGCTACATGAAACCATTTTTGAAAAAAAGATCACATACCTGCTATCAGACCTGCTATCTTCATTTATGATGATAGACAGAAGCTGCATGAATAGATTACCAACCCCTGTATCTGTCAACCACTGGACGCTACGATTTAATGACTGCTCAAGGTGTATTTGGGCCATTTGGCAATATCATGTAGAAAATACATTAAAGTGCTCATTCATGATTTTGCTAAGATTTCTTGCAGAGGTCTGCAATTTTATTTTCAACTTCTACCTAGTTATTTACTATCAAGTTCTCCCCTTCCCTTCCCATGTCCTCTTGCTTCCTAGTTGGTTTGTAAGGGTTAAAAATAACCAGAAGATTGGAAAACTCCCCCATTATCTGGTTTTGTTTAGAAAATTTGGTGAATTATTTTTTAATGAAATAAATATTTCTTTTCCACAAGGCTGAGTCTGGAAGTAACCTGTTGTGAAGATGACAAAATCTCTCTTTCAGTAACAGTCCAAGTTAGTCAGTCTGCCATGAAATACTTTGCCCATCTGACGGAAGCTTTCTAGCAGATTACTTAATAAAGGCAGCCTATTTTTTTTTAGTTGCCAGCTTCCCACTGAAAATCATCTTTACAAAACACATTGCAGTTCATTTCACACTGTGTTAATTGTGTAACACACTGTAACTATTACCTTCTACCAGCCACAATTGCTTGTCTAATGGAAAATGATGAATTTAACAAGGAATTATGAGATCTATTTGATCCTGGAATGAACATGTGGTTAATGATGCCTGTTGGTTGAAACATACTTCTCTCATGGTGAGATTTTTTTAAACAAGAGCAGAATAGGAGAAATAGAAAATAAATCTGAACAGTGAGTGCTTATTTCGACATAGTGGATAAACAACGTAATGCTAGTTCAAACATTCAGAAAAAGCCCAAGCAATCCAAGGCTGTACTGTGTCAGGAAGAGGACAAAGGTAGTTTTTCAACATAAATACACATAGTGTGGGTTAAATTCTGATTCTGAGGTTGCTAAGCTCCCCTTATTAAACAGGTCTGCCCCCCCCCTCAACATCCAAGCAGCTCAATAACACTTTTAGAAGTCAAAAAGGTCATAACCTCTTGTGTCAGAAAAGCCCTCCTGTGACATCAGAGCATATCAGCTACTTACTGTTGGACAACTGTAATAGTCTGTGAGCATGCCAGATGCCCTGTACAAGCAGATAACTAATTTACTGGGTTCTGAAAGATGGGATCTTTTGGAGTCTAGAAACAGGCAGCCAAAAAAATTGCCTGGTTAGTCCTAATCAGTATGTGAAATCCTACTCCTGCTTCCTGATTGCTTTTTGTCCACACCGTTCCCTTTAGGATTGCTAAGTCACAGTGTTATAGTGGCAGAAAATCCATAAGTGGTAGAATTCACAACTCTTAAAGAATTCACAACCTTTAGGGTGCAGATGCTATACCTAGCAAAACTACGTTTTCTGGCCCAGAAACGCAATAGTCCCGTGCTCTCCTACTTTCTTCCTAGTTTATTAGCTCCCCCTTCCCACATCTCAGAAATTTTGCAGTGAAATGTTCTTACACTGAACAATCCATACTATCATATTTACGTAATCAGTTCATGAACCTTTACCATCATAATCACAATTCATTACAATATAGAAAATAATATGGTAGGCCTGAATTCTAATCTATATCATCCATCTTTAACTGTGATGTCTCAATAACAAAATGATTCTTCCTTTCATAGGCATTGACAATCTCTTTTATTATTATAATATCCGAATAGATTTACTGTTTTTTAGGAAGTTATTTTATAGGCCTCCATTCCATGCATGTTTGAGATAGCATACAACTAAAACAATAAAACAAAACCATCAGCACCATAAAACAACTCAGGAACATATATCATGCAATAAAATACACCAATAAAACAGCCAAACCAGTAGAATAAATGAATAGAAACAGATTGGTAAAAGCATGTCAGTAAAAACAAGCTAAGCCAAATTAAAAGAGGCAGGACATAAAAGCACAAGAAACAAGCTGGGCAGTTTGTTTATTTACATTATTTATATAATCTGTTTTTCTCACTTGGACCCCTTCCGCACATGCAAAATAATGCATTTTCAAACCACTTTCACAACTGTTTGCAAGTGGATTTTGCTATTCCGCACAGCTTCAAAGAGCACTGAAAGCAGTTTGAAAGTGCATTATTCTGCATGTGCGGAATGAGCCTTGATCTCAAGGTGGATTACACAGAGTGGGTCAATGCAATAAATTGGATGAGAAATTCAATAAACAATACAATAGGATTATGGTTGTAGAACCAATCAGAAATCTAAAAACAGAACTGTAGCAAAGCTTACATATTAACATGAGGCATAGGCTGTACAATCCTGGGGTGGGAGGTGTATACATACATACATACATACATACATACATACATACAGACAGACAGACAGACAGACAGACAGACAGACAGACAGACAGACAGATTTTATTGTTGTACATAGGCCATCACAATTTCTTACAGTAAAATAGAACCTGTACAATCCATATAAACGTTAAAATAATAAATTAAATTAAATTAGTTCTGATGGGTTTTCTGGGCTGTGTGGCCGTGGATCTTGTTCCTAATGTTTCACCTGCATCTGTGGCTGGCATCTTCAAGGTGTATCACAGAGGGAAATCTGTTACACAGCGTGTATTCTGTTTTATCCATCACAATTCACAGTACTGAATCATCAAGGCATTGGATAGCTAAAGCAGCCTCTCCTTCCTGTCAAGATGACATGACACAGGCTCCAGTGGGAGAAGTAGACTGGGCTGCTGTCATATTTCCATGAAGGAAAAACGTTTCTGGCACCAAATAGAAGAAAAATGTGTAGAATTAAAAGGAAAGCAACATTATCATTTTGCAGCAGTGTGCCTTATAAATAACTTGTTTGAAAAAGCTTTTCTGATGGTCAAAAGTGACATCAAGTTACAATCAACTGATGACAACCCCCAAGGCAAGGGATGTTCACAGGTGGCTTGCCATTACTTTCCCCTACACAGTGATCCTAGCATTTCTTGGTTGTCTTCTATCCAGGTACTAGCCAAGGTGGACCCTGCTTAGCTTTCAAGATCTGATAGGACTGGGCTAATCTGGGACATCCTAATCAGGGCAAGCCTTTTTTTCACGTTTTCAAGTGTTTTATGTGATTTCTGCAGACATGCAGCAGCTCTGGGGAACTGCTTCTAAAAAAGAGGAAGAGTCCAGGCAGGCTTGGAATGACACTGTGGGCACTTTTCTTCTGGGAAAGTCACATCAAGAAGAGTTATTTCCCCAATTTTGCTGTTTCTGGTGCACAGAATATCCCAGATGGAGCAACAAAATTGGTGAAATAATTCCACCCAGTGTGGTTTTAGCACAAGAAAGCAGCTGGGGGAGGGGGATGAAGGAACACTTCCTACTGCTGTGGTGCTTTTCCAAGTCCATCTGGGGTCTCTCTCTCTTTTTGAAGCAGTTCCTGTATGGCTGCTGGGAACGTGTAAAATCCATGAAAACGTATGAAAAAGGCAATATAGAGTTTGACAATTAGATTGTAGTTTATATCGGTATTGCAGGAGGTTCTCGACTTCAAATCAGAAGAACAGGGATGTAACGGAGCCCGTCAGGATTGAAACTGAAGTTTATACATGGAAAGAATCTCTTTCATCACATTGTAACACTAGTAATATATATTAGACAGGAGGTAGAGCAGTTAAAGCTAAAGTAGCAAGGTGACCTTGAGGTAGTGTTATACACCAAATTCAATAATCAGTAATTGTGTGACAATGGTGTCATAAATAGAATATAAAAGGCAGGGCAAAAGCAGTACTTAACCCATCAGAGAAAAGTGTTTTCATTCTATCTGAAATTAGTATTATTGTGGAATCTGAATTTGATTGACTGCATTGGACTAGGGATTCACGACTTCAGAGAAAATGCTAGGGGAAAAATCATTCAAATGCTTAATAGAAATCTTTTTCTGTAGTTTTGATTTCTCCCCCCCGCCCCATGACATTGTTATTTATTTAGCTTATATGATGGAACACTGATAAATGGGACCCTGCTCATATTCTTTATTACTTTGAGTTGAATTACAATGTTTAAACCTCACAGCAAGTGCAAGCAAAACCGGAGAGATTACAACTTTGGATAAGATAAGAAGCCCCTCGTGTAAGTTAATATTAAAATTGACTCTGAATACAATCAAGGATTTGTCCAGCTATCTTTAATTGATCTGCTATGGCAGGATAGAGCTAATGCAGATGGAAGAGCAGTACATTTCAAATCAAAGGAAGAATGAAAAATGAAGCAGTGAAACAAAATGACATTTGTGCCTATCTCAGACCTAGGTATTATAAGTTGTCTCGCCAGGAGAGAAGAGTTTGTCTGTTGTTACTGAATGACAAATTGAAACAATACATCTCAAAGCAATCTACCTTGGTTTAAAAAAAGGATTAGTTAGCGGCCTGATCTTTATGCTTTGTTGCAGCAAAGTCAAAGAATTGATGCTGGGCTCTTTGCCCAACTGCTAGAAAGCAGGTTGGAGACTAAGGTCAGAAACGCCAGCTTTTTTCATTGACTGGGTTGTATCTGCAAAGAAAAAAGGTAAAAAGCAAATAGGAAGAAAGAGTGGAATAAGAATTCTGAAGAAGGTGGGAGGAAGATTCTAGTATATGAGACACAGTAAGGCCACACTTGGGGGACCCATTATCATTCTAGGATAACAAATCCAGAACTTGTATTTTGAAAAACTTGATGACTTGCCTAAGAGGAAAACGAGAATGTTGAATTGATTTGGGGAAAAAAAACAATTAAAGCCTAGACAAGATCATGGGTTTGGATGCAAATCTTAACATGGTGAAGGGGTTGTCTATGTCACCGCAGCTGACAGCAATATTATAACAGGTTTAGCCTCAAAGTGGAAGGGTCACACTAGAGATAACCAGACTAATATGCATCCACTACCTCCAGGAATCAATGGTCATACCAGTAGAAGAAAACAGACAATTCCAGTAGTAATGGGGGTGGAGAAATCCTGTCAGGGCTCCTAGTGGGCAGTAGCAGTAATGGAAGATGACACTGGCAGATGATCTTTTGTTGGCAATGGCAGTGCCCTTTCAGCTAACCCTGATTACTAGGCTTGAGCAATACTGAAAACATTCGGTAAAATTTGGCTTTGGCTTTAAAATTATCGTTAAAGATGAAAAATCTGAATATCTGATTTGGTAAACCCGAATAGTTTTGGATTTTCTGAACAAATCTGAAAAAATTCTGGTCCATTTGAATTTAATTCATAGGGTCGCCATATGTCAGAAGTTATTTGATAGCAAAAGTATGAGAGGGACCCCACAATAATTTGTATTTAGACAAACAGTTCCATTAATGGGATGGAAGTCTTCTGCCTCCACTCATTGTTACCCACTGAACTTCCTAAAATCTGCACTTGTAGGGGACAAGGACCCCAGGAACAGTGGGGACAGGAAGGTTAGGCAAAAATCATCTTCACCTTGTTAGCTAGAAATTATCATCAAGACACATGGAAGAATAATAATTGTTTCTTATACTTTGCTTGTGAGGAAGGGGGCTAAGAGAGTTCTTGGAGAACGGTAACTGGCCCAGTGTTATAAACACTCTGTCACCCATCAGACAGGGTTTGGAGAAACCAATCATTGAACCCAGTGGTTAGAATTTAAAGTAGCTTTATTAATAAAGGGAGCAGAGCAGGATGGTGTTTCCTGTTCTACTCAAAGCAGCACAGTGATTACAGTTAATTATATTCCTCTTCACTCCCGTGACGCAATGGTCCCGCTCCTTTCCCCCATTGGCTAAGGGTAATTAGAGTCACATGCTTTCTGATCCGCTTATTACATAAACATAAACAATACATAAACATATCAAAGCCTCTTCCTGTAACAAGCCCCTTCACTCCCCCCCCCCATTTCCATAATCATTACAAAAGCCCTTATTACTTGTTACCAGCGGTGAGCTTAAGCAAACTGGTATGTTTCTTCATAACGAATATCTACTCGCATCTCTACTTCTGTGAAGTTGCTAAAGATTCTTGAGCAAACCTTTCTACATACCTTGAGCAAAACTCCTTATGCCAGCTCTTTGCAAGCGATTGTCTGTTAAAAACATCTTTAACCCCTTTATAACACCAGTAGGCTTCACATGAAGGAGTGGGGAATTAAACCTGGCTCTCCAGATTAGAGTCCACTGCTCATGTGGAGGAGTGGGGAATCAAGCTTGGTTCTCTAGATTAAAGTCCACCACTTTTAACCACTACACCATGCTGCACACATGCTTGGTTCTCTAAACTCTATCAGAGTTTCTCTAGTTTGCCACTTTTAACCACCACACCATGCCTTCTCTATTGTGCCCTCCACTTTGTGGAATGGACTGCCTGAGGATGTAAGAAAGACTGACACATTTTCCTGTTGAGAATCCTGCAACCCATTGTTAATTGGAGATACATATTTCCGCCACAGAGGTTTATGTGATCACATGACACTGCTTGTCTGTTCAGCTTACTACCAGATGCTCTGACTGGCAGTGGTTCTCCAGAGTCTCAGACAGAGAAGTGCCTTTCCCTCAAATGCTGCGTGTGCTCCTTACACTGGAGAAACCAGGAGCCAAATCTTTTAAGTTCTTCAACAAACCATACATTCTTCTTCCTGAGACATGCAGTTGTGTACGTATGTGTTATAGGGACGTTCAGTGGGTATCTGGAATTAGAAGCATATTTAAGTACCGTATATACTCATGTATAAGTCAAATTTTTCAGCACATTTTTAATGCTGAAAAAGCTTCCCTCGACTTATATGCGGGTCATTAAAAATGTTTTTTGTTTTTACTTTGCCGGCCAGCAGGGGGCGCAGTTTTTATGCTAGCGGCACCGAAGAATTCTTCAGGAGTACCCTCAGAAGAGCTAACTCCTGATGATAATACTCAGCCAAGAAGTTTGGTAACAAGTTTGGTTTAGGGGTCCAAAGTTATGGACCCCAAAGAGGTACCCCATTCCCCATTGATTTCAATGGGGAGCTATTGAAGTAGATGGGGCTACCCTTTTGAGGGTCCATAACTTTGGACCCTCTGAACCAAACTTCACCAAACCTGGATGGTATCTCATCAGGAGAGTCTCTCTATGATTACCAGCCAGGTTTTGGTGAAGTTTGGGGTCAGGGGATCCAAAAAGCGTTATTTGACCCCCAAAGGGGATGCCCCATCCCCCATTACGTTTACATAGCAAAATTGGGAAAAGCTAATGCTGTGCAGATCTTTCCATTTCTGAATAACATCCCTTCCTTAACAAATCTAAGTTGGGTTTAGCAATTTGGATACATACAGATGATGATGAGGAATCCAGTTTTGAAGGATTTTAACTCTTGTGTTTTAGCTTGGTTGCTGGTTGAGCTAAGATTTTTGTAAAGTTATTGTTGAGACCATATTGTTCTTGTTGACCCTCTTTTCCACTTACAGAGCCAGTTTATTGTTTTTCTTTGAAATAAATATTCAAAAACATTTAACCTACTAATACCTCAATTGATGTAATTTTATTGGTATCTATTTTTATTGCTGTAGATGGTGAGACTCCCTCGCTCAATAAGTACACCACAACGACAGGCTGGAAAGGAATGGGCAGCAGCCCGTTTATTAAACAACAAACATATAAACAAGAACTATATACATCAGAGCTGGGCGGCAAACGGGTCGCACATCACATCCCAATGAATGGGAAACTGGCGGGAAGGGAAGCCCAGAGATCATACTCCTGAATGCTTCCACACTTCCCGCCCCTGCTGAGGAGATGGGCACCGGCTGAGCCCCAAGGCCGCCCCCAGCCCGTCTTCCTCCCGTGCTTGCTGGGGTGTCGGGCACCGGCTAAGCCCATGGCCGCCTAACGGCCCAACCCAACCCCACTCCCTGGGGTGTCGGGCAGCGGCCCGGCCTGCCGGCCTGCCAGCCTGCCCGCCCCACCCCCCCGGCCCTCATAGGGCGCAAGCCTGGGAGCCCCAGCCGGAAGGCTCGTTCTCTCCCCAGATGTGCGACACCGTTGCAAACCCGCCAGGACTGCGACAGTAAGGACCCAAAAAATCCCGCCAACCCTAAATTACAGGGAGGGTGGGTGGGCCACGCCTTGCTGGTTCTCGCCGCCGGGAAGGGCGCGGACCGGGGAAGGCGTCTAGATATACCCAGGCTCCTCCCGCCTTTTTCGGGGGGAGCCAATCATTGCACCCGGTTCTGCAGCTTGCCACCAGGCCATGCATGCCCCTTATCTTGCTGCGTTGCTCACCACGGCAGCAATGGCTGCCCCTGGTTATTCAGGTGCATCTTATTTTTTGAAATTTACCAGCAGCTGCTGCATGTTCCACCCTCGACTTATACGCGAGTCAATAAGTTTTCCCAGTTTTTTGTGGTAAAATTGGGTGCCTCGACTTATATGCAGGTCGACTTATACACGAGTATATACGGTAGTCTTTCTCCCCTGCACGGGTCTCCTTGAAATTGCAGCCACAGAAACTATGTTGTATATCACTTAGAAACACATTTTACAGGATCATGAAATTTCATAGAATCACAGAATCATAGAGCTGGAAAAGACCTTAAGGGCCATCAAGTCTAACCCCCTGCAATGCAGGAACACATAATCAAAGCACTTCTGACAGATGGCCATCCAACCTCTCTTTAAAAACTGCCAAAGAGGGAGACTCCACCATATCTCAAGATAGTGCATTCCACTATCAAACAGCCCTTACTGTCAGGAAGTTTTTTCCTGATGTGTGGGGAAGTCTTTTTTCCTTCACCTTGAACCCATTACTCCTGGTCCTAGTCTCTGGAGCAACAGAAAACAAGCTTGCTCCCTCACCAACATGACATCCCTTCAAATATCTAAACATGGTGATCATGTCACCTCTTAACCTTCTCTTCACTAAACTAAACATACTCAGCTCCCTAAGTCTCTCCTCGTAGGGCATGGACTCCAGACTTTTTACTATTTTGGTCGCCCTCCTCTGGACCTGTTCAAGCTTGTCAATATCTTTCTTGAATTGGGGTGCCCAGAACTGTACACAATGCAGAATAGAGGGGTACATTGAATTCTGACTCTGGGGTATTAGCTACCCCTCATATTTTGGTGTCATCTGCAATTTCATATATGGGTAGTGCTACCCTTAGCTCCAAGATCCCCAGAGAGGCTAAGCAAAAAGGGCAGTTCTGGTGGTGTCGTGGATACTTGTCAACCCCTCTGTCTTCCAGGCCAAATACCTGAGATAACTATATCAAGTTGTGCATTCATGCTAAATTCTCTTTGTTCATATGACTTCCCTTCTTACATACGCTATGTTAACCTAGGGTTCCTATTCAGCTTCTAACATGAGCCTTAATAAAGGTATATAAACAGCATGATGCTGTTTATATTATGCCGTGTGCTATTCTGTCTTCTTTTTATATAGCAGTATATTGAAATCTCATTGAGATGAGATTATTTCAGTACTTCCATTCTTCCAAGCTCTGATTATCAAAATATTGTGAATACCCAGACTTCATTTAGATTAATGGAGTTCTACTAGAAGTTTTCTTTGAGTACTGTCCTTATCACAGCTGACTGCAAAGTTCATCACCACTCTTATTTTGAAATGATGCCACTCATCTTCATGTTAATTTAGCATTTTTGTATTGCTCACTCAAAGGATTTATGGACTATTTCTGGATACAACAATATGAAAATTGCCATTTTGAATTGTCATATCAATACCAGATGTCATTATTCTTTTATTTTATTACTGAAAAGGTGGAATGAACTGCCATTTAAGTAAAAACAAGCTTCAAAATTGATGGTTCTTTTGGAAATGTCAGTCAGAAATGTCTTCCCTCTTTTGCTTCGAACTATTTCTGTAAGCATCCATTTACTCAGAAGAGTGGAAACTTTCCTGAAATTGGAAAGAAAAGATACTCCAAAATTGTATGAGAGCAAATACCTGATGAAAGCTCAGACTCCACATTAAGTAGAGCACCATAATAATTTTCCTCAGTTTTTAAAACACCCATGAGTCTAGGTATGCTACGTCTGAATGAAAGAAGGGCAGTGAAAGGTTATTTACTGCAAAAGGCTATCTACTGCTGCTTCCTGTTGTTTTTCAGCTCAAAACCCTATGTCCCCCGTGTACCATAATGGCTTTCATTTGAATGAAAGTGGGCTGTCACAGAGAATTACAGCATTCAGCAAAACATTTCACTCATTCCATTACTAATTCTGCAATAACATCACAATGGTTCCATAAAAATCAGCGGGCTTCTTTGTATGATAATGTCAGGATTTAACAACACTAGGATACATTTTATATTTTAGAGAATTTCCCTGAAAATTGAAAATAGCTAAACTGACTACCTGAGGGCACAGCTGCATGACAAAATTCCACAGATAGAGATGGCATGGTGAAGTCACCATGCAGTATAGTTTCCAGTGGTGATTATGCCATGGCTGAGTCATATGAGAATAGAAATGGCCTTTCCATGGGATGTACCTTGAGGTCAGTGTACACAGGGTTGTTTCCTATCCATGCTTCACTCCAACTGAAAATGGAATGATGTCACATTTAACATTCACTAAAGACCATTTGGGCTTGTTCTAACTCCCTTTAGTCCTATTGCAAGTCTCGGCAATCTTAAAAAGTGTCTCTTCACCAATAATAATCAACAGACATATGCATTTATCACACAACTAGGGGGAAAGGGAATATATTTTTAAAAGAAATATAGAGTAGAAATTATAAGTTTTTAAGCCATACACTGTCTATGCTTTTTACATAAAACAGATATTATAAAACAGTGGCTCTCAAATGAAGAATAAATTGCCAAGCTCCCTCCTTCACTGCCAACAGCAAATAGCAACCCCAGCAACACCTCCACACCTAGCATGTGAGTTGGAGCTGCAGCACTAGGCCCCGAACCCTCTCCCCAATGCAGGAGGGCAATAGAGGACTTACCTGGGCAGACAAGGAAGTGAGTGGCAGTAAGCAGAGCAAGGCATAGCAGGGCAAAGATGACATGATGGCCACCACCATCAGACCAGGGCCAAAGATAATACTGGAGCTGACAAGCGCACCGAAAACAATCTGGGGTGGAGTGTGGCAGCCCAGCAGCTCAACATCTAGGTGACAGAAGGAGGGGGCAGGGGAGCGTAATGGAGAAGGCATGGATGTACAGGAAAAGGGACTAATAGGGCTTGTGAAGAGCAGGCTCATCCATGTTCTCAAGGCCCAGATAGGAGGCATGGTAAATGTGGCAGGAGGAGGGGAGGATAAGAGGAGGAGGGCTGAGGGGTGAGGAGGAGGATGCTGGCAGCGGTTGCTAGAGATGGGGAACCTCATATACCAGGAGAAAGAAGCAGCAAATCACACCTCCATCCTTGCTTCTAAGGCCTATGAGATCTTTGGAGAGAGGCAGAGACAGTTGGGGCAGATGGCAGTAAGACGGCCCCAAAGCTGGGGAGCACCACAACCTTGTAATAATTTAAGAGAGTTGTGCCTTGCATATTGATGGTGACATGTGTGAATTCCATTGCTCTCACAACCACACTTGGGGGTTTGGGGGTTAGGAGAACGTTGGTATAATGAATTCATGGCTCCAACATGCCAAAAATAAGTTTAAATCTAAAGCAATTACAATTTCATGGCCAAATGATGCCCTATCTTCACAACAAAGGATACAACTATTGTGACCATCTCTCATATCTAGCTCTATAGCATCAACTGTTGTCACTGCTGGTTCCATCATATCATCCAAATCCAAGTTGTCAGATAGCAGGGAAGACATTTGCATAAGTGGCATTGAAAACAGTTTTTTCCCTCATAAGAAAACGAAGGACAGAGCTCTAGAGTGGTCTGGAAATAGAGCCAGATAGGGAATAAAAGAATAAGATCATGAGGTCAAGTCCTTCAATCAGCTCGACTGTTTTTCAGACCCAGGCAAACTCCCTGACAAAAGTACATCATTACTCTTCAATCATACCTCAAGTCTTCAAACCTCTTGATCTCTAGAAACTTGGAATAGTTTTGCATAATTTTGTGCAACTAAGCTGCAACCTTCTGCTTTATATAAGAGACAAGACGGGGAAGTATATAATAGCAATAAAGCAATGCTGGGGACAAAGAGTTTTTAAAACTATACTCTAAAGCATAGAATCTGTGTTAACTGATTAGGATTTGCTAAAAATACATCTTCTACTATGAGCGAGGTCTATCTATTTCTACTGAAAGGCTCCACAATTATCCAATTGATGCATACATACAAGATATGATTTGATTGCCTATGGCACCTAGACAGAGCTTCCGTGACTTTATTTCAATTGCTCAAGGACTTTGGATTTTAAATACTGAGGTCTTTTAGCATGTATATTCCTTGGGCCACAGTTAGTGAGGCCCTCTGTGACACAAAGATGCCTATGCCTGCCAATGGTAGTTGGAGGGGTGATGAGTTTCACAAAGAACACACTTGAAAATCAAACTTGCTTACCTTGTTGCTATTTTCTCATGAGCAGAGCACCCAATATGAACATCAGTTATTTCTTCACAATTTAAAAGGCGAATCAGTTTGAGAATTTAGAACAATTTTGAGTGCCTAATGACAAGCGAATATTTGAATGTTTGATTGTGCTGCTCCCAATTTGCAATCAAACTGTGATTCAGCAGAGAAGTATGTGCACATTGCTGACTATTCTCCACTGGCTACCCAGGGCCATTTGGTTTCAGACCAGTTGGTTCCATTGCTACATGATTGCACTTGTACCTTGTGGTCCTTGTTTGCATCTTACAAAACAGCAGGGAACATTTTTGGGTGCAAATTGTTTGGTGTGGCAAGGAGCAGTTACTGGAGCTGCATAATAGCATCTCAACTGCCCTGGATTTATGTAAACATGGTCAAGTGCTTGTGGAATGGCTATTGTTTTCTGGCCTCCCCAGGAGTTATAGAGCGGGAGAAAGAGAGAAGGACCCCAGTGAGGCTCCAGGAGGAACCAGGTTATGAGGCAAAGGCAACAAGGCAGCCCTGTTTCAGAAAGCAAACATAGTACAGATGGAACACCCAAATAGGATTAGGAATGCTGTGAATTTTTCCATGAACATATTCAGCAGTCAAGTCTACCATTTTGAACATCTGCAAATACCTGCTCAGCAGGTTTGTACTGAGTGTTTGCCAAACTAGCCTTGCACAAAGATGCTTCCAATTCAAATCAATCAGCATCTAGTAGCATCTTAGATAAATCCCAAAGGATAGGGTTCTATCAAAATGCAGCATTTATTGATGACTGATTTATATGAATTGTGACTGATTCAATCATCTGTTTTAATAATTTCTGGCAGAAAACAGCTACACAGCAAGGATGGCGATTGTAGAATTCAGTTCATCTCTGCTTAGAACATGACGGGCCAACCTGAAGGAACCTGTTAAACAGGGTTGTTAGGCACCCCCTGTCAACCTTCAAGGGATGGGGTTGCGGTGGGAGGAGAACTCACCAGGAGCAAACTGACGCCTAAGTGTGCACCAGAAGTGATGTCAGTTTGTTGCTGGTTATTTACCATGCCAGCTGGATTGTGCTGGAGGGATAAGCCCACATTGAGGGATCCCTTATCCCTGGTAAGGGTCTGGAAACACTACTGCAAAGTAAAAGAGACTGTGAGTGCTGGTGATTCTTTAACTATCTCCATTCCTTACAGTGCTGGGCGTAGTTGACATAGCTGCAAATAAACTTTCCTGGCTTATGAGCACTGGGAGTTCTTCCTGGTGGAAAAATTGAATAGAGAAGCAAGGAAGATAACTGAGGGTGGCTCTTTAACCTGTATTGCATGCACTTGGCGTTACCCCTGAAGGTTCTATAAAACAGTAGGTCATGTTGCCCTTCTGATTGTTATTCATCAAACTGTATACCACATCGAATTGCAGACAAATCATTACTTCTACAGACCATGAACCCCCCCCCTCCCGATGATGTGTAATGACAACTGTCTTGCCATTGCAGCAATAAAACAAGGTGGTCTACTTTTGCAATTTGGTTTGGTTCACAAAAACTTCAAGAGCAGGAAGAGTGCAATAGATTGCTGGTTCATGCTTAAAGAATTGCTATTTCTAGACTAGCAAAAAGCCTTTAAACATGATTACCCTAAAGCTTGGAAACAAGAAGGCAAATTTAAAGAAGAAAGCATTAATTATTTTTAAAATCACATCATCTGTAAGCCAATCTCATGATTATAGTTGTCTGACTTGATCATTCTTGAACAATTTAGGGTTGGCAACTCTGCACTAGGGACTATTTCAGCGCTAGATTTTAATTTGATAGAAATCTGTTTAGCCATTTGTTTTAATTAGAAAACCATTAAGGAAAAGTAGATAGGAGTTTAAGATGCATTTGCTACTAGGCTAGTGATCTGTGAACCAAAATTTCTCTTACTGGCTCTGATATGATAAATTGTAATGGTTCCCATAAGGCTATTCAAAGATTAGGTTCTTCATCTGTGGGTTTCAAGTTCTGTTTTTAAAAATGGCTATTGTTCCAAAAGGGCTAAAGCAACTAGTATTTGTACAGATACCTAGTTGGTAATATATGAAGGTCATTTTATAATAAAATACAGGATTTCTTAGTAAACCATAAAGGCAAACTTCTGCCTCCTGGAATGAGCACTATGTCCTGGTGAAATGGGGAAAAATATTTTACTAAAGTAGGGATTTTTTTCTTTTTCCTTTGGCTGTTATCTTCCAGGTACCTTTATCAAGGTGACTCCAGCATAGCCTGCCATTATACCCATCAGAGTCCTGGAATGCTGTTTTATCCAATTATTTAGTAGCTTTGACCCTGTTATCTTCTAACAGACTGGGGATGTTTTAATGTTATTCTGTAGCATTTTAATGGGGATGGTTTAATGTGCTGCCTAGAGATCTGGTATATAGGCGGGGTATAAATTTTAAAGATAAAGTGAAATAAATAAATAAATGCTCAGTTGCATAAAGAGTCTCTAGTCCATTGCATTTAAATACATTATGAGTACTTCCTACTATAACTCTGAGTGATTCAGATTATCCAAAAATCAACAGTAACAAAATTCTGTGACTTATGGGAGGCCGTTTCCGCACGGCCCAAAAACGACTGCCTGGGGGCGGTAAAAACGCCGCCCCCAGGCCGCCGTTCGCACAGATATGGGCTGCGTGTTAACTGCTGCAATGCAGCAGCGCCGACCTGACTGCGCTCCCCCCCCAGGGCGGCGTCAGGCCACCCTAAACAACAACCCTTTAAAGGGTTGTTGTTGGGAAGGCGTCTTCCCTGCTGCCCGGTGCGCCAACCGCCCCACCGGAAGATTCACTGTCTCCTTCTCCGCCCATCACTCAACGATAGTCTGTATGCCGTCGTCGCCTGCTGGTTATGGAAGCCCCGCCCACACTGCTCCTCCCGGACCTCCAGGGGTCGGAGTGGGCAGCGCTGCGGGCGGGCTTCCATGCGCCAGCATGGCAATTAATGCACGACGGAGACATCGTGAGTGGGGCGTGGAGAAGGAAGAGGCGGCTCCATCTTGCGTGCAGCGCGCACTCTCCCCTCGCGGGGGCTCTCTGTTACTCCGCCTGCTCAAGCGACGCTTATGCGTTAACGGGCTTAAGCTCCCCTACTTTACCGGGCAGAACTCTTGGCGGCGTGGGAGCCGCGATGGCGGCAAATCGTGCATGAAACCAGCCCTAACACAACTGGTTACTCCTCTCCTCCTCTTCCTTCTTTTTTTTTCTTTCCTGGAAAGCTAAGGTAGATAGGTAGATAGACCTTGACTGGAGGCACAAATCACCTTACAACATAAATAAAATATATTAAATAAAATACCTTTGAAACATAAATGCCAAAATCATGGCCATGCATGCACCACACCTTTTCCCTGTTTGGTCTATACAAGGAATAAATATGCATTGGACTTCAGATGATAGCTTTGTAGTTTCAAACGAAAGCTACCAATTAAACACTTTCTAGCATGTTAAGAGCATTTATGACCTCTCTGGGCTGATGCTGCCATTTAGTCATCAATGGAGTGTTGTTTCGGTGTCAGTTAGGAGCAAGGCATTGTGCTTAAATTGTTGGCCACTGCTGGCTCCTTGCCTTTAAAAACTGACAGCTTGACAGTAGGAGGTCACTTCAAAATGTTTGTGAGCTCTAAGCTGCTTGCAAGGACTGCTATGCTCAACTAAGTAAGAGTCATGCTTGCAAAAGATTTTGAATGGCTGACAGTATTTGAGGCACCTCCATGCATTAATTGCTCCCTCCCTCACACCATGCGCGCACACATCTTCTCAACCTTTATGTCAAATGGAGTCTCTGCTGTCTGACTGAAAAAGAAATTATTTCTGAAGCAAAATTCTTAATGCAAGTTCTTAAGTTAAAAAAAAAAAAGCTAAGGAGCATATTTACTTCCATGATACCAACGTACATCTCCAAATGTTTGTTATGTGTAACACTGCCTGTAATTTGCACATAAAAACATATTGCACTGTTGGACTGCAGTTTGAATCTCTTAACTTCTTTTATTGTGGAAAACAGTGTGTTGTGTATTTCTTATTCATTGCTTATTTGGTTTCCTATCCCTGGTTCCTATGATTGCCAGCTCTGGTTTGGGAAAAGCCTGGAGATTTTGAGAAAGGCAGGGTTTGGGGAGGGGAGAGACTTCAGTTGGGAATAATGCCACCTTCCAAAGTGGCCATTCTCTCCAAGTGAACTGATCTCTGCTGCTTGAAGATCAGTTGTAAAAGCCCAGGAGATAGCCAGCATCTCAGCTAACTTGGAGGTATACTAACCACCTCCTAATTCTGGTTCATGCAACTTATGATGTGGGTTGTTATTGTTAAAAACCCATGTGTCTATAGGCAACGTAGGACATGGTTACATTAGGGTTGCCAACTTCTTGTGGCCAAGTTTGCAGATGACAAAAAATTATTGAGAATGGTGACACCTGAGGCTAACTGTAAAGAACTCCAGAAGGATCTCCTGAGATTAGGTGAGCGGGCAATAATGTGACAAAGTTCAGTGTTGGTAAGTGTAAAGTGATGTATGCTGGAACAAAAAAAATCCCAACTTTAAGTACATGCTGATGGTTCTAAGCTTGCAGAGTATTTGACAGAAAGAGATCTGGGGGGTTGGGGTCACAGTGGAGAGCTGAATGAAAATGTCAACCCAGTGTGCCACAGTTGCGAAAAAGGCAAAGTTTACACTGGGAATTATTAGGAAAGAGATTTTAAATAAGGCAGCCAATATTATCATGTATATAGTTATGGTGTAGGCTCATTTAGAATCCTCTGCATACTTCTGGTAACCATATCTCAAAAAAGGACATTGCAAAGGTGGAGAAGGTACAGAAGAGGGCAACCAAGATGATTCAAGGGTTGGAGTACTTTTCATATGTGAAAAGGCTGAAGAGCTTGGGACTTTTCAGTTAGGAAAAGAGAGGACTAAGGGGACATGTTAAAGTTTATAAAATAATGCACAGAGTTGAAAAGAATGGACATAGAGAACTTTGTCTCCTTTTCACAAAGCACTAGAACTTATGAGCTCCAATGAAGTTGATGGACAGTAGATTCAGAGCCAACAATGAGTGATTAAAATGTGGAATTTGCTGTCAGAGAATATACTGATGGCCAGAGGCATAAATACTCGTACAGGATATTTGACAGATTCATGAAGGGCAGATTTATCAGTGGCTACTCACCATGGTGACTAAAGGGAACTGTCCCTTTCAGAGGCAATAGATTTCTGAACATCAATGCCAGGAAGCAACATCAGGAAAAAGCCTCTGTCTCTATGCCCTGTTATTGGCTGTCCATAGTAACTAGTTAGCCACTATGTGATACACAAAAGTTAGCTGAGTATGCACATATGCCTAATACTGGCAATATTTTTTTAAAAAAAAACAAATTCTCAATAAAAACTTTTTTCAATTGTTCGATTTGCAATGAAACTCTGATTCAAGCTGAGAAGCTGATCACCAACCAAAAGTCTCCCTCGACATTCAGCTAATTCCATGATATAATGTAAATCACTCCAAAAGGCTAAAATGTAAATCACTCCAAAAGGCTAAAATGTACTCTCTTTTGGCTAAAGAAAGGATCATTGCAACTGTAATCTGTAGGTTATAAATAGAACTGAAGCACATTGCCTATCATTAGCTGTTAGCTGACAAGATTGCTTATCTTCTATTTAGTTAATTAAATGAGGGATTAGTTACATTAATTAGATGCCATACTTCTTAAAATATCCCATGGAAATGTTTTGATTTTTTTTCTGTTAAATCTTTTAATATCTTGGAACTTTTTAAGCTAATTTCATCCTGATCCTTACTAAGTTTATGCACTGAGCAGCAATATTGGTTGATGTCATCATAAAATTATTAGGAGTACCTTTTAAATGACAGTGATTCACAGAGGCAGGGATGTTCAGATAGTGTGTATGTGTAATTGCAGCTTTAATTCTTTCTGGTAGTCATATCTGGGGTAAAAATCACATTTTTTGTGAAGAATTAATTTAGCTGCATCTGATGAATAAGAACCAGCATATAGTTATATGATTCTGATTAAATAACAGCCTATCATATTCTGTGTTATACTATATTGAACTATTGATAACTTGAATGACATAATGAACTGATTTAGGATCAATTAAAAACAGCTGATTTAAGAGCATTTTGGAATCCAGGCTCTGTTCATTTGATTGGGATCCTTGGATCTGGAATTGCTGGAAAATTATCTTGACTGAAAAGGTGTCCCTCATTCACTGTATTCCCCCTAGAAAGGTGTTACACATTTTGTTACCAGGGAAACAAAAACCTGCTTAATTTGACAAGATTTCCTTGATTTCATGATATTACATAATATTAAATATGATATTAAATCAATATTGTGGAATATGCCATTCTGCAAGGCACAGCTAATTTCCCCTCATCTGCACCTTTCAACACCAAGTTTTCTGACTAAACTTATTTATTTATTTATTAGACTTTCATCCCACGCTCCCTGCCAAAGCAGGCTTAGAGTGGCTACCAACACATTTGTACCAAACACAGTACAATATAAAACTAATGAAATAATAAAACACCCACATTACTTAATCAAATATATTATAACATCCAAAGGTTACTTTGTGATTCCTTTTACTGAGTGGGGATCCAGCATTGAGAGCTAGAGTGGTACAGTGGTTCGAGTGCCAATCTAGGATCCAAGACACCCAGGTCTGAATCCCCAGACATCCAAGGATCCAAGACACCCAGGTCTGAATGGAAGCTGATTGGGTGACTTTGTGCTAGTCACTTTCTTGCAACATAATCTATCTCACCAGGGTTTTGTTGCTGAATGGAAAAACTGGATAAAAGCAAAAGCTGTTTTGAATCCCCTTTGGTGAAAAATAAAAGGTATAAAAGTCTAAATAGATAAAATATTGCAGCTAGAAGTTGGGCTGTCTTAAGCTGTCTATGAAGGAACTTCATCTGATTTCCAAGATAGAGTACCTTAGTTTTATGACAGGAATCATGGCATATCTTGCCATGTTGATTCTCAGGACAGCTCATAGGATTTCAAAAGCAGCCATTGACACTTCTTTAAACTATAGGTTTCACATATCAAGTCAATGGAGACATCAGTTCTGATTAAACTCTCCCTGTGGAAGCTCTTTTTTTTGACCATCAAGTTGCAGGTGACTTACGGCAACTTTATAGGGTTTTTCAAGTCAAGAAATGTTCAGAGGTGATCTGTCACTGCCTGCCTCATAATGATCCTGGAATTCCTTGCTGGCCTCCCATCCAAATACTAACCGGAGCAACTATGCTTAATTTCCAAGATAAGACAAGTTCAAGCTAGAGTGGTCTATCCAGGTCCGGAAGCCCCTAGCCATAGGAATATGGTAACAGGCATAGGTGATGGATTCTCTCAATGAGCTGACAAAGGACTGGTGCGTCCAGCTGTCTGAAGCCATCAATGAGATCACCAAAAATTTTAATAACAGGTTCCAATGGTGGTGGGATTCAAAGAGTGGTGCTCCCTATTGGGCAGGGAGGTTGCTTTAGTAACCCCTTCTTGGCACTCAGAAAAAAATTAGTAACCACTTCTAGAGAAGTGGTGAGAACTGCTTGGATCCCACCTCTGTCCTAATATCCTCTTCACTCCCATGTCAACGTGGCTCCTTGGTATACTGGGGAGCTGTGACTGATGAAATGGGAACTAAGGTGACTAGAGTGAGTTCGGTGATGATGATGAAGCTACAAGAACATCTTACAGGACATTTATGAAATCCTGTGAAGTGGTAATGAAGGCCACAAAGAAGAAATTTTATGCTACCTTCATTGCATCTGTTAGCTTACACCCAGCTGAATTGTTTAGGGTGGTTAGGTCACTTACATTTGGTTATCAACTGTGAGGCTTTTGAGAACTTTTTCACAGATAGTCTTGCTGTTCCACCATGATCGCCTGGTAAGTGTTGATACAGTAAGGGAACTAGAAGCCCCTTGGCTGTCTTCAGGTCCTATATTGAACCTATTCAACCTGCTCTCCCAGACTGATGTGCATAAAGTACTAAAGGACCTGTGAAGCCTACCACTGTCCTCTTGATCCATGCCCATCATGGTTGGTTAAAACCAGAAGTAATGAAGCCCAGCTCCTGATGTTGGAGATCAAAAATTTGTCCCTCAAGTTGGGGGTCTTCCCAGCTAGGCTAGAAGACGCTGTGGTAAGACCATTTTTAAAAATAATCTCTGGATCCATTTAATCCAGCCATCTTCTGCCCAGTATCAAATTTGTCATTCCTAGGTAAGATAGTTGAGAGAGCAGTAGTGGAGCAGCTCCAGGGGTTTTGGATGATGCCTCAACTTTGAACCCATGCCTGTCTTGTTTCTGACCTGACCATAGGACAGAGACTGTGCTGGCTGCCTTCATAAACAAGTTCCAGCTATAGTTAGATCAAGGTAGGTCAGCGCTGATGCTGCAGTTAGATCTAACAGCAGCATTTGACACAGCAGACTACGATCTTTTGACCCACTGCATTACCATTATGGGGATTCAGGGAATAGCTTTACAATGGCTGACCTTGTTTCTCCAAGGTCAGGGACAGTGGATGGCATTTGGTGAGGATATGCCCCAGCGGTGACCCTTGCTTTGTGGGGTACCTCAGGGGCAATCCTATTGCCAATGTTTACCATCTACACGCAACCCCGAGCTCAACTGGTCTGGAGCTTTGGTCAGGGTTACCATCAATATGCTGATGACACCCAGTTTTATGTTGATGGAGGTCCAGCTGACCCCACCCCAGGTGTGTCGATACCAGGGGCATCGTGGGTGCACGTTGCACTGGGCGTGTGCCTGCCCCCCCCCCAAAAGTCAGGTTCCTTTGTGGTGTTTTTGTATTTTTAGTGTTTTTAAGTGTTTTTGGCCTGCAGGGGGTGCAGTTTTTAGGCTAGCAGCACCAAAAATTCAAGGAATGTTAGGGAAACTCTCCTGATGATACCACCCACGTTTAGTGAGGTTTGGTTCAGGAGGTCCAAAGTTATGGGCTCCCAAAGGGGGTGTCCCATACCCCATTGTTTCCAATGGGAGCAAATAGGAGATTGGGGCTACACATTTGAGGGTCCATAACTTTGGACCCTCTGAACCAAACTTCACCAAACCTGGGTGGTATAATCAGGTGGTATCCTAAAGAGACCCTGAAATTTTGGTGCTGCTAGCATAACAATTGTATCCCTGACAGCAGGCACCCCTGCTGTTCCGTCGCCTGCCCCTGCCCTCAGAACGCCCTGTCATGGCTCCACCACACCCCTTCAATGGCCCAGCCCCACCTCAGCGGCTACTCCACCTGGGGCATTGTGCCTCCCTGCCCCATGGGTGCAACGCCACTGGATAGGAGGATTTTAACTGATTAAAGAAGAATTTGCTACCTGTGATAGGATTTTAATGTTTTAATGTTTTTAATTTGTGAATTGTTTTATGGATATATTTTGATTTATTAACCGCTCTAAGCCTGGTCATTAGGCTATGAAGAACAGAGTATTAAGTTTAATTTAAAAAAAAATTAAAATGGTAAAAATATTTATGTATGTTTATGCGGCTTGTATCAGAAAAAAAGCCACTGTGAATGAAAGATGGAGGGGGAAATACTAGGTGAGAGAAACATACCCAAACCACTCCTCTACTCTACATTACTTTTCTGAAGGAGTGGCATTTGTGTCTAATGTGCTTTTTCACCCTTCTGCTTAACCTGTTTCCAGTCTAGCCCCATAATTAAATATTAATAGGATTGAGCTGAAGGTGATGGCAAGTACTGCAGTGCAGAAGGGGGACTTTCCCCCCAAATCTTCCCGTAAGGCCAGAGGCGTATCTAGGAAAACTGGAGGCCGGGGACAAAACCTGAGTTTGGCGCCTCCCTGGGCCAAACACACAAACCCTTCCCCACCATGACCAAACAATGATTTTTGCACCACCTCACAAAACACCTCCCACCCCCAGCAAAACATACATGGCTCTCTCCCCCACCAACTCTCTTTCCTAACTTTGTCCTCAAAACAACACTATGAGGTAGGTTGTTAGCCTGAGAAACAGCTCCAAGACAGTGCAAGTGGGTATTAAGCATGTAAATCTTTCACAAATCACTCCCAGAAAAACATTTACCAAACAAATGTCAGCATCATCTCTCACAAAACACCTCCAGTGGAATCCACCCCCAAACAGCATCAATTTCAATGGTGTTTAAACTAGGGAGCACAGATTCTTCTTTTAAATCCACCTTAAAGGGAGAATCTGGGGTCCCCAATTAAAACATTGAAAGTGATGCTGTTTTGTGGTGGATTCTCCCCCACCCTGAAACAGCATCAATTTTGATGTTTAAACTGGGGACCTCACATTCTCCCTGTAAGTTCATGCCGAAGGGGGTGGATTTAAAAGGAGAATCTAGGGAAATTTGGGGGGTGCCTGCTGTCAGGGATGCAATTGTTAAGCTAGCAGCACCATAATTTCAGGGTATCTTTAGGAGACTCTCCTGATGATACCACCCAAGTTTGGTGAAGTTTGGTTCAGGGGGTCCAAAATTATGGACCCTCAAAGGTTTAGCCCCCATCTCCTATTAGCTTCCATTGGAAACAATGGGGGATGGGGCACCCCATTTTGGAGTCCATAACTTTGGACCCCGTAAACCAAACCTCACCAAACCTAAGGGATATCATCAGGAGTGTCTTCTGAAAGATACCTAAAATTTTGGTGCTGCTAGCCTAAAAACTGCACCTGCTGCAGACCAAAAACTGAAAAAACGCTAAAAAATACAAAACACACACAAATGAACCTGAAATTTTTGCGCCCTCCTCTAGGGGGCACCCAGGGACATAGGGTATCCCATGGTCCCCTAGGTAAATACGCCACTGCATAAGGCCTATCTCCTTTGATACATTTTATCAGGATTCACAGTCCTGCTTTGGCACCTTTTTCTTTTCTTAAATTTGTCTATTGTTTCAGGAAAGATTGATGTTATTATATAGCCAATGAGTTTGGGCTGTGTGGCAATGTCGCTGAGGTCACACATAGGAAATGTACATGGAAACTAATGAAGCTAATGTATTTGCCTTCAGTGATATCACCCCCTTGTGAAATCTACTTGGCTTTGTTACTTTTGACAGGAATGGAAGAAACAAGGAAGAAAAGGAAAATGACATCAATGCAGCAGCTGAATAAGGCGGGAAAGAATGGATTCTACCCAAGCAGACAGGATTACAGCCGCAGCAAAAGGTACTGGGAAGCGTACATGTTGTAGTTATGCAGGGAATAGAGCAGCCCAAAGGTGGACCTGTGTGGATACTTTTGACCCAGACTGAGCCCTACATGAAGATGATCATCAAAAGAGGAAGCAAAGCTCACACTGCACAAAGTTTTTTCATAGAATGTACCTCCCACTTCCAATAAGTTTCAACCCTACATTCTATTGTACAATATTTTATATAGACGGGACTATCTCTTTGAAATAGGGCTACGGACTTAGAATTACTTGTAAAGCGTTGAATAAATGGGGTTGTCAGACATGGTCCATTCCAAAATCCATTGCAAAATTGTCCATTCCAAAATCCTATTTACCACAACGGCCTGGGGAACACCTCTAACCAGGTTACAAACATGGCCCAAATCCCTTCCCTTTTGTTTTTCTCTAAAACCACTGTTAAGAAGTATACTTTCTCTGAACATGGAAGTTCCATTAGCCATCATGGCAAATAGCTATTGGTGGACCTATCCTCTATGAATGAATGAAAATATTTATTAATTACGTTTCCCTTCATAGTAGGGGCAAGCTAGTTTATAAATACATAACAACAGGAAACAAATTATCACATTCTATAGCTCTGTCACAATGGAAATCTTCTGTCCATAAATGGGTTTTTTTTGTTGCTATAAGTAGACTATAAGCTACACTCTGGGAGGCTTTTGCCTATTCACATCCAGTCAGACTCCATATTGATATCTTCCTTTCATTTTAAAGAATTTTTAGTAGCCAGGAGAGTTGATTTTTCCAAGCCCAATTTGTAATGACAGGCTATAGGATACCTATATCTTCTATTAGTAATTATTTCCTTGGCTAATCCTCAAACAGGATGGAAAATTACTTAAAAATTAGTGGCCTTAAAAGTGCACCATCAATTGCATTCTGGATGACATTTTAGTCTATCACTATATTTATACCCCCATCTGAATTTAAGTTTTTTTTTTTTGCTATATAGTATTTTAAGTTTAATCAAAAGTCAACTTAGAAAGGCCATTCTGCCTAAGGGATATTTTTCCATTAAGTATTTTGACATATTGGTGGCCTTGAGGGATTATTGGTTTTTGAAGAAATATTAACAGCTGGAAATTTGCATTTTAATACAGTTCTCCTCAACTACTCAAGCAATTTTATTTTTAAGACCTGTGACAGGCTTCAAAGCCTTAGTTCTAAAGTAATCTCATCAAGTAGTAGCTAACATAATTTTATTACAAATGACTAAGTTTCCTAATGGCATTCCATTTTAAAGTCCTGTTTGAGGTGCTTGTGACATCAATACAAAAACTATGCAACCTGTTTTTAAACATTAAAATTGCTAATTTGAGGAGAAGAAACTACACAAATGAGCCAACAAGGAAGATATTCTTCAAAAGTGAACAAATATAAGAAGTTAGGAGGGAGAGTCTGTGACTAGTTCGTCGTCATCGTCGTCGTCGTCATCATCGTCACCACCACCACATGTTCATACACAGTAACAACCCTTCTTTAAAAGGCCCTAAAATAGAATATAAAATATATATCAAACCTGATCAGGTGGCAGTCACTGGCTTTTAGACCTTTAGGGCACCTAATGAAGATTTCTATTGTGATATGGAATGTGTGCATATGAAGCTGTCTTGCACTGAGTCATGTCGTTGGTTTCTCTAACTCTGGATTTTCTGCTTCAGCTGTTATTGGTTTTTCAGGGTCTCTGACAGAGAAGTGTATTTCCCAAAAGTATTTATTCAATATTCCTTAACTGTCATTGCCGCTGACTGAACTTAGAACCTTTGCATTCAAAAAAATCCCTGTCCTGTTTCAACTCCCAGTTCTTTGGAAACACCTGTTCTATTATTTAAAGATTTATATTCTACTTTTTCACCATTTAAGAGTAGGAGCCAAACAATGTGGATCCCTTTCAGTGATGGACCAGACTTCTTCTGTTCAGAGCGTGGAAGCATTTTTAGCGCATCCACTGATGCTGTCACTTTAAATAAGTTCCACTGTATGTAAATCAAGGACATAGGTAAGGGGGGGAGGTTTCTTGGGTTCAAAACCCCCCATTACATGTTTGAAGCTCTGCCCCCCCGTTTGTGGGTTTTTGGTATTTTTAAAGTGTTTTTTTATTTTTGGCTGCAAGGGGCGCAGTTTTTAAGCTAGCAGCACCAAAATTTGTTGGGAGACTCTCCTGATGATGCCACCCAGGGGTCTGGTGGTGGTTCAGGGGTGGGGTCTGGTTCAGGGGTCCAAAGTTATGGGTGTCCAAAGGGGGTGCCCCATCCCCAATTGTTTCCAATGGAAGCTAATAGGAGATGGGGGCTACACATTTGAGGGTCCATAACTTTGGACACCCTGAGCCTAACTTCTCCAAACCTGGGTGGTATCATCAAGAGAGTCTCCTAAAGAGACCCTGAAAGTTTGGTGCTGTTAGCTTAATAATTGCACCCCTGACAGCAGACACCCCCAAATTTCCACAGTCTCCTTTTAAATCCCCCCCCTTCAGCATGGATTTAAAGGGAGAACCTGAGGTCCCCAGTTTAAACATTGAAAGTGATACTGTTTCAGGGTGGGGGATAATTCACCCCAAAACAGCATCACTTTCAATGTTATTTTAACTGGGACCCCAGATTCTTTCTTTAAGGTGGATTTAAAAGGAGAATCTGGGCTCCCTAGTTTAAACACCATTGAAAATGATACTGTTTGGGGGGGGATTCCAGCATCACAGCAGCTGTCCATGGGGCGGGGGGGCATGCAAAACTCATATTTTGCACTGTGCTCCATTTTCCCTAGCTACACCTCTGCCCGGAGGAGAGGGCAGAAGGGACTGCCGGCTGGGAGCCCAGCTGGTGGGGGGGGAGAGCATGGGAGTTTGCCATCCCTGGCCTCGGAGAGGTGCTTTTATAAGTACTGGGGCTGGGGTGGGACGGAGAGGTGTGGCCATGCCCCCAGGGGCAGGTGGGGGCATGACCATGCCCCCGACCCCCCATAAAAAATCTATGCCTATGTCCCTGATGTAAATACAGCCACGCCTACCCACAGATGGATAGTAGATATGAAACTGCTTTATCTTGATATGAAACTGCTCTGATCTATCTCTAATGGTTTGAGACCAATACCCATTTATACAAACATACACATTTAAGATAGGCTGAAGAATAATGTTGTTTGCCTTGGTATAAATCAGCTGCAGGTTGTACAATGTAAGGCCTTAGCCCATGATTCACTAAACAAGGTAAACAGTAGATTGCCCTGGAGGCAAGAGTGTTTCTTCAGTGCTGTGTTCAGAGTCAATTTTCCCACTATTAAGAAGTACTCTAGGCATATTATCAAAATCTAGAAATAACCAGATACTGGAATGGATTATGATGATCTAATAATCTTGCTTATTTTCTGGAGCCTCAGAAAATTTTGCCAGAATTCCTGAAAAAATTGTTACATCATGATGGATGATAATGATGATGAAGATGATGATGTTTTGTTGGAAACTTAATAAACTTTGTTTTTTAAATAAAGGAGTCACACCAAGGCACGGTCTGCTAATGCTAAGGCAAGGTACTAGAACATCCAGTTATTTGAGATGAATTGTCTGATGGAAGAGTATCCATGCTATGTTGTGCAGTTCTTGGGTGTTCATATTCGTGATGAAGTCTGTTACGCTGTACTTCTGGTGTATTACTTAAAGAGAAAAACACAAATGCAAAAGGTAATTCCCTTGAAATTAGGAAGGGGAAACAATGATCAGTGTTTGAAGCTATGACGTAATTAGTCCTGAAGAGGAAAGAGTGATGGGGGGTTTGTATGTGGATAACATGATTAAACCATGGTTTATATTGATTAGATAGATTTATGCTAAGAATGAGATTACAGCATCAAATTGTAGGAAGCCTTTGTAATGCTGCATTGATGAAAGATTGGTTGGAGATAACAAGTAATGTTTCAAGAGGTAATTGGATCAAATTAATCCCTAGTGCAACTTCAGTATATATAAAAAGGGAATAAGCCATGCAATAGTTCATACAACAATTGTCTTTTAAAAACAATTGACTTCTCGATCAAAGCCTTTTTAAAATGAAAAATTGAACTATAGGTGTGTGAATCTTTGCTTACTACAAAGGTTTTACTGACATCTATGGCTTGAGTGACATGATGCATCTGTGCATTTTGAAGGTTAGTGGAGAATTTGTTATTATATTTTCACTGCTTTCTTCACAGACAGAAAATATGCTCTCACGAATGCAGGCAAAACCGAAATAAAATCCCTGCTTAACTCTGTTTACCAAGATCCAGGGCTTTCTTGGTGACCGTACTAACTGATGCTGACTACTGGAATCTTTTTATGGACTCTCCCAAGTCCTAATCCTCATGTGCTGGCTCACCCCATTCAGACAGAGCAAGAGAGAGTGGACCCTCAGAAACAGCCTAGTGGAGATCTGCAGAAGGAGGGGAGATGGTGGAAACTGGTGAACCTTATATATGTATACTTCTAAAAAAAAGCACTGCAAAGATCAGGTACAAACATGACAGGTACATAATTTTGAGCTACAATGACCCACATTAGGCTATAAAGATTTGTGGAACTCTTATTAATTTTCCTTTAATCTAGATGTATAATGTATCCTCTCCCTTCAAGGCTAACAGCAGACCTTATTGACCATAATGGGGCTACTTTGTTTCAGCTGGGCAATAGAAAGGTTCAAACCATTCCAAAGGCACTGGACTGAGCAGACCTTTGGGCTTGGCATACATACACTGTATACAGTCAAGTATGTTCAAGTTTACTTAATAAATACATGTTGAGTTATTTGTGGGGGCTGTTCGACCCACCTCATAATGTTCTTGTAGCTTCAGCTCACAGTCCAGGTCTAGCACTGCCTGTTCTCTTCAGCCTCAGCCTTTTTTGGTAGAGGGCCAAATACAGAATTTGCTTCTAACTGTACATCCCTTCCCCCAATGGCCTAGTGAGCTGTACAGTAGTTAAAAACAGCAGACTCTAGTCTGGAGAACCAGGTTTGATTCTCCAGTCCTTCACATGATGCCTGCTGGGTGACCTTGGGCCAGTCACCATTCTCTCAGATTTCTCTCAGCCCACATGGAGGCAGGCAAAGGCAAACCTTTTGCCTCCAAACATCTCTTGCCTTGAAAACTGTATGGGGTCACTAATAAGTCAGCTGTGTCTTGGCAGCACTTTCCACTACCACTATGCTGGCAAGTCATATGGACTTGACACCCAGGTGATCAGAGCAGACAGTCATCACAGTGTCCCTGCAGCATCAGCACTTGAGAATTATGACCACCCTTTAAATGGGTATCCTTAGTTTAAATTACTGTTGTGTTCATGGAGAAGGGGGCCCAGACTGAATTCATTCAGCCACCACAAACTGATTTATACTTGGATTTTCTCCAGGTTTTCCAAAGAAATTTAAAATGCAGTTTCCTCTTTGAAGTAGAAATCTTTGTCCTTAGCATTTTCCCATCATCAGAAGTGCTACCTGGCTGAACTCTGAGGGCCATTTCCTGGAGATGCTCAGTAATTGAACAGAAGCCGAAATAAATCCCATCTTTGCAGAATGTGAACAGCCACTGCCATCTTATTTTTTGCCATCACCTGGAGGACAATGTGGGTGGCTGCTGCTATGTGGTGAAAGCTATAATTGTCTGCCAATGACAAATTCTTTGATCTCCTAAAAGACACTCGAATGCAGGGAAACTTTATGGTCATTTTTACTGGTTCCTTCTGAACTTTCATTTCTTTAGGCAACTGAGTTGGTCCATTCTTCAGAACTATTGTTGCCTTACTTGTTTTGTTTTTCTGTTTCCCCAGAAAACATTGGCTCAGCTTTGTCAGTCTTACATGCATGAGTGCTCACAGTGATTAGAAAGTACAGGAGACTCCATTTTGGAAATGAGCCCTGTTAAAGAATATTGTGGCTGTGGACCTTTCTGACTTTAGAGTTTTGCTGTGGTACTACCATCATCCTATTATTTCTTCAGCACTGCAAATGGATTGATGTCCCAGGAAAGCCATGCTAAGCCGATGATAGTTTTAGATCCATATTCATGCATATGTGAGGTTATTTCAGAATATTTGCCATGCTATGTTTCTCTAAAATACGAATGTCCTACTGAGACACTCCTTCCCTTTCTATCTTAAACTTCATGACAATGGAAAGAAAGTGAGATAAGACTTATTGCTTGTCAGAGTAATCTTTGGGGTTGGCTAACAGTTTCCTCTGGAGTATGTCAAGTGGTGAAGGTTTCTTCAGCACCCCATGAAATATTACCTTTTGTGAGAGTTGCTGTTTCGTGGCCCCTTGCACGTAAAGTGCTAAATCACGGATGACTTATGGTGACCCCAGCAAGGGGATTTCAAGGCAAGTGGGAAGAAGAGGTAGTTTGCTATTGCCTTCTTCTGAAGAGCATTCTTCCAAGTGCCAATCCTGCTTTGCTTCCAATATTTGACAAGAGTGGACTACACCATGTTGCCTTCCCTTCTGCCCCTTCCTGTGCTATTTGTTAAAATCTGGAGTTGTGTGGGAGAAGAACATACTGAAGCTTCTTCTCATACCACTACTATTCCACTGCCTGGGACATAGACCTTGGGCATGGGACAAGCCATGTTGTGATGCTGGTCAAATCTGTAATCCCCAGAATCTCAACTTTGGTTCTGTAATGTTTGCTTGTATTGTAGCCTGACATTTTGGCATTTCTCTGGTTTAGCTCAAAATATGAGCCCAGAAAAGCCTCTTACTTTCTGACCATTCCATTCCTTTTATCCAGATTTACATGGAACAGTGGTGATAGCAGAATGATCTCCCAGGAGTCTACACTATTGACTCTGGGATTGGTTAAGTGTTTGAATTTGAACTGACTATTGTTGTGACTTTGGTAGAAGTCACATTGCTAATATGTGAAAATACCACAGTGAAAGAGAGAGTGGAGAAAGGCAGTTGTGATGGCGTAGGGGAATGTTTTGAGTTACAACCCAGATGCTTCAATTTCAGAGAGAAAAAATTCTGTGGGAGAGGGGTTATAAATTACTTAAATTACCAGCTGAATTTCCATTTGCCTAAATATCATAATGGGGCAAGATGGATGGCTATTGGAATGAAATGAGTTGAGGTGTAAGAATTTGAGCTGTATGCCCTTAAGGTGATCAGAGAAATGGATGCAGGATGAACCACATGGGATTCACTCCCCAAACCCACAATAGGGCAAAGGGAAACCCACACAAATGGGGCAGGAAAGATTGAAAGGTCTAGACAACCAGTATGAAGTGCTCAAATTAGGCTTGGGAACAAGGGAGGGATCAGAGAGACATCTATCTTGACCTGCCTCTTCTTTTTTTTTTACATTTTAGCAGGCTTGTGTTCATCCAAGGAGGGTATGCCAAGGTAATATCAGTGATTCTAGTGCTTAGAGTAGCCTCAGATGTTTCATATTTTTTCTTACCTCTGCCAAACCCTTCAGCACTTTGTACTTGTGCTCCAGTGACTAAAGTTTGTGTTGTAGTAAAGTTATTTCCGCTTAAAGAAAGCCAGCGTGGTTAAGAGCAGGTAAATTCTAATCTGGAGAACCGGGTTCAATTCCCCACTCCTCCACCTGAGTGGCAGAAGCTTATCTGGTGAACCAGATGTGTTTCTACATTCCTACATTCCTGTTGGGCTAGTCACAGTTCTCTCTGAACTCTCTCAGCCCCACCTACCTCACAAGGTGTCTGTTGTGGGGAGAGGAAGGGAAAGGAGTTTGTAAGCCACCTTGAGTCTCCTTGCATGACAGAAAGGTGGGGTATGAATCCAAAATTCTTCATCTTAAAGAACTCAGATTGTGTTCAAAGGCCTGGCCTCTTCTTCCATGTACAGGTTAGAGCCTTCTGATTGGACCAGGTTAAATAGCAAGCAGGAGAAAGTGTTGTGGGAGCTAAAAGTGCAAGCTCACACACACAGACACATACTCACACACAGACATTCTCCTATATCTCAATCCAGAGGTAGATAGACAAAAAAAGGTAGAGTTTGGCTGATGGGTCAACTCTGTATAGCAGGTAGAATTGGGGAGAAAGACAGGCCAAGTCCTCTCACACAAATGCATGTTCCTCTGCTCTCCATGGTGCCATCTTAGGTCACTATAGGAGATAACAGGACAATCGTAAATATGGAATGATTCATGAGTGAGATTGCTGTTTACGGGAGTGAAGGTATGATATAACAAAAAGAGCTGTGAATGGCTCCTTTGAAGGAGAGGGGAACCTCCTTCTCCAAGGAAAATAAGTCAGGATGGACGGAGCTGTGCCAGTGTGATGTCTTAGCTGTCCATGCACTTCAATAAAGGATGTTATAATTATTGCATCTCATGGGCCCCTTCCTCACATGCAGAATAATGTCCATTCAACCCACTTTCACAGCTGTTTGAAAGTGGATTTTGGTATTCTGCACAGTAAAATCCAGCTTCACAGTGCATTGAAAGTGGATTGAAAGTGCATTATTCTGCATGTGTGGAAGGGGTCATAGGCTCTTTTTGCACGGCGGCGGCAGCGCTTCTCCACCAGCATAATTTATGTTGGTGGAGGTGTGGGGACTGCTCGCATGAGTAGTCCTGGCTCTCTCCCTAGCCGGAGAGGCTCCCTCCCTAGCCGCAGAGGTCACCCTCCCCCACTCACCTGCCTTTCCAGCATCGCTCTGGAGGGCTGCAGGGACCCGCCCATGCTGCCCTTCCACCCCTGGAGGTTGGAGGGCAGTGTGGGCGGGTCCCTGCAGTACTCCTGAGCAACGCTGGAGAGGCAGGTGAGTGGGAGCGACGGGGAAAGGGGTGGCTTCCCTGCGGTGTGGTGCGGTTTGCACCATGCCGCTGGGAAGACACAGTTTTTTGAAAACCTCGCTCAATGAGCGAGGCTTTCAGGGATGGCTTCATGCCGCCCGGGGAAAGGCAGGATGGCACTGCTGCAATGCAGCAACACCGGCCATGCGAACGCTCTCCTAGGGACGGCGTTTTTGCCATCCCTGGGATGCTTCATTTGGCCCGTGCGGAAAGGGCCTTAGTGTCTACTAGACTATATCCTAATCCCTTTAACAACAAAAACTTGTGATTCATTTAATCTTCTATTTCATTTTCAAAACATACCGTACATGGAAAAAGTCCTTATAGAGAATGTTCTTTTACATGACTCCATCAAGCAAAATAAACAACACAGTAAATATATAGTAGTCTCTGATCCTAAGAATGTCTTGCTAGTCTCAACCAGGCCTTTTTGACCCTGGCCCCGGACTGATGGAACTCTCTATCTCCTGGGTCCTGGGTTCTGTGGTATTTGATTCAACCCCACAGGGCTTGCAAGACAGAGATGTTCATCTAGGCTATGGTTCCTTTCCCATGTTAATTTGGTTATATTTGGGCCTTTTTGCTAGAGCTCTATTGGTTTTTGAAAGTTGTAAGCCCCCATCATTGGTAATGTTAATATTTAAAATTTTAAGATTTGCTGTTATCTATTGTCATTGTTGAATTGTATATTAATTGTTTTATAGGTTACTTTAATTATGTATGTTAGCTGCTCTGAGCCTGGCCACTGGCTGGGAAAGGGTGAGATAGTAAGTTGAATAAAATAAAAAGGAAATAAAAAGGAAAAGCCCACCCGAGGACTCTTTTCAGTCAATCGTCCTTATATCCTAGAGTGATTTGAATCATGCACTGAAAACCTGAGTGAAAACCTGTCCTCAGAAATGGTGGGAATGTGGCTTTTCATTCTCTGCCTTGAGCAGGTAACTATGAATGATTCATCTGTCTTCTTCCTTAGTGACAGTTTCATCATGAAAAGTTTATTCAGTTATCAATAGTGTGCCCTACTCCATTAAGCAAATCATATTCTGGTATTGACTATTACTTGAGAATGAAGCTGTCAGTGTCAGACAATCTATTTGAAATCCTGAACATCTGTTTCATTAAGCAGAAGGACTTGGTTATTGACATGTTTAATGCAGGGCATTTTTTCCAAGGGCGTATTGGCAACTTTTCCATCCGTTTAAAAACCTTATTTTGATTGACTAGTATCTATGCCCTGACCTGGATGGGTCAGGCAAACCAAATCACATCAGATCTCAGAAGTTAAGCAGGGTTGACCCTAGTACTTGGATGGGAAACCACCAAAGAAGGGTTGCTACGCAAAGTCAGGCAGTGGCAAATGACTTCTGTTTGTCTCTTGGCTTGAAAACCCTACAGGGTCACCATAAGTTGGTTGTGACTTGGTGACACTTTCCAAGATGACTTGATGACACTTCCCTGTCCAACATTTTCTGTACTCTTTGTTCTTGCCTGCCTATGGTCCATCCTGCGAAGAACATTTAAAATGTCTTGCAAATGTTTTTAAAAGAACCATTTTGGCTTTTTTTCTCCTGCACGCCACAGGAAAATAAAGCGTTTCAGGCAAAAATGGCTCTTTTTTTCTGCCTGCTGCCCAAATGTACCTCTGTTTTGTTTCACCTGCCATTTTGTGCTGTTTGAGATTCTCCGTGATGTTTGCCATTTGCAGAGTTTTTCCCAGGGATGTTTCTTCTGCTGGCATCACATCTGGGTGACATTTCACTAATTTAAATTCATGAATCAACTCAGCTTGGCCGCTGATTTTGGCAACATGTCATTTCCCCCCATTTAAAATTTTCAGTGATGTATGTTCGAAGCTTTGAAATCTCAATATGAGAATTGGCATGGATTCTCAAACTGAGTCTTTGAAGATAGTCGGGTGGGAAAAATAAAACATTTTCTGCTCTCCTCACAGCAAGCAGGAAATGTTTTGAAAACATTCCAGGGGGAAAAGTCACTAGTTTAGCATTTCCAAATAAAACATTATTGCAAAAACTAAAATGTTTTCCAAACATTTTGAGCAAAAGAGTGCGGGAACATCCTGCAGTAAATGTTTTATTTTCTGACCCCCAAATGTTTTATCTGTGTTGTGTGGAATGGACTCCTGAGAATGATCTAGGACAGTTACAGTGCTATGTTAATCAGAGTTATACCTTTCAAAGTTCATTAAAGTCAATAGTCTTAAAGTGTATAATTCCATTTAGGATGTCACTGTTAATAAAGTTGCCAACATTGCTTACTACCAACTGGATTAATTTACCTATTTTTTCTATTATAAATGCATGATAAGAAATAACAATACTCCTGGCATGTAAATTATATACAAATGTCCCAAGTAATAGCAGTTATTATCTTCTGTTAATGTTAGTTGCTTCCAGTTTGCCTGAGCACATTAAAAACATATTAGTATGTTATGCAAACTCTTAACATTAACATAATTTTACATTATACTTTTATTTTTATTTTTTAAAATCCATTTCAGATTAAAATCCATTGTTGGTGCTGATGTTTTATGCCTCTTTGTGCTGCAAATTGATTTCTGTATTATAAGGTAGAAGTATTCAGGAAGGAAAATTAGAACTCTTTGACAATAAAAGGCTTTTATTTTTTTTCAAGTTGTCTTCATTGTTCTGTTCATCAGATATTTGCTACCTTTATTACTTCAATTGTTTCATATGCACAAAAACTAAATTAAGATTTTCTCCCATCTAACACAATCTTAAAGAATACTACAAAACCTTATTGGCTGGATCTGCTTCAGAAAAAAAAGACACTATATGATATGTTAATTTCCTATCAATTGCCTGTGCAATTTCAAACAGTTATACCTTTCTAGACCTATTGACATCAATAGAAGGTGACAACTGTGCTTAAATTGGCAGTGTATGAGGTTATAGTACTCCATAAACATTCAGCAGACACTCATGAGGAGCTATGCAAAAGGTATTTTTAGACAAGGCACTGACCAGCAGAAACAGTGCAGATGACTCAAGTGAATGAGTCAATCTATGTACTGCAGGAGGGAAATACTTTTCCAGCTTTAAATATTGTAATCATTTAGCATGAAGAATAGTTCACTCAAGTACTCTATATTTACTGCAACAAGAACTTCCAGTAGCACATGGTGAAGCCCACTAAAGTTTGAGCTTTACTGTTCAATCCTAAATCCTTACAGCACAGATAGACGGGGAAAAGCAAGCAAGCATTCTTTAACTGTAATGATGTTATCAGCAGAGGATTTTATATTTGTCTGGTATTTGAAACAGCCCCTATTTTCTGCCCCAACCTAAAAAGAATGGAGTTGCTTATTCAGCAGCATTAGGGGTTAACATTATGTTTTGCTTGAATACATTTCTCCTTATTAAATCCTCCCTTATTTCGGTGGCTCTTTTTTGATTAATGTTGCTATTTCTGTCTGATGTTTTGCCTCAAGGTTGTAACTATTTTATGAAACTTAATGCTGTTTAAGTAGGGTAGATCGATCCACTCCTCCCAATCAAACAGTTATAAAACTTTACAAATCGCTAAGCAGTAGACCTTTTCGGAAGAACTGGTTGCTGCATTTCTCTAGTGAATGCGCAGATCTGGAAATAGCCTTGCAGTCATTATACTGATGTATAATTGGGGGATTTTCTTTCTTAAAAACAAATTTCCTTTGAGAATGAAACACAGACTTGCAACATATTCAGAAAATGTGACTTCTAGAACTAGTAGATAAGTTAAATGTATTGTCACACTCTTTCTCTGAATGTCCCACTTTGTAAATACTGCAAATGGATGCATCTTTGTGTTTCATTTTTTAGTCCATTTTTATGAACATGGGAATTCAAGCTAGGGAGTTGCAGGAGTCATGGAGGACAGTTGGGGATGAATTTGTCCAACAACTGGTTTACACAGTCAACTGGAGCTTGGATAACCCCAGACTAGCCTGATCTTGTCAGATCTCAGATGCTAAGTAGGGTCAGCCCTGGCTTGTCTTTAGATGGGAGATTTTTAAGGAATACCAGGATTATGAGGCAGAGGCAGGTAACAGCAAACCACCTCAGAAATATCTCTTGCCTTGAAAAGTTCACAGGGTCATCATAAGTCAACTGTGATTTGATGGCAAAAAAAGTCCCCAATTTTTGATTTTTGAGTAATTGTGCAGAAAAATACTTTTAGCAAACATCTGTCTATCCTTTCAAAGCCTATTTTGCACTACTGCTACTACATCCTACTACTGCTGCATTTCCCTGGTTCTGGCTTCTTTCTGTTTCCTGGATGAATGATCCCAGGGAATCAAAACTCAAACAGTGATTGAGATGATGTTCCATTGATATGTAGTCAATTGAATCTGGGTACTTGAGGGCAAATAAGATCAGCTGAAAGTGAGGACAACACTTCTTACACCAGGTACCAGTGACCCCAACCCCTTCAGTTGGGTATCAGGTTATGAATGAAACAGTCACAATGTATGTAACCTATCAGATTTTGCTATGCGATTTTGTTGATATGAGCAAATGCAACCTCTTGGAGTTCCATATTTATGCAGAGAAGGAAAATATTAGGTTAGAAATTTCAGGTGCCGTTTTATGAATCCAATAGCTAACTATGTCTGTTCATCTCTTGTTTGAAAACCATATGGATTCACCATACATTGGCTACATCCTGATGGCACTTTTTACCACCATCTTATGAATCACATCTTCATGCATAACCCCAAAGACAAAAAGCTATTGACCCATTTTGATTCAGTAGTTAGAGTGCTGGGAGACATGGGTTCAATCCTTACTGGGGTGAATTTTGGGTCAGTCACTCCCTCTCTATCTAAAAGCTTTGCTATGAAGCAGAGGAGGAGAGAACCAGCTATGTTGCCTTGAACTCAGAGGAAATATGGGATAAAACTATGACAGATAATGCTCTAGATGGGCTGGGCAGTTTCCAGAATTTGGGAATGATGTTGCCTTAATTCAGCAACAGATTCTGAAACCATTATTCCACAAGTTGGAGAAATGTGGGATAGTGTCTAAGCTGAGCTCAGGTATTTGGGGGGCCATAGAAAATAAATGGCCGTATGGAGAAGGACATAAATTATTTGCTTGCTCATTTGTTCATTCATTAATTCAGAAATTTACATCCTAAGCCAAGTTAGATCCTTCAAAGACTCAATTGTATTTAGAATGGTATAATTTAGTATTGCACTATGTGTAAACCATATCCGGCATAAATTACTGCTGTTTAATTTACACAGTGCCAGCAAAGCCAATCACTGCCACTTTCTCTAGAGGTGAAATTCACAGAATGGTAAAACAGGAAATATTAGTATGCCTAAATTTTGTGCAAAATCTTTGCTCTTATGTAGGTACCCAGATAATGAAGCTTGTAATAGAGTTTCATTAATTTATATTCTGCAATGCCCTGGAGTGTCCTAGTTTTGGAATCCCATAATCCTGAGAATTTTCATTAATGCAACTGGCACACCTACCTGAATCTCCTTTGGTGAACTTAGAACACTTCCCAATTTCACAAATCCCACTTAAACTTTTATAATGGGATCACACTGAGGAATCCAAGGTCTTTTATACCTAGATAGATAAATATTTAAGGGCAAGGTAAGCTAAACTGCAAAGTTAATAATCTGCTTAATAGCAGACAAAATAAATGTGGATTTAGCTGCAGGAAAGGAGACAGTTGGAGCATTCCCATCAACAGTCATGTCACATTTTCAGTAGGACACTAATTAAGGTTACTTGAAGTATTTGATAATGAATATGTGTGGAGACATATAAGAATTCTGGAGGAATGTAGGCTGGGCTAGGGCTGTATCCCTGGTGTATGAACATGGTCACTGTAATAGTAAAAAGGGCCAGGTAGTGCCCTCCTTTAGGTTTTAAATAAAAATCTAATTTTTCAGGAAATATCCAGTTTACCATAATGCTAATATAGCCCTGACCTGAATAGCCCAGATGAGCCCAATCTTGTCAAATTTCAGAAGCTAAGCAAGGTTAGCTCTGGTTCAGAATTAAGTGAGAGACAACCCAGGAAATCTAGGGTTGCTATTAGGGGTGTGCACCATTTTCTTTGTGTGGGGGTGGGGTGGGGTGGGGGTGTGGGTTTGGATTTAATAGACTTGAAATTTTTCAGAAAATCTGAAAAAAGTCAAATTCCTATAACCACAGTTTCCCCCCGTTTTTTTAAATATCAATTTTGGGGGTTCTATTAAATCCTATGGGAAGTCACTGTGGGGTTCTGAGGGTGGGGTGAGGGGTGTAAGATAGAGCCACCAAATTTTCAGCATAGCTATAGGTCCTTTCCACACGGGCCAATTAGACTGAGATAACTCTGGTAAAAAAAAACGGGTCGGGCGGGAGGAAATTCACACAGATCCTGATCCTAACATGGATCCACTTTGCGTTCCCCCCCAGCCCGGGTTTTACAACAACCACACTATGTGCAATTCTTTTAAATTACCTCATCTTACATCTGGGACTGTTCGATTACATCAAGATTACATCCTCCTATGGAGGAGTCCAGTCATTCCCTAGGGGAGGGTTTTAAAGGAAAGGATTCACCGGGTGCCTTTTATTATGATATTACCGCTGTTTTAACGTAATTTAGTATGTTTTAATGTTGGAGCTTTTATAGGTTGTTGTGGTTTTAATTGTATGGTTTGCCTTCTAATTTGTTTGCACTAAATTTGTTGTACACCGCCCGGAGCCCCTTGGGGATGGGGCGGTATAGAAATCGAAATAATAAAAATAAATAAATAAATAAATGTCTGCAGTTGCAAAGCGCATTATGTGGCTGTGCTTTTTTTTCTTCCTCTCCCTGGCTCCCATCTGCGGAGCCACGCAGGCACTTATGACTCCAGCAGAGCTCTGGGTGAGTCTGTGTGCCTGCCTGCTTAGCTGCACCAGAAGGAGGTAAGTTCCTGAGAAAAGTTTTGTTTAAAACGTGTCTCTGTGAGAAGGCACACACTCCAGCCGGTGTGCTCCAGCACACCGGCTGGGTTCATTAATCCTGGTGGCAACCCCCTCAGAATTTGCTGTATGGAGAGGGTCTTAGGTGACTCTCCTTCAATGGTGGGGTGGGGGCAAATGGTGCCCAGGACAAAATGGTACCCATGCCCCATGCCCTATGGCCCCCCACAGCTCTTGCCCTTCTCTATGACCCCCTACCTTCACTTAGCTGTCCGCAAAGAGCAGCTGGCTGAAAAAGCAGCCTGATTGGGCCTGCCAGGCTGCTCTGGGCTTCTGCTGGGCTGGGGTGGGGGGGGGGCAAGGGAAAAGGAGAAGGGGTGTGTGGGCCCTGCCCCTGCCCCTGCCCCCACCCAGCACTTACTTTAGTTCAGCCAGCTACAAACATTGAATTGTGCCCAATGGAATATGAGAGTTGTGCTTCAATGGAAAAAAAACCCAGGGCCCTATAAAATTAGATACCCTCTCCCTCGGCACAATCTTCACCCAAACTTTCTTGTAAGTTCTTGTAAGGGGAGTCACCAGCCATGCAGCACAAATTTGGTGCCTCAACTTCAAAAAATTGTCTCCCCTCCACCAGCCTCACAAAGATTTCCCAATAGTTTCCTTATGCTGGGAAAATGTTCTCTGTGTGATACTTAGCTCTGGCACAGCTCAATACTATGTCAATGTGGGATCTTAGAGGGTCGTTTTTCAAGATAGAGGCACCAAATTTGAAGCAATACTACTGGTAACTCTTTTTACACAAACCTCCTAATTTGGTAAAGGTTAGGTGAAGGGGTCCAATTTTTTGGACTCCCAAATAGAGAAACAATGCAGGCCTATAAAACTGAACTCATTTTTTTGGTCAGCCTTTTCAGTTCAGCATATCTGACCACACATTCCTAGTTGCTAGACAGAGGCTGGCAATGGCAAACCACCCTCTCTTCCTTTAAAAACTGTATGGGCTCGCCATAAATTTGGTGTGACGATGCAGTAAAGTGGTGGCAGTGGATATGCCTAATTTATGGGGATTGGAAATCATTGCTAGGTTCAACAATTTGTTCATGGTATTGTCTCTGACAGAAATCACTTCAATCCAACAAAGGCAAAGGGAAATGGAACCCGACCTATCTTTCCAAAGTAATTACTGTGGAAAGTGAAACTGGGCTCTTGGGCAGCAGGTTTTGGCGTGCTGTCACAAGCGCAAGTTCTTCCCTCAAGTAGCAGTTTTAAAGCAGAAAGAACTGGAATATCTTGTGTGTGGAAGGATTGGAGACCTGAAATATTTCACTTAGGATAGATTCTCCCTCATAATTTTCCACCAGGGAAGTGCATGAGGTCAAGTCTTCTATGTTACAAGGCCCCATAGTAAACTGGAAATAATAAAGGCAAAATGTGAATATGAGAGTTGTGCCCAAATGCTTGTAAGGTGATTCGTTCTCATTTTGTAATATAGGCAATGATGATATATTATAGATATAACTGTTTGCATGCGTGTTGTGAACTCATTTGTGAAAAAGGAAGCATACAAGTGTTTTAATAAACAAATAAAGTCCAATGAAATATGCTTATGCCTGAGGTGAATGTAGTGAGACATAGCAGATACAGGAAAATGTGTTTCATATAATATGCTTTGAAGTTTGTGTATCTTTATTAGCACTGTTATAAATAATAAGCTAATGACACTTCCTTAAAACAATAAAGTTATGGATTTGTTTCGTAATTTTTTTATTAAACAGACAAATTAAGTCTTGGCAAAACAACTAAATTGTAACAATTAGATAAACAAAAGAATGCTATCTAATTAGGTGCAACCAATGAAAGTGTAACCATCTTTAATGTTTGCAGAACGCATGCAAGTCTTTCAGTCTTCATTAAACAGAGTTCCATTGGAACACATAAATAATAGGATTAATACAGCTGCTAGCACTGCTAGGTCAGCTGGCAATAGATCAATCCAAAATGTAGAGCATATTAAATGGATTATAGATTAGCAATTAGATGGCTTTTTCATGAGCAAGGAATAGTTCCTCAAGCTTTGCTAAAGGTTAACAGAGATAGGATGTCGATTTTTCCAGTTTATAATCCTGAAACAGTCTTAAGGCAAGTGAAGTTATGGGACTTTCAGTATGAGGTGATGTGAACAAAATAAGTCCCTTTGTGTCAATGACAGCATTTCAGAGGTAGTGAACTGAAGAATATGTTTTGGCGCAGCAAATATTAAAGTAAGAATGATCCCTGTGAGGACAAATGAGGAATTTATGGAACACCTGTTTTCCTCAGAGATTCTAAGGTTAGTGGGCACCATGTAGTAAAGGAAATATTAAATACTAATAACCGCTTCTAATCCTGTCATTCAAACATATAAAGATTTGGTATTATCAAGATGAAGAAAAGTATGTGCATGATTTCTTGAGGCAGAGAATGGATAGGCATATGGAGCAATGTATGATAGGCAGCATATGAAAACAATTAGATATAACCATAAATTCCATGATGTACCACTTACTATATTCATGCAGACCATAGTAAAATACTACACTTATTGTGAGAATATAAAAGACTAAGCATGATGATTGTATTTTTCAGCAATTTTATGAAAAGGTTCACACAAAAATCATAATTAGTAATAGAGAATCTGTTTGAATCACACAATTTGACTGCAAATTGAGACTACATTCTCAGACTCTTGAAAGGTTGCTCTCATTTTTCAAAAGCTGAAATTGTTCTAAATTGAATTGAAAATGTTTTGTGTGTGTGTGTGTGTGTGTTTACATCACCAACCTAATAGAGTAGACAGAGCAGACCTGAGGCCAAATTGCTAGTTAATCATAAAGTTCACGAAGTTAATCTCTCTCAGCCAAACCTACTTCATAGGGCTGTTGTGAGAACAAAATAGAAGAGTGGATTACACCAAACTAAATCCCTTGAAGGAAGGGTGGATACAACTGTAACAGATAACGAACAAAGTAGGTCTGATTCTTAGAAAGCTTTATTTGTGAGAACTGAGATATCTGTGCCCAGAACTGTAAACACATTTAGAAAACATTGTCATGGTATACAAAGTATTTTTCCTTCATCTGCTCCTCACATGCCCTTCATAATTGATAAGTTGCCTCCAGAGGAACATCTGATCTGTAGGTTCTGTACATGATTAATTCTGCTCATGTTATCTCTCTTGTCAGATAGGTACAAGTGGTATCATACAGACAACTGAATATTTTGGAAGCTCTCTACATCCAGTTCTGCATGTGTGCATTAAGGATTAACAGTTTTTATACCAGGAGTGTGCTCTGTGCAACATTCTATTCTGGGTCATCTAGAAGAATGTATGAAATTTATAACATTAATTCTGGAACTGTATATTCTGTATATGCTGGGTGGAGAACCTCCTACATTGACCTGGGCAAGTGCAGGTCATGTCCACTTTCCCTGTGTGTCTCAAGGGTTTTCCACTTCACCCACATGCCATAAGCTCAGTAGAACAGCTGCCTCCTTTCAATGGCTGATGGAATGCACATTAGCTTGCTTGGACTGCTTGGTGGTGGCCTACATGGATGATATCGTGCCCTTTATCCAGTACTGGGACAAGCACCTACACCACCTGGCTGTGGTGTTGAGGATGTTTCAAGAAAATGAGCTCATTACCATTCCCCTCTCCAAATAACATATTACCCAGGGCAGAGTTAAGTATTAAGGGTTCCCGGTGGACAAGTTCAGTCACTAGAAGACAAGGTTCTGGCATTGACAGGGTGGACCTGACCCCCAAACCAAGTAAAGGATCCAATTATTTTAATGCCAGGCTGGATATTACTGGCAGTTTGTGCTCAGCTTTTCTACTCTTTACAGCTCCTTGACCAACCTGATCAGCAGATGCTGCTCCTTGTAAGTTCAAAGGAACCCCAAAGCAAAAGCAGACCTGTAGGGCTCTCATAAGACTGTAGCCAGATGTTACAAATTCCAGACCCCTCCTGAGTACTCAGATGCCTTGGGGATAGGATTGGAGGAGGTGCTATCCCAGGACAAGTGAGCCTGTCAACCTGAATCTGAGTCTGGTGATCACCAGAACCAAGAAGAGACACACAGTCATCAATTGAGTAGCACTAGCCATACTACACCACTACAGGGGGGTGGTATTTACTCTGGGGACCCACCACACCACATTTCAGTGACTCCAATGCATGCAAGAGACTAATCTCCACTACTTAAGGGGCACCAACCTGGGGAGCCTGGGACTGGCAATGGAGAGGGTAGCTGGAGGAAGGGACCCCATCAATGGGAAGTGACAGATGTCCCAAGCAAACGTGCAGTTGAAGATTCTCCATAAAACTACATGAAATTGGAAATTATACCATCAGAATTGGATTTAAAAGCAGCAGTGATTTGTATGAATAAGACCAGGAATGGTGTTTGGGGTGGCTAATCAGTTGACTAGAATTTTTACATAAATGAGAAGACAACATAAATCTTCATATGAATATATACCGTCTCCCTGAAAACAGGTAAATGGTATTATTAGTTACAATATTAGTAATTTTTCCCTGACGTTTCCCTTACATAATTATACCTTACAATGCTTAAGCATCAGTAAAAACTTCATTTTTAGGGGAGAGAGACCTGATTTCTCTAACCCAGATATCTAGTTATTATCTCTATAATTATTTGCTTGATTTTAATAAAAATGCACAGAAAACTGTAGAAAGTAGCAAATCCTTTTTTGTAAAGTCAGGCTGTGACAGCTGCTTTGAGTTTGATTGACAAAGAGTGAAATGTTTCTTATAAAATATGACAGCCACCACCATAGTATTCATTAAATCATTTGTTAGAAAATGCATTACATTTCAAATAGGTTCATTCACTTAAGGGTACCAGAGAACTCTGGAGTATTAGCATCATTTACATCTTCCTTAGGCTAGCAATTGACTTTGCCAGCTAAATACTCCTATATGTCAGTGATTTTCTTGACTGTCCAATCAAGTTTATTTGAGCTATCTATCATACTGTTTGACAGCTGCTGCTGCCACTTAAGGGGATTTTCAAGTGATAAAAAAAACAGGACCTTCCAGCCTTTAGTGCATTATTTGCCTCCATTTGGCACCAGCAATATGGTACCTCCAGTCTTATTGATAGCCCCAAACTTCTCCTCCTTCTCTTCTTCCCTTATTTGAACTCTGGGAAGTAAATAGACTGTGTAGGGCAGGCATCTGAATTCTATTTCCACCATTTCAATCAAGGTGATCGTTAGCTTGATAAGTGTCTGAGGGACCTATCCAAAGCAGATCTACTACGAAGTAAGTCTCCTTTATCCAATTTGACTTGCTCCTAGGAAAGTGTTATTGGGGTTGCTTCCTGAACTGGGCCAAGACTGACTGCTGGAGGACACCATTTGATACAGGGGACTGACAAAATGTCCTTAATAAAAAATAGCTCATGTGCATTGTGGCGCTGATAAGAAATAGTGCAGTCAAATACTGAAATAAAGAAGGGAAAGCATTGTCCTCCTTTTTTCAGCTTTATTTATGATTTATTTACTTCATTTAGAAATCTGCAGGGGCAGATGAGGGGGAGGGGGAAATGGCCTGGAAAAGGGCCCCAGCCCAGCCTACTTTTGACTTGCTCCTAACCTTCCACAGCTCTACCCCCCCCCCAAAAAAAATTAGGCCAGCCCTAAGCAGGAAGTGCTCTGCCAGCTGTGTGAGGCCAGGCAGGCCCATCCTCTTCCAAGTCACATGAGGCCAGGCAGCCCAGTTGTGATGTAGCAAGTTGTTCAGGTGAGCTGTGTAGTGACTACTGCTGGGCTCAGCCAAGTCACACCAGTTGTATGGATGCTGCTGTGAGCCAAGGCAGATATGTGACATCAAGTTGTGCCAGTGCCACTCGTGGGTAGGATGCATAAATTGTATGGTATCAACTTGTCCAGTTAGGGATGCCGGCATTCAGGTGAGACTTGGGGATTCCCCGGAATGACAGCTTATCTCCAGGTGACAGAGATCAGCTCCCCTGGAGAAAATGGATGCTTTAGAAGAGGGTGGGTTCTAAGGCATTATACCATACAGAGGTTCCTATGCATCTAGGTCAGGCTTCATTCCCAAATGTCTAGGAGTTTCCCAACCTGGATCTGGCAGCCCTCCCTCTTCCCGCATCCCCTGCCAGTGGTTGGGAGGAACCTGGAAACCTAAAACCAGTTCCTGGGCCTGGGACTGATGGGTCCTTCCTCCATGGCAGGAGAGAGGGGGGCAGGGGTAAAGTGGGAAGCCAAAATAGTCCATATTCTCCCATTGCCTTTTACTTGCAGAAACTAAGGTTAGAAGGCTGACAACCCACACATGGCACTTGAGATCCCAGAAGGCATTTATTTCTGAAAAGTTAGACTAAGAGTTTGAATTTATATGCTGCCTTTCTCTCCTGACTCAAGGTGGCTTACATATTCCTTTCCCTTCCTCTCCCACCAACAGACACCCTGTGAGGTAGGTGGGTCTGAGAGAGCTCTGAATAACTGCAACTAGCCCAAGGTCACCCAGCTGGCATGTGCTGGAGTGCACAAGCTAATTTGGTTCACCAGATAAGACTCCACCATTCAAGTGGAGGAGGGGGGGATCAAAACTCGGTTCTCCAGATTCTCCACATTAGAGTCCACCTCCTCTTAACCACTGTGCCATGCAACTATTTTTTGCGGGGGTGGAGGGAGTTACCCCTAGGGTTACCAGACCCCAGATTTTCTTTTAACAAATTTCAAATTAAAATTACAACAGTAAATTTTGTATAGGGTCTGCGAATGACAAAGACCAGCATTGCAGGTGTGTTCTTATGAAGATCAGTTGGAGTCTAAAATGAGCTCAAAGTGATGATTTCTTCAAGAAGCCTTTCAAACTTCTTGCTTGTTGACCACCTCAGCCATATTTATTAAGCTCCAAGGAATAGGTTTTTTTTAGTCCAGGCTTCTGTTAAAATGCAAAGTTGATACCTGTGTGGTTTTAAATGTCAATGGATTCTTTTCTCTGGCTGTGCAGTCCTATGCAGAGTGACTCCAGTCTATGCCTTTAACTCAATCTCAGTAATTCTGCATAATATGACACTGTGAGCCTCTGTATATAAAAATTGATCCATGTGTGTGGCATTAAAAGCACCTGAACTTGATAAAGCATTCAAATAAAGCATTAATCATCTTCATTTTGCACATTATAAATAAGACTCAAAGCTGATTAATAGAAAGTTATTGTTTTATTTGGAAATGATGGCCATCCTATGGGTGATGTGGTTAGTGAATGGAAATCAGAAGGTACTATCTTATGAAAAACTTGATCTCCCTTTATATTTTAAGAGAGCATTCTTTATACTCACCACCATCATACACTGCTTATATGGTGAGCATTTATGAAAACCCTTGACAATAACTGCTCCTCAGATCTGACTCACTTTGTAGTCTCCAGCATATAGCTGCATTTAGCTTATTTACTGGCTGTGTCAACAATAATCATTCAGTATTCACCGTATTCAGTGATTGCTTTTTTCCTGCCTTCTGGTTTATTGACACTGCTCCGGATTGGCAAATCGTGAACTATTTACAGCCTATTGACTGGACGTTGCACAGCACTATAGACAGTTTAACTGCCTCGCTGACTATTGTGTTGCTGCAGCCACTTTAGCTGTTTCTTTACACATTGATTGTGTGAGTCTTGCAATAGCCTTGGCTGCCAGCTTTGTTTATCCTCTTCTCCAAGACGGCAAATTTGTGTTCGGTGGTGGGAGGGCTCGAAAATTGGGCTATGATGGTCAAGGTCTGCATTCTCTGATGTCATTCCTAAAAGTGTAATTTTGCAGCTTGAGCTCTAGAGCACTGAGTTTTCATTTGACTCCCTAGGATGACCTAGAGTTCACCTTATTTCATTGTTTGGGATCTGTTCCACAAGTTCAGGTTTTTGATAGTAACATTGTTTTGTTTAAGTCTAAGATTTCTAACACACCCTTTCCTGACAACTTGGCCTTAAGGTGGGTTACAACATAAGTAAAACACATCATTTCAATTAAAATTGTCAAAATGTCCAATGTTAAAAGTTCTAGATGGGGGCCAAAGCATATTCAAGACTAATAATGGGAATATAAGAGGGGAAGCAGCAGGGAAAACTGCTAAACTCAGTATGAAAGGGAATAACAATAAATTCATAACACCTAAAATAGAAAAACAGAAAAGGAAAGAATGGCAGGTGGGGAGGAAGTCCAGATAAATGGAACTTGCCACTGTAGGCTTGGCAGCTGTAAACCTGGTAGAGCAACTTCATCTTATAGGCCTTGTGTAATTGTAGCAGACCTTGAAGGGCCTTGTCTCACTAGCTAGAGTACTCCACCAGGCTGGTTGAGAACAGCCAGATGACATTTGGGCCAGTGACCACCAGTAAATTATTTCCTGATGAGTATAATCAGAGGTGGGATCCAGCAGGTTCTCACAGGTTCCCGAGAGTAGGTTACTAATTATTTGTGTGTGCCGAGAGGGGGTTACTAATTGGTGATTTTGCCACATGATTTTTGCCTTAATTACGTCCCTCCTCCGCTCCTCAGCAGTAGCGCGCAGAACTTGAAGCAGTCTAGCAGGAGGTGCACCGGCGTGCGTGGCAGCCTGCGCCTGCGTGCATTCATTTCCCGCCCAAGGACCAGCGCAGCGGCTGCGTCCTTGCCACAGCCCCGCCCAGCAATGCCCCACCCCCGGAATGCCTGGCCACGCCCCTGTTGTGCCCCGCCCAGCCCCATTGGCGCTACGCCACTGTTTGAATCCCACCACCATGGGAACCTGTTAGTAAAATGTTTGGATCCCACCACTGAGTATAATGCTCTTTGGAGGTATATTGGGGGATGCAATCTCAGAGGTACAATAGTCCTGGAGTATTTAGGGCTTTGAAGATCAATACCGGAACCTTGAATGTGATCTGATACTCAGGGGCATAGCTATAGAAAATGGCACTCAAGGCAGGCACTGAAATGTCATCTACCCTACCTGTCTTTTGCTGCCCCAGGATGGCCTCCAAAGTGGGACAGTGGAATTTGAGGTGGGGGACCTACTGAACTATCTTAGTTGTTGGTTGTGGTGGGTTTTCCGGCCTGTGTGGCTGTGGTCTGGTGGATCTTTTTCCTAACGTTTTGCCTGCATCCGTGGCTGGCATCTTCAGAGGTGTATCACAGTGGAAAGTCTGTTACACCCTGTGCTCTTTAGTCTAGTTGTGTTAACTGGATGGCAGACAGAGTCTGGGATGGTGGTCTGAGCTGAGCAACCCCCCAGTTGAGTATTCCCTGTCCAAACTCTATTTTCCTAGTGCAGCCTCCACAAGCCTTTATCAGTGAGGAAGGACTGTGGAAGCCACCCTGGTGTAACACAGCTGAGTCTGGTTGGGGTTGCTGAGCTGAGCAACCCTCTGACACCCCAGCACAGCCTCCTCGGCCCTTCTTTAGTGAGGAAGGGCTGTGGAGGCCATGCTGGGATGCCAAATTCCAGGTGGGGGAAATCTTCAGAAGTCTGAGGATTCCTCTGCCAGGACTCCCTTGCCCCAGCAAGCCTCCCAAGGGTTGTGAAGGCTGTGCTGGGGCAATGGAGTTTGGGGGGCACCAAGCCATCCTCTGCTACCCCTGTGTGGCCTGCACAGTTCTTTCTCAATGAAGTACTGGATTCTGGGTGGGAGAATCCAGCATCCCAGCATGACTTCCACAGCTCACACACCCCACCAGACTGTGCCATACTGCCCCAGGCTCCTCAGAATCCAGTGCCCCAGAATCCAATACCCCAGCACAGCCTCTACTGCCCTTCCTCATTGAGCAAGGGCTGTGGAGGCTGCTCTGGGGCAATGGAGATAGCTTGGTGTCCCCAAAACTCTGCTTTCACAGTGCGTCCTTCACAGTCCTTAGGAGGAGGTGCTGGGGCAGCAGAGTCTGGGCAGCAGAATCCTCAGGCTCCTGAGGATTTCCTCACCTGGAATCCCAGCACAGCCTCCACAGCCCTTCCTTAGTGAGGAAGGGCTGTGGAGGCTGAACTGAGGCACTGGATTCTGGTTGGGGTGGGGGGCTCTGTCTGCACCCCCATCCAAGGAAGACCTGGGGCTCAATCCCCCTCTCACCTCCTAATTACACCCCTGCTTTTACTCCACCTAGAGCCAGTGTAGTTGTCAGAGTCTTTGTGATAGTGTTCTTGAATTTCACACTGACCCCCAAACCATGTTCTGGCTCTCCAGGCTCCTCCAACAAAGAAATATGAAAACATCCCTGAGAAGAAGTGAACACAGGAATTAGCTACACAGCATCCCTTCCCTGTCCCCTGAACAATAAAACAATTACAAAATGTATTCGTGCTGGAGACTGTGGGAACAGCTTTAGCTGTTGTAATTAACAGATATACAATCGGAGGTTTTTCTGGATGACTTATATATTCTTAGCTGTTAATTTCTAGACCTTTAATCATGATTATATTTCAGTGACATCTTTCATTATATAGCGGAAACTCTTCAATGGGTTTTGTACAATTTTAGATTGAATCACTGGGTTAGAAGGACATAGAAAGGCAAATTAATACATGGGTAATAAGCCTTAGAATATTAGGTACTTATCAGGTTGTGAATTTCCTACCTAGGAAACACTTCCATGGGGACCATGTGTAGATTGTTAGGCTGGTTATTAAATACTGTTCTATCTGACCATGCTGTACAGTCTGCTGAGGAGTGGCAACCAGTTGTGACTTTGTAGGGTGAATGCTCTAGGGTGAACCACTACTGCCAGTGTGGTGTAGTGGTTACGAGGGGGGAAGACTTTAATCTGGAAAACTGGGTTTGATTTCCCACTCCTTCACATGAAGTCTGCTGGGTGACCTTGGACCAGTCATAGTTCTCTCAGAACTCTCTCAGCACATGCAGAGGCAAGCAAGGACAAAGCACACATCTCGTACCTGGAAAACCCTACAGGGTCACTATAAGTTAGCCATGACTTGATGGCCCTTTCTATCACCACCAGGGGGCATGCAGCAAAACAGACACATGTAAAACAATTCTCATAAATGTTGATCTATGAGTAGCTTTCACATTTTTAAAATTTGACTTTTTAATGCCGTATATTGTTACTATGAGAAGATAAGTGTCCTTGGAAAAGTTGAAGGCAGCAGGGAAAGAGGAAGAGCCAACATAAGATAGATTGATTCACCAATGAAAGTCACGCCCTAAAGTTTGGAAGACTTGAGCAAGGCAGCTAATGATAAAGCATTTTGGAGGTCATTAATAATTCACAGGGTCACAAGAAGTCAGAAGTGACTTGATGGCCTATAACACACACACACACACACACACACACACACACACACACACACACACACACACACACACACACACACACACACACACACACACACACACACACACACACACACCTCTAACTCTAGCAATTGTGTAGTGGTTAAGAGTGCTGGCATGATGTAGTGGTGGCCTCGGTTTTATTTCCTACACCAATCACAGTTCTCTCAGAACTCTTTCAGCTCCACTTACCTCCCAAGGTGCCTGTTTTGGTGGGTGGGGGAGGGAAGGCAATTTCAAGTTGCTCTGAGATTCCTTATGGTAGAAAAAAGTGGGATATAAAAACCAACTTTTCTTTTTCTTCCACATAAAAGTAAGATCTTTCTGCCCATGTATGCAGAATTTTTTGCTTCTTCTTTCATGGATATAGCTGGTTCCAGGCCAGAGGGGAACTGGAAAAAGTTGCAGATGTGTTAAAAAGGAATGTCTGGATAGCTTTAAAAGGGGCTAACCTGGATAGCTTTAAAAGGGGCTTGGACAGATTTATGGAGGAGAAGTCGATTTATGGCTACTAATCTTGATCCTCTTTGATCTGAGATTGCAAATGCCTTAACAGACCAGGTGATCGGGAGCAACAGCCGCAGAAGGCCATTGCTTTCACATCCTGCATGTGAGCTCCCAAAGGCACCTGGTGGGCCACTGCGAGTAGCAGAGAGCTGGACTAGATGGACTCTGGTCTGATCCAGCTGGCTTGTTCTTATGTTCTTATGTCTGACTTCTGCCACTCTAGCCAATATGGAATCCTAGGTAACATGCAATCTATACAATTTTTGATGTGTTCGTATCACACAGACAAAGACTGATTCCGCATGGGCCAAAAACAGCGGTGTGAAAACAGTGTGAAAATGGTATAAACCCTTTTACACTGTTTTAAACCCTTTTACACCATTTTCACACCATTTTCACACCACTGTTTTTGGCCCATGCGGAATCAACCTAAAGAACAGCTTGAAACTTGGGCCAGCGGAAGGATGGAATGTTAACCAGATTGTCAGAGAATCAGGGTAGATAGAAGGGGCCAGCATTGTGAAAGTTCAAGTGTGCCTAGTGCCCTAGAGACAGACAAGGGATCCAATGAATCTCCCTTAGGAAAGCATTCAACAAAACAGAGTCCAACTGCATAAAAGATCAGGTCAGTAATTTCATTCTATAGCCTTTGTAACAATTAAAGAGGTTCTGTGTTTCACTGTGATATTAAATTAGTTCTTGACCGGTTTTACTTAACTCACATCTCACTTGCTAGTCTTGACAGAGGCTTTTTAAAAGACTAGTTAGCATTTAAGGATTGAGCTTCTTTTGAAGAAAAATATGTATTTTTAACAAGTGGATTTCAGTTAAACAATACTCCATTTTCCCTCCATTAAACTATGTGTTGGTTTAAAGCTTTGATTTCTTAAGATTGATTAAGAAGAAAGAATGACAAATTGAACTTCAGATGTACTCTTTCACCAGTCTGCTGCCAGGACAAGGTAATGAGATCTACTCATTGTTAGTCTGAGAGAGGCTTCTTTGAGATGAAGCTTGCCAGACATACTTATCTCTTGAACATCCTCAGTGATTGATAAAGGACGAAGTACTCTCCCTGGCTTCTTGGGAATCTGTTAAAACAGGTAAGGCATTAACAACTCTTAGCAATGGGAAAATGTTCAGTATGAAGCAGTGCATTCAAGGGCTGATTATGTACAAGGTGTTTGCTGCGTAATGATGGTGAATGTCCATTGTGTCAAGATTTCTTGTACGGACGTATTTCCTCTAGCCCCGCTTTCACTTTTCACTCTCTCAGTGACAAGTTAATCCATTTGTAGCACAATTTTAATTTTGCTTCACTACCAGAGTGGGACAGATTTGCCAGTGAGCACAGCTTTGCCACGGACCTCTTCCCTCTGCTGGGAGCCAGCTCACCTAGTCTCACCCCCACTCCCTCGTGCTGCTTTGCACACCCTCACCCTCCTCCCTGTGGCCGATTCTTTCCCATTTCTTGACCTTCCCACATAGTATCATTTCTATTGCCTACGGCCTCCCCTGCATATCTGTAGGTCTTTTAAAAAATGAAATAACCATACTGATAGATTGAAAAATTGATAATAGCACTAAAAATGTAAAAATCATAAGACTAGTCAATCAGTCCAAACATCCAATTTGCCCATGCATTTGATCAACAAACTGGGATGTCTCCAGTCTCATAGTTTTATACACAAGCAATCAGCGATTCCAGCCCAAGTCGGGAAAAGCCCATTGACCTTCATGTTTAGGTTTGCAGCATATTGGGTGATGGGCGATTGTGAACCTGAAGAGCTTAGCAAACAGTGGCTCACATTGTCCTTTTGCAGTTTTGTGGTTTACATTCCGCCACTACTCCCCCCTCACCTCCCACCATAAAAGACAATGAGTGTTTGTGCAAAGTGTACATATGTTGTATTCAAGACTTTTCTTTAACAGTTCACCTTTTTATATTGATAACAGAATTTTAAAATTAAATATTATATTTACAATTAAAGCATGCATGAATGATAGAGAACCCACAAAACACCCCCCCCCCACCCGACACAAGCGAAAAGCCTGCCAATGGGTAATGCTGGCCCTGCTGCAAACAGGTTGGTAGACAATAACACCGAATGTGTCCCAAAACAAAGGTTCCTTCTCATTGAAGTTGCAGGAGCCTCACTGTGCATAATTGGCCAAGGAGTCCCAAAATATTCAATTCCAAATATAAGGTCAAGAATTGCCAGAAAGGGGGGGGGGGCGGGAGGGAGGGAATCCTGTCTCAGTCATAGAAGCTTCATGTGTGGAAAGGGGCATTCAAAGCTTTTCATTCATAGAGGTAAATTGCATCACCTGGTAAATAATGTCCCTATAACTCTCTCAAATTGGAACAGGTCAAATGGTTTAAATATTTAGGAGTGCACCTCCATTATAGAGGGGGTTGGGCCAGCCACAGAGACCATGCTGTTACAAACTCCATGGTCAGTGTATCGGCAATCTTACGCTTTTTTTATAACAAGGGTCATCAATTTGTGCCTGCAGCATTAAAAGTCTTCAACACCAAGGTGGACCAGCAATTATTATATGGAGTCCCACTTTGGATAGGCTCCTGGTCCAACACAGCTGAGCGAGTACAATCTTGCTTTTTATTTAAACTTCTGGGCATGCCTCACTGTGTACCTTATGCCACCCTGTGCCTCGAAACTGGGCAACATCTCTTAGAGACAAGAGCATGGCTTGCCATGCTCAAATTTTGGCTGTGCATCTGTTTCAACTGCGATGCAGCCTCCTTGTCATATAAAGCCCTCAAGACTTCTTGTCACTCGGAATGGTGGGGCATTTTAGAAACAAAAATTAACAAATTAGGCTATTCTTTGGATTATCTGGCCATGCTACCATCTAAAGAGACTTTTCAACTTCTGAAGAGAAGGCTGTTTGACCAGGAACATCAGATCCTACTCGAAAAGGCTTCCAGGACTTGTTCTCCTTTAGCTCTAGGTATCACCTACATTGGTAATAAGGGGGCTCAATACCTGCACTTGAATAACCCGTGCCCAGGCTCCGTAGAGCAATGATGTTGGCCGTTGCAAATGCCCTTCCATCAGCCGGTATCAACAGGGAGATTCACTACAAACCCCTTACCATCCAATGCTATGCATATGCCACGGTCATCGTGTTGCCTCTATAGACCATATTTTTCTTATTGTCCACTTTACACAGTACCCAGAGTCAAATACTTGTCACCCCTGCTACTCAAAAAAGAGTATGCATCTGACTTGCAAAAGATTACCTTTCTGTTGGACAGCCCCAGTAGTGATGCAAACGATGCAATCACCAAATTTTTGGATTTGTATATGAAACAGCGCTTTAGGAGCAAATCCTGAACATCAGCCTCTCTACCTGTACATTTATTTTAGCTTCCCTCTACTTGGTTAAGTGGATCTGTGTATACAATGTTGTTATGCCAATAAAGGTTCTTTGTTGTTGTCTCTCAAATGGATATACTATTTCCCCCTTCCAGGCTGTTGACAATCTTACCTTAGGCACTATCCAATTTGTCCTCCACTCATTTTATTTCCACTTTTAACTGACAACATTCCAAGGGCCAAGAGCATGCTTGGTCCCTATCAGGCTGGGCATTTCCTTTTTTTTTTGGGGGGGGGGGAGTTCTTTTCAAAATTATTGACTAATATTTTTCTACTCACCTATGTAATCCTATGGGCCATCAAGGGCCCATAATCCATAATCAAGTGCCCATAATCCATCAAGAGCAAACCAGGGGCTTGTGGAGGAATTATGGAAGCAGGTAAACAATTTGGAAATTTCACCCCAACAAATCTCTCCCCTCCAGGATTCTATAGACTTTCCATGACTTGAAGAGTTCAGCCTCCCCAACTGTCTCTTAGCCCCTCCTTTACTTGTATCTCAGAGCACAACTGGACATGTCAGCATATCCAGCTCTGACCCAGAAACACTGCTGACATTTTACAGTCAAGGGGGGAAATTAAAAAAATGCTGTGTCTATACCTGCTCTTGTTCCTATCACCCATGTCTTATAGAATTTTAAAACTGAGCTTGTCAAACTCTGAAATGGTGGTGCTGTCCTTGGGTTGGACCCAGGGACGTTGTCTCCTCTAGTTGTGCTCTGTTATCCTCAACATTCCAGGCCTTCCTCAGCATGCTCAGTTTTTGCCTGTTTCTTATTTATTTATTTATTTATTTATTTATTTATTTGTTTGTTTGTTTGTTTATTTGTTTATTATTAGATTTAGGAACTGCCCACCCCCGAAGTGCTCTGGGCGGTGTACAACAGGTCACAACATACAATAATACATATAAAGTAAACTCAAACATAAACTCTATAACATAGCAGAAGTCCATTCCAAATAAAACATAATATAAAGTAGCACAAGACGGTGGCACCTAGTTTTAAGGCCGGGAGGGGACAGACGGTGCTGAAAAGATGGTATATCGGGTGTGCCAAAACATCATGGCACACAGCACAAGGCGTCTGTGGGAGTCATATTTTAAAGTCATATTTGTCTGCATATCTGAGAAGTTTCTGAAGCATATGAAAACCCTTAACATCTCATTCTGTTGCCTGGCTTTGCTGTTCTGTTATTGACGTTATTGTGACCAAATTCCTCAACAAACCTCCCTCTTTGAGTATGCTGACTGAAAAAAGTAAGCTAATAAGAAACTAGATAGACTAAAATGGGCAATGCCTTTAATATGTTATTTTATTGATGTCCTATTTATTTAGATATTTATACCACCTCTCTCTACAATGGGGGCCCAAAGCAGCTAACAACCTCATTCTCCCTTCATCTGTTTTATCCTCAGAGCAACAAACCTCTGAGATAGGTTAGACTGAGAAAGACTGACTGATACAATGTCACCCAAAAATCTTTTGTGACAGAATTAGAATTCAAACCGGGGTCTTCCAAACACTCTAACAATTACACTATGTTGGCTCTCAGCTTCTCCACCATGCAAAAGTTTTTTTCTTCTTTCTCTGTGCTGTAGCCAATGGATTCCTCCTTTTTCCAGCTGATGTTTCTGGAACATTCCTTTGCAAAAACCTAAAAAAGCAAATGAATGGCAGATTGTGTGTGTGTGTCTGAGTGGGAGCTTTTCCAAATAGTCTTGTGCAGAGACTGAGTGTATTTCCACCCACCTTTCCATTTCATCTTCTTGATATACCACCAGCTGGTTCAGCAAGCATGTCATACCCCCAGGGAAGTGTACTTCTTTTTGTGTGTGTGCCTTCACTGAAGTGATACAGTGCTCAAGGCACTTACATGCTGTTGAGATTTCTATGCATCAGCATAATCTAATGAGATGGTTCATGTTTTATTAAGTGATGGTGTTCGGAAGTGTTGGTCTATCAGGAAAAAATTAGGGATGGAATTCCATTACTTATGTTTATCATAAAACAAAGGCATGTATGGCTCTGCCAAAATGAGCATGAGGATTAGTCCTTTTGCCATTTGTCTGTCTTATGCACTGTTCAGCACAATTCAAGAAAGGGAACCCACCACCACAGACTTTGTTCTAGAGTTTTAACAGCCTTATCAAAAAGTCCTCAGTGGCCAAGGATGGCTCTGCTGTCTCATTGATGTGCTGCCTCCAGAGGACTTCTAGGTCCCCTGAAAGATCAAATGCTGGATAGATTTACTGCAAACTGGAAGCTGTTTGTAAACTGATTCTGTACTCTTGGGCTTTGAGGTATAAAACATTTGAGATATTAAGTTATCACTAGGAGGAATTGTATTAAATGTGCTTTAAACTTTAACATAGGACACGCAAAGGGAATTTAAACAGAAGTCATGTTGCATACTTGTGGGTGGTAGTGGATTAGAAGTTAAGACTTATTGGAGGGAGGGAAGGATGTGCTCTTTTAAATCATGTTGCTGATTGTTCTGGTGCAAAGAAGGTACAACCTGCAAATAATCTGTGCTTCCAAAATAGGTCACTTTAATGATCCAGCCATGATGATCCTAGGGGATACATGCGTTCCTTCACCAGGTCTGTAGGCTGACTGTGCAAATTCTAAAGTTACTGCAAACTTCAGTACCTAAATTAGAAATATAGCTTGTTTCCCAAGGTCCATGATCCCGTAGCATGCAAAACAATTTATACAGGACAGTTTGTTACTCATTTCACACTTTAAGCTTATTCACTGATGTGACACAGTGAAATGCTTGTGAGTAAATAAGCAGTTTGGTCATGGTTAAGTTTAAACAGTGATCACACTTTTTTTCTGCAAAATTTGCAACATTGCAGATTTTGATAAAAACAAAGGATATTTCTCAGGAGGGTTGTAATAACCAGCTTTCAGTTATCCCTAAGTGTACATATAATTTTTGCACACCTATAAATGTTTCAGATGGAGCATTATGATATACTTGCAAAAAAAATCCCCATTTATTTCAATGGAGTTTACTTCCAAACTCAGGCACTGTCATGTTCCCCAGTGAGGGTAATTACAGGTGTATGCTTTATGTAACTGGTGAATTTCAGGGTTTTTTTTTTTTAAAAGCTTTAATCTCTAAGATGTGGATAAGGATGTTAAACTCTTGCTGTGTATTCTCTTAGTGCTGGAATCTTGATAGGATGTCATGATGGGCTTGGTCTTCCATGCCCTCAGGGTTTATCACGAGAAGTAGCTGGCAGTTTTCTTCTTTGGCAAATACAGGAAGTTAAAGAGGAAAGTAACAGCATCCCAAATGTTAAAAATAAAATGGAGTAGCAAATCTGGAAGATTTTTCTAAACCACATGGCAAAGATGATGCTTCATTACCAGGTCTTTAACCTAGGACATGCAAAGGGGATTTGTTGTGATACGAAGGACCTTTTTTTTTTGCCTATCAATTTTTCCTTTGGAGGGGGGAGGGGAAAGCGTAGTTATTAAACACAGCATGGAGACAATCTGAAATGGGATCTTCATCAATCAGATTAACTACTTTCCCAGATGAAAGTAGATGAGGCACAGTGTGAGCCAGAGAAGATATTTATCAAAAGCCATATTAATAACCACTTTTAGCCTTCTTCTGACAGTTTCATCTTAGCTTCCATGTTTAACATTTGAGTATCATATGTTTTTGTCAGGATGAGGCTGCTAAGAGCATCAGTTAATTAATTCCTGCAAAGGGTGGTTTGGAAAGGTAATAAAGTAACATTCCCTAAGGCCGGACCAGTAATAGTAAGCAACATTCTGGCACTACTAAATTTATCCTGCAAAGTAAAAGGTAGAAGTGTCAAATCCTTCCTGCTTTTCAAATATGGGACAGTCAGCAAGATTTGAATAAAATCACTAACTGAAAAGGTATAGAAATACTCTGAAAGCAACACACCTACGAGAAGTTTTTGATACGTACTAAAATATTATAGATAATAGTTTTTTCCCCTCTTTATTAAGGCAAGGTTAAAAAAAACATATTTTAAAGGCAAGGTTTTGAAAAAGGTAAGGTTTAAAAAGCATGATTAAAAAGTTGAGAGCTAGACATTCCCTTTGTTTCAAATAATTAAATGACAATAATAAGCAGAGATTCCTGAGATTGGTACAAAACAATATAATTGCTAAATGCAGAGGAAAATTAATGGTCACTTCTTAAATACCCTCCAAATAGATATAGTTGGTTCTGTTAGCACATTTACTGTACAACAGCGAGAGTGTTTCCTAGGCAGGTAACCCTAATGAAACTATTTGAAAGACCCAGTTCTTTCAGGAACAACAGTTTTGTGAAACACCTGGGGACTGATCTGGCCTGAGTACACTCTGGTAGATTGCCCTTGGAACCATAAAATGCCTGTACTTTGCACAGCACTTGAGAAAAGGAGTGTGTGACTGTTTTCACAGCCTCAGACTGTATGACTGGACGTTGGCTGGCGGCAGTTCCCCCGGAGATCTTCCCTGACTTCGCTCTTCACCAAATTCAAAATGATAAAATCATTGCCGCTGCCACCAAATGTCTCTGTGCAGCCTTTTAAACTTTTTCCCTCACACTTCTGTGCCCGCTGGCCAGGTTGTTCCTCAACTCGCCAAAGTTTTTGGGGAGGTTAAGGTCCTTAGTAGAATTTGCAAAAAATAAAAAATTCGGCAAAATTTGGATTTGGGGTTTTCTGAATTTAAAAATGATTGAAAACCTGAATATCTGATTCAGAAAACCTGAAAATATTTGGGTTTCTCGACCCGCCCCCTCATTCCCCCCAAATTGGGTCCATTTACCCTTAAGACAGATTTTTTGGGTGGGGGTCTTCCAAGTCCTGAGTTATTTCACCAACTAAAAGCTAGACTATTTGAGCAGGAATACCAATTTCGTTTAAGTAAAGCACAGAGCTCTTGTTCTCCATTATTTTTTGGAATTACTCCCCAGAAATTCTACCCTGCTACTTACCTGGACCAACTGGTAAATTGTAAACTTAGATGGGTTATGACCAGAGCAAGATGTAACTCCTTTCCTTCAGCTTTACTCCAAGGTTGTTTTTCTAATATCGCTTATCTTGCATGACACTGCCTGTTCTGTCTCCATATACCAGACTCGCTTGCTCATGTCTTGCTTCACTGCCCTAAACATAATAATCTAAGATCTGACCTGGTTGCATTCTTTCCTACAGGATTTGCGTCTCTTCCAGACAAAATAAAAATGATTAAGTTACTGAATAATTTTGAGGGAGAAATATCCAAAGCTGTAGTCATAGTCTTAATACGTGTTTTGCATGCCTTGTAATAATGTTCTCTTAGCTGTAACTTTATTTAGTTTTAACTGTTTTGGGTTTTTTCTAATGCCTATTAAAGGTTTTTAAAATCTGACAATTGGACTCCCTGAACCAAACTTCACCAAACCTTGGTGAACTTATCAGGAGGGTCTCCTGAAGCCACCCTGAAATGGATGAGCAGAAAATAGCTATTGCTATTATCAGGCAAAACCAATCTAAGTAGCCATGGATTAAGTACAATACTATTCAATTTTTAAAAAGAGTAATTATAATAGTAGCAGACATTTGTACTTGCTGTTTTTAATGTATTTGTATGCATTGTAGTTCTGGTTTTAATTATTTTAATCTGTTCTTTTTGGTTGGTTTTTATTAATTTTAAATAAGGTTTTATTATGTATGTTATCATTTGTTAGCCATTGTGGTGTCCCTTGTAATGGCAGAAAGGGAAGATATAAGTTTTGTCAAACGAACAAATAAATAGTGAAATGTATCATCAAACGCTTTCATGGCTGGATTCAACTGGTTGTGGTGGGTTTTCTGGGCTGTGTGGCTGTGGTCTGGTAGATCTTGTTTCTAACATTTCTCCTGCATCTGTGGCTGGCATCTTCAGAGGTGTATCACAGAGAAAAGTCTATTTCTCACTGTGTCTAGTGAAAAGGGAACATTTAGTGGGGTATATTGTCCATGTCCCAGGACAATTGCTCATCTCTATGGTTTTATTATAGAAATGTGTGGATTCCTAGAGTGTCAAACCATCACTTCTGGGTACAAATATGAAGTGATGTCATAACGTCACGTGTCATTGTGCATTGTTTCTCACTATCCCTTGCTTCTGCTGTCATGAAGAGGCCTGGTGAGGCCTAGACTTTGGGTACAGGAACATGCCCACCACTTCAGGAGAATGGCAACTCTAAGGAGAGGGTTGGAAGCAAAATTTCATCAGAAGTTTAAGGAGCTATGGTTACCCAATATAATAACTGTGCATATGTTATCCATGCAAGCCACATAGCCTGGATAGGATCTTGGTTTGGATTTCTGCATATGAATATAGGATCATAATTCAGAGTCTTTTAAACAGAGTCTAAGCAAAGGTGGTTCTGCAATGAGATTATAAGTAAGGTTAGACAAGTTGATTGAATTACAGGTTGACTGATATTACCGGTCTTTCCTTACAATTTAGATTTAAAGAGGGCAGTTGATCACCTTCTATGCCAAATTGTCAGCTCTTGCAATGAAGGAGTTAGGTCAAGAAAGTCATGCCAGCACCCCAGCAAAATGAAAGTGCAAGCTGTATGGAAGATACATGGGAGTTAAGTGGCTGGGGAAAAGGTTTTTAGAGGACAGGAAGTCCGGATGCTGGGTGAGATTGAAAGATTTGCAATTTTGTGGTAGTAGGACTTAAATGCTACCTTCCCTGCCCTGCAATTTACTTGAGAAAAAAACTTACCAAGCAGAAGATTTGGGAGACTGAATCAGAAAAAAGCAATATTAAAAAGGATAGAAGAAAAACATCTGAATAAACTAAGACAGAAAGCCTAAAAACATCTAAATATGTAAATGACATGAAATGCTTCAGAAGCATCACCAACATTCTTTACTTTCAAATTCTAGGTGGTTTGGCTCTTGCATTTTCAATCAGACAGTTGTGCTTGGATATTTAAAACTTCATTGGTCTAGTTTTGAATTATTTACACTTTTCTCTACTGAACAGTTTAAGTTAAGTGTAAGTGAATTAGACAGCATTTCTGTGTAATTTAAGGGCAGAGGAAAGAAGCCAAAATCTGGCAAGAGGAGTTGCAGTAATTTGAGAAGATTACTTAACAACAACAACAATCACAATCACCAGCTGAGGTATTTTCATTTGTTTTCGGATAGTATAAAATATCTATCATGAGTAGGGAGGGGCAGGATGAGGTTACTGAAAGGTCTTTTAAAAGATGAAGAACATGGCTTCTGGGCATTTTGAACCAATATAGGTTGTATTCTAATTTAGCATAAAAGTTTATTAATCTAAAATTCAGACTCATGTCTGAACAGAGGCATAAAAGGAAAGGATCTGCTCACTCCTGATGATAGATTTCATTTCCCCCTTTGACAGAGCATACTCTTTGTCAAAGTGAAATGGCTGAATTTTCTCTACTGTGCCAAATAACTTTATATTACAATTAATGAAGTCCAGATTTAAGTTGGGCATATATGCTGGAGAGGTCTGTTGCTAATGAGCCAATTGGCATTTTTGTTGCATGTAACTATGGCCATTTCCGCACAGCAAATGTATAGCAGGTTGCAGTCATGATAAAGGAACCTGTTTCCACTTTCACATGCATTCTGTACAGGCAGCAATTGGAGGCCATGGAAACAATCCAGGTTACTGTCGTGCAGTCACATGCAGACACTTCTCTCTTTTTTAAAATTACTTGCAACACATGCATAGGTATGCAGGCATGCACAAATGAACCCATACCAGTGTCCCACAATATGACTAGCTGCACCTGTGTAGCTACACAGATGCAAGCCACATTTTTTTAAAGGAAAAGAAGCCTTCCTGCAATGGCTGGGCAATGGCAGGCAGCTTCTCCCTGACTGTGGGGGATGGGGTGGATGGGAGGTAAATAAAGCGCCTCCTGCCTGGCTGTTCTCTCAGAAGTTGCTCCAACCCAGGATTTTTTCAAAAGGATCACTTGTTTAGCAATTTTCAAAAAACCTGGATTGGGAGAATAACATGGGGCAGCCTCATTTGGACCTGTGTGAAGTCCCCCCCAAATGGGTTATGTAGTGTCCTACACCTGTGTTTCTTGGCCCATACAGAATAGGCCTATGTCCAAATGACCAGGGGATCCCCAGGTCATTTGGAGGTTAGAATCCCTGCTGAGAGGGTCGGCTTACCATAGTACTTGTTTTGTATTGGATATGTGGATTCTGATTCTGAAATATTATGCATCACAATTAGGGGTCACATCAAAATTCTTACCTTGTTGTGTCAACCCAAATATGTTCATTATGATTTCACTTCTTTGTACAAATTGAACCTTGAGCTTTATTTTCATGACATTTTCTATTTACTCATGCCAATTATTTTTCTCATAGAATTAATGCCATTTCATGGCAATTTTTGCATCTATTATAAATGGCATGTGAATGACATATAATGAATAAATGACAGAAAGGGCATAAAATGATATAAAAGGACAAGCAAGTCAAGAATACTAACTATAACAGCAGACAAAACAGAAAGTCTCACCATGAGAACTTGTGAAAACAAGAAAGAAATGGGAAAGGGTCTTATTTGTATGTCTCTGATTATGATTCCAATATACAGAGGCATAGCTCTAAGGGGGTGGGGACGGGGGGTGCGTGATGCACCTGGTGCGCGCCCCTGTGGGGGTGTGGCAAGGGCATTCCGGGGGCATTCTGGGGGAATGGCAGGGGCATTCCAGGGTGGGATGGGGACATTCCGGGGTGGGACGTGGGTGAAGGATGCACCAGTGCACCGGATGCTTTTCTCCCTTGCTACACCTCTGCCAATACATGACTAATAACTTTTATACCTAATATCACCAGTATATGAATATAAACTGGTGGGGTGCTCTGTATACATATAAAAGTATGGAGATTGATTCGTCTGAAATGATACCTCACAGGATGTGAAAAAATCAGACCAGTATATTGGTTCTAACAGCATTCCCTATCAACATTAAGTACCAGTTCAGCTCTGCAGATACCTTTTGACCCATCATTTCCAGTATTGGACAAACTGGTGACCCATATTCTTAATTAAGACCAGTAGGCTTTATAAACTCCAAAATGATGACATGAGAATCCAATGATGTCTCTTGGCTGTGAACCTTTTTACCTGGAGGAGTCAATCAGACTATACTCTTGAGGTGCACAATTATTGTACCATCTGGTCGATGAGCTTTTTTAGCACTTAATTCTTCAGAAGACAAGGCCTGAGTATCAGCAGTCTGGGAGTTTAATTGAGTTCAAATTTTTGGAAAATAATATCAATTAACTTCGAATGGGTTGCTCACATTTGAAAGCACCTGTCACTTCCATTTTTGGGAACATGATTTATTTGAAAACTGTCCGTGCACACATGTGTATCAGGAGGTAGTCTGTTGCAAAATGACTCATTTTCTTTTAGATTTTCATGTAAAACAACACCTCATGATTTCAATAAACAAGATTATTTTTATTGAAAATGTTTATATATATTTTAGGCTTGGTGATTGGTTCTGAATCACAAAAAACCCTGAAAAAAAGCCATAGTCAGCTTTTTTCCCCAGGGTTTTTAAAGACTAGAATACCAAACTGGCAGAAGGGCTGAGCCAAATAGTGAAAAACCTGATAACCTGAATAGGAATTTGAATTTCAGCTACTTAAACTTTAAGGACCCTGTTTACCGTGTGTATCCCCCAGAAAACTCTTTTTAAAGAAAGATTTTTTTTTTTTAAAAATGGGAATCTCTTCCCTCCCCCACTTACCTTGGTTGGGTCTCTGGCAGAAATATAGCGGGGGGGGGGGATAGTGCCTGGGGCAAAATTGTGCTCCCACGTCCTCCGCACCCTCCTGGGTCCCATGGTAGATACACCCCCGCACCCCACTTACCTGAGTTAGCAGCAGTCCTAGCAGCCTGGCATGGTGGGGCTGAGGGGTGCTTGGCTGTGACCTCCTCTGGGCCGGGGGGGGCAGGGCCAAGCCAAGGGGTGCCGTGTGGCAGCCCCACTAGGCCACTTCTTCAGCCTCTGCCAGCTGAAAGAGCAACCTGTCAGGGCCTGGCTTAGCTGAGGGGGAAAGGGGGAGGGAGCAATTGTGCACCCCTCACCCATTGGGCCCCATCCCCTCCTCCCCTGTGCCGACTCAGGTTCAGTGCAAATTGGCTGAATCCCACCACTGGGTACTAGGTAAAAACATGGCTGATGGGCCATGCTTTGCTCCCTGCCGAAGTTTTTGAGAAAGCACACTTGTCAACCAACATCGCTGCTATTGGTCGACACCATGGGCTTCATGGTGATTAGGGCAGGGGCAAGGACATTGGGCCTGAAGTGCATTTACTGTGCAACCCACCCTCTGCATCCCGTATTGAAGGATGCCCTTGGCCTGGGTTTTGCAGAGAAACCCAGATTGGTCACTGAGACACCGGCATTATGGCATCTCCTCCAGAACTCCCAGCACACAGTAAATCACTTCTCATGCAGCCATCTGCTGCATGGGAAGCAGGCATTGGCAAGCATGCCAGAGCACAGCCAGATCAATGTTTTAGTCACTGCCTGGAACAACACTCATGCTATGCTTGAGCATTTGGTGGAGCAGAAGGAAGCCCTCATTGCCTTGTTCTAAGAGACCAAGGCAGTGTACAAGAGAGCCAGCTCAACTAGAATGAGTGGTTGACTGTCTTTCAGACAGTGGATGTCCTTAGGCCCTTTAAGGACTTCACACTGTTGCTTTCATCTGACATGACAATGCTGACACTGCCTGTTGCCATGTTCCAGATGGCTCATGACATGCAGAATTCTTTTTAGCAATGTGTGTGCTGGTGCAAAGGCTGCAAGAAGGTGTGGCATCACACCGTGAGCTTCTTGCCCAGCAGAAGGTCTGCATGTTGGTGAACATGTGTGACTCACGCATCAAGGGCATCATCGCTGAGTGGGCTGGGGAGCTCATGCCGAGTCTCTCATCCAACGTCTTGAGTGAGTGCAAGCCCAAAAGGGAATGTTGTCTGGTGAGGGGTCTTGGGGGCTGGAAGTAGCTCAGGGAAGGTAGCATTCTTCCCCATCCCCCTCCATGTGGCGTTACCCCCAGGGCAACTGCTGCTGTGACGCTGGAGGTGGAGCTCATCAGGCAGGTAGCTGGCCCCTCTAGTTGGGCAACATCCTTGACTCATCTTGCTCCAGATTGGAACCCTGAGGAGTCCAGCATTTGATTTTCCTCCCAGTCAACATGCAGCTCTTTGACTATTCAGAACTGGAAATTGAGACTGAATGAAGTAAGCACGTGCTTGTGCCTGCATTTTCTCAGAGCCTGTCCTGGGCAATTTTGGTCAAACACTCTACCCACATTAAATTAGGCACCAAGGACATTTCCCAATTCAATTGGTGATCCACTCCTTAAGCATTGTTGTTCTCATCATCTGCCTCCAAAAGCCTTCACTGAACCTGAGCAGCTGTGTGGCGCAGGGCAATATTGGAGGTGGTGCTCAGCTCACAGTCCCTGTGGCCCAATTCAAAACTGCAAGCTGACAGTGGCAGCTGTACCAAAATTGTTCCTCATCTCATTGCAGTAGGAAAGGGCCCAATTTCAAATATTATGCAGGAGAGGAGAATTCAGAGGGGTGCTACAAGTAGTGAACCCTGCTTTCAAAATTGCCTGGTACCCACAAGATGTTGTACCTTTTAGAGTTGGGGACAGGGATAAAGAAGATCCTGGGAAAGGGCAGAAGAAAACTCAAGAGGCTGGCAGTGAAGTACCAGGTAGGTGTTAAAATGTATTTGGTACTGTAATCAGGGGTTTATATGGCACCACTGAAAACTTGGAATACTTTTAATTCTAGTGTGTGGTTTTTCAGGAAACATTTAGGGATGTTCCGCATAGCATATTCATAATGAGTTGCAAACATTATAAATGAACTTATTTTCTCTTTTTATAAATAGAAAACAAATTCATTTATAATTATTGCAACTGATTATAAATATGCTGTGCGGAATGAGCCTTAGAAGACCACAGGAATTGGTCAGCACTCATCAAAAACCCTTCTCCATTACATTAGCAGAACCACCTTTACATTTCCTTTCCTTCAAATATAATTTCTTGTATTACCTGGAAACCTGATGTTAAATGTAGTTTAGAGCAGAAAACACTTTTGAAACGTAGTAAACATGTAAATGTAAATCAATATAAAGCCATCACATAGAAATAGTATTCACACTGAAAATTATCTCACATCAGTTTAACACAAGCTGAAAATTCTGGAAAATCCTAAGACTCAGCATTGGTGAGTCGCCAAGAAAAGGAAATGTCTTCTCTGTTGATGCAGTGCATGCAAAAGCTGCTGGTTAGTCAGCATCTTGATTCTAAACATATGTGCCTGTTTCAGGGGAACAATGGCCAATTTATCAGCTTTTGGGAAGTCTGCATAGTATTCCATGTCTGTTTCCTTTCTCTTCTATGTGCAGGAATAGGCACTATATTGTATACAACAAAAAATTGCGCCTGCAGATATCCTTCCTTTTCAATTCTAAGTGCAAACACAAGGTTAGGCTTTCACATAGGTTATAAATGGTGACCCACGTAGCGCCTTGAATAGGCCCTTGTCAAAGGACAATTGATAAAACAGATTGCTCAGATTGATTGTGTTGAATCCCATTGTGTTTCTCATGCCTGTTAGAACAACCTTTTCAACATATGCATGATCAATATTATTATATTCACATAAAATACTGTGATGGTGGTGGTGGTGGGGAGCAGAACCAAATGCATTTTCCAAATAACATGTGGCACATTTTATCAGAGAAGCGTGTCTCCTAATGATACCACTTTGCTTATTTTGAAAGGCTTCAGCCGACAATTTGAAACAGCAGAATCCGAGCCCTTTGAAATAAAATTAGCCATTTTCTCCAGCACTCTTTGAAGACAAAAGTCAGACTAGAAAAGGGCAGCAGTCCAATTAGATGTTTCCTTCTTATTTCTCTCTCTGCTATTGTTTTTCCAGGCTATAAACTTGGTTTCAGCATGAGTGTCTAATTTAAAAATAATCAGGTGTGCATTGGTTAAGTAATTTAGTTCTATTATTAATGGAAGGGATTGTTTTTGTTCTAAATTGTTTTCTATCTGATGTACTGTTACAAAGAAGAAGAGTGTTGGCAGACTGCCTATGTTGTAGATGATTGTATACTGGAGAAGGTGATGGGATTTCCCCCCCCCCCCTCAGAATTACAGGCTTGAAAAAAGGGGTTAGAAGTCTTTGAAGTTTCTGTCCATTTTCATTCTTGTTTCCATGTTTCTTTCAAATTCATGGCTATATACAGCAGTTCATTTACTGATACGAGTTTGGTCAAGAAGAGCACCTATATTTGCATAATGTAAATTTTTGTTGGGGGGAGGACTTGTGCTTAGATCCAATAAGAGTTCTGTTTTTTCCTTTCATCTTTTACTCACATAATTATTTCAGTGATCATTAGATCATTTTAAAGAGGAAAACTGAGAATAACTAGCTGCTCTTTCTGTGGGATAATATTATCATGCTACAACACACCTGGCTATTACTTTGAATGGGAGACCCCTCTGCCCATTCCACAGAAGTATGCTGTGGGACACCCCCCCCTTTGTCATCAGCATTGAGGCTACTATAATATTTTCATACAGCCAAATGAATTTTTCTAGGCAATGCATGAAATACATAGGATTTCGCTTACGTGAATCTTCCATGGTTCTGTTGACTTGGTTCAGTTTGTGGAAAGAAAGAAGTCAGAGTTTCTCATTGTATTTTACAGGGTTTTTTTTTTACATATACTGATTTGAATCTTGCTGTGCATAGGTTGGTTAAAAGGACGCACACAGGTGGGAAATGGGTAAATTTTAGAACTCTCCATGGAGGTTCTACAGCCACAACCTGTAAATAATATGACTTTCATACAGGACTACAGAGCCACAGCCATAAATCAAGCTTGGATTAGAAGTTCACCAGACCCTACAATGTGCTAAAAATCAGGAAAAATGGAATAGACTAAACATTACAGTTACTAATGCTCCTAGGGAAAGTTTGCTGTGAGTTGTATCTGAAATTAGCCACCTCAGATTGGGGTCTCTATAGCTCTAGATGATAGAGATCAGTTCCACGGCAGGAAATGACACACACACACCAGATCCACATTATCAGAGCTGCAGAAGATGGTTCATGTTTGATAATAAAGCCAAGAAATTAAGATCAGGCTAAGCACAAGAGAAAGTAGTCTCGTTCCTATGGGGACACTGATACACCATCAAGGATCTATTCTGTGATCCTCTGAGGCTCATCAACTTTTAGCTATGATTAATGACTTGAACTTTCAGGACAATAATCAAACTTCCTTCACAGTTAAGACTCTATAGCAATGTAATCAAATTCATGGTCAGGAACATCTACCTATCGCCCCGCACACTGTTACCAGGTATTAGTCATACCTGCCACTCAGGTAACTCAGTTTCTTAATCTAGGCCCCTCTGAAATTAGCATCTAAGAAAAAAAACCCAGATCTTCCTATGACAGCTCAGATAGAAATGTTTTCTGCAATAGATGAATCTCAGTTATTCTCTAATCAGAAGTTATTCTCTAATCACCCCAATAGCAAGAAGAATTAAAACACCTTTATCCAACAGTGAAACAGCTCTAAATGAGCTGCCTCCTTGGCCCCCTGGTAACATAAGCTTCATATGACAATCCAAAGCTACCAGAAAGGAAAGAAATAGGGCAAATGAATGGTGAAACCACACAGGCATCACCAGTTATGTCACCTAACCAGTAGGGAAGGTACTGGAAGGTAAGGACCATTGGGATATGTTGTGGTGCAGTCATAGAGGACATGAAAGAACCCTGTGGCACAGAGTAGTTAGCTGCAACACTGCAGGCAAAGTTCTGCTCATGACCTCAGTAAGTAAATATTTCCTTGCTAAGCATGAAGGTGTCTCCGAATTTATACCTGTTGTTCTCACAATAAATAGTAGGTAGCAGTCTCAATGCTTACCATCTAGGTGTAAAAGGCATTGATTTACATATTATGCTGCATCTTCTCAGCAGTGCTTTTACTACAGGCTTGTTGACTTGCACAAACTGTTCTACTGAAGCATAAAAAATCCATTGTTTTTACAGAAAATATTGAAGATAGAAGGGGGTATTATGATTGTTGTTCTTTATTCTTCTGAAATTATTAGACCTGCGCCGCATGCAATCCAGAACTGCATAGACCTGCTTTCCTGTGAACTGGAGGATACTCTTGCAGAATAAGAAATGAAATTAAAAATATGTGCACTGACAAGGTAGAACACATGAAAAATATTGACTGTTTTGTAGAAAGGACTGCATGAAAAAATAGGCCACCAATACCTAAGGAATGGTGCAAAGCTGGGCAGATTTTCATTGTGCTTCGTTTGCCAACCTCCAGCTAATAGCTGGAGATCTTCTGGGATTACAGCTGATCTCCAGGTGACAGAAAACAGTTCGTCTGGAAAAAATGGCCATGTTGCTTGCCTGGCGTACTTCAGAGCTCTCATGCCCCCAAGGAACAGCTGGATGGGGCAAAAGCATTCAGGCCAACTTAGAGATTTTGGAGTTTGCCATGTAGATCAATATATATGCAACGAAGAAAAATAGCAAATATATGCTGCATCAAAGTATTGAATAAGCTGAATGAAAAAACAAAAGCAACCCAGCAACATTTTCACATTGAGATACAGAAAAAATGGGGGAGTTCTCACCATTAATTTAAGTGCTTTAGAAAGAATGCTTTCGTGGGAAGAATACAGAGGAATTAATCAGATTTACTTTTCCTATCATACAGGCATTGAGACTATATCCTTATTCCCTTTTAAAAAAAATGCTATCTGGAAGAATTTGCATACTGTGGAACATTCAAAGTGTGGGAGCTTTTGTTTGCAGCAGAACAGATCCCTAATGTGCCCACACACCGAATAAACCTGAATGCAAAGATGCTACCAAAAACCCATGTCTTACCATAATTACAGAACTAATGAGGTATTTAGATACTAGACACAGCCCAGGAAATTTTGCCCAGGTCAGACAAAATAAATCACAAAGGCAAGATATGCCAGAGAGGCAACCACATACCTAGTTAAGCACTGCGATACATTGCTCTCACAGGAACAGAATTAGTAGACGACTACTGTACTGTGACTGAAATGGTGCCAAGACCAAGGGAGAAATGTATATAACTGCATAATAATACTGGAGGATAATTTCCCAGTCAGCTTCTGCACCCAGACCAGTCAGTAGGGAGAAAGGGTCTGGCTCAGTCATTTGCATGGTGTGCCAGTTTTCTACTTGCAAGGAAAGTGTAATGTAAGGGATCAGTGAAAAATGTAATCCCTCACCTGGGTAGTTAAGTGATACACCAATTCTGCCACATGATCATGCAGAGCCTCTGAGAGGAGATGCAAAATAATAATAATAATTCTGGCCCCTTTCCTGTCCCATTAGCCTTTTTTTTTTAAAAAAATCTACCATGGTTTTAAGTATAACGTCAAAAAAATGTATACCAGGTGAGAGAAGAGTAGCATAGAGTGTATCACTGATTTTCAGCATTTGAGGTCTTTATGCCCTTTGTGCCTCCTACTTTGGCTGAATCTCCACTGAAAATTAAATACAGATACAACCAGGTTTTAAAAGAAACAGAACCTTTACATCAAGGTTTCTCCCTCCCCACAGCAGCGTGTGTCTAAGTGAAGACCTGGATGTATATCACGGATTCAAACAATGTGACGCTCCCCACGCACACGCGTTCTGCTCAGTGGGTCTATTCTGATTGGCTGTTGTGTTGTGTTGGGCTGGGAACTTTTTTTAAAAAAAAATTGTGCGAAGCCATGTCGTTACGTAAGCACGTAGACGCATAGGTACAATCTCCCCAACCATGCCGCTTTCTTCTGATTGGCTATTGTGTTGTGGCAGGAACCTTTTGATATTCGTGACTGCGTGGTTTCACCATTCTAAGTATTTTTCTGCGTGGCTGTGTTGGCACATAAGGTCGATCTCGGTTTACACATTACAGTTGGCACAGAAGGCTAATCTCAGTTCACAAATGCTGTACGTGTGCAGGTTCGCTGTTCTGCTCCCTGTACCCACGTTTCCATGTAGCCTCCACTGGCACAAAAAAAAAGGCTGTGCACCAATCATGCACAGCCCGCCATGCTCTGATTCACTGGAAGGCTCCATGTCACTCCCTCCAGCGGGAAAAACAAATGCAGATTCAAACCCCAAACTTCCCCACTGACCTGGCTTGGTGTGTTTTTTTTGTAAAAGGTGCACTTACATGCAGGTTCTTAAAAAACACGTGATAAGGGGGAGTGCCAGAACCAGGATGAATGCGTGTTCAGAAATCAGGAAGTGGGGAGTTCTGACCGTGGGGATTCCACCATAGAGTGGAAAGAGGGAACAGAGAGAAGAATGCACATTTGAACATCTTTATATGCTACAGTGTAGATCAGGAGAGGGAAAAATCACATTTGAACATTCTTTTACCTATACTACAATTCTGCAATGTGTTTAACATAAAAGAATTAAAAATCAAAAGTTTTAAAAGGCTATTCACTGGTACTTAAAATGAGTTTTCCTTGCATTTTTTGTGAAAAATTTCTAATGATGGCATCAAAATTAATTGTTCTGACAAAATTTGATTGAATACAAGATGTTCTCAAGACTTTGTGGACCTTAAAAATTCTTAATCAGCCTGTGTTTGCTAAATATTCTCTCTGCAGAAACTAATGTTGCTGGAATAGCTGAAAGAATTTGTAAGCTGACAAAAACATTTGGGAACATATCACCAACTCTGTATTTTGTTAATATGTTCAACAGATGGTTTTAACTGTATACTTCCAAAATTTGCCTTAGGTACTGAAGGCAATGACTGCAGCAGGGAGACGGCTCCTGGGTGGCGGCTCGGTGGTGTGGCGGGCCAACACCGAGCCGAGGGAAATGATCTCCAGCCAGCAGTGAGTTACGGACATTAACAACATTCGAGTAAGCAATGGTGCGCAAGCGGAGCAGGGGCAAGTGACTTCTGGATGAGTCGGTGGTGTGAGGGCTGACACCAAACCCAGGGGGACACTCCCCGGCTGGCAGAGAACTACAAACACTAACACAATGAGTACACAATGCGGGCAAATAGAGAGGGAGCTGATGGCTTCTGAGCAACTAGTTTGTGCTGCCTGTGGTCACAGAATGACACTGAAGCTCACACTGATTGCGATTGTGATCTCCGACAGACCAGTCAGCAATGGACTAAGCAGTGGGGGCTGGTGGCAGAATCCTCGGCAGGCTGGTCTGGGACAACGGCCTTTTCAATCTGGGCTTTTCGCACCCTTGCCTCTTCTTTTTGCTGTTGACTTATTATAGTATCTTATTAAGAGCGTAGGTTGGGTGTAGTTGGTCTCCTGTTTAGTATATTATTAGGGAGTGCAGGTTAGGTAGGTGTAGCCAGCTCTTTTTGGGAGTAAATTGGGTAGTACTGTTAGGTTTATTTTTATAGCAGTTATAGTTTAGTGTAGAGTAGTTTTTAGCTCTATTGTTAATGTATTGATATAGTATTGACTCACATGCTCCTGAAGGATGGGTCCCACCTGGAGAGTTGTTCTATGAGTCCTAAAAACATCTGTTGTTTGAATCACCAGTGTGATGGGATGAACCATTAAAAGTCAGACCACATTGTCCCAAGAAGAATGCAGTATTGATGATGTGCTTTAAAGTATTGTACCATTTCACAGCTTCAGTTTGATTTATGCTTCTGTGTTCATGTTAAGGGGTGGAGCGAGGCAGAACTGCACCTCGGGCATGCCTGTGTCCTCTGTCCCACCCCCGCCCCCACCCCCTGGAATGCCTCACTCCTGCCACGCCCCAGCACTGGCGCATGCCCAGGGCATCATGCCCCACCCCTTTGGCATTACACCTCTGTGTCTTAGACAGCAGGTGCTTTTTTAGTTCTCACCATGCTAAGAATATTCTTTGTGGCTACTGCTTTTTTCATGTTTGGGATCCTGTTGTACAGTTTCTGCTGTTTTTCACTAGTCATTCAGCCTTTAGCAGATGCCAGTGCAGATTCAGACGCAGAACTGCTGGTGCTGTACCAAAATAATCAACATGGAAACAATGCAATGCTTGTTTCTGTTGACTCCCGATAAGCCAGTCTCTTACTTGCTGTTCTCCGTTGACACTTAGAAATTTCAGAATGCTTTGTAAAAATTTTTAATTGCTGGTGTCTTTTGGGAATGCTCTAGGCAACAAGATGTGACCATTGGTAACATACTTTTCTATTTGAGACAGAAACTCAGTTGTGATGTAGCGAATGTCAAGGTCTACAGTTTTCTTCTCATTTAATAAATTCATTTCCACCTGAGCCTTCTATTTTTATCAGTTCATTTTTTCGTCATTTTCTGTAGGTACTCATCAAAATCCTCTACATTGTTACCCAAATCAACTGCTCCTTCTTTGGGGATGAGGTTTTAAAAAGTTTTTGCTTGCTTTAATTCTATAGACGGCTTAAATGAGATTGTTCTCTTAACCCAATTTTAAAGAGTTTTTGTTGTCCACTTTTCTTTTTCATTTTTCTTCCTTTTGTTTTTATTTCCGGGCTCCTGATGTCTGAGAGCACATTTTCAACAGATGATTTGACATTTCTCCTTTTATATATACAAAGAGAAAAAATTAATTTCTGATCATTGCCATATCGTGTCAAAGAATCCTGAACCCAAACTTAACGAAGTTTTAAAATGAATGCATTTGTGAAAATATGTCACTAAAGTAACTAAGGAAAGGGCTTAAAACATACCTTCAATTTATTTGTCCAAAGTTGCTCCTGAAAGGTGGATTTAGAATGTACTATTACATCGTCTACTGTAACAATGGCTGCCAGCCTAAACATTCCATCTGCCTGGCTGGAGAGTCATGCGCTTCTCCTAGTTGGGAGATCTTGAGAGTGCAATCCAACAGCATTGCAAAGGATATATAAAACTATGTTGTACAAACCAACATAAGATATAAATACTAGTCTTCATATGCAAACTTTTTATGGGAACCAAAGAAACTCCCAATAGCCCCAGTGTGATGCACCTGCTGACCCCTCCATAGGTCCTGTCATCATATGTTATATTACCCCTTCATGTTCAGATGTTACATTAATGGGTATGGAGCTCAGCAATTGTGCACAAAAGTGTGTAGTTTGTGCTACATGGGATCCTTTCAATGTGTATTGTTGTCCTGTAAAGCCCTGTGATTGGTTTGTGCATATATGCATGCAAAAGGTACGTATTTCCCTCATTCCGACAACATGGTGACCACACAGTTGCCAATGTCCTGGTATTTGCAGATGCAATGTAGAGATGTTATGTTCTTTTTCCAGATGGACTTCAGTCACATTTAGATGGAGACATAAGAATCTCTAAATGAGATATTTCATGCAGCAGCTACTCCAAAATGTGTGAATAATGCAACATTTTTTGCTTCAAAAGGTGACATTGGAGAAAGCAGGAACCTGATATCCATGCCTCATTTTTGAGCTGAATTGGGCAACTGTGGTGCTTTAAAACACTGAAAAAAGAAAAACAATCTCTCTGTAAGGAATTATACTCCATTCAACATAAAGAACCAAGGAAATGTGGGCATTTTAATTCACCATGGCCGTTTCCACAGGGCCGCCATGCGCCCCCACGCCGCCAAGAGTTCTGCCGGCGTGGGGGCGCAAGCCTGTTCGCACGCAAGCGTGCGAGCAGGCCAAGCAGAGGCCCCCGCAGGAGAGGCGGCTCCGCACGGAGCCGCCTCTTCCCCCTGCTAATTTGCTGGTTGAAGTCTTCGGCCATGCTTTCGCCCTCCGGACCCCTGGAGGTCGGAGGACAGTGTGGGCGGGCTTCCACGCCAGCAGGCTTAATTTACAGAGACATCGAGGGCGGAGAAGGGGAGATTAGCATCTTCCGGGCGGCGCTGCTCGCACCAAGGCCCGCTGGAAGACGCTTCCCAACAACAACCCTTTAAAGGGTTAGTTGTTTAGGCGCCTGACGCCTCTGGGGAAGGAAGCGCAATACCGCCAGCTGCTGCGTTGCAGCAGCGGCGCTGGTAACGCGCCTGGGCCTCTGTGTCGTTGCTGGGCCGTATGAAACGCCCATATTTTCCTGGATCATCTTTATGTTGAATTCTCTGCTGGGTCCTAGTGCCTGTTATCCCCCCTTTCCAATTTTCGGTTGCTGTTAGTGACTCTTAAGTGCTGCTTTTGTAAAAAAAAAAACCACAGTATACTGTGCACTCAGAAACATAGAACTTTGAAAATATAGCATTTATATTGTTCCAGACGGCTATTAGCAAAACTCACCTTTTTGTAAAGTTGCACCCACCATTTTCTTTTCTGTGGCAGGAAAGTGCAGGGCATTCTGTGTGTGTGTGTGTGTGTGTGTGTGTGTGTGTGTGTGTGTTTACAAAGCAGCACTTAAACAAAGGTCATTGACAGCAACAAAGAATCTGCACTATTTTAAACTGTGGTCGTATGTGCTGCAACATCTTCTGCAACATACAAAATCTCACGTAGATCTTTATGTTGAACTGAGTATATCACTGTCAGTTAAAAAAGCTCAAATTATATTCCATAAACAAACAATAATCAAATTATATATATTTAAAACAGTTATCTGTGTGTGTACAAAAACCTTTTAGTGAAATTGCACTTGGGGATGTCACACACTTTTAAGCACCTTTCCTATGTCCAGGCATGATTATAAATAAACCAAACCAAACATTTGAGCCTGGATCATCCCAGTCCTTGACCAATAATGTAACCACCATACTGAACTGGCTTGTCCCAAGACAGAAACCTTATGAATACCTCATAGTAGCTAAGTGATGTACATTTATTAAAAACAAGTCAGAAGTCCTGACAGAAATTCCATTCTATTTATTTGTCTTGGGATGAAGTTCTTTTACATATTCTGATGAAGTGATCAAAGACTCACAAAAGCTTATACCCTGGAAGATATTGGATTTAAGATGTTGAGTTTTATTCTGTTACAACTAGCTAACTGGCTACCACCTGCAACTATTTACATATTCAGTTTGTCAAATATTTTCAGTTATCAACAGCCTATACTTTCAAAGCACTGGAAAGTGATTTTGCAATGGAAATTGGTGGAAACTAATATTGTAAAATAAACCACGCAGGTGTTAAAGTTTCTGCATCTGTTTCACACTTGCAAGTGGTAATAAGCAGAGAGCGTGATAAATGGCTTTCCCTTCATCCCCATAATGTAGGACAGCCATAAGGGACAGCTTCAAAGGCCAAACAAGAAGTCAAGCTTTGAAGACAGATGAGCAGAATAACAAGAACCACCAGCAGTACATCCAGAAAATGATGAACAGGTACACTTCTGTTTGCCATCTGGTGGATTCTTAATCCAAAGTACAGTTTCTCCTTCCTTTTTAATGTTGACCAGCAACATTCTGAAAATGCATACGATCATTTAGATTGTTATACATTAGCTCTATATACCCTTTTCAAAGCTAGTTCAGGGTGGCACATATGTTTTTTTCGATACAGTATTTTAACAATTCAAGTCATTTAGCTCAATGTTCTCTTCACTGACTACTGGCATTTCTCCAGGATCTTGGGCAAAGAACACCTTCTTCATGAGATACTATAGTAAGAATGCCAGGGATTAAATTATAAATCTTCTGTATGAACAGCAATTGCTCTAAAACTGGGAAAATGTGAATATTTGTTTTAAGTGCCCTCAAGTTAAAAGTATCTTCTGGCAAGTTTCCATGGGATTTTCAAGGCAAGAGATGAGCACAGGCAATTTGCCATTGTCTTCTTCTGTGTAGCAACCATGGTCTTCCTTGGTGGTTTCCCATCCAACCGTAGCCAACCCTACTTAAGTTCCAGGCTCTGATAAGCTCATGTTACCTTGGACTATTCAAGCTGCTAAGATAGGAATGTAGAGATGTAATGTTTCCAGAAATTGTAATGTTGGGGGAACCTCCCCATGAAATTCAAGGGAAAATGCAATATATGCAACACTAATTTTCTAATCAAGCCTAATGTTATTGGCTTTAACAACACTGAGGCCGTTTCCAAGACGTAAGCCTTTCAATTGCTCCACGCCGCAAGAATTCTGCTCGCATTAGCGGCCGAGGAGAGGCTGGAAGGGATCTATGACAGCGGCTCCACATGGAGCCACCTCTTTGCCCCTCTTCCCTGTTCATTCACCTTGTCCTCGCCAAAGCGGCAAGCAGCTGGCTCTTCCTCGCTCCACTATCGCTGCCCTCCGGCCTCCAGAGTCGGGGAGGACGAGTGAGGGAGGGGTTTCGGAGAGCCAGCAGGCTGATGACGAGGACAAGGTGAAGGGAAAGGAAGGAACTAGCGGTGAGCCCCGGGCGTGCTGTTCGCGACCGCGACCGCTGAAGACGCTGTTCCCCTCAAAACAACCCTTTAAAAGGTTGTTTTTAGGCTGACCTGACGCTGCCCTGGGGAGGTAGGAGAAGCTTGATGTCACGCTACGCGCTGCAGCAGAGCTGCCTATCGCGATAGCTCCCTGGGAATGCATGCTTTTGCCGCCCCAGGGAAACCATAAAAGGCCGCGGCGGAAACGGCCAAAGTATAGCATTTATAACTTAAAATATACAGTTGTACTATTGCACATTTAAGAATGTTAAAGGATAGATGCCTTAGTTTTCTACAAAACAAAACTGTAAATATAGCAAGTAGCAAAGAGAGTGAGTAAGCTGACAACTGACGTACCTTATCCTTAGCACATGTACCTTTCTCCAGTCTAAGAAGTCTTGCTCAAGTGACCCTTCCCCTGGAGGAAGAGACACGTAAGTTGAAGGAAGGCTACTTAGAGGGAGGTCTGATTCATCCTAATAGGATTCTTCATGAAACAATGAACACATAAACTGTTTACTTTGCAGAAGAGACCTCAAAAATGAAAAAAATGATAGCATACAAACATGTTCTATATAATAAAGGTGAGAAAGTTCTGCTTTCTAAAAGCTTCACTACACAGAGCTAACAGCATGAAGCTAATCTGATGAAGTCAATAGCAATTGTCCAACTTCATTTCAGCCTGACTGCACTTTGTGTTGGGCTGACTGATCCTTTCTGAGTCAAATTAACTTTCTTATCAACTTCTTTTCTCATGTCTCCAGAGAGATGAAACAGATGGAATAATTCCTTTTAAAAAAAATTATTTTTATTTTATTAGATTTTATTCCATTTTTTTCCCATCCAAAGACAGGCTTAGCAACATAAAAATATACAAAACATACAAAAATATAAACAATTCTGCAAGTGTAGCTAGGATTACCAACCTAAATATCAGACCTAGTCCTATCACAGAGGCCGTTTCTGCACCGGAAACATGGGGGGGTTGGGTCGGCGACATGATGTCAATTCAAATCCCCTGCGGGACTCGCTTCAATTTAACGGTCCTGGTTATGTGATGTGCCATGCAGGCAACCTCTGGCTTTGAGGCTTTCACACTGTCCCCAAGCACGCCTTAATACTGCGGTTCTTCAGTTTCAAGGCCACACAGGCCAGGGATATGCCCTCCTGCCCCATGATGACAGCCCGGAGGAAGTTGCTGTTATTGGCCCGTGCGGGAAGGGCTAGAGTTACAACTGATCTTTAGACTACAGACTTCCCTTGGAGGAGCATTTTGGATTGTATGGTATGCCATAGATACCATATCCCTCTTCTCAAATTATATCTTCCCGAGATATTGCCCCCAATCTTCAGGAATTTCTCAGATTGGAGTTAGAGGTGGCTGTTTTGATATATGTAGGACTATAAATTGCAGACGTTCTGAAAACTACAACATCCTAACTCATAATAACACACCAAATATGGGGTTTGTAGCTATGTCAATTATTGGGATCTTCAATCTATTGTCAAAGCATGTTTCCTCTTTCAAAAATTTCAGAAGTTTGGTGTAATTCCTTTATATACATCACATGCAATTCATAGATTCTTAATCAGGCATTTCGTACAAAGCTAATGAACATGTAATTGTCAATGGAGCATGACGAGATTCACCCATGATTTAATGTTTATGGACAGTTCTTTGCATCCTGGCATAGCACTCACTCGAAATCATTTGTAGTCATAATTTACTGCACATTCTAATTATCTTTTACTCTTTTGCACTTGCTCTAACAAAGTTCTGACCTAAATCCTCCTGTGTTCCACATCATTTCCTTTTGGAGATTAGTAGGCCACACTGAAGAGTAAATGAGTTGTAAGGTCAAGAGATCTTTACAGAGAGACAACTGCTCCATAGTCCTGTTAGCTGTAACTGCATCTTCCTACTGTACTTAAATCACTGTTTAACAAATCTCCCATCACAGATTCATAAATGAATATGAGTTATTTTAATTAAGGCACTATGGTGCTTTGCCATTGGCAAATTAATACAACATTGACCTGGATAACAATAAATATCTCTTTAGATGGTAAAGACTGACAAATTTCTTCAAAGGCCCTTCAATGGGGAATTAATCTGAAATTTATGGCTGGTCACTTTTTTTGTATTTTGTACTGCCCATCTATAAAAAGTGGGTCAGTTCAGATCCTTCTAATTTTCGCCCTATCAGCCTGCTCTCAGTAATCGGGAAGGTCTATGCCATGTTTCTTCACGGAAACTTCAGAATTGGGCCTTACAATCGCTAATAATCGGATTGAACAAATTGATTCACCAAAGGGAAGTCGACACTGCACTACGCGATGGTCTTGGCACATTTAGCCACCAAATATTCATGCCAGCCACAAAGTAGACTTTATGCTGCCTTTATTGATTTGAAGGCAGCTTTCGATACTGTTCCTAGATCACCCTCCACAAACTTGCTGCTCTTGGAATGGATGATAGACTCCTCTTTTCCTTTATAAGGCAACTGCACACAGGTACCAGCTGTCGTGATCAAATGCTCCCAGGAAGGTTCCCCTTACTGACCCCATCCACACCACCAAAGGGGTTAAACAGGGCTGTGTGTGCTGGCTCCCTACTTTTTTAACCTTTATTTGTTAGGATCTCCCTTCAACCTTTGATTGGTTCTAATTCTCATGTCTTCTAAGCTGTCCTCACATCATATATATCAATTCTGCTCTATGCAGATATCTCTGTTTTTACTTTCCGGTCCAGAGTTGATTACAAGGCTTATGAAGCGCTTTTGCAGAGTATTGTGACCTAAATAGACTAACAATAAACTATGAGAAGACCAAGATAATGGTTTTTACTTGATCCTTGAAAAAATATGACTGAAAAAATAAACAATGTCCCTCTTTAACAGGTCTACTGCTTTTAAATACCTCGGGCCTTCTTTTTTTTCACAATAACTTCATGGATCCCCTATAAAAAAAGCAATACTTACCCAGTCATCATCTAGTACTTCTGAATCCTCCTGCTTTTCTATAGCAGAGGGCACTTTATTCCCTGCCGCATAAAGATTTTTTAATGCTTAAGATAGAATCCCAATTACTCTATGGGGCTCCAATCTGATACAGGCTGTTAACCATTCACTCACCCTCTTCAATCCATATTTTTCCATAAAATTATGGGATTGCCTAACTGTGTCCCTTACGCAGCCCTATGTCTGAACTTGGGTAAAATTTTGGAACTTAAAGCCTGGCTTAGAGCTTTTAGATTTTGGTCAGCTTTCATTATCTTCCATCTGAACACTCCCTTGTTTCTTTAATACCTCAGATACACAGGCCAACCCCTGGTTTTCCTGATTGAAAAATAAAATTGATCTATTGGTTTGTCTCTAGAATCACTCTACTCTCTGTCCTGCCTGTGAAGCTGCGATAAACTACTCAAAACTGTCTCCTAGGATTGGGAATTTGCTGAACTGTATCTAGCTGCTAAAAAGAACTTTGTTCTCCCACACACCTTTAATTCCATTTGAGCAGGGTCAGATGGCCCACTACTCTATATTTTTAACTAACCCCTGCTCAAGGAGAGCCTCTTTGACACCAAGCTAGATTCAATGTTATGCCATCTGCCTTTACTACATGGCAGGTTTAGTAACCTGGAAAAATTCCAGCACAGAAGTTGTAATTCTAAGAAGTTGAAACATTGGCTCACCAGCCATTTTACATTGCACTAAATTTGCTAAAATTAGATCTAAATATGTAAATCTACACCCTCCTTCTTCCAATCTGAGTCAACAGATCTCAATTAGATTATTTCTCCTGTTGAACAATTCTGATTCTGTTTTCAGAAGAGTGCTGTGCTTTGTTACGAGATAATTCAGAGCCAGCAATAATATGTATATATCTGAGGTTATTCTTTGCCTTTAAAATTTTATGTTCACGTTCTTGGTTACCGCTTTTCTATGTATGCCAATAAAGGCTTTGCTTGTATTTTGTACTGAAAGCAGTTGCAAGCTTGATTTCATCACCTTTTTGTTGTTTCAGTGCATTTCCAAAATATAGTAGAAACTAAGGAAAATTTATTTGCTTATGAAAAACATTTCTGCAATGAAATTTCTGTCTGTTGTATGCGAGATGCTCTTCATGTGCTAAGTAATGTTGAACAAGTAGAGATGTATAACTTAGTTAATTTATTTATTTGTGTATGCTTATAGCACTCACCAGGACATAAAACCATTTGAGATGAAAACATCAGAGGAGTTCTAAATTATGGTGAGCTCCATTGACAACTGATTTTTATTTATATCTGTTTATTTTGGGAGGGAAGGCAGTATGATGTAGACCGATCTCATCAGACCTCAGAAGTTAAGCAGGGCTGGTACTTGAAAGGAAGACCTCCAAGGAAGACTCTGCAGAAAAAGGCAATGGCAAACCACATTTGCTTAATTATTTGCCTTGAAAGTCCCTTCTGAGGTCATCATAAGTCGGGTGCAACTTGATGGTGCTTTACACATACACACATACACTTAGATAATTTATTCTCCAGGGCCTCCATTCCAGAATGGCACAGCCTTAAGGTTTACCTCCTGTTTTCCATAACAGCACCAGTATTTATGGTTTATGTATGGTTTATGCACAGGAAATAAAGAATTACTGTAAGCTCAGGAGTGAGTTTGCTCAAAAAAATTGTTATCTGTGCACTTTTAGGATGGTGGTATAATGTGAGATGCAGTCTGTAAAAGGGATTTTTCAGTTTTAGAAAAGAAACTTTGTGTGTTCTTGCTAAAAATGTAAAAGGAAGTCATTTGTAAAATGACTACAAATATTTTGTACAAAAAGGTGGTGACTTCAAGGATCAATACAAAAAAGCTGTTCCTGCTGTCAGATATCTTGAGTGTTCACTGAGCTTGTGAAACAAGTCTACTGACCATATACACTACAATATCAATTTTCATTCAAGCTTGCTGCAACCCATGTTTGATTTAAGGATTATAGAACTAGACATGGCAGATGTAGGATTGAAAACTCCAACTGCAGGTCAAATGATGATTTGAAGTAACTAAACCATTGCACCTCTTTGTCTATCAACCTTTTTATAATCAGCAAACTCAAACATTCAGATATTTTTGTGCAACAGTCCTTACATAATCCTTTAAAAAGGTGGCTCTAATATTGACTTTGAAGACTGAAAAACAAGCTGAAATTTGCTGATGATACAAAAAGCAGGTGAAGCAGAGACAACAGACATGACGGAAATCATTAGTTTTAGTATTCAAACTGATAGGCTGAGGTCTGCTTTATATAATTTATGCATTTGAAAGCAAATCTGTAGTTTGGCTCAATGTATGATTTCAGGGTCTTCTATTTCAGTCTGAAAAGACTGGTTCACACAGACAATTATTCTTGTATCTTTAGAAGCTATAGGGATTGGACCAGACCATGGCTACCTAGGTGCATCTTTGTAATTTGCAACTGGAACATATTTTGTAAATGGTTGCTGGTTTTGGTATCTATGGGAAGGAAATAAATCTCAAAATGAATAGCCAGAAGCAAGTAGGCAAACTATTTTCCTTTCAGTCCGTTTTCAAAATTTCTCTCCTTCTAAAGCTCTGAAATGCCCATTGTTTTCAGCTCATCCTTCAGTGCTTTTTCTTTAGGGGACCAAGTGATTAGGACTGGCAGATAGATGCAAATGTGAGCATAATAAGAAAGAGCTGCAAAGGCTTGTGGGGAGCATGTCATTTAAGAACATAAGAAGAAGAACATAAGAACAAGCCAGCTGGATCAGACCAAAGTCCATCTAGTCCAGCTCTCTGCTACTCACAGTGGCCCACCAGGTGCCATTGGGAGCTCACATGCAGGATGTGAAAGCAATGGCCTTCTGCTGCTGCTGCTCCTGAGAACCTGGACTGTTAAGGCATTTGCAATCTCAGATCAAAGAGGATCAAGATTGGTAGCCATAAATCGACTTCTCCTCCATAAATCTGTCCAAGCCCCTTTAAAGCTTTATCCAGTGTTAGTGGCCATCACCCCTCCTGTGGCAGCATATCTCAACACCAATCACACTGTGTGAAGAAGTGTTTCCTTTTATTAGTCCTAATTCTTCCCAGCATTTTCAATGTATGCCCCTGGTTCTAGTAGATATTGTGAGAAAGAGAGAAAAATTTCTCTCTGTCAACATTTTCTACCCCATGCATAATTTTATAGACTTCAATCATATCCCCCCTAAGATGTCTCCTCTCCAAACTAAACAGTCCCAAACGCTGCAGCCTCTCCTCATAAGGAAGGTGCTCCAGTCCCTCAATCATCCTCATTTCCCCCTCTATCCTCATCCCTTGCCATTTCCTCTTTTCCTTCCTTGAGAAACTTTCCCATTTTCCATTCCTTTCCTATTTTCCTTCTTTCTCCATCTACCAGCCAACTTACTTTTATCTCTTTCTCTGTCTTAGCTTTCTTTCCCCCTCCCCTTGGCAGGCTATCCCTGGGGAAAATCTGACTGAATTGTGCACTGGCCACTGCCATTAGGTTGGACGCAGTTGTATGTTGTAGAATTGCCAACCTCCAGGTACGGCCTGGAAATCTTATGGAATTACAACTGCTCTCCAGATACTAGAGATCAATTCCCCTGGAGGAAATGGCTGTTTTACAAGGCTATATAGCACTATGGACACCCTCCATTAGCTTACAAGTCCTGAGCAAGGCTGTTAATGATAGAATGTTTTGGATGACACTGGTTCATAGGATTACCGTGAGTTGGAAGCAACTTGATGGCACCTAACACAAGCACAACACACTGAGACTCTTCCAGGGCCTCATCCTCAAACCTCCAGAATTTTTTCACCTGGAGTTGACTATCCTACTGGTGGTTGGTATTGGATCAGGCCTAGTTACATAGTATCGAGCGTTCCAGGCCAGGTCCAGTTGAGCAGTGACTACTACTGCTGGAGAAAGTGTGGGGGTTAGTGAAACTCAGGCCCCTTCCGCATACGCAAAATAATGCGTTTTCAACCCACTTTCACAACTGTTTGCAAGTTGATTTTGCCATTCCGCACAGCTTCAAAGAGCACTGAAAGCAGTTTGAAAGTGCATTATTCTGCATGTGCAAAATGAGCCTCAGCTTCTGGGCAAGAAATACTCCAATATAGCACCTGGTTTGGACATTCCAAAAAAAATAAAATGGTTAGATTGAAGTCTTCCTAAAATAGCAAGTCCAATTTGGGATCTCTACACAAATCCCACTGGCCACTGCCACACGTCATGATGGAGCTCCTATGTTAAATTTCAGAGTAGAGAAATTGGGAGACCTCTGAGCTTTTGACATTTGATCCACCAAACCCGCATTTTGGGAAAGAATCTACTTTGTTCAGATTCTAAGAAGAATAGAATGCATAGCAGTTTCCTTTTTTTAGGTAATAAAGACTGGATTTTGACTGACAAGTGGGAAGGGGGGGGGGAAATGAAGGCAATGATGTCATCAGTGGTCATGGAAGATGCTTCCCTCCAAAACTGCCTACATAGAATCCCAGTGTTTTCCAGGAACTCCCTATCAGCTTCGTCAGCATGGCCAATTGGCCATGCTGGTAGGGGCTGATGGGAATTGTAGTTCCTGAACATCTGGAGAGCCGCAGGTTCCCTACCCCTGTACTAGATAGTGGAGTTTGGAGGTGGTGGTGGTGGTTTCTTTTCATTTACCTGTTATTAAAACTGCAGAAGGTCTGTCTTACATTGTATCTGTTGACTGTTGTAAGGAAAAGTAAATATGACTCCAGTCCTAATCTGGGGAGTGGGGGATATAATAAAATTGAAAGAACTGAACAGAAAACAAGGACTTTTCCCAATGACAGCTTTAAAGCAAAAATAACACGTGGATGACAAAACCTCATTGAAATGCCTTGTCTACAATGTTACTTCTGCCATGTCACCCCTAAGAAGTGGGGATTAAAAGTGAACAAAAAGCTAATTAGCAACTCCATCAAGATGTGTACATGCCTGAGTAACAGCATTATTTGGAAACTGTCACCTCTGTTCTCTGACTGACTGGTTTCTATTTTTGGCTCTCCCCAACTTTCCCTTGCGGTATTGTATCTCAGTCAAGATCATGGCCTACCAACAGTTGGGCAAACAGACCCTACACTTCTATGAATCTCTGCTGTTTTTAATAGGGTTCTCAAGGGATTGTCTACATAAACCTCCTTGCAAGGGGATTGATTATCTGAGAAATGACCGTTCTTAAAAGAGGCACTGAACAGTTATTATAGTGTCCTGGAGACTATATTTTTTCAAATTTCCTTTTAGAAAAAATGTATCTACCCCCAATCCACAAGTTAACTAACTCGTTTCTGCAACTAACAATACAACCTACTGTTTTCTCAGAAATATTCTCTCTGTAAAAACCTTTTAAACTTCTTGTTTGCCAGTGATATAGGAGAATTCTTGTATTTTCAACAAAATCTGCCGGAAACACTCTAAGGAGACATAAAACATGCATATTTTAAGTACAGTTGCCCCAATCCAGCTAAAACAACAAAAGACTCTTGTGGCATTTTAAAGGCTAACAGATATTTTGTGACATTAGTTCTTGTGCAACAGAGATCACTAGGGTTGGTAAATGGGAAAAAAATTCGGCCCCGTCTTCGATTCGGTCCAGTTCGATGGGGGGGTCGATCTCACATCCGAAGCTTGCCAGGCCTCGGATACAATCTGAATTCCGAGAGATTCTTGGGTTCGCTTTTATTTTGCTGCTTCTTCCTGTTTTGCCCTTCCTCGCAGGGCGTATTTTGAAGATATCGGCATGAATTTTCAGGGTATTTTCAGATTACTGTTCTGGGATTACGCACCCCAAGTTTAATAGTTTGTCTGTGGGGGTTTGTTATGGATCTCAAAGCGAGCCCCCATATTCCATTGCTGTCACGGGGACAATGGAATATAGGCCATCTTTGAGGGTCCATGGGCCCCTGAACCAAACTGCACCAAACTTGGGGTGCATAATCAGAACAGTAGTCTGAAGATATCTGGCATGATCACCAGAACAGTGAGTTCCCTGAAGATACCCTGTAATTTCATGCTGATATTTCATCAAAATTTCGCAGGCACCCTGCGATTTTGCCTAAGATTCTGTGGTTTGCATTGAATTTTTCAATTGCTTTCAATGGGGAATTGGGGTGCCTGCAGAGGGCGATTTTTGAAGGTATCGCCACCAAACTTTCAGGGTGTCTCCTGGTGACACTATTCCCTGATCATGCACCTTATGTTTGGTGCAGCTTGGTTTGGGGCTCAAGTTGCGGACCCACAAACAGGTGGTCCATTATCACCCAATGTCGCAGGAGGGGGATGAAAACGTAAAACCATTTTTTTTTTTTTTTTTTTTTTTAAAGCTTAGTGACACCTTTAAAATTGCAGGGTATCATCTGGAGACTTTTCATGATCACACCCCTAGGTTTGGTAGCCGGTATTGAGGGGGCCAAAGGATCATTGAGGAACCTTGCTTTTTAAACAGATTTTGTGCTACTGTGTGATGTGTGTGACTGCTTTGTGCAGACATGTGTCTAAGGACTTGTGCTATGGGCGATGTGGTGGTGATTTTGGGTGACTCACGAAAAAAATCATTAGGATCCATGAGGATCCATGCTTTTGACCATGCTTTTGGGGCACTGTTGGGCCGAAGTGTGGGATGTGTGACTGCTTTGTGCACACATATGTCTAAGGACTTATGCCATGATGTGGTGGTGATTTTTGGGTGATCTAAGAGAAAAAAATCATTAGGATCCATGAGGATCCATGCTTTTGACCACATGTTTTTGGGGCACTGTTGGGCCATGAAGCGCGGATGTGTGACTGCTTTGTGCAGACATGCGTCTAAGGACTTGTGCCAATGATGTGGTGGTGTGATTTTGGTGACCAAGTGAAAATCATTAGGATCCAAGGAGGATCCATGCTTTTTGACCATGTTTCTTTGGGGCACTGTTGGGCCATGATAAGCTGCGGGGATGCGGGATCGCTTTGTGCAGACATGTGTCTAAGGACTTGTGCCATGATGTGGTGGTGGATTTTGGTGACTATGGAAAATCATTAGGATCCGTGGAGGATCCATGCTTTTTTGACCATGTTTTTGGGGCACTGTTGGGCCATGAAGCATGGGATGTGTGACTGCTTTGTGCAGACATGTGCTTCAAGGACTTGTGCCATGATGTGGTGGTGATTTTGGTGACCAAGAAAATCATTAGGATCCATGAGGATCCATGTTTTTTTGACCATGTTTTTGGGGCACCGTTGGGCCATGAAGTTTTTGGATGTGTGACTGCTTTGTGCAGACATGTGTCTAAGGACTTGTGCGCCATGATGTGGTGGGTGGGATTTTGGGGTGACCAAGAGAAACCATGCGATCCTTGGAGGATCCATGCTTTTAACCATGTTTTGGGGGCACCCGTTGGGCCAGCGAAGCCGCGGGATGTGGATCGCTTTGTGCACACATGTGTCTAAGGACTTGTGCCATGATGTGGTGGTGGTTTTGGGGTGACCAAGTGAAAAACCAGCGCGGATCCTTGAGGATCCATGCTTTTAATCATGTTTCTTTAAGCGCACGGTGGTAAGAAACTCCCAGGCAGGTGTGGAATCTCACACATAAATTCTATTAAAGTTTTAGTTAGTTGTTCAGTTAAAAGCAATTGGATTTTTTCAGTTAAAGCGTTGTTTTGCCACTATTTCTAACGTTGGGGATGTGGACTCTCTTGCTTTTCTTTTTTTCTCCAGCACTTTGCAGCATCTTACCGGCTTGTGTTGTCCTGCCTTCCACTGGAGTGGAGAAGCTCTCTGGACAGTGACACTGTGGGGAAAGTGGGGGGTCTCTTTGGGTGGGAAACTTTGTGGGGAACATTCTGTGGCTTTATTTTGTAGTTTGAAGCCCCACTGTCCCACCGCCACTCTGCCAGAGCGGCATGGGAGCAAGCGGGGTCTTGGGGATTTGGCGCTGGCTGGGTGGGAAATGAGGCTGGGTGGGGTGGGTGCTTGCAGGAGACCGGCGGGAGTGGGGTGGGGAGCGCGCCGAGGCGAGTAGAGGTTTTTTTTGTTTTTTATTTGAAGCCCCGGCCACCGAGCTTCGCTTGCCAGGAGCTGCATGGGTGTGCGGGTCTTGGGGTTTTGAAGCGGGCTGGGCGGGAAATGAGGCTGGGGGGGGGGGGGTGCTTGTAGGACTTGAGTGGGAGTGGGGTGGGGAGCGGCGCTTGGCGGGCGGGTGCAGGGTTTCTTTGTTTTTTATTTGGAAGCCCCGGCTTTGTCCGAGCCGCTTGCCAGGAGCCGCGCGGGAGCAAGCGGGTCTTGAGTGGACGGCGCCGGGCTGGGTGGGAAATGAGGCTGGGTGGGGGTGGGTGCTTGTAGGACTTGCAGGAGTGCGGGGTGGGGAGCCGGGCGCCATGGGCGGGAGTAGGGTTTCTTTTGTTTTTTTATTTGGAAGCCCCCACAAGCTGCCCAGCCGCTTGCCAGGGAGCCGCATGGGTAAAAAAGCGGGTCTTGGGGGGTTTTAAAGCGGGCTGCGTGGAAAATGAGGCTGGGTGGGGTGGTGCTTTGTAGGACTGGCGGGAGTGGGGTGGGGGAGCGGCGCTTGAGGCGGAGTAGGGTTTCTTTTTGTTTTTTATTTGGAAGCCCCGCTGCCTGAAGAGCCGCTTGCCAGGAGCGTAATGGGTGTGCGGGTCTTGGGGGGTTTTGAAAGCGGCTGGGTGGGAAATGAGGCTGGGTGGGGGTGGGTGCTTGTAGGACTGGCGGGAGTGGGGTGGGGGAGCGCGGGCCATGGGTTGGGTTTCTTTTTGTTTTTATTTGGAAGCCCCGGCTGTCCGGAGCCAGCTGCTGTGAGCCGTGCATGGGAGTGCGGGTCTTGAGGATTTGGCGCGGGGCTGGGTGGGAAATGAGGTTGGGTGGGGTGGGTGCTTGTAGGACTTGGCGGGAGTGGGGTGGGGAGCCGGGCGCTATGCGGGCGGAGTAGGGTTTTGGTTGTTTTTTTATTTGAAGCTCCATCGGGTCCTGAGCCGCTTGCCAGGAGGCGGAGCTGGGCCAGAAGGAGCTAAAATGTATTTTCCCCAGGCTGGCTCGGAGACACCGCTGGCTCGGGGGAAGGGCCAACTTCGGATTGCACTTAGTGAGGAGGGGGCAGGCTCGGCCCCTTGGCCCTCCGACCTCCTCCGAACTGGCTGATCTCGGCCTGAATTGCCGTTCGGGAGGGGCCGAACCGCCAACCCTAGAGATCACCATCAGATTCACAAAGTGCTTTTCTCAGTTGGCAATTCTTTCAGATTTTCCCTTTCTAAGTAGCACTTCATGTAGCTAAGAAAGTCAGCTTCTGTCCATGAAAGCTTATGTGACAATATATTTGTGGAGTCACAAGACTGTTGTTTTTGCTGCAACAAATGAACATGTCCACTTCTTCAGATTCCTGTCAAACTTAGCCATAATTGTGATTTAATAACATATCATGGTTATTTGATACTGATGATGTTCTATCAAAAGGCTTAGGGTGATCTAGAGTTGGAGGATGAAATCAGGAAGCCATCCAAAGGTTATGAAGTAGTAATAACAGGAGATTTTAACTACTTTCATATTGACTGGATAAATGCATGCTCAAATTAAGCCATTTCTAGGCATCCTCAATGACTATGCCCTCGAACAATTGGTAATGACCCAACCAGAGGGGAGGTGATCTTAGATTAATACTCAGAGGTGCTGCCAGTGATTTAGTGCAGGGTGTGGATGTGGTTGAATCAGTTGGCAACTGTGACCACAATGGCATCTAATTTAATTAATATGTATGTGAGAAAAGTGACTGAGAAATCTCACACAATTACATTTGACTTTAAAACAGAGAACTTCTCTAAAATAAGAAACCTCTAGTTAGAAGGGTTAAATCTCTGGAAAAGGCTTAGGAATTACTCTAGTCTTCAATACTATAGGCCCAGCTAGATTAAATCAGGAAAGGTAGTATAAGGCACAAAAGGTCACCACCATGGCTAATGTGTAGAGTGAAGAAAACCATTAGGGGGGGGATCCTTTCTTGAGAAACTGGTAGTCTTGCCCAAACAAGGCAAGCAAAAGCAAATAGAAACTTCCATAAAAGAAATGCAAGCAAACAATTAGAGATGCAAAAAAGATTTTAAGGGGCACACATATTGCTAAACACATGGAGACCGAAAATAAGATATTCCTTAGGTACATTAGGAGCAGGAATCCAGGTAGCGAAGCAGTTGGACCATTGGATGACAATATGTGTAAAAGGGAGGATAAAGCAAATTCTGAAAATCTCAATGAATTCTTTTCATCTGTCTCCACTGTTGAAGATATAGGGAAAACACTTTTTCCTGAACAGATGTTTTGGGGAGGGAAGAATGAAGAGTTGGGGGAAACAGTGGTAACATGGCAGGAGGTTCTAGAAATGCAAAGTAACAAGCCACAGGGACCACACAGTATTCATCCTAGAGATCTTCAAGAACTCAGATGGGGAACTGCTGAAGTTCTAATGATGACATGTAACATGTCCCTAAGATCAGAGGACTGGAGCAAGGCTATTGTATCCCATTTATACAAAGGGTTACAGACAAGTTAGCGTAACATCTGTTCCAGGTAAATTGATGGAAAGAATTTTTAAAGATAGAATTGTCAATCATATAAATATAAAAGAACCAGTCCTTATGAGAAAAAAACAACATGGCTTCTGTCTCACTAAACCTTTTAGAGTTTTTTTAACATGGCCCTTTCGAAACAACCAAAATAAAATGTTTTGAGGCAGGAAATAAAACCTTTCTTCCAGTTCTACATGCCCCCCCCAAAAAAAGTTTTATTTTCAGCTAGAAAATGTTTTGAATGAATCCTCTTCTTTAGTAATTTTTTTTTGGAAAAAATTTGTTCGCAATTGTCTTGTGGAAGTGTTTTTACTTGCTGCACTGATCTCTTCAAAATATTTTCCACACTGCTCTTCAGTCCCATTCTGGAGTAAAGTTCTTCTTATAAGTAAGCCACTTAATTAAATCAGGACTTTGATTTAAGCAAATCTGGTGGTACCAGTGACTTTTTCCCTGCCTTAAGAGCTGGGCATATCCGCTTCTCCCTGCCTTAAGAACTCTGGATGAACATTTTGGATGTTCTACACAGCAAGCAAGGATACAGTATGGGCTGGGAGAGCATATTCTATAAGCAGTGTCTATTAGAAAGCAGGGGAAAAACTGCTTTCAACAAAATGTCATATTTTCAATGGATGTTAGTACAGCTGTAGCTACATAATCATATTGATTTGATGAGTCTCCAATTGCAATTCCAGAGCAAAGTGAGCAAGTTGTCACACTGCTTGAACTTGACACATGGGTACAGTGCAATTTCCAAGAAGAGAGACTTCTTCTGTCAGATGTGTTGATCAGTCCGATTCCCTTCTATTAAAGCTGACAGTTCTAAATAAAAATCTTTTACACAAACATTAATCAAGATAAAAAGGCTGATGATAGCACAAAAGGCTATATCCTGTCAATAATGAAAGCAACCTAACACGTTCAACAGTAGTATGTCATATGTACAGAAGAAAATGACCCAGATTTTCTATAGCAACTAAGAATATCTATTTAAACTTAAAAACCACCCATTCCTGTTTTTGTGAGTAATGGATGGTATTGAAAATATTCTTACTCACTGAGATTGCAGTTTTTTTAACATGTTTGTTGCACTTTAGAATCTATTCATACCCGCCTCCTCTTCCTGCATTTGGTTAAATCAGCTTTAACATGCAAAAAATCTCTGATCTCTTTATTTGTGGTGGATCGAGAAGGTATGAAGCTATGAAGCTAAGCACAAAAAGTTCTTCATGACTATCAAATGGTCACAGGCTCTTTCATGAGTACAGTTCAGTGATGATATTTTGCTGGCTTCTTCCTTATTCATGCTACAATAATAGCTTTTTGTACAGCAAGTTGGTGTACTGAGTATACAATCTGAATGCTGTATGAAGGATAATGAGTTTGCATTATGTCAAAAGCCTAAATGTTAAATAACAAAAAAGAGAATGTTCAAAAGGATGAACAACAGCAGTTTATGTTGAAACACAAAAGGGAGAGTCACTTGTAAAGTGACTAAGGCCGTTTCTGCATGGCAGCAGAAACAGTTCTCAACCCGGAATTAATTATGCGGTGGAGGCTTGGGACCGCTTGCACATTATTGTCCAGGTGGCCCTGAGGATGCAGCAAACCACAGAGGTGGCTCCACATGGAGCCGCCTCGGGTTCATTTTGTTTACTTACCTATCCTCCTTGTGCAGCTCTGGACGGGTGGAGGAACATGCCCACACTGCCCTCTACCCCCAGGGGTAAGTAAATGGGACATGGAGGGGCCAAAAGCAGTGCCATCATGCCAGTGCGGTTTGCACGGTGCCGGCAGGAAGACGCCGCTTTTGAAAAACTTCACTCCCGAGCGAGTTTCAAAAGCAGTGTCTTCGTGCTGCTAAGGGGGGGAGGGTGAGCACGGTGCTGCTGCAATGCAGAAGCGCCAGCTGTGCGAACAGCGCCCCAGGGATAGTGTTTTTACCACCCCTAGGACGCTGTTTTCTGCCCATGTAGAAAAAGCCTATGTTTTAATTTTTAGAAACTAGTGTTGACTTCAAGGATCAATACAAAAACACAAGATCAGTGCAAGCTGTCAGACTTCTTGAATATCCAATAGGCTTGTGAAACAAGTCATCTGTCCATACACAGGATTATAGAACTATACAGGAATCAAACTCCAAGTTTGGGAACAGCAGTGGCGTAGTGGCTAAGAGCAGGTGCAGTGGTGCACTCTGATCTGGAGGAACCGGGTTTGATTCTCAGCTCTGTCTCTTGAGTTGTGGAGGCTTATCTGAGGAATTCAGATTAGCCCGTACACTCCCACACATGCCAGTTGGGTGACCTTGGGCTAGTCACAGCTTTTTGGCACTCTCTCAGCCCTACCCACCTCACAGCGTGTTTGTTGTGAGGGGGAAGGGCAAGGAGATTGTAAGCCCCTTTGAGTCTCCTACAGGAGAGAAAGGGGGGATATAAATCCAAACTCCTCCTCCTCCTCCTCCTCCTCCTCCTCCTCCTCCTCCTCCTCCTCCTCTTCTTCTTCTTCTTCTTCTTCTTCTTCTTCTTCTTCTTCTTCTTCTTCTTCTTCTTCTTCTTCTTCTTCTTCTTCTTCTTCTTCTTCTTCTTCTTCTTCTTCTTCTTCTTCTTCTTCTTCTAGTGTAGGTCAAATAGCAATTTGAAGTAACCAAACCATTGTATCTCTGTCAGGTTTCCCACATAGTAGTCATCTTCTGTGTGCAGCCATGTGCATGGGAAGAGAACCTCAGAAGCCAATAATGAGACATTTTTCCTTTTTGTTCCCATGAATGAACAGCATCAAGCAAAAACAGGCCTAGTCAGAATAAGGGAGAAGCCATGTGGCTTTTCCTCTCTTGAGCAGAATCAAAAAGTCATTTTCATTTTAGTATTTTTTTAAAAATAATTATTAAAGCAAAGATGAAAGAATATGGATGTGGAGGAATAGATAAATGGTTGTACACAATGCCGGCCAATTCTGAAAGTGCTGAAAAGTGAAAAATTGGCATCAGGCCAGGGGGGGTTCCAGTTATGATCTAATTGACATCTCATGGGAATAGAGATCGGGTATCCCTTCTCAAGACCACCTCTGTCTTTCCCAATATGGATCATACAAAAGGAGATCATGAACAGAAAGCTGTGACAGAACCAACTGTACCCACATCATTTCCCGGATCATCAAAATTCATCCTGTAAAATGCAAAGCCTTGTGGAGTGGAACAGAGGAGCAGAACTTAACAGTGATACAAACAGATGTCAGGGCCACACACTTGTGTCCTACTCATATACAGAACTTCTGCTAGGGCAACCTGATCCTCAGATTTGAGCTTTCCAATAGTAACCCTTATTATGTTCTTCAGTAACTGGAACAATGACAGCTTTATATAAGAAACCACAAGAGCTATATTTCCCTAAGTGGAACTCAACCACGTTTCTCAAGACGGCGGTAGTTCCCTGTCTTTATCTGTGTCCCAGCCTGGCAATAATATTTTTCAGGGGTGAGGCAGAAGCCCAGTACGCACTGCTCCCCCTATCACCTAGGAAGGGAATTCTCTCTCTCTCTCTCTCTCTCTCTCTCTCTCACACACACACACACACACACACACGCACGCACGCACGCACGCACACGTACACACATGCAGTAAAACTGCTGGTTCCCAATTTCACATCAGTGATATTTCTGGGTGGTATGGGGATCACTCCACTCCAAAATAAACACAATTTCACTAAAATTTGAGTTCGGATTACTCAGAAGACAGATTTCAACTTCTACATCACTGTCATTTCTTCAGCTGCGTGAGGCCAAATCTATATGGTTGAATGAATATGAAGACTGCCACTAATGAGGGAAACATTTAATACATTGGCATACAAATATTTTTCAGTCAGAGGATACTACATTCAACAAATTGCCAGTCTCCTGACAGTAGAAAATCACTCAGTGATCACCCTGAAATCCAGGACCCTAGGTATCTACTTGGATTCTCAATTCAATTTCAGTTCCATTCCATTCAAATCAGTCAATAAAGTTACAGTAAACACTGGACTTTTGTTTGGGGTCTTTCCAAATTCATTAACAATGACTTTCCCTAAATTATGCCCTTTCATCATAATGATTATGGCAATAGAACTAATAAAAACACCTATAAGCAAAAGTTTCAGAGTAAGTTGGAAGAATATTCTCTGAATCAATCCTTTATAAAGTGTTAGTATAAAAGACAAATTTTAATCGTTATTCTGATTTAACACAGCAAAGCCTAAGGGAGAGAAAACAAGAAGGTATAAAACATCCAGATGTGCTGTCTATAAGAAATTCATAACAGCAGTGAATGTAGCTTATCACATTAAGTTCAAATTTAGCTTGTTGGAATATTGTTTCAGGCTTGCTATTCTTAATGGGATAATGTTATACATCACAGCTACACTGTCATCAGAGAGCTGTGTATGAACTGTGTACCAATTTAAAATGTCTCCAGCATTGTTAGACCTGTAAAATACAGATGAGCTTTAGAATTTACTTTGAAAATAATCTAAGAGTATAGTTTACCGCAAAAGTAATATATAACCAAATACAAACCAGTTTACTAACAAACCCTATTGTCAGTACTGTTCCATTAACTTTTCTGGGGCCCTTTCCGCATGGGCCAATAAATCTGGAATAACTACAGTAAAAAACCTGTTGTGGACGGGAACTTCACATGGTTCCCACCCCTAACACGAGTCTGCCCCGTGATATTTTCCCCAAAACAGGGTATTTAAGAATCACATTATTTGTGATTCTTTTTAAATATCCTGGGTTACATCCACTTCCGAGTGAACACCTGGCAGGGAGGAGCTTTTTTCCACCACACGTTCCTTTTGAAAAATTTCCCAGTGCCCATCTGTGTAGCTGTGCAGGCGCAAAGCATCATGACATCAAACAGCATGGCTGTGGGGGTTCATCCATGCATGCCTGAACAGCTACACATCAAGAGGAGGTAAATAAAAATAAATAAATAAAAAACAAATTGGCCGGGTGAAGGTGCACGCCCCGGCCAATTTGCTCACTGACTGCTGTACAGGGTTCATTTATCCTGGCTGCAACCTGTGTTACATTTGCTGTGCGGAAAGGGCCTGGGTGCTGTCTGGGTGCTAGCCCTTTTGAGGTAATATACTAAGAATGTCTCCCCCATCTCTATGCTGAAAATGTTCCCTGTCTTATCAAAATGTTTTTTTTACTTCCCTTGAAATTCCTTAACAGGCATTTATGCCAAATGGCATAAAATATAAATGTGCACATGACATCCAAATGTTACTTTAGCACACAACTACTTTATTTAGAAGCAAAAAACCTCAGAAGCTGAAGTTGTGAATGTATGAGCATGGTTTTTCTTCAAATGGATTCTGTGTGCATTATAAGAATGTTTTGTCCATTAAGCTCCACTGTTAATAGTCGTTCCACACAATTTGGTTCCAGAGAGGCAGGGTCCAAATTAGTTAATTTACTCATGTATGTATATTATGTGTAGTCCACCTTTCTCTCTGAGATTCAAGGTGGAGAAATCATAATAAAAATAATAATAAAGGAATCAGGTCTAGGCCCTTGGGGCAATAGTGTGAATGGACCTTCACTGGCTGTAACTGACTCAAGTTTACAACTGTCATTATCAGACTGATTCAGCATTCTTAGCTTCAGTGCATGATGGGACTGTTGAAACAGAGAAGCATATCCCCTTATAAATTATCCAGTTCGTTTGGATTTTCTATTAAGTGCATAACCCATAGTTCATGTACACGATGCTGAAAGTATGCTCTAAGAAAAACAACCATTTGGAATCTGGGATTCAGGGGGACATTTTTATCATAATTTTTGGGTAGTGCATTATTGGTTTATTGGTTTTGGATTCAAACCCATATGGATTTTTAGATTTTAATGTTTCAGGTGGGGAAATGTGAAGAACTGAGGCAGCTGTTTATAAAGATAACGGTACCATACTCACCAGAGACTTATCAGGGGAAAATGGTACACAGGGGCAACACCTGCTCTGGGCGCCCCCCCCCACGCACCACTTACCTTAGCTGGTGGCTGCTCTGGCAGCAGTGGTCCTGGGCAGTCTGGCATGGGCAGTACGCTGGCGGGGTTGGGTCAAGGGGTGTACGGTGGCGCCCCCATCATGCTTCTCTTTCTGCTGATGGAGGTTCCACCGGCTGAAAGAGAAACCTGGCAGGGCAGGGCAGGGCTGGGCCAAGGACTGTGTGGCGGCGGCATCTCCAGGCTTTCCCTTCTGCCAGTGGAGGCTCCGCTGGCTGAAGGAGATACCTGGTGGGACTGGGATGAGGGGCGTGCAGTGGCAGGTGGCTCAGGCAGGCGCTGAGACTGCATCCAGCCTCCCTGTCAGCAGGGAGGCTGGGGAGTGCAGAAGCTGAGCTGCGAACATGGCACCTGCCTGACCAGCGGGTTGGACCTGGCCTCAGGTGCTGGTGCGATCCCCCAGCGTGAGAGAGGCTTCCTGGCTGCGTGGCTGGGCCCGGCCTTGGGTGCTGGCACTTGGCACCCCCCACGTGACCAAAAGGCATGCACTCAGGGACATGGGTGATCCCATGTCCCTATGGGCAGTACACCAGTGATACTCACACAGAACATATTCATACGTTTAACATAAAGATATTGTAAATTTCTAGCAGACTGAACAGAGAACTTTCATTTCACAGACCCCAGGCACACTTCTCTCCACTGGTTCCTATTGTGTGAAAATAGCATCAGCCACTGGCATTTAAATATTCATTTTCTTGTGCTTATTCTGGCTGATTGACAATTTTAAAAAAATTACCTTTCCACTGGAAGCATTGAGTTTGCCATGAGGGGTGTTCATTTGGACATACCGAACTCAAAAGAAAGGTACTATCGCAATGCAGCCAAAATGGCAAATCTGGAGGGGGGGGGGCATTTTTCCCCCTGGATTTTTAAAAATCAATTTTTACCCACAGGAATATTTCACAGGGTTTGGGAGAAACTAGATTTTGAGGCAGAGATGCCAATTTTTTAGTACAGCTTCAGGTGATTCTCCTTGGAAGAACGCCCAAGTTTGGTAAATATTGGATTGGGGGGGTCCAATTTTCCATTGTTTCCAGTAGAGAAGAAATGGGGGCCCATTAAATTGGATCCCCTCTCCCAATCTTCACCAAACTTTGGGGTTCCTTTAAGGAGAATTTCCAGCAGCAATGCTGCAAGTTTGGTGCATCTACCTCAAAAACCTACTGCCCAAGCTTCACAAAGGTTTTCCTAGTATCCTTATGCTGGGGGAAAATTATCTCCTTGATTCCCAGTTCTGACATAGCTCAATGTTACATCAGTGGAGAAAGAGTGGGTAAAGGTGGAGGAACCATATCAGTATGGAGATTTTACTTTTTTCTGGATTTTCTGAAACATTTTGCGTCTATTAAACTCAAATCCAAAAAAATACCAGGAAAAAATGGGTGCACATCCCTGTTTGCCATCCTTCTTTGTTGCAGTCTGCTCTGCTGCTTCTTTCTTTTCTGAAAGGGAGGAAGAAACATACAGCCCAATCCAGAGCTGTTGGGTGGGCTGTGATGGCACTGTTCCAATGCCACCCTGCCCCCTCTAAAGGGCTTTTCTGTGGCACAGAATGCCCCAAAAGGTAACAAAAGAGAGAGAACCCTTTGAATCCACCATAGGGGAAAGCAGAGATCCACCACAAAAATCATGGCATATCTCTGAGGTTGGGCCTGACAGGACAAGGGGGCTGAATGGGCAGTGGTAGCCAACTATGATCAGCTCCACCCCTGGGAATGCCCCTGCTATGCTCACACATCTTGGGAATGCCATTGCAGAGATGGGCACCAGAGATGGGCTCCTATGGCCTCACAGCAACCAGACAGTAGTGGGTTTACTCCTCCACTGGAGTAAATGCCCAGGGAAGGCAAATCTGCCAGCATGAGCCTGCGCTATCTCCAGAGAGGGGTTTGCTCCCCTGCCTTGAACTGGGCTGCCTCAACAATTCTGCTGTTGTTGAGCATGGGGGAAGGGGGATTGGAGTAACATTTTTTCAACAAAATGGCACAAAAATTACTGTGGGCCTAGTACAGCCTGCCCACTAAAGGCTGCTGAGGTTTCAAGCAAATTGGACCAAGAGGTCCAATTCTATGGCACTCCCTACTATTCTACTTGCAGAGAGAAAACAGAGGCTCTATTCCCACAAACAAGTGAGAGAGGAGAAAGAAGGAGCTTGAAGACAGCTCTACCACACTAGCTTGCACTGGCCAGGATCTGTCCTTCCCCTGCCATTACCTGGAAAACAAGAAAAAGAAAACATTTACTGGTGGTGGTAAGCACTCAAATGTGAAAAACTACAAGGGGGGTGGGGCGATTGTTTGTTTTTTGAGGCAGGTTATTTTCATAATGTTTAAGAATCATGGATTTATTCAACCATTGTGGAAAATCACAGCAACAGCCCCAAACAGTGATTTTTGTGTATATTTTTGGCTTGGGACTTCTGGAATGCACACCACCACCCAACTCCTTGGCTTACGATAAAACAGATTGTTCACATCAGTACTTGTAACTCTGTTAAATTATGGACATGTGCATGTTCAAGAGTGGGCACATATAACGCATCAGTCCTTTTTTTAAAAAGGCAAATATATTCAGAAAAAGACACAGACCTTCAACCCAGCAAATCCCAACAATTCAGTAAACTAATATAATTCTTAATCACTAGTGCCAAAGAAAATGGATGCAGTTTTTTTATGGGTTTGATTCTTATCCATTGTGATCTGAGTTTTAAAATTCCCTATGTCTTATTTAATTACTTTAACAAGCAAATTTGGACTGCCTCCAGATTTAATGCGTTATGCTTTCTTAGAAGTAGCACCAGTCTGAAACCTACCTTTCATGTGTATTCAAAGCCAAAAGCAGTGTTTACTTTTTCTTTTGTTGGCAGAATGTCCATTAAGTTTTTTTTTTAAATAACAAAATGCATAGGTGTTTCAGTCTTAACAGTGGTGGATTATCAACCATATGCAAAGGCACAGCAGTTAACTGGCTTCAGAGACCCATTTTCTTTATCGTGGTTCTTGTTCTGGAAACTCAAAAGGGAGCATTTAAGACCCAGTTGGTTGTCATCCTTTTGAATAGATCACAAAGCAGTGCTGGGGCTTGGGAGGGGGGGGGGGTCATTTCTCCAATGAAAGCCTCCCCTTAGATTAGCTGAAAAGAGTTGTAATTACTTTAAAAATAACCATCTCAAATCCACTGTGTGTGTGTGTTTTCCACAAACAAATGGAACATAAAAGACCAAAGATACAAAAATGTAAAATGATGCATTTAAACTACATTTAGAATAATTGTCAACAATTCTCCGTCTTTAAATTGATTGGATCTTCTGTTTTGCGGGGAAGAAATTGGACTCTAAGATATTATCAGCAGCCTCCAACTCCAATCTGATTATTTTTTATAATCCTGACAGTGATTGATTCTGCGTAATTATCTTAGAAATGGAATTAGATTAGAAAACAATATTCCAGATTATCAAACTCCAGCCCATTATTGTAATTAGTTTCTCTTTGGAATGTATGATGCTATCATGTTTATACAGCTTAAGACCGAATTATTCACAAATGGGGTTTTTGGCATTGCCTAGATAGATAAAATGGATTAACCAAGGACATTAAAGAGACATTAAAGGTGTAGGTGTTCCCCTTTACCTGACTTTAACACTATTTTATTAATGTTCATAGTTTTATCCATAGCTGGAAATTATTCCAGAAAAAGGATACTGTTAAAGCATCATTAGCCTTCCATTGTTGTGTTATTTACCAGTTATCATAACTGAATAAATCTAATGAATTTTATATTTTAATAACAAGGCTTCTGAACCATTGATATGCACTAAAACTGGAGTGTTAAAAACTCAAAAATAATAAAACATACACAATAGCACATGGAAAAAACAGAACGAAAAATTCAGACACAGAATAATGTCTTATTGTGGGGAGGTGGAGGGATATTATATACCTGGTTTCATAGGGTTACCAGTTCTGGCTTGGGAAATACCTTGAGATTTTGCAGATAGAGTCTGAGAAGGACAGGGTTTGGGAAGGAGAGTGACTTCAATAGCATATAAGGCCATTCAGCCCGCCTTCCTAAGTGGACATTTTCTCCATGTGAACCAGTCTTTGTCACCTGGAGACAGAGGCGTAGCTAGGGAAAATGGAGCCTGGTGCAAAATCTGAGTTTTGCCCCCCCCCCCATGGGCAGCCGCTGTGATGCTGGAATCCACCCCCAAACAGCATCACTTTCAATGGTGTTTAAACGAGAGAGCCCAAATTCTCTCTTTAAATCCACCTTAAAGGGAGAATCTGGGGTCCCGAGTTAAAACAACATTGAAAGTGATGCTGTTTTGGGGTGGATTCTCCCCCACCCTGAAACAGCATCACTTTCAATGTTTAAACTGGGAACCTTAGATTCTCCCTTTAAATCCATGCCAAAGGGGGTGGATTTAAAAGGAGAATCCGGGGAAATTTGGAGGGTGCCTGCTGTCAGGTGTGCAATTGTTAAGCTAGTAGCACCAAAATTTCAGGCTAATTTGTGTTTTTTGGTATTTTTTTAGTGTTTTTCCTGTTTTTTTGCCTGCAGGGGGTGCAGTTTCTAGGCTAGCAGCACCAAAATTTCAGAGATTTTTTGGGAGACTCTCCTGATGATACCACCCAGGTTTGGTGAAGTTTGGATCAGGGGGTCAAAAGTTATGGACCCTCAAAGATGTAGCCCCCATCTTCTATTAGCTCTCATTGGAAACAATGGGGGATGGGGCACTCCCTTTGGGAGTCCATAAATTTGGACTCCCTGAACCAAACCTCACCTAACTTGGGTGGTATCATCAGAAGAGTCTCCCAAAAAATCTCTGAAATTTTGGTGCTGCTAGCCTAAAAACTGCACCCCCTGCAGGCCAAAAACAGAAAAAACACTAAAAATACCAAAAAACACAAATTAACCTGCAATTTTTGTGTCCCCCCCCCCCAAGGGGTGCCTGGTGCAATGCGCACACCCCGGTCCCCTGGAAGCTTCACCTCTGCCTGGAGATCACCTGTAAGTGAAGGAGATCTCCAGCCACTATCTGGAGGCTGGCAACCTATGAATTAATGATTTCATCCTGTAGGATAAAACACAGAGCAGGGAATCTGATCTGGTATTCATGATCCACTGTGGGAAAATGAGACCCTGATTCAGTGGTCATGCATATTTTGAATGCAGGAGGACCTGGCCCAGTCCCTGTCAACTCTAGAGAAGGGGTCTCTGTGGTTGATGATGAGGGTGACCTTTTGTCACCTGAGACCCTGGCAAGCCACTCCAGTTAAAGCAAATGATGGGGAATGTAAAAAATATATCTATTTTCATTTATTTTTACATTAATATGTTGTCATTACGAGCGTTTTCATTCTGTCCATTTTTTAGCTTTGTTCTGTTTCCGATGATTCATTTGTTTCATTTATGCCATTTAGGTATGCAGAGGACCCCAGAGGAGAGAGCAAATCTCATCCCAATGACTAGTCTCTGATTCTTCTCCATCTTGCTGCCATCACCACCTTGTCCTCCTTAGCCACCATCTAGCTGTCACTGTAGGAACCTGGGCCCTTTCTGCACATGCAGAATAATGCACTTTCAATCCACTGTCAATGCACTTTACAGCTAGATTTTACTGTGCAGAATAGCAAAATCCACTTGCAAACAATTGTGAAAGTGGATTGCAAGTGCATTATTCTGCATGTGCAGAAGGGGCCTTGGCCAGCTCACTCATACCTGTGAATTTTTGTAATTTCTGCAATTTTTGTGATTTTAATCCTTTTGTACCTTGCTGGTCAATGACCGTAAATAAACCAATCTGATCTGATCACTCATACCTGCTCCCCTTCTGTGCACAACTGTCAAACATGTAATCAGAACTCACACAAGCATCTTCAACATACCTACTCTTTTGCCTTTATAAAGTATCCACTCACTATTCCCTTCATTGCTATAAAATCACCATTGGGAGGGATCATCAGCCCCATTTAAAAGAAAGTACAGAATCTCTCACAAATGTGCAATTTCCATTAAAAAATGTAACTTTTAGATTCATATATCACCAGTCAAAATAGGCAGCTGCTGAGTGGGGCTTGAAACTCCATTTCTTATTCATCTGGTGATTCATCTCTTATTGTCCTAAGATGGACTCAAGTTATTATTATTTTTAATCTTCTGCTAACTGGATAAAAAGTAATTTATTCTAAGTATTTATTTTTACTGAATGTCAAATTAAACACCTGTTCCAACTTCTTGTTTGACTACCAATTTCTATTGCTTTGTGTATAGAAATATATTGAGAGAAATCTCTTTAGTCCAAAAATAATTTATATCCAAGCTACTGAGCAGGATACCACAACAGGGTTTTTGATTTAAACAAAAGAAACCAAAAAGACATTGCTTATTCCGCGATTATCCAACTTAAAAATTTTTATTATTAATCTACATAGCCAACTTTTTTGTTATAAATAACTTTGCAAATTGAATAATCTCTGCTGGTACAGAAACAAAAGCAGAGTCTGTGTTTAGTTTTTGGGAAAGACATAGCAGTGTGGTTAGGTGGGTGTACAGGTGACTAACAGCTGACAAGGAAGGAAAAAGGATGTGAAAGGATTCAACTGAGCTTCACATCTGGAAGGCTTGACTGTGCCATGATTATGGCTGGGTGTGGCCCAGAGGCAGCAGCTACAGGAGGCCTCTCCTACAAGTAGGGTTGTCAGCTCCAGGTTGGAAAATACCTCGAGGTTTTGGGGCTGGAACCTGAATAGATGGAATCTGGGGAGAGGGAGGGCCTTCAGTAGGGTATACAGCCATAGAGTCCATCTTCCAAAACAGCTATTTTGTCCAGGTGAACTGACCTTTGTCATCTGGAGATCAGTTGCAATAGAAGGAGATTTCCACCTACCCTCTGGAGCCTGGAGGTTGGCCACCCTACCTACAGAGATCAAGGCAGATGCTGCTCCTGGGTGGGGTATCTCATCCTGGAGCAGTATGATGGGTCCAGAAGGAGTGGGGGCACACCATCTACAGAACAATCTCCTTCCCACCAGCAGCTGATCATAGCAGCAGAGGAAGGTTTGACAGCCCAGGGCATTAGCTGGGAGCATGGGGGACAGCAAAAGCTAATACTATACACTGGAACAGGGCAAGGCAAGGAAGGCCTTAAGAGAGGAACAAGGCTCAGGCAAGGGAAAGGTGATGCTGGGCTTGGCCAGCATGGCTAAGGATAAAAGGGCAGATATAAGAAGAGATGGGGTAAGTGAGGAAGGCAAGCTGGCTGAGCAAGGCTGAGAGGGTGCAAAGAAGGAAGGAAGAGGGACCTAAAGCTGGTGCTGAGATCTGGGGCATGATAAGGCTACCAACTCTTGGCTGGCTTCATAAAACTGCTCCAAGGCAGAGGCACAGCTCTGCCCCCTGAGATTTAGAAAGTGCTGCAGCAAGCAGGTAAAGGAAACTGTGCTCATAAGAAAGGATGTGTGGACTTTGCCAAATCCAATAAATAGGCAATTAAGAAACACCATTGTGTCTGGCGAGTCTCTGCTACTGAAAGAATAAAATTATGATGTTCCACAGCCTCCCCCATGAAGAACACCTCTTGTGGAAAACAGACTTTGTTCCCCTTTGATGTAATTTAGTTAAAATAAATATGGGGCTATTTATTTCTTGGATTCCCCCCCCAAACCCCCCCTCCAGCCTTTTTTTTTTGCTGTCAAGCCACATTCGCCTTATTGTGGCTCCGCAGGGTTTTCCAGGCGAGAGACATTCAGGAGGGTTTTCCACTGCCTGCCTCTTTGTCACACCTCTGGTATTCCTTTGAACTCTCCCATCCAAATACTTGCCAGGTTCAAGGCTGAGAATGTGGAAGTGGCCCAAGGCCACCCAATAAGTTTCCATGGCAAATTGGGGATCCAAACCTGAGATCCCCAGATTCTAGTCTGACACCTTAACCACTCCACCTTGCTGACTCTTCCCTTATAGTCATATGGCTGGACAAATCCGTAGTTGTTATAAACATTCCAGTGGCCTACTTGGCACAATCATTCGGAATATGTTTAGGTGATGTATCTATTCTTGTTAACCATGCTTTTTTATTTTTTATTTGATTTTTAGCCTGGTCTCCCCCACTGCAGGTGGCTCAGAGAGGCTCACAACAATATAAAAACAATAAAATTATAATACATAAAATTATAATAAACAATAATATACTTAAACCAAAGAAGGATGGAATTGTTCAGAAAGTTCCCAACCTATGTCCTAAAACAAGGGTGGGAAAAGAAAGGGGTTTTGGTTTGAGTTAACCTGAATAGGTCATCACTCTTGATCTTACAAATAATTAAAACAAAACAGACCCTTCAGTTTGTACTTCTAGACCTGTATTCATGGCTTCTTGCCCATTTCCTCAATTAATGCAATTTTATTTGGATAATTAGAGGCTTCATTTTTAATTTCCGGAAAATCCAGTTATTCTGTATATAAATGTCATTAAAATGCCATTTTATATCAAATAAATCTTTCCATAAACTAGTGAAGGCATGTGATCAGAATTTGATATGGTACTAGACATGGCTCATCACATTTGCTACCCAGTTTTGGAGATCAACATGAATATAAATATTTCCTAAACTCTCACCATTCTCATCTCATCTCAATGATTTTATTTTGTTTTTGCAATTCAATATATGTAGTCAACTACTCTAACACCAAGGCAGTGTTTACACAAATACACAGTGCATAGTACATAATTTGATGCACAAGCCTCCATAAAATTAATGGGAATTACATAATTGCTGGGCTGCAATTGTCTACACAAGGATCTTGGCCTCCACCCAAAGAGAGAGAGTTTTACTCAAGCTTTCTTCCCAACATGCTACCTTTCTACATAGTTTTGTTTGCGTTGGAGAAAATTTAAAATTGTAATTTGCAACTTGTAATTTGCCCCCAAACCATGAAATGCAATCACATGTTTTCTCTGTTTGTATAGATTTTGCCTCACTATTTTAGAAGGCCTATGATAATTATTCATTTATTTAATCTAATAAAAAATTTCATACCTATAGTATTGATAGCTGTAGGGAAAAAACTGAAATAGATCACCGTGGAGACTAAAATGTTGCATTTAATTGGGAAAACCTAATTTAGTTATGAATCTTACTGGATCGTATTTGGCAAAATTCTTGGGTAGTCCTAAGAAATATTCAGCCTCTCTGATAAGGTCATTATGTGTATAAAATGGCATAGTCATATGTGTGATGCCGAGCATAGAATGTAATAAGGAAATAATGTAGAACTCTATTTGCCATAATTAATGGCGGTGCTTTAAACTTTACTTTTCTGATATGCAATAAGCTTAGAAAAATATTCAAGTTATTGAAACTAGCAGGAAGTAGGAATGTACCCCTCCCCCCCACATTCAGATTCAGATATGGGAGGGTGTGTGTGTAGGTTGTCACTTTTCCTTTTGTGCCATTTTCCAGTTCAAATGATCCTCATAGAACTGTAATTTGTACCAACAGGTGAAATACCCCTAGCCCAGAAAATATCATCTGGGGCTTTGGGGATGGGCATATTCATTGTGATACTGGAAATGGTTTTCAGCCCTGAACCCTGTCCTCCTTGTCCCTCAGTAGTTACTAATGGAAGTTTAAAGTGACAAGAGATTCAATAATGGTTCTCCAATGATTCATCCAGTAGAGGTTTGATATAAAATTGAATACCTACAAACAGATTAATCTGCTGTCATGTTTGAAGTTGCTGTGTTGGTTTTGGATGGTTTCTGCTATTACAAGCTTTTTCTTGGGCTTAATGAACTTCTACAAACAGTGGCTACCAAATTACTCCAATCTGTTTGCATGCTTTTAAGCATGCTAGCACCATGATGCCTGCATTCTGGCCCTGGAGCCTCTATGTCCTTGGAGGTAGTGTGCAGCCCCTTTAATAACCATTAACTGTTATCTGGCTACTTTCTAATTTCTTCTCTTTGTTTTGGCAGTTCTAATTTCTGATGCAGGCAAATGTTCATTGATTTCAGTTGTACAGGGTGTACTTAAGCAATTGTTTAACATCTTGTCTATTTTCTTATCCTCTATTGCCTTAACTCTGCACTAATCATTCTTGAGAAGGTGACTTTGTATCTTTTGCCATCTGTTACACACCAAAATATTTCCATATAAATTCTTATAAATGCAGCTCCTGGACTCAGGCTTGGCATAGGGGAGACAATAAAGAATACTGCTAAAAGCATGACCAATAATGCGAACTTGAGCCCTGTGGGACCATGATTGTTTTAGGTGCCTTTTAAAAATATCTCTGTCTTCCTCCTCCTCTCAATTAGTCAACATAACACAGTGAAGCTGGCCTGAGAACACAACTTCATGGTGTGGAACACAGAAAGAACTTTAGTATTTTTAAAGATGGAAAGTCTGGGTTATCTGCAATCTGTGTTGGTAATATCTGTGTTGGTAATATCTAAGGCTCATTCCGCACACGCAAAATAATGCACTTTCAAGCTGCTTTCACAACTGTTTTTGCCATTCCGCACAGCTTCAAAGAGCCCTGAAAGCAGCTTGAAAGTGCATTATTCTGCGTGTGCGGAATGAGCCTAAGGAAAAGATCCTGTGAGCATGTTCAGGGATACTTTCATTATCATTGCTTGTTATGTTCCAGAACATACAGTCTGTTCTGAAGAAAATCTTTGAAACAGATTCCTGATTTGGCAGTTGTGGGTTTTTTGGGCAGCGTGGACATTGCCTTCTCTGCTCCAAATGTTTTACCTAATGTTTCTGTTCCTAACATTTTACCTGCATCTATGGCTGGCATCTTCAGAGATATGTATTGGTAAGATGTTTTATAACACATCTGGCCTGGACACCAGGAGCCCTGGGAATTGTAGTTCTCTCCAGGGGAGCTGATCTGTATAGTCTGGAGATCAGTTGAAATGCTTGGAGAGCCCCAGACCCTGCCAGAAAGTTGGGAACACAAATGGCTACAATTTTCCAGGGCCTTTTCAAGACTACAGAGCAACTCTTCTCCATGACAGTCATTTACAGAGAGAAAACAGCAAGGGTGTCTACAGTGATGCCAAGGGTTGATGCTAGAGCCAAGTAGGATGATTCGGAACCTTCAGGCAATTCTTCCAGCATGTTCAGGAACTACAATGCTGGTAGAAAACAGCTGATGGGAATTGTACCCCGGAATTTATCTGGAGAGTCACAGGTTCCTCACCCCCGTTAGAGCTAGTTAGTAATGGTTTCACCTGAACTCCAGATTGAGTTCATACTTAGCTCAGAGATTCTTTAATTTTTCTAAGCCCAGTAGAAGGGAGGAGAACAAAAGAAGACAATTACCAACATGCCATGCGTGTGAACTCCTGAAGATTACTGTTGGGAAAAGAGTGTTTATCTAGACCAGGGGTAGGGAACCTGCGGCTCTCCAGATGTTCAGGAACTACAATTCCCATCAGCCTCTGTCAGCATGGCCTATTGGCCATGCTGGTAGGGGCTGATGGGAATTGTAGTTCCTGAACATCTGGAGAGCCGCAGGTTCCCTACCCCAGATCTAGACCTTGCTCTGATGCAACAAAACAATGCATATGTAATTGTTCCATTGTTCCAAATACAGTCACATTAATTGTTCAAACAAAATGTGACTGAATATAAAAAGAGGCTTCACCCCTTATGTAAAACCTGCCTTCACTTCTTCATAGCACAGGTGAAATTGCCTGGAAAGTTTTAGTACAAAGGTGATTCTCAGTGTTTGCCCTTACTTAGGAAGTGATCAAAACGTTTTCTGGTTTATTTCTCTTTTGATGGTATCGTTAAATCTTATGGTTCTTGGTACTTTCTTCATTCGAGTTTCTGTGGTTTTCTTTATAGACAAGACTTTCATCCCTGGATATCTATAAAGAACTCTGTTCACCATGATTTTGACCACCCTGCATGACCACCCTGTTTTAAGCACTATTTCAGTGCTTAAAACAAATGAATCCACGAATGCTCCACCAGTAAGCATCTCCTTGACCTTTGCCCACTTCAAAGGCTGCTTTTTTTAAGGAGGTCATGTTACCTGCACCATTCCAATGAACTCTGTCCACATATTTCTTTGTGTCTTCAAGTCTTTAACACGGGTCTTATCAAGCTTCCTTGTCTATCCTCCAGGAATTAATTTGTATAGTCTGGAGATGAGTTGTAATTTGGGAGATTTCAAGGGCCCACCTGGATGTTGGTAACCCTCTGGCTACAGTTTTTAGGGACTCCTCAAGTCTTCAGAGCCACTCTTCTCCACATGACAGCATGCACTTCTTTCTGGACATGGAAGCTCTTCCACAACAAGATTCCTTTGCAATGATTTGGCTCTGAAACAGGTGCCTAAATTGTGGAGGGGGGGGGGGAGTGAACAATTTCTTCCAATGAAATTAGATTATTTTTTATGGATATGGAATGTCATCTTCTTTAACTGCAATCAAAACATAGTTCAAGCCTTTTCTCCAAAAGAATTAAATAGTAATCATTGTGCACTACTGGAGACAGAGTGGGGGTTGAACAGCAGACACCAATGAAGTGGAGAAAAACCTGATCCTTACCCATGGATAGCAATATTATCAATGCCAGTGGAAGGAGCATAAGTTTTGCCTTAAGATGGACAGTCCTCCTTATTACAGGTCTTATGTCTCTCCTGGACAGCCATCTGCTTCTTTGGGATAACATATAAATAGTCCATCATATAGCTAGTTTAGAATAAGATACAAAGACTTTCTATCGAGAAACACAGGCTTCTTCTGCACATGCAGTATAATGCACATTCAATCCACTTTCACAATGGTTTGAAAATGGTTTTTGCTATTCCACACAGTAAAATCCAGCTTCAAAGTGCATTGAAAGTGGATTGGAAGAGCATTATTCTGCATTTGCAGAAGGGGCCTAAGAATAGCATATACTCTCTTGAAGGCTGCTTCTGAAACCACTTTGTTGTCTTCATCACCCATCTTCTTTTGTTCGCCGGTACTTTTTTTTAAAGGATCCAGATTCTTTTTTTAAAAAAACAAGTCAAAAGCAGACTAAACAACAGAGGGTCACTCTGTTGTCACATTTTTTTTTGGTAATGCTACTTTATACCTAATTACAAAGCTATTCAAATTGTTACAGCTAGAACAAAAAACAGACATAAGGCTTCAATCAATTATATCTAATCCAGGAGATTATTCGAAAAAGGCTTCTGGAACTGTCTGATTTATTTCACAATGCTGCATTCTAAATTCATGAACATTCCACCCTGCCCCCTTGCTTTTCAACACTGAGATTTTCTTATGATAACTGTAAACAAATGATTGTGAGAATTAAAAGAGGCAGCATTTACATGCTCAAATGAAATCTTCAGCTGAAAATAGAAAATATAATTTCAGTGACAGCTCATCAGATTTTTTTCTTCTGGAGAATGTGAAGATTATCCCAAACTAGCAATCCTATTGCAAATTTATTTATTTTTGAAATCCATACTGTGATAGAAAAGGAGAGGTAGGCATGCTAGCTGTCTATATGAACTAGGACTGTCAACCTCTAGATAGGAACTGAAGTTCTCCTGAAATTACAACTGATTTCCATTCTATAGAGATGTGCCCCTCTGCAGGAAGTCACAACTTTGGAGGGTGGACTGCATGAGATCACATTTATGGTTAGTTCCCTCTACACCCACCCCCCACTAGGCTGCCACGAATTTTCAGGGATTTCCCAAACTGGAGTGAGCAGCCTAAAATTCACTAGAATGGAGAGATATTCTGAGAGCACGTTTCTCTCAAGGAGGTAAAAGAGTGAGCACAAAGAAAGGAAGAGAAGGAAGCTACCAGAAGAAAGGAAATTCCCTGGGAATAGCAGTCTGGTTAAACAAAGAGACAGCAGAGAACAATGTGCAGGATACAGAGGGATCTGATCTGCCACCTTACTAGCTCTACGATCACCTCTGGATACTGGAGTGCTTAGTACAAAGAGACACAGTCCTTCTCTTCCAACATTGTAGTAGTACAAATGCAACTGGACCTCATTCCATTCATGCAAGATAGAGATTTGGTGATTTCTACTGAGTCCCAAGTTCCTGCAACTTTATCCTCAGTTTCACTTTTGGACCTTAGTGTGGAATTTAAGAGGGCACAGGAGACTGCTGGAAAAGAGAAGAGAAAGGAATCTCATTTCTATAAATACACCATATTGATATAAGTATAGGATCTGACCCACTGATTTAAATTTGGCTCTTACTGGCAGTGTTCTCATCTGATCTAAGCATAGTAGGGAAAAATGATCCAACACGTGTAAATTGTCACGAAATCACACTGAAATCGCTGAGACTTAAACATTTAACTTCACAGTCTATTGATTTAACTGGTGCTTTCTCAGAATTTTACCTGATTGTGTCCAATTACTTTTTGAAAAGCCTGTCATGGGATTAGGTCAGCCTGCTTATAAGGAAAAAAATGTCAATAGAACCAAAGGCAGAATAACTTTTATTTTATTTTTATTTACTTCCAAAAGAATGATATGATTTTGAATAGGACAACACAGAGACTAGGTGAAGGCTCTGCATATCAATGGACATCTAAACCAGTTTTGTTATAATAGTTCTGGTGGCTCTGTTTTGGGACACTTTTGTTTTTGAACATTTATTTCTCCATAATTCACATCTTCCACACCTGACTCATTTGGACAAGATAACTGCATTTCCTTGTTCCCTTCATTACTGTTAGCTGTGAAACTGAACCACATACATGGTTGATATTCTAAGAGCACTTCATCTTCTGTAAACCTACCCATTCTTGACTGAGCCTCTGAGGACTTGCTTCAGGTGCTTCTCCGTTTAGAGGTTGGATGAGTAGTAAGTAAACTTGCTTTCTCAGGTGGCACTTGTTTGAGGGAAGAAACACTTTATTTTTTTCAGGTGCCAAATTAGAATCCTAGATTCTAAATGCACATAGATATTGTGTATTTAAAAATAGTACATTGCTATCCCACCTTTTTCTAAGGAGCTCACAGTACATTGTTATCCCACACTATTCTTTCTCCAAAATGACCCTGTGAGGTACGTTAGGCTAATACAGAGTGATTGGCTCAAGGCCACTTCACAGCGAATAGTGTTGTATCAGTTATCATTGGAAATTCTGGGAGATTTTTGGGGCAGTGCCTGGGGACAGTGATATTATGATACTGTACAGGCGGTCTACTGAAGCTGCCTTTTCCTCCAGGGATATTATTTCTGTGGTCTGCAGATCCTTTTAATTCTGGGAGAAATTTAGATCCCACCAGGAGGGTGGAAACCTTATCATAGCTACATATTGTTTGTGGTAATCTTTAATTCTCCTATAATTGGTGGAAAGTGCTGTTAAATTTCAGTTGACTTGTGGTGATGGTGAACCACAGGATTTTCAAAGCAAGAGAGGAACAGAGGTTGTTGGCCATTGCCTGCCTCTTTGTAACAGCCCTGGACTTGTTTGGCCTAAGGCTTTTACAGACAGAATCAACTGGCTGTTGTGTCCACTGTGGACAAAACATATACCCCACCACACAATCACTCCACACTGTGCCATGGAGAGAAACACATCTTCCTGTGACATGCTTCTGAATATGCCAGTTGTGATGGACTGCACAGTACAACAGAGGATTAAAAATGCAAGTCAGTGGAATAAGCACAAAAGAGGGGGGGAGCATCAAGTCCTTTAACTGCGTGTGAAACATCTACTCTGAGGAAAAGCATGGACCATTAGTTGGCTGGCTTGTCATTGCTTTGACTTTAGTTTCTTTATTTTGACATTATAATAGGCCGTTTCCGCACGGGCAATGAATGGCGACCTGGAGACAGTAAAAACGCCGTCTCCAGGCCGCCATTCGCACGGGGGGCACAGCTGCAACGCAGCCGTGCCACCCTCGCGCCGCCCTCCCGGCCTGAAGCTGGCGTTTCCCCAGAGCGCTTCCCAGCACTCTTTTTGGGGAAACGCCGCTGTAAAGCCGCTGCCGAGCGAACGGCAGCGGCTTCACGCCGCCTCCCCCACCTCGGCATCTACCTTGTCCCCGGGCCTCCGACGCATCGTCGCTGAGGCCTGGACCACGCCTCTGGTCTCTGGCGCGCCTGCTGGAGCGAGGCGCTGCACAGAAGGCGTGTCCCCAGGCCTCGGCGACGCCGGAAGGCCCGGGGACATGTTGGTCGAGCCGAGGCGCCCGGCATACTTCCATGGCACCGGCTGCCCGGCTGTTCCCAGGACCGTCCATGCGGACGGTCCCGGCGTCGTCGGGTCGGCATCATAAACGCTGACCCGGCCATTTCCGCCTTCGTGCGGAAACGGCCTTAGTTTTCTTTCATTTTAATGATTATAAGATACCTCATAAACAGTAGATATTCCTCTGAAACTGTTCCTGGAAGGAATTCCTGGCATCATCTGTTGGACATGTTGAGGCTTTACCTTTTCAAATTGGACAATAGAGACTCTTATTATTAACGAAACTGATCTTGAAATGGAGTCTTTGTTCAAAAAGCTCAGACTTTATATAGCATGTATTTTAGAAAGAGAAGCTAAGATGTGAGAAGATGGGTTAAGGGTTGTCCTTTCTGGCTGCCCTTCTTTCCATATAGGTGAAAAAAGAATTTCAGCAACCGAAATGGAGCTTTCTTTCTTTCTTTTTTTGCCTGCTCTTGTATTTAAAAACTCTATAAACCTCCTCCACTAAAGTTAAGAATCTGGCCTCCTCTCCGATCAATCCTTTTTACTCAGCGTACAGAAATGTCATGCCTTTTATTCAACTTCCCAAGAAATGCATGTACTTGCAAAGCTGTTGGATTCTTAACAGTGTAGCATTATAGCAACCTTTGTGGGAAGCAGATTTTTATAAGCACCATAACTCTAGCGACAAACTAAAATGAGGTATCTGGCATCCATATCCATAAGAAAGAGATAGCTGCTGTTTTTTGCCGGCTTTACATTACTGTCACCTACCACTAAGGTACTAAAGCTGAGCAGACCCTTTTAAACTTGTAAAATATGTATTTTTGCCATATGCATTCTTTTAAAAATGTTTCTGCAGAACCAAATGGGCTTCTCACTGGCAGTGTTTTTCAGAGTTCATGGCAGTGGGTAGGATTTCAGGCAGGATTAAAAAAAAATTAACAACTGGTTCTGGTTGAGCAGGGGTGGAAGTGATTGTGGGCTGTCTGCTTCTGCCTCCACCCTCGAGCTCCATCAGTGATGGCCCTGGTCCTTTCTCAGCCCGGGTGGGTGGCAGCCATCCTGCTGGAGGTTGCCCCAGGTCTCCCAGCCACTACCCTAGCCCAGGAAGGTCACTGTTGTGTGGCCTGCCAGGGTGGCCTTCCTGGGCTAGGGCAGGCCTGGGCGGGGCAGGCCTGGGCAAGCCTGGGCTAGGGCAGGCCTGGGCAGGCCTGGAGGCCTGGGTGACCTTCAACAGTGCTATGGCTGCTGGAGGTCCCCACAAGGGGCTGGCTGGCTGCAGATCAGGCCAGCCCACCCCCCATGCTTCCCAGCCGCCCCCACACACCCTCAGTGCTTCCCGGCTCAGGAAGTCTCCTCCTCGCCGTGGGAGCCAAGGGCAAGGAAAATAGCTGAGCTGGAGCTCTCCTCCCCACCCTGGGCTGGCACTAAAAGCCCTTTGTCGCACCCTCTCCTATGGTAGGGGGAGCGAGGGGGCTTTAAACAACCAGTTCAGCTGAACTGGGCTGAACTGGCTGAATCTCACCTCCGATTTCAGGCTAGGACTGGGGAGGTGTTAGTGTAAATCAGTGTTCAGCTATGCAGTTTACTAACAGTGCAAAATTCACTGAAGTCAATGCGCTTAAAAGGGTGTAATTTTATTTAGGATTGAATGTATGTGATTGTGGACTTGTCATGATCCTTCCACGTGACTTATCTCACAAAGTTGTTGTAAGAAAAAATGGAAGTGGAGAAGACCACACACTCTGCTATTAGCTCCTTAATGACATTAAAATGAGATACATTCAATGGACAGCTTCAAATTACGTATTTTAGATGTATACATCAGTTGGGATGTAGAATGGTATAGTATAGCCTGATCTTGTCAGATCTCAAAAACTAAGGTGGGTCAGTACTTGGATGGGAGACCATCAAAGAAGACTTTGTAGAGCAGTGGTTCTCAACCTGGGGGTCAGGACCCCTTTGGGGGTTGAATGACCCTTTCATAGGGGTCACCTAAGACTCTGCATCAGTGTTCTCTATCTGTAAAATGGATAAATGTTAGGGTTGGGGGTCACCACAACATGAGGAACTGTATTAAAGGGTCGCTGCATTAGGAAGGTTGAGAACCACTGTTGTAGAGGAAGGCAATGACATACCACCTCTGCTTCTCACTTGCCTTGAAAACCCTCCAAAATTCAGGAATAAAAAAAATGCCCACATGTAGGGAAATAGGTTTCTGCTCCATTGTGCTTCTGATGGATTCACAATCGATACTGTTAACGTTTTGCCCACCCATTTTCATTTTTGCATCAAGCTTTCCCACTCAGAACTCCTTTGTGATGCCATCTTTCTTCCTTCTAATCTCTTTTGTCATGTATGCTCTGAATAAAATCTTTTCCCATGAAGCTTTAATTCCTGTTCTCTTAATGCATCATTCCTTCCTGCTTAATTGTAGGTTCTGAACCAGTGTTTTGAAATGAAAGGGCAACAACCTTATGTACTAGACCCTAAACACACACACACACGCATACACACAGACACAGCAACAATGATTACATTTAAGGTCCTGAGGTAGACCTTAGATATTTTACCAAATATGTTACCAAATGTTTCAATAATTCATTTTACACATTTCTGGCACACTGCTTGCTAGTATATTTAATAGCATTATTTTAGTATATTTAATTGCATCCCAAACTTTTTTTTTTTAAAAAAAGAGGGATCCTCCATTGAAACCAATGGGGAATAATAAAAAGAAATAATTATTACTGAAAGAAACAAGAATGAAACAAGAATAATCCAATAACAAAAGAAGCCCCTTTGGGATTAATAACAAAGAGATGGAGCACCCCCTCCCCCCATGAACAAGTCTAGTGTTGAACCTAGACCTGGGAGACCCAGGTTTGCACCCCCACTCTACAATGGAAGCTTCCTGGGTGGCCTTGGGTCAGTCTCTAACCTATCTGGGATGGCTGTTGTGAAAACCAAATAGAAGAGGGGAGATTGCTATATACGCCATTTTGTGTCCCCACAGGGATGAAATGAAAAGTATAAATGAAGTAAATAAAGAAATGATGCCATTCTTTAAGACTTATATAAAATAGCACTTTAGTTGTTGGGGTTGCAGGACAAAATCAGGCTATGCATTTGTAAAGGGATATCTGAGCTGAAGGCTCACAATGCAGTTCAAAACACACGTATACTTAGATAATGAACCAGGAGTGGGGTTTATGGCTGGTCTCTCACCCCTGCTGGTGCTGCTATACTTTCTGCAAGACCCAACCTGCATGCGCTGAAGGACATCTCTACAGAGTCACCTATGGCTCTCGATCACTGTGAATGCAGACCTTTACAACATAATTCCCCTCTTCATTTTATTACCACAACAACAATGTGAGGTAAGTTAGGCTGGGTATGTATAGTTGGCTCAAAGCCACTCAGTGAGCTTTAATGGCAAATGGTGATTCAAACCTGGGTCTTCCAGATCCTAGTCCAATAATCTAACCATTACACAACACTATCACATAGACCTGTGGAAAGTACTACATTCAAGAACTCCTGTAGATCACAAGAAGGTATGATAAAAGTAATTCAAAGTGATAGAATTGATTCAAATGGTTATGCCAGTTTATACTGGCTCTGACTGCTGATAAAACCTGTGGTTAGATGTTGAAGAAAATTCAGTTCACCTTATCATTCCCCAGGGATGGAAATAAAGAGCTCAACCCTATGTGTATACCAGGATGTTAAGAAGATGCTAATGAAAACACCTTAAAATGTCAATAGCTGTAAATAAATCATGATGTTTGTAAATGCAGTTTAATTCCATATGTTCTTTTATGGGAGGTGCTCAACAAATGTCTGAGCAAAGCGTGTATAAAATGCTAGTGGGTGCTCTTGTTTTAAGGCATCATATGTAAGCTTTTCTTCTATCTTTCCATTTCCCCTCCTTGTCAAAATGCGATATTGATTGTCAACACACATAACAAAGCAACATAAAATATGCCTTCAGATTTCTTGGACGGCACGATTGTAGCACATTTTTAAAGCATTTTCATATTGCAACTGCAAGACAACTATTAAAGTGTAATGGCACAGAACATCTTGGAGGGGGTGCAGAGGGGGGAGGAAGAGGAAAGAAAAAGCCCTGCACAGCGTTCTCATTTATGGCTGATATTTATTGCTTTTGCATTCTTATGGTATGTCTCTAAGTCAATTGAAATGCAAGGGCTAATGAAACCCCAACCATAACACATTCATTCTCTTCCTCTACCAAATGAGTCTACAACAAGATGTAAATGACTTACATATATCTGCAGCTCAGGTTTTATTGTTTTAGGTTAATTTATTCTCTGTAATATTCTTAATGAAAGTAATGACTCTTACACTAGTTTGTATAGTCACATTCTGCAAGTTTATTAAATCATGCTGGGAAAATGCATATTGGCGGCCCTAAACATTTCTGAAGTTTTCATGTTACGTCTAATATATAAAGGCAATCTCCCAGATGATTATCAGCACTGTATATTTTGTTATCCTTTGTTCCTAATTTCATCTCACTGCAGTAGATCTACTGTAAATAGCTGCTGAAACTAGAAATTCTGTAACATTATTGCAGGGTTATGCCTGCACAGAACATTGTGAATACAACAACATTCCAGAAATAGGAACTCACATACAAATTAGTTGTCAAACATTTTCTTTCCATGTATGAAATTGTTACAGAGGCAATGGCAATCTAAAAACATTTAATTTCGATAGAGGAATTTTAGCCTTCAGTTATTGGTGTTTGAATTAATCAAAATGCACATCATACAAGACAGAGAACAGACTATTTCTTTCCATAGCATCTAAGGTCCTGACCATATAAATATATATATATATATTTAAAAATGGATCTGGGAGTTGCAGTTTGAAATGAAGCAGAGTTTGTGACATTGCATCATTTGCACACATTGGTGGGGATCCAGCCTTTCTCCAGGAGCCTTCTTCCAGCCCAGGGAGCCTTCCTCCAACTTAAGTTCCTCAACAGAAGAGCCACTGAAGTTGTGAGAAAATGTCTTAGGTCGGAGGACAAACTCTGTGCACTTGAGGGATAGGAAAGTGGAAGCATCCATGTCATTAGGTTTTTGTGGTAACCGTGGTTGCACAGGTGATTATTTTTACTACTACATAGCAGCTGGATGTCAATTATTAAGTAGCCTTTATTTAGCAGACACAAATTTTGTACTGTGAAAGGGACAGGATATATAAACCAGCCCAATTCCTGCCAATGGGCTTGCAATGCAGAACAGAAGAAATTGCTAGCACATAGTTCAGGACAAATGACCCTATCTATCCAAAGAATGGGTTTGGAAAAGATATCGATTCTGAGGAAAAACTTTAGGAGAGGAGACGAAGTGACAAAGAAGCAGAGCAAGGGCTGTTGTAAATGTCCAGCCACCATTCAGCATAGGAATCCTGCTTTGGTATGAAACTTTCTGTGTGACTTTTGGCCAGTTGCCTCTCTCAGCCTAACTTACTTCACAGAGCTTAAGATACTTAAGATAAAGTGAGGATAGAGGACAACCACCCATCTTCGAGGGAAGGCAGAAATATGTTACATAGTTATTATTTATTTACTAAATTTATAACCTGTCTTTCCCGCTGAGACTCATGGCAAATTGCAATGCAAAACAAAAGCAATGTATTCATACCCATAAGACATTCAATAAATGACATGTTAGAACCAGGACTGCAGAACTAGACCACAATGCAAACAACAAACTGTCGAAGGTAAGGCATGCTATGAACAATGTCATGAAATGTAGCAAAAGCAGGATAATTCTTTGAATAATCATTGAAGTAGGCTAATCCTGTTTCCTTATGCTTTCCTCAACTGGTGTATTCTGCTATGATTCTAATCTCTTGATAAAAATGCTCTCCAGAACATCACTGCTTTACACATTCTGTGGAATGACAAGAATATCACAACTTCCTGACCTCCTGAGGCAGGCTGTTCCACAAGGTGGAAGTCACCACAGAGAATGCAAGTGAATTAGCAGTTGAAAACTTTACCTATTTGTAGGGTGGCACTAAGGAAAGCTTTGCTCAGATGAGCGAAGATGTCATGGGGTAGCATAGCAGGTGAGGTGGTCCTGTAGGTATGTGGGTCCAAGGCTTTGTAGGCAATAATCAGTATCTTGAATTGAGCCAGTTATGTGAACAGTAACCAAAGTAGTGATTGCAGAATAAGTGTGATGGGCATGCTCTACCTGATGCCTACTAATGATAAGGCTACAACATTCCATAGCAACTGGGTTTTTTAGTTGACTTAAAGGGCAGGCCCATATAGAGCGGTTTACAATAATCTAACCATGAGGTGACACAGCAAGGATCCATGTGGTCAGATCAGCCATGTCAGTGTAGGGGCATCTTCTGGATTAAATCCGGTTGAAAGAAAGCATTTTTAACAAAACCACCTTAACTTGCTTCTCCAGAAGTAAACCTGTATTCAGTATAACTTTCTGGTGTTTACTGAGCCAGTGAATGCCTGCTGGACTCCCTTCAACAGTAGGAAGCGCAGTGTTCCTCTAGACTTCCCAACCAGAGTTATCTTCATCATGTCAGGATTTGGGCCCTTTCCGCACGGGCCATATACGGCGCCCTGGGGATGGCAAAAACGCCATCCCCAGGGAGCCGTTCACACAGGGGGTGCAGCTGCTTTGCAGCCACGCAGCCCGAGCGGCGCGAAGCTGCTGTTTTCCTACCTCGTTCCCCTAGCGAGGTTTACGGAAAATGGTGGCTTCGAGCCACTGCCGTGTGAACGGTGCCGGAGCACTCGCGCAGGGCAGGGGGGGCGTGTCCCTAGGCCTCGACGATGTGCCGGACGGCCACAGACACGGCAGGTCGGCCGGGCGATGGCGACGGCGCTCCGCGGCTGTATACACTTCCCAGCTGTATATGCCGACCCAACCCCAATCGTGGCCGTGCGGAAACAGCCTCAGTTTCAACTTGACCACCTTAAGCAATTTAACCACCATAGTCAGCCATGTCAGTGATAGTGTTTACAAATCCAGGATCCAACATGCCAACATGCGTTATGGTAACTAGATCAAAATGATCCATAAATGGAACAGATAGTATACTAGGCAATTCTAGTGTCTCATCTATATTATCCAAATCAGAACATTTTGGAGAAGTTTCCTCTGCAATAAATGACTTTGCAGAAGTGTCACAATTATTTATAAGTTGTTGGGAATTTCAATCACTTGCCAAAATATTAAATTATGGGTATGAACTAGCCAATGTGGTAGTGATCATGAATTAGGACATTCAGTGAGCTCTATAGCACTCTCTAGTGGATTCATCCCAAGTTTTCTAATAGTGTCACTCTAGTTTCCCCTGGCCCTTTTCATATCATCCAGTTCCACTGTAAATAAAGTTGCCAAATTCTTGAGGTTCATGAAGGTCAACAGAAGCCAACTACATCAGTCCAAAAATTTCTCATTCCAGGTTCTTACTGCAATCTCAACAGAGCTATCAATTTGAATCTTAAAATCTCCAAGGGTATTTGAAAAACCAGTTGGAGACTATTTTAAATAACCCTGCAACCCTGCAGAGCATCAGTGTGACATTCATCCATCCCCCAAACCAGATCTTATTCTGGAGATACAAATCACTCTTGTTTCCCTACCCCAGCATGGGGCAAAGACAAATAATTCCATTTGGCAAATTATGTGAGTATGGAAAAGCCATGTCCCTCAAGGAATACATATTACCCATTATCAGACCATAGACTGCCATTGCAACATGTACTCTAACTTTAGACAAATTGTTCTAGTAAGTTTGTATTAATACTGACAATTATTCTCAATCTTGCAAGACATTTGCAAGGTGCCTTTTCATGCAAAACATCCCCAGTCAATGAACTACTATCCTGACACAGAAGAAGATTCTTTTTCACTCTTTTTAGAATGCTTTCCCTATTCCAGCATGATTACTCAAAACAAAAAGGAGTATTTTGTAATAGGCTTCATTAAGGAATTATCCTGTGGTTTTTGTTCAAGGGTATCCTGAAGTTCCAATATGTCCTTGCCAAAGCCATCTTGCCCACCAAATATCCTTGCAATGTTTCTAAGCATTCCTCATTGTGCCTTTTCTCTTCAACCAGATCGCTTCACTGCAATCAGATTTTTGTTATACTCCTCTTTATTTTATAATGTTCTTATGCTGGATTTATCAGCTCAGTATAATTACAGCTACAAGTGCCACACAATAAGTGTCAATAGAGTCGGAAGAAAAACCTCACAGATGGCTTGGCACTCGGACAGAAAACCATTTTGTCTTTTATTGCACTTGATTCTTTCTTCCCTTTGCAGAAGGAACAGCCGCTTTCCTATCCAGATTCTGTTTATAGCTACAGCCTCCTTCTTTATCACTCACAGTATCTACAGATGTAAGACTCTCATATTCAAACGTCACCTGTATTGCTGGCAGGCCAAGGAAGGAAATAGGGATCTTCAATGAACTTCAATCCCATAGATTAGACCCTTTTTTTCAAATATTCAGTGAAACAGAGGAATGGATAAACCCTCTTGTAAACAGTATAGAAGTGGCATCAGAGGGTCTGCCACCAAGTGGAAATTCTTTGTTGGTCTTCCACTTCTCAGCAGGAGAAATGCTTGGTGGCAGTTGAGAAGGCTGAGTGAAAAAGAATTCATCTGCTGCTTCCTCCAGGCACTCCTCACAATTGGTCCAAAGGGCCCTGAAACATTTTAGCTATTCTTTCTTGTTCCTTTTTGACCCATTGGCAGTGATGGGGCTAAAAAGGATGTGGAAAAGGTTCAGTTCTACTCCCTCCCTCATGTGGGGGAGGGTGTGTAAAGAAAGGAGCAACAAAGGCTAACCCTACGTCAAGCTTCTCTGAGGAACAGTGGAATATAAATATGTGCTCATTCACAATTGTACCACTATATTGTAACGTCTTTAAATATAATTTTTTATGTATCTCCCTCCAAGGATCTCTGTTGGCATTATCTGAAGTGTTAATACTAGCAGCATTGTAGACCTGACCCATTATTGACAAAGTAAAATAAATATATTTTTTATTAAAGAACTTTAGATAGCTAGGGAATTACAGCATTACAATAAAGTTGTACGGGCACTTACTGGCAGATAAATATGACAAGGGATCTCAGCAATACTTCCCCACATAATCATATTGTGGGAAATGGGAATTGTGTGATGGAATTTGCAGTAATGCTTTGGACCTGAATGACTTTAATAAAGAAAGTGTGGAGGATGAAAATTTCATCGCTTACAGAAGCACTCCAGTCTGTCCAAGATGCAATGAAGCAATTCATCTTCCCACTTCTATTTTTTTTAAATGTGCTGTACAACAAGAAAAATGTCTTAAAGTCTGTGATAAGGGGGAAAAATGTACAACAGAAACGATCTGAGAACAAATACCAGGAGGAAGCTGAACACAACTACAGATCCAATAAAAAAAAGTTTGCTACAGTATTGCTGATGTCAATAAAACTGTAGTGTCTTGTATTCAATGACTATTTCCCCACCATTGAAAGAATATTCGGCTGATGGATGAGTGGGAGAGGGGAATTTCTACTTCCCTTCTCCCATTGTAGACCCTCCAGATTTTTTTGTGCTTAACAGCTATGGCCAACATGGGGGGGGGGGGGGGGTGGGAGAGACACACAGTGAGCAACAACAGGGAGAAAAAGCAGGAAGAAAAAGCGGAAGAATCCCATTCCTTGAACTTGTCTCTATAATCAGTTCTCATTGGATACAGGGCAGTATGTTTAATAGGGTAACTCTTGTCCTTGAATTACACTCATTGGCAGGGACAGCAATTCCCACTCTACCAATGGAGTATAATGCCAATATAGAAGAGTGGCACTTCTATCTGACTCTGGCTCTTTTGTCAGGTAAAAGGTTCTTGTTTTAAGATGTGTGGGTTTGTGCTGTCAAGAAGTTTGCATCTTTCTTCTGTGGGAAACCTTGAAGTTATAATTGCTACTGTGGCCCAGAGTCCATCTCATGTAGGAGAACCATAAGAAAAATTCATTTTATACCCTGTCTTTCTCTACTGTAAGGAGTGTCAAAGTGGCTTACAAATGCCTTCTCACCATCCCCCCATCTTGTGAGGTACATGGGGTTGAGAGAGTTTTGGGAAAACTGTGTATGCACCAAGGTCACCTAGAAGTTTCAAGTGGAAGAGTTGGGAAACAAACCTGTTTCACCAGATTACAGTCTGCTGTTCAAATGGAGGAGTGGGAAATCCAACTCAGTTCTCCAGATTAGAGTCCCCCACTCTTAAAATAAGCCCAGAGATGGAACTTTTAAAGTCCATTGCAGCTGTTGCTGAGCTGAACAACACTTTTCACAGGAACGAAAGACCCCATCCACAAGGAACTCCTGAAACAGTAGTAGTAAATAATAAAACTACCCCCTTCCCCGTCCCCCCACACACAGCAGACACCTGGTGTGATGACATATGTCTCACAGCAACTAGATTGTTGATTTATCACATGCAATTATATACACTTTATTTTTTAACATTCAAACTGTTTCCAGAGATTGCAGTGACAGAATGGGGGCGTGGTCATCTCCAAAGGAAGCCTTTCTTATTTTTGTGAAAGGAAACAATAGACCTTTACAAAGAAGGATGGCAAATCTAGAATTTTCTGCAAAAAGAGAAACAAAATTTTATTGAGTTACTATGAGAGTATGTTAAAAACAAACAAACAGATGCTGCCAGAATTTTTTAAAGGGTCAGTGGCTGGTGCTCTCCTGTCAAACTGCTGCCATTGCTTCTCTCTACAGGGAAAAATGGAGAGACCATTGCCACGGGACATTTATTTTGGGGTTCTGTAAAACTGGTCATTTCCGCATTGCAGAATTATTCCTGTGTACCACTGGTTTTTTACAACCTGGGACTATTTTATCTCAGCGAGTCCATTCGCATGGCTGCCCATTTCTGTGAAGGGATCGAGTGAAGACGGGGAGAGAATGTCCCAGTTTGTTTTGCACAAGGCTGGGACTTCTGCATTTACATTGCAAGCGTATCTGCGCATGCCTAGTGTCCGCATTCTGATTGTCTCTTGTTTTTGAACAGCAGTTTCAATTAACATCTCCACCCCACCTGTTGAATGTGAATTGCTGTCGACCATATTTTTGTGGAATACAAGAACTCCACCCCCCAGTGATATATCACTTACATTCGTCCCAAAGTGTCCATCTCCCTAGCTTTGCGCTACGAGCAACCAGCAAATGTGCTGAAAAGACAACGGGGACATTTGGGTGCTCCATGGGGACATTTTGGGACTCCACTCCTGACTGAACTATGCAAAATGGCTCCCGGTTGATACCATGAGCAGAAAACATGCTTGTGGGAGCATTTTCGGAAAGAGCAGGCTGCAATGGTCGGCGCTCTGCCTGGTGTGATGTCAGGTGCAGAGATCAGGGGGGCTGGCACACCAGGCAGCAGGGCGAGCAGATCAGGCAGTTGGGCGGGAAAAATACACAGGACATGGTCCCATGGTGTCTGCATGGCAGCATAGTCACCCTTGCAATTTTTGAAAAGAATCACCAAACTGGTGGTTTTTGACTACTCAGGGTTAGGGAAATATCACAGGGAAAACCCGCTTTAGGACCAGGAATTGTGCAAACATCTCAGCTGCATAGGAATATGTTTGTTGCTCAACCCAGGATAATTTGTCTGTGTGGAAACAACCACTGAAACTCTTTGTCTATTCTGCTTGAAATGTAGAGTCTTTTGATTAAAGGAGGACCATGTTCTGTGCAAATTTGGTGCCATTATCTTTAAAGATAACATGGGCAACAGCTGCACCAGGTCTTCAAATTGATTCCCCCATTGAAAATAATGGTCCTGAAATTCTTGAATACACCCCTCCCCCCAAAATAATTGAATCAGGGACTATTGTTATCCTATGTAAAAATCAGAAATATATGGTAAAAGTTTCTGAATCCTAGATCTGACATTATAACACAATTATTCTTGGAGAACACCTTTATCCAAGTAAACTGTTCTAGAGATCTGGTCATGGACAGAGCATTTTCAGTCATGAACTAGCATTTTTTTGTCACCTTTCAGTGGAATGGAGGAGAGCAGGGCCTTTGGTCAATCTTAGCAACTCCAGAGCACAATTCCACAATTATTTCTGTATTGATCCATGGCCGTTTCCCCACTTAAAAAAAAAAGCTAAGGCAAACCAGTCTAGCTTGAACCGCTGCTTTTCAGCACAAGCTCGTGTACCCCACCGCAGCTTGTGCCTTCCGAAAGCTTCGCTGTCTTCCACGGCGTCAGAAATGCAGGTCTCTTTTCTGATTGGCTGGAGCCCCGCTGGGGCCTGATTGGAAGGTAGCGTCCACGTCACTAGGAGCAGCGGCCCGCACTCTATGAAGGTTTTTCCTAAAGACATTCTTGCAAACAGGAGTGGGAATGACACGCGCTAACGGGATTGAAGAGCTCCAGAATCGGGGTGGCTGTGCTGCTGCCGCCACCGTCATGAGGAGTGCCGCTGGACTGCGGGTTACTTGCTGTGAGTAGCCTGCATCAAACGGGGAGTGGGGAAACAGCCCATGTGAGCAAATACCCTCCTCCATAGACCTGCTCCCCTAGCATCAACAAAGAAGAGATTGAAACAAAAATAACAATGTTTTATCCTAAAGGGATGCCAAAGTGCCTTCAGGCTAGCCATACTAAGGGCATAGCAAGCTCTAGAATATTGCATACTGGAATATTCCAGTACATCTATCACAGTTTTCCAGTATTTTGAAAAGGGTACAATCTACTCAGGTACCTCTAATGATCTGGATTCTTGTAACACCTTTAAGATTACTGAAAGTACATTGTGGCACAGGACACTAGCTGATGCAATCCTGTATTGATGCTTCCTATTTTTACAAACCCTAGGTTTCTGTTTTAATTTCTTTCAGATCTGCTCATTACAGAGACAAAAACTTAAAACATTTGGCCTTCCTGTTGCCCTCTGGCTTTATCATATGCTAAACAGCTTTAACCAAAACCCAAAGTGATTCGTGTGTATATGTGAAAAGGGGGTGGGAAATGGTTGCTCCCATTGCATTATAATAATTTTTTCTCTGGAAGTTAATAAAAGCACCATCTATTTGTACCTGCCATTTGCCTTAGGAGACTGCAGAAGATAATGAAAATATTTTACTATCTATTTTCAAATTATAAGCTGTTGTTTCCAAAGAATGTGAAAACCCATGTATATTATCACATTATTGTTCTCCGGGGAATGCAGTCACTATAGTGATTCTAATTACATGGCTTCATTAACTTTCTGCATTCTACCTGTTATGGGGGTTTCACATTAAGAACATTTGCATATGCAGGAAATGAATGCTGTTTGCAAGGAGCTAATGTCATTAAACATTTAAGTAGTTCCTTCCAGATAAACAAGAGTTTTTTTCCCCTGGAATCTCCTTTTTAGACTATCTTTAAAACATTCTATTGAAAATAGGGTCACAATCGTTAAAGGAAAAAATGGGAATAAAATAATTTGAGCAAAACATAGAACGCATTTTACTTTATAGAATGGTGGCTATAACATGAAATAAATCAATTACTAAAATGGTGCATAGGAGTTTGTTTTGCTTTGGTTATTAATTCAAAATGGACTGGATTGTAACTGTTTCATACATTTTTGTTTCATACATTTTTGTTTCATTACCGTTGTTTCATTTTCATAATTCTAGTTTGGTTTCAGTGGAAGAATCCCCTTTGCCTTCTCAGGTCTGAATCTTCATGGTTTTCTATTCAAATTGGGTGAAATTCAGGCTGTCTCAAGTCATTTTATTTACAGTCAGCGACCAGTAGTACAAGATCAAGGTACATCAGTTTCAAGGTCCCGTTATCATAGTATATATATAGACAAAAGAGTACTAGAAGCACTATTCAAAATGTTACATAATCTATAATCTATAATAAGAGTACTAGAAGCACTATACGAAATATTACATAGTTTATGGTATTTACAGGCTGATTGAAGTATTCCCCAAGGAAAACCAAATTGCTAACTCTTAAGCAGATAGAAAAGGGACCCACTTTTTTGACGAAATGAAAGACACAATGTGTCTTTGCTTCTGACAAATGGGCTCCAGCTCATATATCCACAATACATTCAGTGGATATTAATGTGCAATAAGACTCTCATTGTTTTGAGTACAGTTATAGACCAACATGGCTAGTAGGCTTGAGCATATTTTAAAATGGTCAAATTCAGATTTGGTGTAATAGGCTTTAAGATTATTGGGACCCCCCCTCCTCCCCATATCTGATTCAGGAAATCCAGGGGAGCGAAGCTAAAGTTTAATCATCCTGTGTCCTATTAGCTGCCCCAAATTCCAAAGGAACCTGTAGGAGTTGCTCTAAAAACCCTGAGTCCTAAATAGCTAGCCCGGGGTGGAAAGGGTAAGAGATTCAACTATTAAACTGTAGGATCTGGTAACAGGAACAACACACCTTAATAAAAACTCTGAAAACTGGAAGGGAATGAAGAAACCCAACAAAAAACAGCAAACAAGCACAGAAAGAGCAGCAAGGCAGCAACCAATTGGGGAAGGGGGAGATTTAACTATGAAGCTTAAAGTTCTCCCCACAAATCTGGGAACAACCGCAGCAATTTTAAGTCAGAACTCTTAAAAAACACAGTCGATTATAAAAGTTTTACAGAACCTGAGAAGGGGAAGAACAAGGAAAAAACAAGCAGTGATTCCCCCCCCCCAGAAACTTTAAAATAACCAGGTCAAATGAGGCTTGTAGGTCTAGTATGGGCCCTTGGGCCTATGCGCTCTGCCTCCCCCACCAATTCACCACTAAGCTCAATCAGAAGCAACTAAAACAAGCAGCAATTAAAACTTAAAAAGTAATTTTTAAAAAATTAAACTGGCTCAGTCAAACCCTTCAGTTCCTTCTCCACATAGGCAGGTCTCTGATATGCAGGTAATCCTAAAACAGATGCTTCAAAGACCGGACAGTGGGAGGACATGTTCAAGAGCCAAAGGCAAATTGTGAACTATCACTCAAAACCTCAGTCTGGAACAGAATAGGCTGGCCAGAAACCAGCTGTCTGCCAGTCATATTAGACAGTACTGAGCTAGATGGAAGGAAAATACACTTTGCAGATGGTCAGCAGAATTCTCCTTTATTATAATATACTTGCACTAAAGCCCATTTTAAATTAAAATAAAATGGGCTCAGGGAGAGGGACCTCCACCTCCCTCCATCTAGGAGACCAGTCCATATTGTTTGGGGTGGGGAAGGCTCCTGGGTTGGTGGCAGTGGTGTGTTTCAAATCATTTAACAACCGGTTCCGGTGGTGGGATTCAAATAATTTAACAACTGGTTGTTTACAAACACCATTTTAACAACTGGTTCTGTCGAAGTGGTGCGAACCTGCTGAATCCCACCACTGGTTGGGGGAAGGTGGGTGGGGAACGGGAAGGGATGTCATGAGTCCTGCACACCCATTGGCTGGGGGATCATTGTCAGACATTCCATCCCTAGGCAAGTATGTATAAGGATGTTTCAGGACTTAACAGTGACAGACAAAACCAGTATAGGATTGATCACTGGTGAATTCAGGCTCAAATTACGCCTTATAATCATTGCAGAGAAACTATTGAGTGTTTGGACACACATTCAGTAATTTATACTGTCTGGCCAGGTATCAAAAATCCAGAAATTTGAAAATATCCAATGTGTGATTGGCCAAAGAGTAGTATTGGCATTTATGCTGACACCTTATTGGCTACTGGCAACTTTCTTCCCCCTTCCCACTTCTCTCTGCAAAGGTGCTACCTTTTGCTAACTTGGCAGCCATTTGCTGGGAGAGAATCTCTCCCATTTGCCAGACAGAATGACTCCCTATTGACCTGCAAAACCACACATAGGGCATAAAGAGGGCAGGAAAGACTCCAGCTAGGATTTTCAGCAATATAAATGGGGTGGGCTTTAAGCAGCCCTCCAGACCTTACCAGTAAGCCCACCAGAGAGACCCAGCAAAGGTAAGCAAAGGAGGGGGTTCTCCAGTTTGAAAAGAAACATTTTTTCAAGCCAGTTTAAAGAGACTCCAAACTGCTGGGTGCTATGGAAAAGTTTAAAGTTTAAAGTGATGAAACCCAATAACCTGAATAGCTATAATTCAGGTTATCGCTAGAATAGCTAGAATTCAGGTTATCGTGGTTTTTACGTCTTCAGTTCAGGATTTGTTTGTTTTTTGGTAGTAGCTTGTGTGTTTTTTCTTTTGTTTAGACTTTAGCAGATCAACAAGGCTAGTGTGAATGACATCAGGCAAGCCAAAGAAGCTGTGGGGAAAAACAGACAATGAGAATTGATCATACAGAAGGAAAGGAGAATGCAAAGAAAAGAGTATTTCAAATAATTAATAGCAGCTACAGGACTGTGTAGGTGAGTGAAAATTTCACTGTCTTGGTGTGTTAACTGCAAAGCTAATATCGCTCATTAGTTCATAACATCCAGCTGTATGGCAGTTATTTCAAGTCCTCTCTTCTGTAAGTACAGCTGTCTGATCATTCTCTTCAAGTGGCTGTCAAAATTCTTAAATGATGTAATCATTTTTTAAACATGCCATGTTGTTAACTGACGAAGGTCAAGCTTATTAGCGAGACTTTAAGGAGGGAACAAATATTGAAGAACAAGCATTTGTCGTTATTGATAAATCAGCAATTTCTTTCAGTCTTTAAATTTTCAGAGATGCTTAAGCAATATGAATGTCCTCTCCAACTTTTCACCCTTATTTATCTTCCCCCTCCCATTTCTTGTTTGTTAAAAAACATATAACATACAACTGGAAATAACTGCATCAAGTATTGTGAAGGCTTTCATGACTGGAATCAACTGGCAGTTGTGGGTTTTCTGGCCTGTGTGGTAGCTTTTGCACCTAACATTTCACCTGCATCTATGGCTGGTATCTTCAGAGGCATATCATGGTGAGATGCGATTCACCATAAAATGCCTCTGAAGATGCCAGCCATAGATGTGGGCAAAATGCTAGGAGAAAAAGCTACCAGACCACGTGCACATAGCCGGCAACCCACTACTGCATCTAGCTTTAGAAATAAAATGATACTATCTGTATATTGATGATAAGTATATGTTGATAAATTCTCTTCAGTGCAATTTAATAAAAAATATAGTGAAATAGGAAAACTATCAATTCCTTTATTTGTCCACAAAAAAACCCTGTTGTTCTCCTCTGATCTGCACTCTGATCTGGAGGAACCGGGTTTGATTCCCAGCTCTGCCGCTTGAGTTGTGAGCTTATCTGGGGAATTCAGATTAGTCTGTGCATTCCCACACATGCCAGCTGGGTGACCTTGGGCTAGTCACAGCTCTACGGAGCTCCCTCAGCCCCACCCACCTCACAGGGTGTTTGTTGTGAGTGGGGAAAGGCAAGGAGATAGTAAGCCCCTTTGAGTCTCCTACAGGAGAGAAGGGGGATATAAATCCAAACTCTTCTTCTTCTCTTCTTCCTTCTGGCATACTTCATAGCAGTGTTCAGTGAAGTAATGGCAAAAGCTCCCACTGCCTTTAGTTAATTCTTGATTTGAACTAGATATTACAGAGGTTAGGAACATCTTAATCCTTTCAGTACATTCATCTGGCATAATTTTCCCATCAAGAATAATAATGTTGTGTGGTTTGGTTGCAACTGACCCCTGGAGACCCCAGGACCATGGGATTTTCAAGGCAAGAGTTGAATAAAGGTGATTTGCCATTATTTTCCTCTGCATAGCCACCCCCTCTTCCTTTGCCAGCCCCTATACAAGTCCTAGTTTGCTTTGCTTCTAAGGTCTGATGAGATCAGGTTAGGCTGGGCTATCAGGCTGCTTTCTATCTAGAGCCCTGGAAACAGTGCATGCATCTACAGATTTGAATAACAAAATCTGCTAGATTTTCAAAAGATGAAAGCTCTATGGCCTTTCAACTTCATATATGTTAACAGTGTTTTATCCCATTCCCAGTCTGCTTCCAATACTTGGAATGAGACCAGGCAAAGCTATCTAAAGAAACAATTCAAAACTCATTGGTGATGTAATGTCTTTTTAGTAGGATTAACCAAAAGCACATGAACTTCTAAATTCCATAGAATTCCATCTGGGTGGATTTCAGGTTTTTACTTTTTAAAGAAAGGCAATGAGGAGAAAAAATAGATGCTTCAAGGTATTATGGGGGGAAGTCCAAAGACTGCAGCCTGCAGCTTTCTTTAAAATGGAGTCCAGGAGGTGTTGCAAACTTACAGTGGTGTTTTCCCCATGGACAAAATATGCTGGGATAGATCCGGGATCATATATCCCAGGGTGTTTTTATCCTGGTTTCTCCCTTCGCATGGCTGTCCGTCAGTGCATTCAGGCAGGGAGGAAGAACACTAGTGAATTATTCACAAGCCCCCAGTTTATTTTCATTTTCTACATGAGCGTTTACGTTTATGTCATTTATGGAGTTTGCGTAAGTTTACGTAGTTTATGTAGATTCCATTTTTTCCTGACATTCTGATTGGCTGCAGCTAAGGAGCAGGGAAAGCAGGTGGCAAAGCCAGAAAAATAAACCAGCCTGTCTCCCGTGTTGTTTGCATGGGTGCGGGATCAGTGCAGGCTTTTTTAAAAGAACCACCAATTTCATCATTTCTTGAAAGCCGCGGGATGAGGGAAATCTCATGGGGTGGCCCAAGTTAGGTCCAGAAGCCATGTGGAAGTCACAGCCAAACCGGGATGTTTCACCTCCTTATCCCAGGATATTTTGTCTGTGGGGAAAACACCAGTGACATCAAAGGAGAGTTATACTCTTCTAAATTCAGTGATTTCAATGGACTCAGAAAGGTGTAATTTGGTTGGTCCATCATTAGATTAGATGGTGCTGGGTACAAAATAAATCTCAATATCTACAAAAGAAATAACGAAGGGCCAGTTTTTGTTTGAATCTTTGTATAGGTCCAGTGAGTGGCAGAATGGAAGAAAAAATTGAAATCCTGATATTAACACAACTGAAGATTAATTTTATATGATTTTATAGGTAAAAAGAAACGAGGTAAATGGAGGCCGAGTTGGGTAATTTTTTTTAATGAATCTATTTTTCTCATAGCGATGAAACAGTACAGCAGACAATGTTACCTTGCTTTAAGCAGAGGTATAATGGACACAACCTCTATGCTTCAAAGAAATGGTTCCAGTGACAATCAGAAGACTTTGGCATCCATTTCTTCTGCATAATTCCAAATGCTACATGGAGATGGTTTAAGTTGGAAACATGCAGAGTTGCTTTACAAAGTCATTTTAGCTTTCTTGAGATATAATGGTAGCAGATTTCTTCCAAGAAAGGAAGTTGCATATCTTTATTATTTATTATGATGGCTCATGTGCACTGTATCTAAAGAATTAATCTGGCAGGTATACCGTATATACTCGTGTATAAGTCGACCCGCATATAAGTCGAGGCACTTAATTTTACCACAAAAAACTGGGAAAACTTATTGACTCGCGTATAAGTCGAGGGTGGGAAATGCCGCAGCTGCTGGTAAATTTCAAAAATAAAAATAGATACCAATAAAATTACATCAATTGAGGCATCAGGTAGGGTTGGTCAATACTAAAAAAATTTGGTAAAATTTGGATTTGGGTATTTTGGGGCATAAAATGATTTGTATGCCCGAATCCGAATCATAGCCGATTCGGATATGCCCGAAAATTCGGGTAAATCCGAAAAATTCGGGTCCGTTTTATTATTTTTTTGAATTTTTAGTGTTTTTACACGTTTTGGCCTGCAGGGGACGCAATTTTAAAGCTAGCAGCACCAAAATTTCAAGATATCATCTAGAGACTGTCCTGATGATTCTCCCCAAGTTTGGTGCAGTTTGGTTCAGAGGGGGCAAAGTTATTGACCCTCAAAAGGGGTGCCCCATCCCCCATTGTTTCCAATGGAAGCTAACAGGAGATGGGGGCTACACATTTGAAGGTCCATAACTTTGGACCCCCTGAACCAAACTTCACCAAACCTGGGGAGTATCATAGGGACAGTACTTGTATGATACCCTGAAATTTTGGTGACAGTAGCTCTAAAACTGCACCCCTCACAGTCACCCAAAGAAATTTCCCCAGATTCTGTGCTCTGTAGTGGCTGGCTGGCTCCATTGCAGCCAATGGGAAATTTCTGTGGGAGGGCTGTGGAGTGCACATTTCTCATGGTAAACCCACAAAACTTTCAGGGTGTCTTCAGGAGACCATCTCTTCATGACACCATCCAGGTTTGGTGACCAATGCTTCAAGGGGTTCAGTGTTATGGGTAGGGTCCATCTCCCACTGCCCCCATAAGCAAAGTTCCTCAAACCTAGATGGTGTCATTCAGAGACTCTCCTGAAGATACCCTGAACATTTTGTGACTGTACCTTGATAAATGTGCACCCCACAGCCCTCCACCAGAAATTCCCCATTGACAGCAATCGGCAAATTTTGGGGGGTGCCTGCAGGGGCGCATTTTTAGACATATCAGCACCAAAATATCAGGGTATCATCAGGAGACTGTCCTGTTGACACCCCCAAGCTTGGTGCAGTTTGGTTTAGGGGGGCCAAAGTTATGGACCCTCAAAATGGTAGCCACCATCTCCTTAGCTCCCATTGGAAACAATGGGGGATAGGGACCCTCTTTGAGGGTCCATAACTTTGGCCCCCCTGAACCAAACTGCACCAAACCTCAGGTGTCATCAGGACAGTCTCCCTGATGATACCCTGAAATTCGGTGCCACTAGCTTTAAAAATTCGGTTTCATGTTTCAACCGCTCCTGCACATGAAGCCTGCTGGAGTGAGTGAGCGGTGAAACACGCAAACCAGCATTTTAAAGCTAGTGACACCAAACTTTCAGGGTATCATCAGGAGACTGTCCTGATGATACCCCCAAAGTTTGGTGCAGTTTGGTTCAGAGGAGCCAAAGTTATGGACTCTCAAATGTGTAGCCCTCATCCCCTATCAGCTCCCATTGGAAACAATGGGGATAGTTGCACCCCTTTTGAGGGTCCATACCTGAACCAAACTGCACCAAACTTGGTGGGCAACATCAGGACAGTCACCTGATGATACCCTGATAATTTGGTGCCAATACATCTCAAAATGCGTCCCCTGCAGACACCCCCAGAAATTTGCCCAAGATTCTTTGTTCTGCAGTGACTTAGCTGTATTGCTGTCAATGGGGAATTTCTGGTAGAGGGCTGTGAGGTGCACATTTCTGAAGGTATGGTCACAAAACTTTCAGGGTATCTTCAGGAGAGTCTCTGGATGACACCATCCAGGTTTGGGAATTTTGCTTCAGGGGGTTTAATTCTATGGGACCCAAAAAGGGTAGGGCCCATCTCCCACTGCCCCCTGAAGTAAAGTTCCCCAAACCTAGATGGTGTCATCCAGAGACTCTCCTGAAGATACCCTGAAAGCTTTGTGGGTTTACCATGAAAAATGTGCACTCCACAGCCCTCTATCAGAAATTCCCTATTGACAGCAATGCAGCTAAGTCACTGCAGAACAAAGAATCTTGTGCAAATTTCTGGGGGTGCCTGCAGCGGGTGCATTTGTAGATGTATTGGTACCAATATTTCAGTGTATCATCAGGAGACTTTCCTGATGATGCCCTCCAAGTTTGGTGCAGTTTGGTTCAGGGGGGCCAAAGTTATGGACCCTCAAAAGGGTAGCCTCATCTCTTTAGTTCCCATTGGAAAGAATGGGGGATAGGGACACCCCTTTTGGGGATCCATAACTTTGGCCCCCCTAAACCAAACTGCATCAAACTTGGAGGGTATCATCAGGACAGTCTCCTGATGATACCCTGAAAGTTTGGTGCCGATATGTTTAAAAATGCGCCCCCTGCAGGCCGAAACGTGAAAAAACACCAAAAAATAAAAACGCAATTCGGCTGGTGATCCGAATCCCATGGATTCGGATCTGTTAAGATTCGGACAGCTCAGATTCGGACCCTGCTCGTCCGAATCCATCCGAATCCGTGCAGATTCGGTAAAAATCCAGATTCGGACTGTCCGAATCTCCAACCCTAATCAGTAGGTTAAATGTTTTTGAATATTTATTTCAAAGAAAAACAGTAAACTGGTTCTGTAAGTGGAAAAGAGGGTCAACAAGAACAATATGGTCTCAACAGTAACTTTAAAAGTACAAAAACCTTTGCTCAATCAGCAGCCAAGCTAAAACACAGGAGTTAAAATCCTTCAAAACTGGATTTGTCATCATCATCTGTATGTCCAAATGTAACCCAACTTAGATTTTAAGAGGGATATTATCAAAAATGGAAAATCTACTATTAGCTTCCCCATTTGGCTAACATCCAGCAACAGTTCCATTAGATCATTCCATTCTAAATTTCTGCATAAATTATTTGCCGTGCCAAACTGCGTCCCATATGCAGTCCTATGTCTACTATTAGCTTCCATTGTAAACATTGGGGGATGGGGCACCCTTTTGGAGATCAATAACTTTGGATCCCCTGACCCAAACTTCACCAAACCTGGCTGGTATCATAGAGAGACTCTCCTGTTATGGAGAGACTCTCCAAAGTTATGGACCCTCAAAAGGGTAGCCTCATCTACTAATAGCTCCCATTGAAAACAATGGGGAATGGGGGCACCTCCTTTGGGGGTCCATAACATTGGACCCCCTGAACCAAACATTACCAAACTTGGTTGGTATCATCAGGAGTGTCTTCTGAGGGTACCCTGAAATTTTGGTGTCGCTAGCATAAAAACAGCGCCCCCTGCTGGCCAGCAAAGTAAAAACACAAAAAAATTTAATGACCCGCATATAAGTCGAGGGGAGCTTTTTCAGCATTAAAAATGTGCTGAAAAATTCGACTTATACATGAGTATATACGGATTCAAATACTGCTAACACTGTCTGATTACACAGGATTTCACAGAGAATGCTTACCTTGGGACTCTGCACAGTGGACTTGTGGAGGGCTCTTCTCGTGTATCTCTCTTTAGACTTGAGGAGGCAGCCCAGTGCCTGACTCGCAGCTGCTTGCTGAAATCTCAACCAGTTTCTCCTTTTGCTGCTTCTCTTAACTCTGCTCATTAACAGCCTTAAAGGCACAGATCTTGCTGATATTCTCGGCCCTTTCCCCACTTACCTTAAGCCCCGCGCTACTCTCCGCAAGTAGTGTGGGGTCCCACTGCACTCCCCATGTCAGGGGCGGCAACAGCGCAGCTGCCCCGACACTGCTGCTCTTGCGCCCCCTCAGCGCGTGGCATCCCTGGCTCTGGCGAAAATGGTGCCTTTGGATGACCCCGCGCAGAGCGCGGGGTCGTGGGGATGCCCAGACGTGCGCCAGGGATGCCGCGCGCTCAGAGCAGCGCGCAGCGACGGCAGCAGCAGGAAAAGTGGGGAAAGGCCCCTCTTCCTCTCCCTTTCCCCTCCTCTCTCTTGTAGTGATGCACATTTGCCCGCATTGTGCAGCAGATGCCTTGCAGGTAATCAGCTATAAAACCCTTTCTGATGTTTGGAAATGTAAGGTATTTTTTAAAATTAAAAGTGGCATGGATTGTAAACAGTGAGTGTGGAGCCTTGCAGTCCCCCCTCACCCAACACACACCATTGTGTTCCTTGGGTACGTAGACCTGAACAAGGAGTCTGAGGACCAAATTTAGAGTATGTAGCAGAAAGTGAGGATTGACAGAAATCTCCCTCGCCTCCTCTGCAGACAGAAAAGCTATTCATTGGAGAAACTATTGCTGCACTGATAGAATGGCGCCTGGGGCTCCAAGCAAATATATTTTAAAAGTAGGCCTTCCTAAGTGCTTAGATAACCAGTCATCCAAATGGATGTATGATTACTGATATCGCTCCATTCTCCAAAGATGACAACTAATAAAAATACCTACATGTAGGTACGTCATGTAGTCGGTAAAGGTCAAAGTGGTGACATACAGGGAATCTGATTCAAAATGAGATATCTCCAGTGGTACACTGAGCATTTAAATGGAGTTTTTTCCCCTTATGAACATTGATTATATAGCTAAAGAATGTGTTAATTTGCAAAATCAGGGGAAGGAAAGAACCACACATGAACCCCCCGCCATTGAGCTTGACTACATTATGTGCAGTTGCTAATAGGAATCCTGAACGCCATTTAACAAATGACTTTTCTCCCACCACTTTTCATTACAGCCCCTTGTCACCATCCAATCTTGATTTCAGAAATTAAAGCTAACAACCAGATTGAGAGAATCAGGAGAATGACTGCATGGGGCACTGTCTCAAAGCCACAACTTAACAGCATGAGGCAGAGTGAACCTCCAGCTATTGCAGCTCTTAGAGAAAGAAAGAGGGAGTAGGGGGCGGGAAGGGAAGCATTTGCAAGGAAACTCAATTATAGCTAGCCTCATCGAAAGGAAAGCACTCCTGAATGTTGACACAAAGAGGTTTTCTTTTTTTCCCCTTCTCCCCCCTGCTTAATGTTTTAATTAAATACCTAGAAGCTAACTATTCTCCTCAGTCAGTGTCAGAGACGGTGTTTCTCTGTGGATAAATGTTTACAGCGAAAGCTCTGCTGAGGGTTTCGGCAAACAAGGCTTGGGGAAGTGTGAGGGCTTGCAGTCGAAGCACTTGAGATCAAGAAAAGCAGGGCGAGTGATTAGAAACTAACAGCACTATAACAGGATGGTTTAATCCACCCCAAATGTCAGTCTCTGATTTACAAGTTGGCAATCCCATCTTCATCTGCAGACAAAAGGGCACTGGTTAGTCATCTGTTTAATTCTCTTGCTGCAGCATGTCATTTGGATGTTGAAGGAAAATCCCTTGATTCAGGCTGCCATTTCTGACAGTCTCCCTCTAGACCACATTAATAAGCCTTTTAGAGAGCTGAATGTCGAACAAGCAGCAGGCAGCTCACACTCAAAATGGAGACTGAACAAGGCGGCCAGATATGCCTTCCCTTTGTAGGAATGATGTGTTCTGGGTTTTTTTTTTTGAGTGACCCTTTCACTGCGAGGCAAGCTCTGAACTGAGCCTGCTCCTGTAACACACATCAGAATAAAATATTTTAAGCATCTGAATGGCATCATAGCTTTAGGCCCTGATGCTTTGCAATAAAAAGAAAGGATGAAGTGCATTTGAGTTACCTTTATGAAACATATGAACAATGGGGGAGACAGATAGGGAATCTGCCTGGTATCCTTCATTACCTGGAGAATATCCCTCCAAAATCAAATGCACTATTCTTTATACACAGGCTGATATCTCATTGTAATATCACAAGAGACACAGTTGGGCTTTGTAACTCTGTTGCCAGGAGGCAGGTAAGTGCTGTGCTGCAGACAGTCCTGCTAAAATGGTGCATGATTTTAATGCCTTTTGAAAGCCTATTATTTGTTAGACAAGGGGGTCTTGCGGCTGCTATTTCCTGCTTCTACTCTGTTAATAATGTCTTGATAGTATATCACCACAGTTGCTATTTTTTGCTTAACCCGTTGTGTCCTGATCAAGGCACATGATTGCTTTTTGCTATCCTTGATCGGCACTCTGAGGAAATAGGCAATGCCAGGGAAATATTCAGAGCTTTTTGTTTGTTCTCAAGGAATGGACAAAGCAATTTTGGCTTGGGTTTGCTTCATTTGTAGAGAGAGCAGCTGAGGGCCTTCAAACATCAGTTAGAGAAAAGAGATGCGAAGAAGAAAGACAAGAGTGTAATCCTGCATGTTGGCAGAGGGGGCGGGAATGAAATGTAGGTAAGACTTTGGAAGAATTTTGTCAAGCAGAAAATTGGCAAATTCTGCTATTAATTATTGTGCTGATGCTATCAAAGATATTACCATATTAAAGAAAGAGAAGTAAGTACAAATTCCTCAAACATTGAAACTCAAATACTAAGGCCCTTTCCGCATGGGCCAAAAACGACGGCCTGGGGGCGGTAAAAACACCGCCCCCAGGCCGCCGTTCGCACAGGCGGCGCTGCTGCAACGCAGCAGCGCCGACCTGACTGCGCTCCCCCTCCCCCAGGGCGGTGTCAGGCCACCCTAAACAACAACCCTTTAAAGGGTTGTTGTTGAGGGGAAAGCGTCTTCCCGGCGGCGCGGTGCGAACCGCGCCACCGGGAACATGCTGTTTCCCCTTCCCTTTCCCATGTACCTCTCGTGTCGCCGTCCTGCTGGCCTCCTAAGTCCCTCCCTCGCTGTCCTCTGACCCCTGGAGGTCGGAGGGCAGCGTGGGCGGGGCTGAAGAGGCCAGCAGGACGGCGACACGAGAGGTACATGGGAAAGGGAAGGGGGGAAGAGGCGGCTCCATGCGGAGCCGCCTGCCGTCTGCCGGCCTCTCCAGAGGCCATCCACATGCCTGCATGCGAACGGCCTCCGCCTCCATGCTGGCGGAATTCCTGCCGGCGTGGAGGCGCCCTTACGGCCGTGTGGAAACGGCCTAAGTAACTTTAGAACTAAATCTCTTATTTTCAGGAATTCTTCAGAAAATAACCATACACAATTAGACTTTCTCACCACTATGTCTCTCACCAACCTCTGATATTTTAAAAAGCACATAGGGCCTTTTTGAGGTTTTTTTAATTTGAGACTTGTTTCTCACTGGTCGATTCCCCACTAGGAAAATAAACCATATTTCCTTTGGTTCCATTCGAAATAACACCTTTTCATCCCGGCCTCTGCCTCCCCATCGCAGCGTGCGTCCATTGAGGGGGTCAAAGTTAATCCCAGGATCAAACAAATCAACTCTTCCCACAGGCCCACGATCTGCTATGTGGCTCTTTCGTTCAGCATTCTGATTGGCTGTTGTGTTGGGGTGGGAGTGTGACCCCACAGCCCCTCCCCTCTGACTCAGGAAGTCTTTTCTATTTTTTAAGAAACTTTAAAGTTTTAAAAGTTTAAAGTTTTAAAAACCCAAACCCAGCTCTTTAAAAATGGTAGTGTTTAGTTTTGCTGTAGGTGTGAATTCACAGGAAAATTTTCCTCCCCCACCCCACCCCATTTTCAGACCATGTGGTCATGAGTTACATGACCATAGTGATGACTGAAATATCTCTCACTGCCATTTCTAACTGTGTACAGAGTGGGCTCAGTGTAATTTCTTCCATAAATTTAGTATGTCATGGTGCATGTCCAGATAAGCAAAATGCATGGGTCCATTCATAAAAATGGAAAAGTAGCCCTTCACCATTTGCCAATTCCTGACTCATGATTTCACTTATTTACAGTTTGTGGTCCAACTTTTTGATGATGTCTCAAGCCAGTTGTTAATCCCACTGTTCTATTGTTATAATCATTGCACTGTTGAATTTTTGATTGTTTTGCTACTGGGAGGCAGCAGACCCGTGTCAGCTGGTATTCACACATTTCACCTTTTACAATGATCCTGGGAAAAGATCCCCTGTGAACAGTGTGCATACAATTTCCTACTGGCAAATAAGTATGGTTTGAAACACCTACAGAACATGCCAGGAAATAAAAATCTATGTCAGGAAATAAAATCTATAAGGAGTCTTATAGAAAGTACAGACTTACGCAGAATTCTGTTCCAGTTCTTCCTAATATTCTTTCTATCTTGTTCGATATACAGACAGGTATTTAGTGGAATGGTTAGTATCTTTAAAAAGATGCTGAAACTTCCTCTTTCTCCTCCTCCTACTTCCCTTTCATATATATTTTATTCCTATCTCAATTTAATGTGAAATGGCTAGGAAATTAATTTCATTGAAATTTAAGTGTCTGCACTTTATAGAATCATAGACTTCAAGGTTAGATAGTTCCTGTCATAAATGTAGGTCACTTCCACACATTCAGCTCAAAGCTGAGTGAGTCTAGCTTAGTCTAATCTAAGATAATGAAGTGCTGGATAAATGTTAGTGCATGCAAATAATGCACTCTGTTGGTAGGATCAGAAAATTTCCTCTAATGGCTGAAAACAATCTCCTCTGAAGCCTCTTTGTATTATTATTTATTATTATTATTTATTATTTATTTAATTTGTATACCGCCCGATCCCCGAAGGGCTCACAATTTGTACCAGATTGTGAGCAGGACTGGCTTATCCAGAGTTGCAAAGTTTCTTCTATGTGGCGTCATTAAAGTCAGTGAGATAGACATAATTCCTAAACTCTCCCTGTAGTCTCTTTGTAAAGAATCACTTCATGTCATATCTGCAGAACTGTTGGCTCAGTCAGTTGAACACAGTCCACCAGCCTTCAAGGTGCTTGAGAGGTATTTTGATTTTGCTGTACCTAGCAGACAGCAGAAAATACATGTATTGAACTGCCATGAAACCTCAATGTTTTGCATTGTACTGGAATGGTCATAAATAGGTGTTAAGAGTTCTACCTAATTTTATTCCACGTTTAGATTGTCTTCAGAGCTGCAGCTGCTACTGTTATTGCCACAGTACATCACTGATATAATGCCAGTATCATATAGACCACATATGGAAATCAGAAATGGCTTGGTTCCTACCCCAAGGTTTTACCAGTGGTGTAGTGCCAAGGGAGTGGGGGGTGTACTTCACCAGGCATGCGCTGGTGTGGGGGCATGGTGGGGGTGCAGGGCACACGCGTGCCCCGGGTGCCGTTCCCCCTTGCTCCAATCCTTGGTTTTACAATGCATTTTAGAAAGTTGGAATAAATTTGTTGTATCAGAACACTCAAACGAGACACCTAGGCAAGTGGTTCATAGTAGTGGCATCATCACTTTATGTCTGTGTATTTGTTTAGTGATTTCTTTAAGGTATGGGGTGCAGAGAAAGAGTGAAAGAGGATGATCATATGCCAAGGGTGATAAACAAAAATTTCAGTGAAGGTAAATTTTTCTCATCCCAGCTTGACTGGGTGAATCTATCAAAGCTCTCTGTTCTAGGCAGCTATTAAAAGGGCAGAATTTGCTCCCTGAATGAGAACAGCAAGCTCACCATTAACAGTTTAAAATACAGGTCCTCAACATGGTGCCTAGGGGCACCATGTTGCAAGCCAACACTTTTCCTGATGCCCACCAAGTATTTTTTAGAAATTGGGTGGGGTCAAGTGAATTTCAGCCTAGCAAGGCTTCTGATTGCCCATTTGAGGTCTGTTTGTCTGTACAGATTAAAATAACATTTCAGTCACAATTGCCACAACAGTGCTAGCTTTATTCTCTCGCTGATTCCTCTTTCCCTGCATATTTTTAAAGTGTACTCCTCTTATCCCCTGCGTTTGAGCTTCCTCTGTGTAGTTCACTCCTCCTCCCACATAACCATGTTGTAGGTGCACCCATCACCCTGGATTAGAATTCAGAAGGTGCCCACAGTCTCAAAAACGTGGTGGACCCTTGGTTTAAAACATTAAAAGTAGGGTTCACTTTGCAGATTATGGATCCTCTGCATAGAACTTGTATGGTCTTTGCCCTTCTAATTTTTAGGCGACCCTGTGAAAAACATTTTTATTTGACAGGCTTTCAGTTAGTCGTGTTATGTTCTTTATATCAAATCAAAGAACCTTTATTGGCATAACAATGTCACGGTATTATATACACAGGTTCATAAAATACAAAGAAAAAAGAGGGGAAAGTTCAGATTTTGCTCCTAGAGCACTGTTTCATATATGAATCCAAGTATTTGGCAACTGCGTCATTTACGTCACTACTGGGGTTGTCCAACAGAAAGGAAATCTTTTGCAAGTCAGATGCATGTTCTTTTTTGAGTAGCAGGGATGACAAATATTTAACTCTGGGTATTGTGTAAAATGTTCTTTATGTCAACCTTTGTGAATTTTGGGGGAATGCCCCTGACAAAATTAATTATTGTTCTCTTACCTGCCTGGTTGAGGTTATTTTATTGTACCTTTTATTTTACTATTTTCTTCCGTTACTTTATGGTCTTTATTGATTTTTGATCACTTATTCATTTTTGTGATTATATGTTAATGCATTTTATGATTTAATTGGTCCTGATGAAAACCACTTGGGCATATTTATGGCAAAGGCAGCTAATAAGTAAGCAAATGAAATATTACTCTCTCTGTATTAACAAAATGGGTATGTAGGGAGAGATTAAAATGTGCTTTACAGGGGACTCACTGTCAACCCTATTTTGCAAATTGTTAAATGTTTAGTACACAGCCTATTTGTTTTGACGTTTTTACACACATATCAATGAAACAATTATTGCATAAATATAGATGTCATTCTCTCCAGATGCATGAGAAGTTGGGTGCATTGCTGGATTATTTTTTCCTTATTGGATAGGAGATCAAAAAGTTATTGCATTAGAACAACAGCACAGCCAACTTCATCTGTGGGAACGTATTTCTCACCTGGCCATAACTTTTCATTCTAATGAAGTACCTTTGTGTTCAGTCAAGAAAATCCTTTACATTGGAGCAAAAAACCCAAGATGATAATATGTGCTATTTTCTTTTCATGCAATCCAGCATATGCAAAGGATTCAAGTAACAGAAGACATTTTTTTAACATGTCACTCTACACTCACCATTGCCAGAAGCACTGCAAACTGAACTTATGGGTAATCCAACAACTTTAAATTACATCAGAGTGGAAATTCTTCAGTGTACTTATAACTAAAGCCTGTGTTATTGCCCCATGTACAACTGCCATAAAATGGTGTTAACTAAGCCTCGTGAATCATTCTCCTTATGCCAAGGCAATTTTAAAAGTCATATGCACACAGACTTTTAATACAAACCATTTCAAAATGAGCACCATGTGGGATGAGTGCTTCTTTTGCTTGATAACTGCATATTAAAATAAATATGAACAGATACTGCTTTAATTTAAGTTTTCCATATTGCCTACATGTGGACAATGACATATTATATGATGACAATAATATGCCCATCCTTTACATAAATAGCAGAAGTGGTTCCCTTAGCTGACAAATGCTGGATTCAGATTAGAATATGCATTTAACAACAAGAAGAAAAACTTTTTAATTGCTGTGATTAAATCCCCAAAAACTTAAATTGGGATTGACTGATCTAGTGCTGCTCATTTTTGGCATATTTATGTGGATGCAGGCAATTAGCTGATCAAAGGAAGAAAACTGATGAAGCAAGAGTTTTTTTCCGGCACTTTGCTCCCAAGGTATTATATTTCTAAGATGACATTTATTTTCAAAACACTAAACCCCATTGCAAATGAGTAACACATGAGACAAAGAAAAGGGGGTTCCTAGAAAATGCTTTCAAGCACCCTGCTCAAGAAACCCATGCACATTTTGACATTCATACTTATGAACCTCTAGAGTGGGGTTCACATTAATATCAATGGACATGATACTTCTCATTGTGCAAGGAACACATAAGTTAGAGGAATTCTTCTGAAGTGGAGGAACTTCCTGCTAACAATGCAATCAAATTGAGGGTGAAGCACTGTGGCAGCAAGGGATGGCATTGGGAAGGCACCACCACACTGCCTCAAAAGCAGTTTCAGGTAGTACAGAAAGGAGGGAAATTTTAAAAACTCTCCTGCTACTCAAATTGCCCCATAGCCTAAACAGGCTTTTGCCACACTTTTCAGTGGAGTAAACCTGTGGTCATGGAGAACGATCTTCCCAGGCTGGAATACTGGTGGGAGCTGACTTTAGGAATGCCCCCAGCACACTCCCTCCTCCATGACAGCATCTACTTGGATGCCAGTGTGGTTCCCCAGTGGTGCCCACTTCCGAGTTTGGCCACCGTGGATATGTGTGGCATTTGGGTGCCAGTGTCTTTGCTCTGTCCCCTTGGCATGGGTAGCCCTTACACTAGCAAAAGGGGTAAACATGCCAGTGGAGCCCTCTGCCACTCCCAAATGCTATTTCTCCCTTCCCGTCTGTATTGAGCCACAAGACAGGTTCCTGCTCATTTATTACATCCAGGGTGGTAGTGGAAACCCAATTTTTTTCAGATTCCCAAATCAGATATTTTGTGTGGTGGTTTTTTTTTTTGGGGGGGGGGGGTCTTGATAATTTTGAAGCCTGATAAACCTGAACCTGAATTTTATTGATTTTGTTTTTGCTTTTGCTCAAGCCTAGTCTGGAGCAGAATAAAAGTGTGAAAAATGCCAAAGTTTCTATCCCCAAACACAGGGGGTTATTTTTACATGGTAATGCTACATGGAATAATGCCAAAAATGTGTTGGATCCTGAGAGATCAAATCCTATCTCAAATGAAATTGTAATGCTTTGTTTCTGTGGAAAAATAGCAGTGTCTGAATTTTTCTTCTCTTTAGAACATGGAGAAAGACCTTTACTAATATCCCTGGTCTCTACTTGAATTCTCATGAGCATCTGATACAAAGCTTAGGGAGTTCAAAAGCACAGTAGAGGAACAACTAAGTTGGAAATAATGGGCATGTGTGCGAGAGAGAGGAAATGCTTACTAAAGTCCTTTGAGACAGGACATAAAACTTGCTAATTTAAGCCCTGTTCTAGAAGTTATTTGGTATTTTAATTTTATGCTTATAAGTTTCAAGAGCAAGTTGTCAGATACTGGATATAAGCCATTACTTAGAGGAATGTCACACTCAAATGTTGTGAAGGGCTATATATCACACCCTTAATGTTATAAAAAGGTATTTCAGGGGCACTTTCTGAGAAACAGAAAAGTGCCAAAAGAATCAAAGCTGTTTTTATAAGGCTGTTCCTGCTTGGCAGATTTTCACGTACCTGATTTGGCATATACTACACAAAGGAGAACTGGGACATTGCCCTAGGGATGGGCAAATACCCACTCCTCACTTCATTTCTGTTTATATTATCTATTTTTGTATCAATTCAGACAGTTGCCAATATTGCTGTCACTGCTAGGCTTTCCACCCACCCAGTTCACACAATGGTGGCACTTTCTCTCCTGCTCAAGTGTATGTGCACCCAGCTTGGATGAACTGGCTTGGGGCACAGTGTCTGAGCTCAACATCTCTGTGCGTGGCCAAACCATAGTGGAAGTTGCTGAGCTAGTTGCAGAAGGGGTACCTGGTTAGCACCTGACCTGAGGTACTGTGAGATGAAATTATCCTCATGTCCTTCTACATCTGGTGAAGATGGTACAAGAAGGAAAAAATGGGTAATCCAGCCAATCCAGGTAATGAGATCCAACCAATGTAATCATTGATGCATAAAGCTGATTTATTGATACAAAAATGAAAAGTGTATATTTTACAGGAAAAATTGAGTGTGAGAAAATATATAATAGGGTGGAAAAAATCACAGGTCACACAAAGGAGAGTCACACAAAGGAGAAGTGAGACTGAAAAGGAGTTTTTCCAGGCTGAAACAGCAGGGATGAAAAATTCATAATCATCTTCATTGCCCATGAGGAAGGCACAGAAAATCAGCCCCAGCAATTCAGAGAAGGAGGACATTTGTGCAGACTTCACAACTGGCACTTAGTTCATCATTGTTCTTTTCAACCATGTTGATTGGCTGGAAACAAGGGCAGAGTAAGTAATAATGCTGTGTATACCACATATGGATTTTGTGGAATGGAATGTCCTCATTTCCCTTTTCTGCTGCAATGGTAGAGGGAAATTGGTAGAAATCTCTTAAGTGTAAAGGCCTTTATGTCAAAGCATGTGTGTGGTTGAATATGCACCAACAACAATAAGCCTTTGTTTCTTTGTAAACTTAAGAATAACACTTAAGGTTAGTATTTTTATGCTCCATTGTGGAGGCGAGGAATGAGCTTACAGCCCCATCCAGATCCTAAGGCAGCTGGGGACAGTGCCACTGCTGTGGTGCTGTGCCACCTCCAGAGGTCTTCCAGGCAGTCAGATAAAAAACCCCAGCTGCCTGGAAGCCCTCAATAGGGCTTAACAGAGTTATGCCACCCAAAAGGGAGGTGTAGCTCTAAAATCCTGGCTGTGGCATCCCCTGCCCTAAACTGGATAAGGTCAGGTCCACCCTGGAAACACCTCAGTCTTCCTTGCCTGCTCCAGCTTCCAATCAGACACCGGAGTTCCTCTTCAGGGGCACACACTTCTAGGTTTCACCGCTGTGGAGCTGAGGGGTGCCTGGCTATTGATGCCTTTGCCTTCTCTGACAGTAGGGGTGCCTCTTGTACCAGCGGAGGAGACAAACATGTCAGCACAGCTACATCCACAGCCTAATTGGCCCCTCCGTATATGGAATGGACTGCCCATTGCTTGCCTAAAACTACTTATGGCAGAGATAAGACTTGAATTAGAGACTTCCTGGTTCATAGGTTAGCAAAACATTCTGTTTGTTTATTACAGTGATTCTCAACCTGGGGGTTGGGACCCCTTTGGAGGTCGAACGACCCTTTCACAGGGGTCACCTAAGACTCTGCATCAGTGTTCTCCATCTGTAAAATGGATAAATTTTAGGGTTGGGGGTCACCACAACATGAGGAACTGTATTAAAGGATCGCGGCATTAGGAAGGTTGAGAACCACTAGCTTATTAGATTTGTACCCCTTCCCTTCCCATCTCACCTGGGTTCAGGGTGGCTTTCAACAACAATGAATACAATGTATGTTTACTTGGAGCTCTAATCTTAGAAGACGATGGCCAAGTGGATGCCATTGAACTAATGCACCTAGCTGACCAGTGGAATTACATCTTCCCTGCTTAATTCCTAGGACCTTTCACAATTTCTAACATTCACATAAGAAACCATTCTTCCTTGGTTCCTGGTGCAGCCCTGGCACTGAAAACAAATTTTGAGGCAAAGCCCTGGCTCAAATTCAATCTTTCTAATTTGTCTTTAGTATTACGTCTGCTTGCTAAGTATGATATTAACGTTTTTGTTCCATTAACATTTCATTCAGAGAGCCATCCGTTAGTTTGAAGTCTGGAGTGCCTAATGTTCTAATACAACTCTGACCCCCTCCCCATTACACTTAGCAATATAATCCTTAATTAGGTGTTTCAAAAGTTTTTCTTTTGTCTCATATCATCACCTATTCCTCAGGCATTGTTGTTGGTCAAACAGTTCCACCGAGCCCAGCAGAGAACTGTATAAGAGAAGCGAGAGCTTGTAACATCCAGGAACTACCTTTTATTAATTTTTTCCCTTTCCAGTTTCAAACCTCTGAGATGAACTTGCTTCATTAAAAAAAGTTATTTTCTTAGGCAGCCTCTTAAAAGGTTGTTTGAACTTGAAGCTCAGGCGCTGTTGGTATTCATACTGTACCTACTCTGCACATTATTTGGGGCCAATCTTTGAAGTTTTCTATGTCTCCTGGGTATTCCAACTAATTCAATTCATTGTGAGAAGAGAACGCAGGAGGGAAAAAAGGGGGAAAAAACCTTAGCATCATCATATAAGTTAGCCAAGGTTTGAAGAGTGTGCAACTTCATACATTTTTAAAGTTTTTTTAACAAAATTCCTCTGATTGCCAAAGGGAGGTGAGAAAATGCATCGCTGATAATTGGTGTCCTCACAAGCCATTTACATGACACTTGCATCTTTCTTGCAATGATGGCTACAAGTCCTCAGTTCAAACGCAGTAGGATGGTGTGTTAATCCTTTTAAACCCGGAAAGAGAAAGAGGGAGTTAGAGTTTCTGTTCTCACGCTGGCACAGAGAACAGCAGCAAGCCAGGGGTGAACAAAGCAGTTGCAGGGGACAAGTCATTTATTTGAGATGCTTTCTAAAGGGAAGGGGAAGTTTGTCATCACCTTTCTTGGGAAATGTTCCTTGAACAAGTGTCTTGGAAATAGGTCAACCACTAGCAGTTATCAGCTGTTCCTAGGCTTACATTTCTTTTCCATCTAAGTACATCATAACAACATCTTTTAGGTTTTTCAAATGAACATGCGATGCTGCTTTATGCTGACTCAGATGACTAATCTATCATAGTCAGTATTGCCTGATCTGACTGGCAGTGACTTTCCAGAATCAGAAGTATTTTACCTCACCTACCACCTGATGGGAATGCCAGAGGCTGCATCTAGGACCTTCCCTACGCAAAGCACATGTTGTACCACTGAGAAGCAGATTAACTCCCCATATACATTCCAGTGTAGCAGATCTACATCTATGTACTAGAGCCGTGGTGGTGAACCTTTGGCACTCCAGATGTTATGGACTACAATTCCCATCAGCCCCTGCCAATTGGCCTTGCTGGCAGGGGCTGATAGGAACTGTAGTCCATAACATCTGGAGTGCCAAAGGTTCGCCACCACTGTACTAGAGGTACCAGGTGCCCCCCGGTAATTGGCAGGGGGCAGCAGGGGACTTACCAGCAGCAGAGTGCCTGGCAGCCCTTCCATGTACAGATGTGGCATGTATGTGTGGTACAGTAGTGTTATGACTGAATGCTGGCCATAATAACCCTGAGAGGATGGTTACATTCCAAATGATCTGAATGGGAGAGCTTGGAATATATCCCACAAGGGAAAGGATTGAGAGTGGTTCACCTAAGTAGACAGAATATTGAAATGGTGAAATCTTCCTTTGTTCTTTGTTCAAATAATGTCCTGGCTGCTCTAATCTAAGCGGAAACTTACTGTCCTCTGCAAAGGAGCAGTAGGAGTTTGGGGATATGGTTGCTCCATCCAAGGTAACTGTCTTGTATTTTAACAAAGCTAGAGTCATTTATGTTTACTTTTTCCTTAGGTCTGTATCTATTAGGCCTGAGTGCTATTTTTGTTGTATGTTCTCTTTCATTCTCATTTAAGAAGGCAGACTGGGATTCAAATCCTACTCACATAGTGAGTACTCACATACTCATATACTCTAAAGGCTTACATACATTATGGAAGCTGAAGTAATTGGATGCTCTGTTTTTTGGAATTGTCAGAGGCAGCCTTATCAGAGTTACCATGAGAGGTGGCTTTTATATCTTGGGGTGGTGGTTCTGGAGAGGGACACACTTTTACATGCAGGCAAACATACAACATGCATGTAAGAACACACTGACCCAGGGTAGGTTTGTTACAGGTAGAGTTTCAAATTAGGGCATGAGAGACCTTAGCCAAAAATTCTCCATTTAGCCATAAAGTTTGCTGATTGACCGTGGGTCCATCACTCACTCTTGGTAGCACTACTTGTTAGCACTACTTGGTACCATCCCTCACTGTTGGTAGTACTACTTCACTGTACTTAGCAATGACTGACATAGTCTGTCTACACATCTATGGCAGCAGGGAAGAATAATCTACATTAATCTGTGTTCCTTGCAAAATGTTTTAAATGTTCTCTGCAGAAAAAGCCATTGTTTCATGTTATGTCTGATTCAAAACTCTTTACTCTCTCTGTACTGGCCTCTTTCCTCACCTGCATCCTTAAGTGAATCAGTTCATTCTAACTTCCCCACCATTCCATTCTGTGAGTGTAGACCCAGCCTAAAAGGCAGATAAAGAGAAAACAGATTATAATATGAATGATAAAGATTCCTCAGTCAATTGTGTAAAAAATATCAGCATCAGCATCTGCACGAATTGTACAGATACACATGCAATCTGAATGTCTGTTCCTGTCCAAGCAAACACCTTTTACCGGACCAGATCTGTCCCTTCTGAGGTTTGGGAAGCGTGAAGACATTGTCAATGTTATCAGCACTCCATTCTAATTTCTTTTGCGTATTAATCAATGGCCAAGAAACTGCTTCTAAGCACTGGAGCAAAAAAAAAAAAAGGTTTGGGTGATTCAAACATTCTAACCTCATACACCAAAGCAGTTGTTACTTTCATCAAGCAATCAAATGTGGATTATGGCACGACACATACTGTTTTTAATTTTAGCTTATTTGCCGAATTGTCTTGTCTCAGAACATTTCATTAACTCAGGTTGCTTCTAATAATGGACTACCCTCAAAATGGATGGAGGTTTGTTGGAACACTCCTGGCTGCTACTTGCAGTGAAGCCACTGGATTCCTATTTGACATTGCAAACCTTCAAGGGCCAGATTCAAGAATATTATTTTTATGCTGTTCCATAGAAATGAGGGACTTTAAAAATTTAACAGAAGGAATTAATCTTTGAGGAACTGGCAGAATTAGGGGGTAGACAGCCCAGGTGCCATTCACCTGGGTCATGTGAGAGACACATTTTGGGGCCCCTTCCCCTTTCCCCCCACCCCCTGTCTTTGGCTGAACTTCCCCCACTGTGGAACTCCCCCACCCCCTGCTGCTGAACTCCCCTGCCACACCTGCAAAAACTCCCCAACAAAGCTTTTTCTCCTCTGAGTGGGGCAGCCAGCAATACATTGGGGGCAAAAGCTTCCCTGGCTTTAACCCCACACCCAGTGTGTTGCTGGCTGGAGCCACTCAGAGGAGGAAAATGTTTTGGGGGGGTTGCGGCAAAGGCAAGGAAGCAGGGAGATTTTGGTGGTGGTGGGAGGGTAGGAGGAGTTCAGCAGCAGTAATGGAGATGGGAGGAGTTCAATGGTGGTGGACAGTGGGGGAGTTTGACAGCAGCAGAGAGGGCAGGAGTGTTTGGTAGCAGGGGTGGGAGGAGTTTGGTGGTAGGGTCTGGGCAGCACCCACTGCTTTGAAGATATATTAAACACTTTTTTTACTTCTGATCACTTCATATATGTTCACACATGACAAAAAAAATCTGATTTTGTATATGTATATTATGTCTGTACATTATTTATTTTTTAAAAATACCTATCAGTCTGTTACCTACACAATACCTACACAGACTGCTTTCCAATGGCTTCCTCTTTTCCTGTCTGACACCATCGCCCCATCCCGACTTATGCTATCAAAAGTGCAGGTGTACGCCACTGGAAGCCAATGGTGAGTTGTCAGGTTTGGGACTTCCTGCATTTTTTGCATCTTTGCCATACCTCTCTAATCCTCTTTGTAGGCAAGTGCGGCTGCGCCATGGTGGTGCCATCTCAGGCTGCTGCAAAATTGCCCCTGGACCAATGGATTGCGCTGCCTGAGCCATGGAAAAATTCAGGGGATAACTATTTTTATATTTGTTTAGAATATTTCTATCCTGCTTCTTCAAAGTCCAGAGCTATCCTATTACATCAGTTTGTTTTGCAATGATTGTAGCAAAGTTTTCATATCTTAACAAGATTATATATATGTTGTGACAGACTCCATCTATTCAGTATCAGCTAAATGTTCTAAAATATGGTAAGAATACATACACTAGAACTTACCTATATCATTATCTGATAAGTTTTTTCAAAAATATCCAAAGCCTAATATGTACTTCCAGAGCTACAAAAGGAAAGCTGAAGCAGTCTATTCAGCTTTGTTTTCATTTATGTTATTGTCAAAAGCATTTTCCATTTTTGCATAATTTGAATACCCCTCTACCTAGTATGTCTTTCATAAATTGATTGCAATATTTATGTGATGGCTTATTTGTACAAAATTTCAGGTACAGCATTCTTTTTAAATGATTTTTTCCTTTTCTAAAGTCCATTTAGAAGTGGAAATTACATAGTTCAGAAAAGGAAAGGTTTTTTTTTAAAAAAAAGCGCTAAAAGGCACTTATTTCCATGCCTTATTTAAATATGAAAATATTTACTCTGTTTTTCAAAGTTCTTTTCTGTTTTCTTCTCAAGTGTTCAAATAGGAAGGCTGGCTTAGGCTGATAATACATCAGCATCTTATGGTTACTTGGTCCTATATTGTGATTTATAGAAGTGAGATGACCATATATTAAATGGCAAAGGATTACGAATGCTGCTTCTTCAAAAAACAAACAAAGTCAAATGGTAGTTCACATCTGTCTGCTGGGGAAACAAACATAAAGTGATAAAGGTTCAACAGGAAATACAAAGTCATTCAAATGTACAGCAAAATTCTTGCAGCATTCCTCTGCTATTGATGTATAAGTCATTTTCATGATTATTTCCATTTGTTAAGACAAACTGGGACAGATACATTGTACTTTACATTTAGTCCTTTTAGAGTCCAAGGAAAAAACGAAAAGTTTTTCAAACTTTAAAGCATTTCGGTTGATATGTACTGAGGATAAGCAAATGTCTAGAGGAAAAGGAAAAGACAAACAGTCCATTATAATTCTTCCAATAGTTTCAACAACTTGGCCATTTGTAAGGAATTGCTTATAATTTTAAGCAAACTGTTAGAAAGTTTGTTGAAAGATTATGGATTCTTTCAGTTGTTATCACCACTAATCCTTTTATTTCCAGTTATATTCTTGTATTACTGCTGGGGAGGTGTACAGAAGTAGACAATATTGTTGATCACACACCATGTTTTTGCCCTGATATGTTCTACCTCAGACTCATGTATCCATTCACACTATTAAAGGAAGAAAATCTAAAGTTTTGTACGCTTGCAGTTTGCCTGAGTGTTGGTGTTGTGATGCATTTTAAATTGTATTTTAAGTGGACCCCCCCCCTTTTAAGGAATGTTATGTTTAGGATTTTAAAAGATGAGTAATCTATGAAGAATCACAGTCCACCTCAACCTTTCCTTCTTAACATCCCTTTCCTTTTTTCACTGTCATCATCATCATTGTTCTCTTCATCGGGGTCAAATTCTGAGGAACGCTTGGCCATTGACTGGGTTACTATTACAAATCAGTGTGGTGACCTGTCCTACAAGACTTTGGACACTATTTTGGGTTGCCATAACAATGACAGACATCTACTTGGTGGCTCCTGTTGGCCCAGCACTCTTGGCAACGCACGAGGAATCCCACCTGCTGTCCAGTTATTCGCCATGGGTACTGTGCTATGTGGTAAGACCTATTAACAGCACAATTTAAACCCCTGGACTTTGCTGCAGTGGCTGGAGGCAGTGCCGCAAAGGTGGCACCGCAAAGGCAGTGCTGTTCCCCCTACAACAGGCTTTCCAAAGGCATAGGGAGGGAGGAAATCTGAGGGCATTACTGTTTGAAGAGACCTGACTGGCTCTGTTTGCAGATTACAGGACATGAAATTTTTTTAATGTTATTTTTGCGTTAAACCTAAAAATGTTTTTAACTACTATTGTTAGTCACCTTGAACCATAAGGAAAGGTAAATAATTACTCAGATGACATCTTATACTAGAGTCACACCAAAGTGGAAGAGTGACACAATTTGTAGAGAATTTTCTGCCAAGAAACACACACACTCACATTCAATAATGGTTTCTGGTGACTGTGAAATGGGCCCAAAATATTTCTCCATTCCAAGTTAAGGCAAACAGAATTATCTTATTGTGCTTTGGCATTGCGGGCCTCCGGCTCAGATTACCTATCACAAGACTAGAAATAACAAACACATAACAACTTTGTGTGGGTAAGAAATTGGCCATAGCAGAGGTTTATTGACATGGAGCAGAAGAAAGCAAATGGCGCAGCATGGTAGGGGTGATCCAAGTCTCTGGGCAGCCCAAGTGCTTTCAACATATTTCTCCATTCTAAGTTAAGGCAAACAGAATTGTCTTATTGTGTTTGGGCATTGTGACATCATGATGCAGCCAAATATGAGTAGTTACATGAAGATGGAATGTCACCATAATCCTTGATTGGTTGGACTGACATGGATTTATGACCCCTCTCATCACTGTTGATAAGATGAGGTAAGAAAAAAGCAACTTTTAACTCAGGTGAATAAAACAAGGAAAGGGGAGGCGTAACCTTATAAGACTTCTCACACAGGCTGCATCTTACCTTTTGCCCATTTGTCATGCTAAATTTGCACTTGAACACTGGGATATAATGAAAGCTGATTCATAAAAGAGTTTCCTGCTTGCAGAATATAGAATAATCCATGCAAAACTACATGTTTTATCCAAATTATTCAAATGAAGGTTGACCCAGATTCAACTGGCAATTCATACATATTGTAGAGAGCCCTTAAGCTTTGTGATTGGCTTCCTGTGTCATCACTTTCTCAGGTGATCTCAGTTTGCATATTTCTTCCCATGGGAAGATTGGTGGCTCAAGCTGGAAAAGATGGTGATGCTGCTAAACTCCAGCTTCTCAATTATGGAGGCTCACTATGGTGAGTGTTTCCCACATCATCTCATCCAGAGGAGCTCGCCTTGGGAGCACATGCAACTTCTCTCTCTCTCTCTCTCTCTCTCTCTCTCTCTCCCTCCCTCCCTCCCTCCCTCCCTCCTACCCAATCCCCAAGGGATCTGCTCTCTCCTTCATCTGGAGAGGCTTATGCAGTCCTCAAGACCGCACATTTCAGTTTTGTTTTCTGGAGTAAGTCCAGAGCAGACCGTTCAGAGACATTTTTTGTACCAAAATTTGATAGCAATCATATACTAATAAGGAATTGACTTACAGCTATACAGCAGCTTGCCCTTCTAACTCTAACTTTCAACATGCAAGAAAAAATCCAACTTTTTTCAGAGGTTATTTGCCAACCAAAATTGTTTTAGGAAATCCAGTGATTTCTTCCGTAACAAAACAAATGTCTTTTTTATCCAAATTCATCCCATAAATTGATTATTTAGCCAATTATGATCATTGTGGAAACCTGCTAGCAAATCTGGCTAATCCATGTGCATAAAGCTGAATCAGTACTTCCCACAGCACCACATGGTCATACTTTCTGTTTCTGGCAACAACCACATCTATAGAAAGGAATGTGTGAGACACCCATCTATCACATTGAGATTAGTAAACCTGTTTATACTTTGAAGAGCTTTTAGTGACTTATAGGCCGTTTCCGCACGGGCATTTAATGGCGGCCTGGAGACGGCAAAAACGCCGTCTCCAGGCCGCCATTCGCACAGGGGGCGCAGCTGCATCGCAGCCGCGCCGCCCGATCGCCGCCCGATCGCCATGAAGCCGGCGTTTCCCCAGTGAGCTCGGAAGCGCTCTTGTTGGGGAAACGCCGCCTTGAAGCCGCTGCCGAGCGAACGGCAGCGGCTTCAAGACGCCTCCCCCCTACTCCCTCCCGGCACTTACCTTGTCCCCGGGCCTCTGGCGCGTTGCCGAGGCCTGAGGACAGGCCCCCCTGCCCTGCGCCGCTGGAGCAGGCACGCAGGGCCGGGGGGCATGTCCCCAGGCCTCGGCGACGTACCGGAGGCCCGGGGACACGCCGGGTTCACCGGGCGCCAGCGCTCCGCGGTGCCGGCGTCCTGGCTCTTTCCAGGACCGTCCATGCGGACGGTCCCAGCGTCGTCGGGTCAGCGCGAAATGCACCGACCTAGCCGCTTCCGCCTCCATGCGGAAACGGCCATAGTCACATAGGCCCCTTCCGCACATGCACAATAATGCGTTTTCAAACCACTTTGACAACTGTTTGCAAGTGGATTTTGCTATTCTGCACAGCTTCAAAGAGCATTGAAAGCAGTTTGAAAGTGCATTATTCTGCATGTGCAGAATGAGCCTAAACTATTAGTCGCTAAAGTACTGAGAAACCAGTTTACAATGCAGATATGTTTGGAAATGATAGAGATTCAACCTTTTCATACTGTTGAAGCTTAAAATTCCAGACACAGTTTCAGAGCAAGGAACAAATCCAAAAGCTAATTCTATTGTATAATGCAAGGATCTACCTGTAATATATAACATGCTCACTCTTCTTTTTTCACTGCAGGCTACCAGAGTGAAAGTAGCTACAAAATTAGAATCTTAAAACTAATGAAACCAATTGTGCTGGTGAATCAAGAATTCTATCTGTTATTCAGTATGGAATTGCTGTCACTGGAATCTATTCCAAAATGTCATTTTCACTTATCATTAGACTTTTACACAGGAGGACTCAGGACTAAAATCCAGATTTTTCATGTTTTATGAATCATTGCACTATTCTTCACTATTTTAACCTTTTCATTATTGCTTTGTTTGATTGGCTACATTGACTATATGTTCCACATGCCTTACCCTTTTATAGCTCGCTTAATCTGTGAGTAGAATGAGGTGTCAATGAAGACAGACAATATCAGAAAGGTCAAAGGATTAATATTTTGGGAAAATATTTCACAAAATGCATCCTATGAAAATTCTGACAGCAAATCTTAGTAATAAATGTTCAATTTGAATAACTGAAAATTATAAAGTGCTTGTCCAATGCCTTCTGCTGTCAAATACTGAAAGCAATGGATATAATCCAGCCAAAATTATTAATTTTAGAGGGAGATTTCAAAGTGCTTAAAAATGTAATCTTAGCCCATGGATGTGACATCAACAAACTTAGGCTCATTCCGCACATGCAGAATAATGCACTTTCAAACTGCTTTCAATGCTCTTTGAAGCTGTGCGGAATGGCAAAATCCACTTGCAGACAGTTGTGAAAGTGGTTTGAAAACGCATTATTTTGCGTGTGCGGAAGGGGCCATAGAATGGTGCAATTCTTTTTAGGAGTGCCCTGTAAGCTCGTCCCATTGACATGACTGAAACTGAAAAGTGTTTAGCCTCCATTGGATAATGCCTAGAGTGACTGGAACAGGTTTAGGTGAAAAAAAAGACATCTTCCTCCCTTCCAAGGCCCATTGAACTAAATGCTTAACATAAATATGTGCTTAAATTACACTTGATCTTAAACCTTTTACATTTTGCTGATGGGTTTAGGCATGTTTTAAAGAAAGACTGCCAAAATATACTTCCATTTGAGACCATGATGGTGTTCTTTTGAATGCAGCACCTTTACTATTTCATTTGCTGCTTTTATGACATGCTAAATAAATGTGAATGAGTGTAACTTTATAATTAGGTGAATTGTCGTGCATACATTCCATATAATAGATGCCACTTTTCAGGTTGTGGTGCCCTTTTAATTCTCTGCATGATATTCCACCCTGAAAGGCTCTAATAGAGATGTTCCAGAGTTGAAAAGAAAAGTAAAGGAAATCAGCATCTAAAACTTGGTAAAGTCCTAGGTAGTAAAAGACCTTTGTTCTGCAGATTGTTCTCCCACAGAGAACCTGAATTTCCTTTTAGCCTTTGCCGTTGATTCTCACACTGCTGAAATATTGTAATCAAAAGCTCTTTGCTACCTCATGTTGAATCCACTGTAGTCAAAATCTTTTTATTTGGTCCAAAACTCTGTTGAGATTCAAAATTAGAAATGAAAGGATTCCAAATGTCAAATGAGTATTATCTTTTTTTATCATGTCAACAGTACGTGGAACCATGCTTGGCTCTGGTGATTAAAAAAGAACAGTACTGTGCCCAGATTTGCAGAGGTTTTATCTGGTGAATAACCACAGGACACGTCTTGGGAGGACATATATAGGGAGCATGCTCCACCCCTTGCGCTTGTGCGCCAACACGATCAGGCTGGGTGTGGCTCAGCCGCCAAGCTGGCCCAGGGCATGCATGCTCACTGCTCCAGAGCTTACCATGTGCCCTGCCCCCTGCTGCAGCCCTTTTTATTGAGGAAGAAGCTGAGCAAGCAAGAGGAGCGCAGCCGGTCAGCACCCATGGCTGAACCCCGGCACCAACCCCAATCCATATTGGAGAGGACAGAGAAAGTACTGGGCCACCTGGATCCCACCCCTTGTGGTCCACTTCCTGCTGGGGTGTCGGGCTCAATTGCAGAGGCCTCTGCAGCATGCGCCATGAGCCTGCCCCACCCCAAGCCTCTTATGGAGGCCCCCAACCATGGAGAGGTCTGGTGCACAAGCTCGGCCTCCCCATAAGGATGCGCTCCTCTGCCCAGACTGCCAAGGCTGCAGCAGAATGAGCAGCGAAAAATCCTGCCCAAATAGGGAGGGAGGGTGGGTCAGTTTTCTCCAGGCATCGAAGAAGGCCGGAGCAACCGCGTGCTGCCTAATATATAGTGAGCGTGCTCCACCCCTTGCTCTCCTGTGCCAACGCAATCAGGCTGGGTGTGGCTCAGCCACCAAGCCGGCCCAGGGCACGCATGCTCACTGCTCCAGAGCTCACCATGTGCCCTGCCCCTGTTGCAATTACAGCCCAGTTGACCCTAGTGCCATTATTTGAGCCCAGATTTGCAGAGGTTTTATCTAGTGAATAACCACAGGACACATCTTGGAATTAAAATGGGCCACAGCTCTTTTTATTGAGACAGAAGCTGGGCAAGCAAGAGGAGCACATCCAAGCAGCCGGTCAGCACCCATGGCTGAACCCCGGCACCAACCCCAATCCATATTGGAGAGGACAGAAAAAGTACTGGGCCACCTGGATGCCCACCCCTTGTGGTCCACTTCCTGCTGGGGTGTCAGGCTTGATTGCAGAGGCCTCTGCAGGATGCGCCATGAGCCCCCACCCCACCCCAAGCCTCTTATGCAGGCCCCCAATCGCAGAGAGGTCTGGCACACAAGCTCGGCCTTCCCATAAGAATGCACTCCTCTGCCCAAACTGTGAAGTCTGTAACAGAATGAGCAGCAAAAAAATCCAGCCCAAATAGGGAGCGAGGGTGGGTCAGTTTTCTCCAGGCGTCGAAGAAGGCTGGAGCAACTGTTTGCTGCCTAATATATAGGGAGCATGCTCCACCCCTTGCGCTTGTGTGCCAATGCAATCAGGCCGGGTGTGGCTCAGCCACCAAGCCAGCCCAGGGCACGCATGCTCACTGCTCCAGAGCTCACCATGTGCCCTGCCCCCTGTCGCAATTACGGCCTAGTTGACTCTAGTGCCATTATTTCTGTCTCATTTTTTGATAAGTAGTTTGCAGATTTCGTTGCATACTATCAAAAACCTTTGATAATGTTGCTTCTTCCAACTTTCCATGCATGAGTGATATATCAGCTTTTTTTCCAGAATAATTTGCTTTAAAAATAATAGCAGAGTTACAAAACTTGGCATCTTGTTTTACTGATATACTGATCTGATCACTCCTGTAGCTACAAGTGTTCTCCATGAAGCAGAAGGGACCTTCCTCTTGTGGAACAAGGTCTTTTTTCCAGCAGAAGACTCCATGCTTAACTGAGCTGAGTGATACGGAACAATAACCAGTGGTTGTTAAGTATAGGGTTTTTTTAAAAAAAAATACCTCAGCTTGTTTTCCTTTGCTTGATGTCAGGTCGCTGTCAAAACTAGACAAATAATAATTTGTTGAGGACAACACTGTGGTTCTGTTGTCCAGAAGAAGATGTGAGCCTTGATAATCACATAGTACATTTCCCTGTTACAAGATACAAGATTTCCCTGTTACAAGCCCACTGGAAGAGCTGAAAAAACTTACTGAGGGCAAACTGTACATGAGAAGTTTGCAGATGATAGACTCTACATGGTTGAACAATAAGGATTAATACATTTAATACAAATAGTCCATTCCTGCTCCATCAGTAGAGGGTGCATCACATATTCATTCATTATTGTTGGATTCTGAGGCTTTTACAGGGCAAGACTGTGTCAACTCTCTAGGCAGCGGGCCCCAGACCACTGGAGATGACACTGGAACAGCTATACAAGCCTCCTCCATCACCTGTACACAGTCAGTGCTGCAATCTACTTCCTTCATGAGTACACAATCACCTTTTGGAGGCCAAGCAGGATTTGGGAGTGCATAGAAGGGAACTTTTGTTTTACTGATCATACACAGTTTATGGGGTACTGACTCTACCTTCAACTGGTTGGGGAAGACTTCGTATGCACCTGAGCCATCAAGTCTTGTTTCTCTCTGTTTCCTATCAGAAAGGTGAGTATAGGGTTCAAACATCTCTTCTTGTCTACATAATTCAATTATGAATTATTTATTGGACCAGTTTATAAAGCCCTATGCCACCTGGGATTCTTAAGGACCACTTGCTCCCTTATGACCTGAATGTTAATTGAGATCTTTATTATTTCCTTCATTTAAACCCCATTTTTCTCCTCAGTTGGGACACAAAGTTCCTTACAGCATTCTCCTCTTCTCCATTTTATCCTCACAAAAAACCCCTATGAGACAGTTTAGGCTGACAGTGCACAGTTGGCCTAAGGCCTCACAACAAGCTCCCAAGGCAGAGTGAGGATTCAAACTGGGATTTCCACATCCTAGTCTGACACTTCGAGCGCTACACCTTACCGCTCTCTGTGCAAGAAACATTTACCTGAGTATCTCTGTGCTTCTAAGAAAATTCATTTTCTGTTGTAGGGCCCCAGCTGTGGAATAACCTCCCCAGTCAAGTTCACCAGGCAGTGGTGCTCACAAAGACCTAACCATGGGAATTAGAAAGAGCAAGTGTAGCCCAGAAGAATCCTGGCTACATAGATCCCTTCTGAGGAGTTAGTGGGATTCAAAAATCAATAAAACGACAGCACCATTGCAGTTTGGAAAACAAATGTGAAATTGCTTCAAACAGGAATAACATCCAATATACATTTAGTATAAACGCAATAGCTTTACAACTAGAAGTAAAACTAAATCATAATGAAACAGTGCCCAGGAATACAAAGTGGGTGGGGGTGGGGGTGGTGTTAAAATGTTAACGAGAAGGGCAGAGCTGCTTCCTCCCCATCTGCTCTTCTGAGGCTCCTTCTGCAGCTGCTGCAGGTCTTTCTCTGGCTTGAGATTGTAAGGAAATTATCAGTTTCCTCAGCCCAGTTCTGGACCTTTCCTCTGCTGCTGCAGGTTAGACTGACTTAGGAGAAAGAGTTTTAAACTGTATCTTGAATCACAATGTAACTAATCATGTGCATCCTACAACATTCTGGGAATTCTGCCATCCTTAAGGTCACTACTATAGAGAATTGTGGGATTCTTAGAGTGTTACATCAACACTGCCATTTTCCAAGGGTTTATCCTGAAAAGCTCCCAGAGGTTGCCAGTGATGGGCTGGCTGGGAAAGGAATCTAAGGTGAAGGTGGTCCATTGAACTTCACCAGGGTCACCAGTGGTCGTTTCCCCACTTACCATCTGCTGCGCGCTACTCTCGCCAAGTAGCGCGGGGTCCCATGACACTCCCCACTACAGGGGCGGCAACAACACAGCCGCCCCGATGCTGCTGCTCTCACGCCCCCTCAGCACACGTCATTCCTGGCGCTCCTCAAAATGGCGCCTTTTGATGACCCCGCGCAGAGCGCCGGGTTGTGGGGAAACCCGGGAGCGCGCCAGAAATGACGCACGCTGAGCGTAGCGCACAGCAAAGGGTGGTCGATGGTAAGTGGGGAAACGACCAGTGATAGCCGTCTATTTACTCCCATCTGCCTTCCCTTTAGCAGGCTACAATGTGGCACACTTTACATTTTGCTTTTATTGCCGGTCTTCACTCTTCTTAGTTACACTTCGAATTTTGTAGTTGAATTTTTAAAAATCTTGTTGAATGTTTGATTCAAAACAGCCTGAAAAATAATTCCCTTGACAGTAAAATTACATTGGTTGAAAAGAACATTAAAATTGTCTGACATACTGAAATGAGTGTCACAAGCAAAGAAAAAAATAGAGGCCTGTTCATAACAATAAAAGTCTGTGGTACAGTCATGTTGCAACCACCTTTTTTGAATGAAGCCTATTAGGAGAAGCTCTGAGCCACTGTTGCCCTATCTGGGGCCAGGGACATAGAGGTGCTGTATAACCAGTTGGGCAAATCATTTTGCAGTTTGTTGCAAGCTGGCTCTCCCACTCTCTGGTGAGTTTTGCACAGCACATGTATAATGGGTTGCAGTTATTATAAAAGATCCAATTTCCCTTTTTCCTGTTTGCATGTGTGCCCTTCACCCATTTAGACAGTGATTGTAGCCCATGGAAAAAATCCGGGTTGCTTTTGTGCCTTTGTATGGAGATTCTTCTTTCTTTCTTTTTTTATTTCCTGCAACACATGTGGTAGGCATACATGAATTAACCCCTACAGCCATGCTGATTGTCCCACAATCTGCTTGGCTGCACCTACGTAGCTGTGCATGTACAACATGCAAAAGGAAAAGGGACCTCCCTGCACCAGCTGGGCGATAATGAACATGTTGCTATAGATCTATATGGTGATCATACTCGCTGCCCCAAAGATAAAACATGCTTGGGGGACTTTGTACACTGCCGGGCACCCAGAGAATCTGTCCACAACATGTTGGGTGACCTGCACAGAATGGCAGGTGAGCAGATTCTCCGTGACATAGTGGACACCGTGGAACCTAAAGTGAATGGGTAGAAGGGAGGGAAATAAAGCCAGTCACACTCTCCCACTCTAACTTCCCTCATAGGGTTGTTGTGAGGATTAAATGGAGAACAAGAGAATTATGTAAGCTGCTTTGGGTTCCCATTGGAGAAAATGCTTGTGGCTTCACAGTGGTGGTGTAAATGTTGACCCTGTTTAGTAATTATGTGGATTAAATATATCAACAAAAACATATGGTAACCATATATGACAAAGCAGAAATGACTATTGCTGAAGATCTTTCTTATGCCTCTAAATATTTTGAATCAACGAGGGGCGGAAAGAAAAATATGCATTCCACGCCCTGGGATTATTTTGCTGAGCACTGATTCAAGGTGCCAGGTAGAATTAAAAGCAACTTGAGGAAATCTACCTTGGAAGTGGCAGACACTAACCAGTGTTCCTTATCAAGAATAAGTGTGTAGTATGTCACTGGCTTCCATGGGTTTGGTGTGTTACTTGTTAGGATCCTTTACTGTCAATTTTCTTTAGCATAGAATAATAAACCTGTCAGTTCTTTGACAGTAGAATCCTTGGCTGACAGTCACTGGTGGATCAAGAGCAGCTTAAATATTAGAGAATAAGGCACTATACAATTCCTGGTAGACACCATGCCCCTTTTAAGTGTATGGGCACCCCATTTTACTGGATTGATGGTTATGTTTTGATTACCTGTGTGCTGCGCTCTGTAATGTAGCTGGTGATTTCAGTGACCTGTCTCAGTTTGATGTAAATCAAGAAGTGCTACATTCCATTAGCATTTGCTTCTCAGAATAAAACCACTCCTCTAGTAGATAATGGCTTCAGACATTTTATCATCTCTTAGGAAGTACATTTTTCTGGTGATGCTATTCGTTTGTAAATTATGACATGTACACATTGGGTCTCCTTGCTTTGAATTTTTATCTCTCTTGAAGTTCCTTTCTCAGGATTCATATCAAACCAAAACTTATATTTAAATAATGGCTACTGAAGAAAGACAGTTTTTCCCCACTGTGTGATATGTAATGCAATCCCAACCATGCTCACTTAACAGTAAGTTTGTTTGAGGCCATACCCAGGTAACTAGAGCACAGTAAATTCAATGAGGTTCCGATATGTATTGAAGCTGTATATCGGGGAAAGCAATGTCAAACTACCCCACAAAAGAGGCTTGCCTATAAAATCACTGCTCGCAGTGGTACCCCAGGGTCGAACACGACTGAAGAGGAAACGTTACCTTTATATTGTTTATATTTTGATTTACAGTGTTTGTTTGATAAGGTTAGTGATTCTGTTTTGACTCATTATTATCTCTGGTCAAATGGTTTTGCTGATCCATTTTAACACTTTGGCTGTTTCTGCACACACATGGAAATGCCCCTCCACAGGCATGAATTGTGCCGGTGGAAGCTCAAGGACTGCTCGTTCTTTCTCCCCAGACGGAGAGGTGGCTCTGCACAGAGCTGCCTCTCCATTAGCCCCCTCCACTCACCGTCCCATCCAGCGCTGCTCTGGATGGCTGGATAGATACGCCTATGCTGCCTCCAACCCCTGGAAGTCGGAGGGCAACGTGGGCATGATCCCCAGCCCTCCAGACCAATGCTGAAGAGGACAGTTAGTGGAGGGGAAAACAGCGTCTTCCCAATGGTGCAGTTCGCACCGTGCTGGCGGGAAGACGGCACTTTTTAAAGTGCTGGCTTCATGCTGCTCTGGGGCAGCCAGGACTGAAAAGCAGCGCCTTCTATGCGAACGCTTCCCCAGGGATGGCGTTTTTGCCGTCCCTGGGGCATAAACACACCGAGATTTTAAAAAGTACTAGAAAATAAGGGCTAAAAGGGTGAAAAAAAATTAAAACTTATCTTGGAAGGTGGGAGAGCTCTGCCAGGAGCAGCCTCTCAGCAGGTGGAAACTGGAATGGATCTGTTATCTGAATAAGTAGTCTTCCTTCTAATAATTAATTAGGGGGAATTGGAAAAAAGGAGGAAAATCATTGAGAGGTGGGCAACAGCAGGATTCTCCACCAATGTAAATTAGGATCCTTCTTTAAGATATTAGATCTGGAAATAACAAGGACGACTTTAAAAGGGGGGTTATTAGAATGAGGGAAATATTACAATCAATCAAAGGAATCACAATCATACAGAGCCTTAGAAAATAAAGAGTAGACTGGGAGTTGCAGAGAGGGAATTACCTATCCAGAAGACCAAATAACAGAGAGCATGACAATATGCATGACCAGTGTATATTGACTTGAGGAGATAAGGACATTGGGTACATTGATAATACAACCAAACATGCAATTTTACTTCATAATTTATAGGGTAAAACATATCCTGAGGAATATGATGAATGTGCCTCATGAGAACAATGTGTTGACGAGATTATCAGAGTGGGATGCATGTACCCAGAGACTTCTGAATGGGGGTCTCTGATCTTAACAGAAAGACACATTAAGCAACTGGATGTGAATTCAGTTCCCTAGGAAATGGTTTCAAGGTGAGGTAAAATATTAATGGCCTTCTCTATTGACAGGTGGGTCCTACAAAAGTATGTTAGTTATAATTCTATTCAAGGAGTAGTTTCAGAAGGACTGACATCAGTCCAGATAGGATTAATAGTATCTGGCAGGATTCAGGAGATCCATTGTTCTACACCTTGCATTCCATTAAGAATATAGGGAGGAATGACAAGGTTAGTGTTTGAGGCAGTCCTTTTTAGATGCCATCTGTTTTCCAACTGGATGTCATTTTTTCCCTATTGGAGCCATGTTGAACTAAACATACACCATGCACATAGAGGGGTGTTAACACTCTTATAACTGTCCCTTAGGAACATGGAGTAGTCTGATCACTAACAGATTGTTTACTGATTTTGATAATACTACACCATATTCAGCACTTTGTGTATATAAATATTCTAAACAAATAAGAATATTTGTCTTCATGACCATTTTTCTATGATGGAAGTTGTCAAGATTCTGGGATTGGTGAAGGCCACTACTTGTACACTACTTGTGCAAACAATCAATCTTTATTACAGCCATAGACCACCATATGGAAGATAACGTACAAACAATTAAAAAGATAAGATATATTAAAACAAATCTAAAGGAGTCTTATGGAAAAAAAATGGAATTGCAAGAAAAGTATAGAAACGTAAAGGAAATGGGATAAGAATGTAAATATTCAAAAGAAACAAAAAACAAACTAAAAATGGGTATAGGCATAAGAAAACAAGATAATCAGCAGATAGAAAACTGTAACTATTAAATCACAGTACACTATATTACAACAACCTTAATAATTGCAAATGTTCTTCTGGTACGAAGTGGAAAAGGAGCAGTCCTTTGTCGGAAGTCTCCATGTACCACAGAAAGTTTCTGCCACTAGCAGAATGAAACTTTTGGAAGCAATCCATAGTGTTGGATTGAGTATTCAAGTACAAATTGTTCATAATTACCCCAACTACTGTATGAATAATAACTTTCTTAATTCAAAATAATGTCCCTGTAATTGTAAGCAGCAAAAGAAGCAAATCTGTTTTCAGCTGAAACTTAGTTTATAACTTGGTGTTACACACCCAAACAAGAGTCAAGTGAAAACTGATATTCTGTTCCAGAATTTCATTAATTATGCACTAACCTCATGCACTTCTTATCAGTTCAAGATATTACAGACAGTATTTACCATTGTGACACAGAGCTGGGATATAAATATTTGCTCCAAAACAATAGGGAACCATTTAAAGATACTGGTTGTTGAAGTTCTTGATGTTAGCTGATTAGGACTTGTGTGCCCATAAAACTGAAGAGATTAAAAGAAACCCTTGTAAATGTATTCCTCATGCAGAAGGGGCACAGGGGCTGTGTTTGGGACATGATTAGCTGGTAATCAGGAAAGACCAAACTGATTATTAGCTGTTCAGTTCTTGTCAGCCTTGAGGGATTCCACTCAGTAGCCTAATTAAACTGAGTTTGAAGCCCTCACATCTCCATTCAGTGGCAATTTTCATTATAATATTCCATTCTTTTTGTGAGATTTGTCTTTCCCCTACTTTAATGTTTTGCATTTGTGTAACACCTTTTTTGATTAGTTTCTCGGCCAGATTAGCTTCAGATAACTGGGTGGTTCATGAAAACAAATGTCACACATAAGACAATCCAGATATTAAAGTTTACAATTGCCAGAGCTATCTTTGAATAAACATTGGTAACTTAAGAGAATCCCCCCTCCCCATAAACTTGCATTATTTTGAATAAATTGCTACATGGCATACCATGATATCAAATGCATAAAAATTAGAGGTAGCATGTGGTGTTAAAATTATCTAATGAAATCAACAATATTTTCTTCACTATCCAAAAAAAACCCCTCTGCTTCGTTCTGCCGATCTGAGGTACCAAGAACTTAAATGCTTTCAATACTATTGATGTACTTTTGACTACATGGATATGTTTTATTTTAGTAGAAAGCTTAACAGAGAATGACTGCACAAAACCATCTACTATATTTCATTTTCAAACTAACACTGTACGTGAAAAACAATGGAAGGCTAACCATCCAGTGGTAAGGGCCTTTAGTAACATTCATGAGTTGTCAATCAGAAATCCAGAGAGGCAAGGATATTGTAAAAATGTCTTCACTAAAAGTCTAGTGTAACTGATTATCATTTTTTCTATTTGAGACATAACAGACACCTGAGAAAAATGGCAAACATGGGAAATATAACAAAGTCTTGTGGTGGTTTAAAGACTAACACATTAATAATGCAGTTCCTTTATTTTCTTCATTTACACCCTGCCTTTCTCCCCAGTGGAGATCCAAAGTGGTTTAACCTAGTTCTCCTTTCCTCCATCTTCTTCTGACAACCACTCTGTGAGGTAAGATGGTGTAGTTGTTAACAATAATGGATCCTAATCTGGAGAACTGGATTTGATTCCCCACCCCTCTATATGAAGCCTGCTGGGTGACCTTCCACCAGTTACAGTTGTCTCAGAACTCTTTCAGTCCCACCTACCTCAAAAAGTGCCTGCTGTGAAAAGAGGAATTGCATGTGATTGAAAGCTGCTTTCAGACTCCTTAAAGGGGGGGGGGCCCAGCATACAAAAACCTACTCTTCTTTAAATTACTCTTCTAGGTTAGACTGAGACTGGCATACAGCTGCCTGGCAAGCTTTCACTGCACAGTAGGGATTTGAACCTGGTTTCCCAGCTTCCAATCTGACACTCTAACCACTAGACTACATTGGCTCCTATTTCAACTCTGCACAGGATTGCACTGGGCCAGCATCTACTTCCTACAAATGTAGTGTATGTTATCTCTTGTGTTTGACAATGTGTTTCCTCACACCAATTTTTTTCTTGTACAATGTGAACATATTTTCAATATTATTTGTGCATCAATAAACCATCTTCATAAATACAGGATATGAATAAGAAATTTTCACTGTGTGTCAATGTTACAACACGTATACACAAGGCAAACAGATCTATAAAACCAGCAATGAAACTGAAGCCGCTGCCAAAAATACAAATGGAAGAAAACTGGAGACCTTCACTCAGCCTTGATTTGAACAATAGGATAGGATAGGATATTTAATTTATATACCGCCCTCCCCCAGAGGGCTCAGGGCGGTGTACAACATAATTGTAATAACAATAACATGATAATACAAAACCATAAGGCTACATATAAAGACAATATCAATTTCAGTGGATCCACAAATTAACAGGTTAACAGCTCAGAGCAAGTTAAACAACTTATGATAACATCCCCAACATTTATATAGCCTTTCACAACATTAATATAACATTGCATAACAATAACAATATGATAATTACATAATAACAGTAACATAGTATATCAAATGAAATAACAATAATGAAATGAACAATATATGTTATACCTTCTAAGTATGAAGCTTTTCATGACATGTGCCACGGTGATGCAATGTGACATGAACCAAAATGTTGTGGGGCCAGGACCACATTTCTGGTCCTACACAGCAAGATTAGTTTTAAGAAAAACTTAATTAGAAATAAAAGCAAAAGACGTCTGACATTAGAAACAAACAGAACGTTTTTACTTAGCAGAATATAGATAAGATTACAGAAGGTGACCTCTCCCCTCACAGGGAGATGATCACTGCGCGATTAACTCCTCGGATTGAGAGACACGGAATTTAGAACGTTACAGAAGGTTACCCCTCCCGGGTGGCTCTCGAAGGAGGCACACCCCCTAGAGGAAGAACCTTAATTTTTATAGATGCAAAGACGTCACACAATCCTCCCCTTTACTCAAGTGATGATAACTCCATACTCCTTCTCACGTGCATACAAGCTATGTATGGTCAAACTCCCCATTGGATCAGATCTGTCTCCTGGTCACATGAAGACAGCCTGTATTCTACGTCAAACGCTGCATGCTGTTAGTGCATGTCCTCTACCCATATGCAAAGGACAGCCATAAAACTAGCTTGCTGTCTCCAAGAAAAACCCGTTTTGCTAAGTTTCTCCCAGAGAGAGCTATCCCCTTCAGGGTATTGCAGGTTTGAATCTACATACTTTTAGATCATAAAACTTACTTTTCCCAGCATGAAATGTTAAAACATAATTCTAACAGATTTTACATACACTGATTCTAACAACAATAGAATTATAGTGAAATACTAATACATGTGAATATCTCATTATCATTTCTCTGTGCTCATTTAACTATATAGAAAAACACTTTGTAATTTAACTAATCACATTCATTTCTAACCCAAAAACAAAAGTTATAAAATGCATATTTCTGCTGTCACGTAGTAACCTGTAGTTACAAGATACTAAAGATGTTATCTGTACCTGCCTGCATAATCACTGACAAGCTTTGACCTACTGCAAAAATGCAGGCTTTTGGTCACTTACACAGAAGCTCCCATTTTGATTCTTTGCAATCTCTGGTTCTATAACTTAATCAAATACAAATTTATACACATTCTGGCCTGTCTCCACAATGCGTATGGAACGATGCTACCTATTTAATGCAGTCTTCAGATTAGAAGCAGTTGATACCCAGTGCCTGCAAGTGGGACAAATGTGTGAAAATTTCCAGAATTTGGACTCAAATCAGATAACTGAGAAGTTAATATTAGATATATCTTTAAGATAGAGAGAAGTTAACGAAGCACTAGCAGTGTAAAAAGGGAGTAGGAAAAAATAACATTGGCCAAGAAAACTTTAGGAGAAATCTAAGGCTCAGAATCAAGAGGAAGGCACTAGGAACATGATTCTTTGTGCAGCGAGGAGTGGGGCAGAATTTTAAGGTGGAGCTTACAAATTAGGCAAACAAACCCCTGCAAGGGGGTGGATTGCAGCTTCTGAAAATGCTAAGGAGGGGAGGCAGGAGCCACTCCTCCCCCATGCTGTAGTTGCAAGCCAGAAAGAACTCCCTTTGATCTTTAAAATGACTTTCCCTGCAACTGCTGTGTGACTGCAGGAAAAAGGTGCTAGGGGCCCCAATGCTTAGGGTATAGTTTGGCCCTTAGTCTGAAACTCTAACCACTGGATCACTCTGGCTTTCTATCCCAGAGACTCTGCAGTTTCTGAAAATAATTTTTTCTTCCCATTAGGGTTGCCAGGTTCCCCTGGCCACTGAGGGAGATTTGGGGGCGGGGTAGGGTTGCCAAATCCAGCTTGGGAAATTTCTTGAACTTTGGGAATGGAGCCTTTGGGAAGAGGACAGGGGTCCCAGTGGAGTATAAGGCCACAGAGTCCATCCTCCAAAACATCCATTGTACCCAGGGGAATTGATTGCTACAGCCTGGAGATGAGCTGCTATTCCATGGACCCACCTATTGGCTAGCAGCATCCCTATCTCCCATCATTTTTGGTCAGTGACAAATATTAAATTGATGATGTAAGCTTGACTGGAAAGAAATGAGGCTGGACACTTCATAAAAGTGGGTGTTCTTTAGTATTATTTCATCAACAAAATGCACACTGAATCATAAGAAACATAGATTCAGAGCAGAGATGGTCTTGTCTCCATTTGGACTCTCGCCTTAAATAACTGTAGTTAATAGTCATGCACTGAAACCAGCCAACTATTTACACACACACATATATGCGAAGAATAATATTCAGTCATCACAATGGTCCCTATGAAACCATTTAAACAACTTTATTGATTTTTCTTTGCTTGCCAATGTTTAATTCAAACTTCTAAGGAGCTCAAGCATCAGTGCACATAAATTACCCTGTGTACCGGCTTCTTTCTCAGTTGTTGACAACAAATGATTCAATTTCCAGTACAAAAAGTGTCTCTGTTCTTTTGTGGTATGGATTTGAACTGTAACAATCCCAAAGGCCACACTTCACATGTAAGTTGCATGTGAAGTGTTATCATGAACAACCTTTCTCACAGCGTGCACGTGGGGGTAACATCTACATCGATCTGAAACCTGACATCCTTAGCTGCAGGTTATAAGACATACCAATTGGTCCTTCAGGCCAAACTGAAATTGAAGTTGTTAAAGGAAAATGGGAGAGATATGTGAGTCAGAAGGGAATTTGGTAATGGAGAGGGAAAGCTGGATGCCTCAGAGACATGTCCTTGACCATTATGTTGGAAACTTTCAACTTCAAAAATCATTGTCTTTGAATGTAGCCAGGTAGAATCCCCGGGGAGGTGGGGGGGATCAGAGTTAATAGCAAAAGCTTCCTCCTTTCTCTGGTAATGGCAGAATCGGGGGAGGGGTTGAGCCTATGCTTGCATTTTAGTAAGGACAAAAGGAGCTGTGAGGAAAGTGGATGTGAGAGGAATCCTCACAGCTTTCCCTGCTGCCATGTTGATATGTTTCCATTCACCATGCTTGCCTCTCAACAGAGACCACTGAAAGGGTGAGGGGGGGTAGCTTCAGAGAAAGCAAACACACTTATGCCACAATATTTCTTCCGGGAGCACCTGAAGTCTTTAGCTCAAACCTTAAACCCACTAGTCTTGGGATAGAGATGCCAGCCAGCAGGTGGGACCTGGGGAATCTTCTGCAATTACAACTCATCTCCAAACTACAAAAATCAGTTCCCCTGGAGAAAATGGATGCTTCCCAGGCTCCATTTCCAAATTTCCAGGAGTTTTCAAACCTGGATTTGGCAAACTTACCCACTGCAATTCCACTCTGGGAGCCAGGGCAGACCTGGCAAGCATTCCTTCTGAACACAGAAGGAGTACACCACTGACACTTGCCTGAGCTATGAAAACGTTGCTGCTGACTTTTACTCAAAATATTCTGGCAATGAGCCTAAAATGCTTTCAGACAAAAAAGATGCTTGTAGACAAAAAGAAAAGAAAACAACTGGTAATAGGCCAGGAGGCAAACCAAACCAACAACAATTTGAAATGTGTTTACTCTGGTCTGTTGGCACTGTCCGCTCATCTCACCATGGTATAGCCCACTGAGAAAAGGAACTGATCCCACTATGGTATAAGCATTTATCCATGTGTTCCAAAATGATCAAAAAAGCAACCAAAAATACTCTGGAGTGGCATCCATGCGTGTTTGGCCTGGACAACCAGAAGCAAAAAAACAGAACACTAAAGGCCAGCGGATGGAATACTTTGAGCTAGGAGGCTAAGTTCAAGTGGCCTCACTGTTTTTATATTGCTATTGGTTGTTGTGTTCCCCTCAGTTTCATCATTAAGGGAAGCCAAAGATAAGCAGCTCAATAAGCATCTGGCCATTAGTCAGAGGGCCTGCATTTATAACTTTCCATCTCACCACTTTGATTCTTGCTTCCAGGCTAAATTACTGTAATGCACTTGGTTTGGAGTTACCCTTGAAAATCACTTACAGATTTCAACTAATATAGGATGCAGAAGCATGACTGCTCAAGGGCCTTTTCCTGCAAGAGTCATGCAAGCTGCACTCGCCATTGATTATGTAGTGTGTGTGCCTCAAGGTCTTCGTAACAGTCATATTGAAAGCCTTAGAGCATCACTGTATCCCTTAACCTTCATTTAGCAAGCAAGAGAAGGTTGGAACATAGAGTTCTCCACAAGTAAAATTTTATTTTTCAAAGGAGGTGTTAATAGGGACCTCATATCCTTTAGAGGTAAAAGAGTTCTGCGATTGGGCTAAACGCAGGAACAGGAACATTTGTCATGTCCTGTAGGAACATTTGTTATGTCATCACTATCTAATTCTCCATGTAAGTTTTATCATGACTCATGAAGGAAAGCAAATGTAAAAGTCCAAAATTCAAATGAGTTGAGAATATGTGTAATACTCCCATGAGAACTGTGATTTCTAAGCGGCAAACTTCTTTGAGAGCATGGTTGGTTTTCTGTCCAAGTTACCCTAGTTGTGCCTTGAAAAATCACAACATACAGAGGGTGCCAACACCCCACAGGGGCTTGGCTTGCTCACAGCTGCTGCTGCTGCTGGTGGTGGTGATGGTGATGGTGAAGGAGGTGAAGAGCATGACCATCATTGCTTCCTGGACCCACAATGCAACTAGCTGAGGCAAATCTCTGAAGCACTGTCATTGCTGTGGCTCAGCTTGTCCTATCCACCAGCAGCACACAGGAAGAGGTGATAGCTGTGGCTCACACTCATAGTTGCTTTCTCAATAAACGTTGGTCAGATCTGAAATAAGCCTGAGGTGGCAACATGCTGCTGGGTCTCAGATTGTCTCAACTAGTGCTTGGGATGAGCATGGTTTATAGCTGGCTATCTTCTAGATCTCATAGCGGAAAGCCAAGCCAACCCCCTGAAACACTGCTAATAGCACCTCTGCCTATGTGAGTTCTATAAGGATAAAACAGGAAGAGAATTTAAAAGACAGTGTAAGTTGAATAAAATTTCTTTAAGTTATAGCTTAAACTACAACATGGTGCTGGAAGACAATTTTACAGATACCATGGACAACCTAGAAGATAAGAAAATTCCAGATCAAATTATGCCTAAACTCTGCCTAGAAGCTAAAATTACTAAATTATCATACTTTGGTCACATCACAAGACAGGAGTCACTGGAAAAGAGAATAATGCTAGGAAAAGTTGAAGGCAGCATGAAAAGAGGAAGACCCAACAAAAGGTAGATTGATTCCATAAAGGAAATACCGTAAGAGCCCTCTATCTGCAAAATGAGATGGAGTTGACTCAATAATGGAAACCACGGTCCACAGTGTGCAAGATCTGAGCGAGGCAGTTCATGATGGGACATTTTGGAGATCATTAATTCATAGGTTGCCATGAGTTGGAACTGACTTGACAGAACTTAACAGACACAAACAACAAAAAACTTGTATCTTATTCAGCTCCCCAGCTGCTGCCGCCAGCCTCCTTTCACTGACTCCACCTCTCTTGGACTAAACCAAATAGTTCCTGGGGAGCACTAATGCTACTGGGCTTTACCTTACTCTATGGAAAGTGGAAATGTAGGCCTGCTTAGTGCAGCAAGGTATCTTGAACTGGTTTAAAATCTGTTAGGAAAGAAAATTAGTATTTGGAGCAGGGCAGCAGTAAGTGGAGAAAGTAATGGACAAAGAAAGGTGCCCCTCTCTTGCGGCTTCTCCACTCCAAACCAACCCTTCCTAATAGGTTACCAGGTCTCCCACTATGGTAGGAGACCTTCTACTGGCACCCTCAAATCACTGTCAATGTTCAGTAGGCTGGAAGAGAAACAAATGAAGGGGGAAAAAAATCACCACTGGCACAATGGCATCACGCCATGTCCATGTTTTCCCCAGTTTTATAGCAGATATGCTACCAATTTCTAGAGTTGTGTGGTATCACTTCCAGGGTTCCTGCAGAATGACATAATGCAGTTGCCTCAATGGTGCTCGCCACATTCCCAGCCCCTAGTCTCTCACTAGAGGCCAGCTACTGACCAGCACTGAAAACTAAGCTATTAGAACAAGAGTATCGGGATATGATAACAGCTGCGAGGAAAACGTGTTCCCCCCTGACCCTGCTTATTCCAATTGAACAAGGACACATGGCCAATTATTTACAGTGGATTACCAACCCTAAATTAAGAAGAGCTTTAACACTGGCCAGATTCAATCTAATGCCTTCTATGCTGCTCTATGGCAGATATCAACAAATTGATAAACAGAGGAGGCTATGTCCATGCAATATGGGTCAGGTGGAGACACTCGATCATACCCTCTTTCATTGTGTAAGGTTTGCAAAAATCAGAATGTCACAATCTGCACTTATCCCATTTCTGTATAACAATCTAACTGATGCTCTTAAGATACCTATGCTTTTGAACAACATGGATCCCACAGTGTGTGAGAATGTAGCAAAATTTCTGCTAACAATAATAGACGTAAGTCTAGATGAATACCAACCAATGTCTATGTATTATGACCACATATAGCCAGCAGTAATTTTGCTAGCTTCTGTCAGTATCCGATGACGTTTAAGTGAGTTAACTTAGCTGAAGGAATGTCCTATAGTTACAGAAGGACCATGTATATATTTTAGTATTTAGTATTTTAGTAAATTTACTGACCAGCAACCCTACCTCCTAAAAATGATTTGCCTTAGAAATAGCAGAATCTGTTTGGGGATATGTTGGGCATATTTTCTGTTTTGGAAATAACTTGTCTGAGACACCTTTAGGAACCTCTCCTAGTAGACGGAATAGCACAAGCTGATGGAATCTACTCCTTAAGTGATATTCTCAACCTTGTGTTGTAACAGAGATTTTTTTTCAAAATGCTGCTGGTCCTTTTCAGTCTGTTAAAAAATGAGATATGGGTTGAGTTTCACTTTCAAAGTTAAGCATCCGTGCTGCTGTAATGATGATGACTTGACGGCTAGTTAAGGAGCCATTGCTAGTAGGCATCCAGACAATGAGTCTCTCTCTCTCTCTCTCTCTCTCTCTCTCTCTCTCTCTGTGTGTGTGTGTCTTAGAATTTCTTCTAATGCTGCCCAGAAACAACCCTGTGTTGTCAGCCATCTTTTCCCATCCTAGTTTTAAAAGAAAATAAAAATCATTGCTTTATATAGAGAGTCATTGCCAGAAAATGGGGGATGTTCCATGAAACAGTTCTTGAAACTTTTTGGTTGTGCCTAAATAAAATGTAAATGGGTCCTATATATATGCATCGGCACCTCCATGCAAGTTGTCCCTACCAACTTTGAACCTTCATAACAAAGACTGCAGTAAGTATGGCTCATGAATACCAAAAAGCCACAATCACCAGCAGTTTGTGGACAGTTCCATTGCAGGAACCACCACTACGTTTTCCAGGTCTTAGGGTTGGCAGGAGGGTGGAAGGGATGGTGGAAGCCCAGCGGCGTCTGCTGTGCCGGGGCACTGCTTGCTGGTGCCCAAGGCTGGGCCCAGCTGCACGGCCAGGAGGCCTCTCCCCTGCCAGGGAATCAAGCCGATGCCTGAGGCCAGGCCCAGTTTTCTGGCCACAGGTTGGTTTCTGCACTCCTTGGCCTCCCTGCTGACATGTGGCATCTGCCTGAGCAGCATGCTGTCACATGCCCCTTGGCCCTGCCCGGCCAGGCTGCTCTTTCAGCCAGCGGAGCCTCCACAGGAGCCTCCCCCAGGCACTATTTTCCCCTGGTATGCCTCTGGCATTACATCAGAGTCCCCTCCAAATTGTCAGCCCTATTGTTTGTTCTTTTTCCACATATATTTAGTGTGCATTGCAAGCAACTCATGTTATTATTTTGTCATTTCTGGTTTACTGCCTCAACATTAGATACACATCATGCATTTGCTATGGCCGTTGCTCAAATTATTCCAGTAATCTCACAATTTCTCTCAATTTGCTATCATTCTGATTAAATTTATTTGAGGGTTGTGGAACACTTGACTCAGGAAATGAAGACATTGTGTAAAAACAGTGGCAAAAATATTATCTTATGTTTTTCCATTGTTAAAAATGAAATGGTTCTATCCTGAATGGTACTTAATAGTCCTTCCTATGGACATGTAGATGAATTGAATATTAGCCCTACAGTATTCTACATCATGTCATGTATAATTAAGGCTTAGGATAAAGACAGGTATAGGGTTGGATCCAAAGGGAATTCCACTGATGTAAATGAAACTTTCCTCACCTTCCTTTTTCTCCCAGCAGCCTTCCTTGTTCCCCCAAAGGCAATACCATTTTGGTGGATCCTCACATACAAAAAGTAAACAGACCAGGGAGGAGGGTAATCAGATGAGATTGTGCTTCATCTCACTTACATTATGAAATGTCTATGATCCACTCCAAGTTCAGTAGTTGTTTTGAGACCTCTATGCAGCATTTCATCAGACTAGTAAGAGTTTCATGCTCAGGGGGAAGTCTTCATGTCAAGATAATTATTTAACAAATGTAGATGTGTTGGCCAAAATTCATTTTAATGAACAAGAAATAGTTCCAGATAGATAGCCGTGTTAGTGGCCAGTGATCAGTGGCACTGTAAAGATTACTAGTATTTATTCTACATTGTGCCATGACTCCTGTTTTATTAAAGGAATGGGTAGGATCTCACTGTCTTTGTCTTTGTAAGTTTTTGCTCAGCATAGATACTCTTCAGTGTTTAGTAGCTGAATCCTCTACGCTATAAGGCCACAGAATACTGCACATTTTCCCCTTGAATACATATGCCTTCCAATAGCTGCTTAGTTTTGCATGCCAATGCTCAAATCAAAGAACCAAATTTGCGAGCCTCTGATTTTTTCATAACATAGCAACACCCGTCATTACATCAGTCCAGGCAGGACAGTAGTTATTATACTCTGGATGGCAATATGGGTGTGCATTCCCAGTTTTGGTTCAGCCTGCAGATATCCAAAATGGCCCAAAGGTTCTAAGTTGGTTGGTTCTAAGTCTTCTTCTGAAATCAGTAGAATCAGTGTGCATGGTTTTCTTTTATGTCTGCTTCAAGTGAGTCTGGTGGACAAGGGAACACCATAGCCACAAAGCTTTGGAATCTTCTGTCTTTGGAAGCCTTCTCTCATTATTGCCCTTCCAGAGATTAGTTATGACTATTCTTTCTTTGGAAAACCTTTGCAAGGGGTTGAATGCGTTGACATTTTTGTTGACTTGGCCCATTTATGTTACTGTTTTTTTTCTGCTGCTTTGTTGCATTTTGATTAGCATGTTGTTCTTTTATTGATGTGTTGTCTTTTATTGCAACTCCTTGGAGGTATTTATTTTTATATGTGAGAGTTTGGAATACTAAGCTGTTAGAATTTTTGTAATTGTCTTATGTTTTATAAATGGCTGTTTTTTCTGTTTTAAGATCTGATAGGAGGATGTGATCCATATGCAGCGAGAAATATTAACAAAGGTGCCAGATTGGTCATTCTGTTTAATTTCCAGTAAGGCAAAGATGAAGCTTTCGCTGTGCATGCATAAAAAATATTTTGGCATCTCTTTTGAATTCATACGTTTTCTGCTGGAAACCTGAACTCTACAAGCATGCTGTCTCTCTCACTCTGATAATATGGCAAAAGTAGCTTCCCTTCCATCTATTAATATCATATCTTGTGTGCCTGCAAAATTTGCCAGAACTGATTAGAGCAGATATTAAATGATAATTGGATATTTAGTGCTCGTCAAACAGAAAGTGACAGATGGGCCACTAATTAAATTATAGTTCTGACATTATTCACAATGGTTTATGAATCTTCACTGGTGACCTTCATGCATCTCTTCTCTCTACCTTTTTTTTCTTTCAAATGAGAGGTTAGGTAGGAGAAAAGAGAACTATTTAAAATTATATTAACAAGTAAGCAAATAGAGGAGGCCAACTGAAAAATAGCTTATCTTTTAGCATCAGTGAAATCATAGTGTTTATGATGTTTTTGAAAGGAAAACAATTTACAGGGAGGTGAATGCTAAAACATTCGAGATTTCTTTCGAGGCAGTAATATAGAAGACACGTTACACAAATCATTACCACATGAAAATAAATAGTCAGTGTAAGGTCACCATTAAAACAATATTTTGTTCTAAAATGGGTATGCTTTGTCTGTTGTCTAACATTTCCCTACTTATTCACTCAGCCTTGCCTTACTTATTTTCTCCACCAGCTAAATGAAGAGACTTTATTGTAAAAACAAACCCAGAATACTGAATCACGCTTGCTGGACCAGAACTACATTTTCTTTTTCAATTAAAAAAGAAAACACAATGTTAATTACTTTCTTACTTTCTAACTTTGATCTTAATGGCTCCCTTCTTTGTTTTCATGACAATCTGGAATACTGCTAAAAAAGGAGACTCCTTAAGAAAGCATATATTTGTGGGAATTGTCTTGAAAGTGATATCTAAAAGAAAAAAAGCCCCTCCTAATATATGGCCACCTTTCTCTGATAAATAACCATTCTACAGTAGCAAGCATATTTTGAATGTATGCATGAACTTTATACAGTCCTACAAAATACACTGTGAATGCATCTACCAGGATGAGTATACCTAGAGAGGCAACACTGGTAAAGTTACGGCCTTGGATAAGTTAACATTCCTTCATAGTTGTAGATGTTTCCTCACTGAAGTTAAGGGTCAGACGGCTATCTGAAGACAGTTCCTTCATTCAAGGACTCATTGCAGCTTATAGAAGCATTACCTATAAGCTGGGAAAAGGAGGAAGTTATTCATGTTTGCAAGTGAAATAGCAGAAACTTGAGGCTGGAACAGAGAGGCCGCTTCTGCACGGCGGCAGAAGCAACTGTCCACCGGCATGCTGTCTCAATTACCTTTCCCAGAAATTAAATACTAGGCAGTAATTGATTAGTTCATTTTTAGCTAAAGAAGGCCTTTTCAACAGGGGTCTAACTACAGCCTCCTTCAAGGAACAAAGAAAATACCCCTGTGCAGGAGATAAATTAATAATCTCCCTCAAGGAGCCCCCTACCATATCTTGGCTGGCTTTCATGAGCCATGATGTACAGGGATCCAAGGAGTAAGTCATTGCCTTCCAAGCAGCCAGGATATTGTTGACATCTGACAATGAGAGCAGGTAGAAGAGTTCCAAAAAAGACAGATGATATCAGTGGAACCACCAGTACAATTTGCATTAAAATTGGCAGCGGGGTCCTGGTGGAGTTTTGAAACTTTGTCTGAAAAAATGTTCATGAACAAATCATAGCTAAATGCCAAATCACTATCGCTTTGGGACTCTTTTGTCAGGGAGGTCAGCTAATCAAACCACTCTAAATAATTGCACTGGATGTGAACTAGTAGATGCAATGGAAGCAGAAAAGAAAGATTTCCTAGGTGTTTTCACTGCCACTGCCTTTGGTTCATGGCCACTGCCTTCAATTAGACTCTACAATGTGTTCTCTATTCCCCTCCTCAAGTTTGCTGCCAAGATTGCTCTAGCTGTCTAAATACCCCTTTTTCATCTCCCTAGGCTTCTCAGTAAACCATGAAGCAGAGGAAGAACATAGGTTTAATGGGCATCAGAGAGCAATACAGTTGATAGCAGTACTAGGGTTCCTGTTCCAGGCCCCAGCTAACTGAGAGAACTGTCAACATGTTTTGAGAGCATTCTGTAAACCTCCTAGATCCAAAGGTCTTGACAGGCAAGCATAAATTCACTCTTTTACAGAGGTGGGTTGAGAAACTCAAACTAGCATTTGGGAGGAAATTATTCACATTCAACTACATTTTCTAGACCAACACCTGTGTGGAAATCAAATGCAGGATATGGGCTGTTATATGTTTGAGCCCTGATACAACCTGGGAAAGTCCGAAGGCTGCCATTGTTGCCATAAAGTCCAAGTTAGCTCCAGACAATACATAAGACATTTGTACAGTGGAATTGTGGAAGCAGATTTACTCCATTCGTTTCCTTTCCCCCAGTGTGTCCCCATGATCCCAAAAATGAGATAAAATAGCCAGAATTCAAGATTATACTCCACTTACTCTTAATACCAATGCCCTTGTATAAAAAAGACTTGACAAATGGAATGGCACAACTGAATTTATTTGATGGGCTTTGCAGTCTGTTAAACTCATATCTTGATTTATGCTGGGACACTGAGAATTCAAAACACTACATTCATTTAGGGAAGAAAGAGGAATCATAGATGAACCCTTCACTCAATGTATACGTGAAAATGTTGCTCACAAGGTAAACAATTCAGAAAATTCAAAAATACTACTTTGAAATAGTGAAGGCAAAATGAATAGCAAGATGCTATTATTTGGGAAGGTAAGGAAGTCTGTTGTATTCTCAGTAACATCTTCCTGCTGTGAAAGTCATTTGAATATAATGGGAAACTCCTTGATTCAATTATACTCAATGGACCTTGTTTGTATTCTTCGATGAGTAGGTATAAACCTAGAGTAATTCCCTAAATGATAGTTACTGTGGATTTGAACTCTAACTCTCTTTTGGGGAAAGTGGTTGGGAAGACCTGTTTCACTTTTTAAAAATAATTCAGCTTTTCTAAGTTTAGCCTTGGAACCACCATCTACTGCTACATCCATCGTTGACTGGGTATGAGAGATTTAATGGTGAATAAAATTGGCACATAATATGTTTTTCTTAACAGACTAGAGAAACATCCAGAACAGCACTGCTGTAAAAATCCTTTAAAGATCTGAAATACCTCACATACATGGCATTTGGGTGAAACTTTCTTTTCTATTGAACTTTGGATCTTGTGTTATAAATTGACTTAGGCCGTTTCCGCACAGCCCCCGAGGCGCCCCCATGCCGGCAAGAATTCTGCCGGCGTGGGGGCGGAGGCCGTTCGCACGCAAGCGTGCATGCGGCCTCAGGGGAGGCCGGCGGAGGACCCCTTCCCCGTCCCACTCACCTTGTCCCCGTCGTCGGGCTGCTGGCCTCTGAAGCCCCGCCCATGCTGCCCTCTGACCTCCAGGGGTCGGAGGAGGAGGACAGTGAGGAGGGCTGCAGAGGCTCCAACAGCCCTACCTCTGGGGACAAGGTGGAAATGAGCGAAGGAAAAGCAGTGTGTGTCCCGTGCCCGGTTAGCACCGCGCCGCCGGGAGGCTGCATCGCTGTTGCCGCTAAAACAACCCTTTAAAGGGTTGTTTTTTTAGAGGCGTCCTGACAGCCACCCTGGGGAGGGGCGCTGCAGTCAGGTCGGTGCTGCTGCGTTGCAGCAGCGCCGCTTGTGCAAATGGCTCCCTGGGGACGGCATTTTTCCCGTCCCCAGGGCACCATAAAAAGGCCGTGCGGAAAAGGCCTTAGTTTTCATCAGGCAGCATCAAGTGGATCTTAAGCAACACTTCACTCATTCAGCTATAGCAGTGGTGGTGAACCTATGGCTCGGGTGCCAGAGGTGGCACTCAGAGCCCTCTCTGTGGGCACGTGCAAACAGAGTCCCCCCACCCACATCTAGGCTGGCCTGGACCACTGGGCTTGATTATTAGCATTAAACCTAAGACCTAGTTTTGGGGAAGCAGTGTAGGTAACCCTGATAAGCGCTGTTAAACCCTATTGATTTTCATGCGAAGAACTGAAGCGCGATCCTTTACCTGGGAGTAAGCTCGGTTGCTGGCAATGGGGCTTGCTTCTGAGTAAACCCTCCTAGGGTCGTGATTCACCCGTTTGAAGAGTTACACAGTTGCTTCAAAGCAGAGACACCAACTACCACGAAGCTTACTCCCGAGTAACGCACGCCTCGGAGCCAACCGTTTTTTTCTAAACTAAAACCTCAGTATTCAGGTTAAATTGCCATGTTGGCACTTTGTGATATATAAGTGGATTTTGGGTTGCAATTTGGGCACTCAGTCTTGAAAAGGTTCGCCATCACTGAGCTATAGTTTCTGCTTTCAACTGCTCCCTAACTGCCCTCTCACCTGCTGTTTTTTAACTGTCTGTCCTCTGCATTCTTTCAGCTTCCATTGGCCACTCTCAGGGAGAGGCAGAACTTAATCTATCACAAAAGCCCTACACGTTTTGGGACCATGCTATCTAAAGGACCACCCACTCCCATACATTCCTGCTTGGAAATTAAGATCACAGGAAGATGCCTTCCTCATTGTCTCACCAATTTTAGATGCTTCTTTGCTGAGTATATGGTAAGTTTGTGAGTTTTGATCTGGCAATTATCTATGAAGCATGTTCTTGCTATTCAGAATCTCTCCCATGTGACTGAGCAAGAAATACCCCCAAACCCCCATCAATAATAGGGGATGAGGAAAGTACCTTTATTATGAGCTGCAAATCTAGTCATGATATTTGGAAAGGTTTGAAAGAAAAATACCATGTAAAATCAGTTAAGAAAATAAAACTTCTAAAAAGAAAGTTCTACAATGCAAGAATGAAAGAAGGGGGCATTTGAAATGGATGGTTGACATGGTTATGCAAATCAGGGCAGCTGAAATAGTTTTGGAGGATAAAGATGTGATATCTGTGATCCTGGGGACTTTGCCTGAAAGTTTTGAAAACCAAGTTCCTTTGCTTGAGGCCAGAGAGTCATTGGGCATGAATTATGATCTGAATTATCTAAGAGATACAGATGCAGATGCAGAAAAGAGCATCAAATGCAATGAAAGGCTTATTTGTGCTTAGACTAGATCATGCCAATGAAGTAATTTGCTTTAACTGTGGAAGAAAGGGACATGTGGCTACATATTGTCATGAAAGAAAATCAGCTGAGAGAGGGTAAGATCCAAATAATGCTTATAGACGAGGTGATGTTAATAAAAGTGTAAAGACAAAGAAAAAGCGAAAGTCACTTCAGTTTAAAAAGGGGGCAAACGAAGAAAAGATTTGCATACATGATTGTAATGACTACAAACATAAAGTGAATTTATTTCTTTTGTACTCTGATCTTTCCCCCATGTTTTCAATAATGAAAATATTTTATTGCATTGAGAGCAAGTGAAGAAACAACGTAAAGGTGTATAGCGCCCAGTAGGCTACCCTCTCACACAGATCTGCAGAAGTGATATTTAATAAGAAGGATGTCAAAGCTGCTACAGAATAGTTGGTTTTCAGTGCTGCAAGAATAGGGGTTAAGAACTTGGCCCAAATCTCAGCGTAGAATGGGCAGAAAAATAAAATATGTTGTTCTGTTTCAATAGCTCCTGAATCACGAGGGCAGATGTTTTCTGCATATGCTTTCTTAATCACAAGGGCAGATGCTTTCTGCTTTCTGGAATCTTCCAGAAAGTAGGGCAGCTGGCATGGCATTAAAGTGAGCGAGAGCATAAGCTCTGCACTGCCTTGGATTTTGTTTGGCCTGTTTGGCCTGGTGTGCTTGGGATTCCCAGACTCAATGGGGAGCATGTCTTAGAAGCAGCACAAATAAGTTTTTGAGCCTCTATTTCCAAAAATCTGGGTTTTACGCTTCTATAAGCATCAGAAGGTATTATAAATACTTTCAGTCACCCGCTGTTTCAGATTCTCAAGAAATGCTCTGCAACCTGCCCTATTAGGTTCAGGAGAAACAAATAATTGAATCCAGTGGTCAGAATTCAAAGCAGCTATATTAATAAAGGGAGCAGAGCAGGTGGTGTTGCCTGATCTGCTCAAAGCAGCATAGAGATTACAGCAACTTATATTTCCCTTATCTCTTAGGATGCAATCGTCCAGCTCCCTCTTCCCATTTGGCACGGAAATCAGAAGGTACAACTTTCCGGAACACCTATTACATATCATAACCCTCTACCCCACATGTAGCAAGCCCCCTCCCTACTTACATACATCCCATGATAATTATCAACACCCCTTATTCATACCGGGGCATAAAAGTTAACATGCATTAGCTAATTACACATGCTTCTTTTACACAACTTCCTGCCCTCTGCTTACAGTTTATATCTAATCACCTTTGTAACTTTCGTTGTAACTCACACACTTGTTTGTTACCTATTTGCTCCCTTTTTATCATCTGTTTTTATCTTGTGATTGGGTCTTTCCACCACATAAACTTTGAACAAACGTTAGTCTGTTAAAAACCTTTAACCTTTTTATAACAAAATGACTCAATACAGTTACTCTTCTTGATTGTAACTAGCCAGCTAGATAAATGTGATTCAGTAAACATCTGATAAGTTAGACTTGAGGAGTTATAATATACCCACAGCCAGTAGTTAAATTCTCTAAGCCATGCTAAGGTATCCATCTTGTACTGGCCAGTTTCAGCACATAGGAATGCGTAAGAAACACAACTCAGAATTCCCATAATTTTGCGTTAAAAAGTGGATTGTGGGAGCTTGATTGAGCAGCTGGCAGCTCCAATCCACAATGGGGCACCATAAAGTTGAGGGCCTATCTTAGCATTGAAGATTTTTAAAGATGTGGGAACAAACTGATTACCTCTATTATGTTTTTAAAAAGCGTATAGCTTATTATATTAAAAAAGCATATAGCTATTATATTTAAAAAGCGTATAGCTTATGCAGTGGTATTGGCTATAGCTGATTTTCAATTGGGGGAGGAGGGATGCACAAAGTGTTTTATTGGAAGAGAAGTCCTGGATGTCTAAATTATTTTTCTTGTTCCAGGCTATTGTTATTTAACTTCCAGTTATAACAATGTCAAGTTTTAGCAAAAACAAGAACCTTAGATTTTTCATAATTAAGTTCTAATCTTTGGATCTCACAATATCCAGCACAGCGTCTCATCAAGAGTTTCAGGCCCACCTGCATAGATGACATCTGCTTAGAGGACAACAATCTGCATGTAGCAAAATGGGTATGTAGGTTGAACCTAATTTGGGGCTGTGACCATCCACTTCCAAGCATGTCCCCTTCTTTGGTAGTGTGTGGTCCAAGGAATTGCTTTGCTCTCTCATTGGAGGATAGGGTGAATTATTTTTGAAACAGTAATATGGATAAAAATGCAGTTTAAAGGCTAAGCCAGCAGTTTTGACTACCGGGTGTAGTGAGATCTGCGCTTTTAAGAATAAGTGCTTTTAAGAATTACTTGATGAGTGGAGTTAAAAGAACCAGGCCTGGAGAGTTCTCTACAGAAAAACTGCATGCCCAGGAGGGAGTGCCTCCTGACATGTAAACAGGGAAACATGAGGAGACTCCTCTGAAAGCCCACTAAGCACTGAAGATCCCATGAAGAGCCCTGAGGTAAGTGTTCTATGCATAATGGGCCTACAACTACTGGGCCACACAGCAATCTGAGCTGTCTCATGCACGTTTCACAGTTGCTAGGACTGCTTGACTGAGACAGCTCTGCCTGCCAGTTTGCAGGTAGGAGTCATGCCTCTAATGAGTGGCCAATTCACAGTATCTCAAACATGTCCCTTTGAAATTTGACTTAAACAAATATGAGAAATTCTTTCACATTCCTGTTGACAAAGAATATTGCTGTACAGAAATGATAACAGCATAAGAGAGATGAGTTAACTCCCACAACTTTTTCTTCGAGTGCAGTAATTCCACTGGATTGAACCCATCATTGTTATACTGTTGTTATTCCTCTCCTATTTTCCTCTGGCTGTTCTTCCTCTGCCTTCTGGAAAATAACTGTGCAACATGAGAGATGTGCATTACAAGTTAAAATGGAAAAACGACAGACCCATACTTTTGAACGTATATTCTGTGTTATCATGCACCATCAAAATCATTCTGTCTCTCACTTCTTTGTCTCTTTTCTGTGAATCTGGAGACTGCACTTTGTTCCAGACCTTTAATAATTTCCTATGTCTAAATCAGGCCACTTGTTAAATGTGATGCATGATTTTTAGAGAGTGCCTTCAATCACAGAAGTGGTTTGTGATTATGCAAAATAATGGTTCAAAATTAGGGAAGATGCTGTTTAAGGCTTCTTTCCCCTACTCGCTGCATGTCATAATTAATTTTTATAGTCTTAACTTACAATATTTTCAATTTGTTGAGCAAGACAGATTCATTTGATTAATTTCTTGGGAATTAGAAGAAATTCAAGAAAGAAGAATCTGAATGATCAAGACAAATTATCATGTTCCCTCGGGTCCACATAAAAAGAGATTTAACAGTTATACAGAAATACATTTCTAAAAGGAAGGCTGCCCTGCATTCCAGAATAAAGACAGGAGATAAACACATATGGTTGACACTTTGGAAATATTAAAACCCAGTATTACAGTTTTGCACACTGTACTGAGGTATGCAACACTTTCCCCAATATATTGTGAATTCCCAGCACTTGGGCAACCCTACCACAACTTCCAAACTCAGTCCATATCTCTACTGGACCTGTTCACAATCCTGTACTGAGTGCCCCAACATACCAGGGGGTAAACATACTTCTTATTCCCTAGGTAATGCAATCAGACCTTTTCTCTTCAGCACCACTGATCCAATCCAGTACAGGATGACCCCCACACATTGCTTTTAAATAATGACAAAGACATTTAGTGAGCTGAATACAGATTTCACGAATCATAGGTGAGAGACCCAAACTACACAATTCTATCAGCAGAATGCTTTAATGTAATTTTAATACCCTTGTTTTGTTGTGTTCACTGTAAGAACTTGTTAATATATGTTATTTGCATGTTAATTTATAAACGCCCACCTGCTGATAATTTACAGCAGGATTGTTAGGCAGCCCCACCTGCTCTGGCTATCAGATTTATTATGTTCATGACAAAAGATCATTATTAAAGATTTTATATAAAAATATACACAATATATATTACATTTTCAAACTAATATATTATTTTGTTTCCAGGAGTGACCTTTGGCACATTCATATAGATTTGTGAGAACACTTCTCTCAGACACAATGATTTACTGTCATCTTAACAAATGAAAAGAGTAATCTTAGAAAAATATAATTGTTCCATCTTCCTTCTTTAAAATAAGTCAACATTGCTGTGAAAATGATGATGTGCTAAAGATGAATTTCATTATAGTGGAATTCCTGGCATTAAAGATGAAAATCGATTTCCTTGGCCCAGTTACTTCAAAGGAAGGGCAAGGCTGACTGGGCAACCCTTTCTGAATAGCAGTCAATGGGGAGGCATGGCTTTCAAGAATATATTCTAGATGTCCCTCTCTGTGCCAAGCTTTTTAAAAAACTTTTTACTGGTTTGTGCATACAGACAGACAAAAATACCCAACCCCATAAAATATAACAAAGTACATGTGTATCCCTACTTGAACTTCCAATGGATGTGTTCTAGGAGTTCCCTTTTGGACATTTAATTCTCAGGACTATACAGGTCCAATTTGGATAGGGACCTCAGCTTGTGCCACTTTTCCCAGCCAAAAGTGGCCCTGGGCAGCCAATGGCTTCACATAAGTTTCCTCAGGCCCTTTCTGCACACGGGCAGAAACGCACCTCCACTGGCATGAATCATGCCGGTGGAGGCTCGGGGACCGTTCACATGCTAGCATGCAAGCAGCCCCGACTTTCTCTCCAGCCAGAGAGGTGGCTCCATACTGAGCCACCTCTGGTCGCCCTCCTCCACTCACCATCCCGTCCAGCATCATTCTGGAGGGCTGCAGGGACTCGCCCACGCTGCCCTCCGACCTCGCTTGTTCAGTGAGGTTAACAGGGGCAGCTTCACGCCACTCCCGGGCGGCCAGGACTGTGCTGCTGCGATGCAGCAGCACCTCCTGTGCAAACAGCAGCCCAGGGACAGCGTTTTTGCCGTCCCTGGGCTGCTGTATTACGCCCATGCAGAAAGGGCCACAGAAAGAGAAATAACAGGTTCCAATTGACCATTTCAGGTTGGTATGGAGGGCAAAAGGCTTAAGTCTCTTCTCCCTGTGGGCCATGGTCTTGATCCAGATTGGGTATGTGTATTCCTGGGATTCCTGGGAATTAAATTATAAGTACAGATATTCTAGTATCTATTTGACCAAATGTCTTTGTGGTGACCATGCAGTGGATATGAAGACTCCAGAACATGTATATCAATCCTCACTGGTTATACAATGTCATAGATAAAACAATAGGTGCCATACTTTTGATATATATGCATTATAACATTGTTTCCAAAATATAAATGACTATATTACTTTGGTGAACAGCTGTTGCTTAGGACATGAAGGGTCAGCTTAGCTTTCAGGAGAATGAGATCTTGACAAGATTCCTTGTCAACAAAATTATAATGTGCCTACTGTCAGATATGGGGAAGTAGATTTTGGAAAGGGAATAGATTAATATATTTTCAGCCTACAGAAGTTATTTGACCTGTCTATTCTTTCCAAAACTGCAACTACATGATGAGTCAGGAGTTTTGTGGAATAAGGAAGGGAGTTTAATTGCAGGCAGTGAGGATAGAGCACCAAAATAGATGCATGAAACATCGAGTAATAGTGTAAGAAAGGAAAGGTTCAGTGACTTTCATTTACATGCCAAGAACAGCCATGGCTGATGTCCTTAGTAGTTTATTTGTAAAAAAAAAAGATTTTTTACACTGACTGCAGGTGCTGATAAACCAGCAAACCAGCCCCAAAAATATAAGTTTGCATCTCACATTTCTCTATTTTTCTTGCATTTTTTTCATACAGCTCCTTGTTTACCATGCTAGAAAAAAAGTTTTATCTATCAATAAAATAAGCAGAGATTTAAGACACATTCATACAAGTACGATGTAGCAATTCAGCACTCATGACAGAACTGTCCTGTGTAACTCCTCTGATATGCACCTAATGTCATGGGTGATGGAGAAGCCCATATGTAGAAAAGCCTTATTTATGCAATCATTCTGTCAAGCAACTGGATGCACTTTAAATTCCATACAATGCTTATTGTAGATCTGCCATTAGCACCAGTAAAGGCTAATTGGCCAATTTATGGCTAGCCAGATGTATATCTATACAGATTACAATGTGACACTTGGTAAGAAGTCCTGATGCCTATGGCATCAGTTTGCCCTCTAGCATCAACACACCCTCATGTACCAGGGCGGAAAGTGGTCCTCCTGCTGGCCTTGTTGAATGTTGATAGTTCAGGGGTGGCGCCAGATGGTGGCTATGTGGTGCCAAAGGGCCAGATGGTGGACAGAGTGTGAAGCAAGGTGCATCGATGGCACAGCTGCAGTGGTCAGTAATGGTACCCACCTTCAAATGGAGTTCAGGTATGTGCCATACGTAAGATAATCATTGTGCCTAGTTGAACTACTGCTTCCTCTCCAGCAATGTGAAGCAGGCAAACAAGGGTCTGTCTTGAAGTCTGCATGGAAAGCTGTGCAAAATGAAAGAAATGCCATTTGGATAAGTTACCTGCCTGAGTTTAATGAAGAATGAATGTTTTCCTTTTTTTATCCTCTTTTTGAACATTCCTTCCCTGACTTTCTTTTGTTGCTCTAGTGGGTATTAGAGTTCTCTGCTGGGTATGTTTCCTCAGGACTTCTTACCAAGTGTCACATTGTGATCTGAAACACTATTGAAAGGACTCCTACCTGACTGTATCTTTGTTAATTTAATGACTCCGATGGTGTTTTCTCAATGGGAGGTAGTTGTTCAGAAATAGACCCTGTTGGTTCCTTGGGAGCGTGGATTTGACCCCTGCTAGTGGAAAGGAAGGGTAAGATATGAGTCTGTATTGATGAAAAACAGTTCTGACTTTGCTTTAAACTACTGCATTATATACAGTATGGACAATCTAGGTTATTTCATAAAATTTTTAATGGTTTCACAAAGCAAAGTTGTACTTGCTAATTAAAATGAAGTTCATCTGATTAAGTAGATTAATGTTAAAACTTTGCTTGTCCGGGAAACACAAGGAAGGAAGGAAGGAAGGAAGGAAGGAAGGAAGGAAGGAAGGAAGGAAGGAAGGAAGGAAGGAAGGAAGGAAGGAAGGAAGGAAGGAAGGAAGGAAGGAAGGAAGGAAGGAAGGAAGGTCTTTCTAGATGAGGAGGAAATACTTGGGTTTCATAACAGAAATAACATCCATTTATTCTGAGAGCAGAGCAAAATAGCTAGAAGCTGCATAACAGAAATTTTGGCATCTCCCTTGTGCAAATTTTGCAATTTTTTATTTTCTTCCATTTTCTGTTTCACCACAATATTTTTCCTGTAAAGTTACCTCATTTCATTTATGTGTCAGTAACTCAGCATTATACGTTATAGGTATATATGGCGTATATTATAGGTGTATGTAAGCACCCACACACCAGATAAAATGTGCACAAAGACAATGTGATGTGAACAAATGGATGAATCTACAAAGCCCCTTAGTGAAAAGCCTGAATCCATTGACAAAAAAAGATAAACAAGCTGTGGCAATAACTTCCCTGTCTAGTTGTGTGACTGTATTTGCCTGAAAAAGTGCTGGAAGCTTTCTGGTAGGTCTGTCAGCAGCTGGCATTTGAGTTTCTGGTCCTTGAAAGCATTTGAAGCATTAAAGTATCAAGACCATGTCAGAGAGAGTGTCAACAATTATGCACACCCAGTCACTAAACAATTACATTGCAGTGTCAGGCTGCAAAAGGTGACGAAACAAGATAAAGTCACAGAAGTTTTAAAAAGCCTCCTTGTTCCACCAAAAGCCACCCAGTAAAATTCTGGAGACATTAACACAGAAGACCTACTAGGTGGGGAAGAATTTAATTAATCTTGAATCCCTTTCCATGCCCTACAGCAGATTCATTGTTGCAAAGGGCTCGGCCATTTCTCTAGCATTCCCCTGAGAGTCTGCTATCAAGTCACAGTTGACTAGAAAGCACAGCTGCTCAAGGGAATTGAGTGCATAATCCCTAGCTATTTACATGCCACTAATGAGGTATGGATTAACCCCTTCTCCTTCTTTTATACAGAAGGATTTTAATTAAGATAAATACTTGCAGTGGTGAATTCAACAGAGAGATTTCATTCCTCTGATCCACACCTGATTCTTTGATCACTGAAATAAAAATACGAAGCACTCTTTATGTGCAAACTGTTGTATTCTCCATCTAGGCAGATTCAGATGATTTTTCTGGCTGTTGCATTAAGGGTCATACTAAACATAACTTTGGAAATCTACAGTCAGTACCTGTATTTTTGCATCCAAGAGAAAGGCAATTAGTTTCAGTTAGAAAAGTGACGGCGGTAGTGGGGATTTAAACTGCCTCGCTATCACTGTAGCCCTGATTCAAATCCTCTCAATGTTATGGCTGCTTTTTCTATTTAAAAAAATATTAGGAAATTTTTGTCATAATTATTTACTTTATTTGTAGTAAACCACTTAAGGCGGGTTACAAAGTGCATATCAATACAATCAATATGGATTGGATGAAGCATCTAATAAGTAGTGTAGCAGGCCTAGATTACAGCCATCTACAAAACAACTTTATACATATGTCAGTCAATGCAGAACATAAGTTATCCTTGTAAAGGAAACAAGGCTGGATACAAATTCTGTAAATAAATAAATTGTAAATAAACATGGTATTATATAAGCAGGAAAAAAGGCAGTGAAAGCAAGACAATACTCACACTGAGAGGTAATACATACTATACACCATTCTCAGTCAGACCATTGGTGAGCGGATTCTGCATGAGCCCGGGAGTGATGGGGCGCCAGTGTACATGACACCAGCGCCAGCCTGGAGCCGTTCAAACACTTATGTGCTGGTGGCCCCGGTGCTGCTGCAGCCTGTGTCAGTGCCTTCGCATGGAGTCATACCTATCTTTGTAACTTACCTCCTCCCTGCATAGCTCCATCAGGATGAGGGGACACACCCCTGTTGCCCTGCCAATGGTCCAGGGGTCAGGGGGCGTGTCCCCTCATTGTGATGGAGCTACACAGGGAGGAGGTAAGTTACAAAAAAGGTAAGTTTTTTTTTAAGCGTTGTGCCGGAAAACAGCAGTGCTGCCTTGATTTGGAGGCAGCAGCTGTGGGAAGTTCCCCCTCCAAATGGTGTTTTTACCGGGCCGACACCTGTGATCTTGGCCTGTGCAGAATCTGCTTGGCTCCATATAATTTACTCTGATCAATAATAGTTTTCTGTCAGAGACTGGACTTTCCAGAAGTGGCCACCTGAGATTCATTGATGCCAGGCAGGGACATAGGTGTGTGTGTGTTCCCGGTTCAAACCCCTCCCATTACATGTCCAACTTGCTTGAAACAATGCATGGAACAGAACAGCCAGAAAGTCAGCTCAGTCACTGAACCCACCCCATAGAAAATCTATACCTACGTCACTGATGCCTGGATTGTATCTGGGGCCTTGTGAACTGAGCACACATGCTTCACTGGATGATAACCTCTTCCCCATTCATGCTTCCACGAGGTGGTGGCAGCTGCATGTGTATCTTAAGGTTTTTGAGATTCATTCTGCTAGCAAAGAGAGACTGGATTTTGGTCTGGAGAATACAAGGAACATTATGCAATGAAAACGAGGCTAGACTGAACACACAAGCCACTGAGAATTGAAATAGATCTGTCTCTAGCTATGGTACTCTGTTGTGTAGTTTTGCATTCTTTTTCATGGCATGTGTTCCTAGCCCTTTAGATAGCCTTCCACTTTATCTGTAGCAGTGAAAAATTGAGTCTTTTTCTCCCTGAGGGATATTTTGTAAAATGTATATGAATAAATTCCAAGTCACACACTGCTTCCTTGAAAGACATTCTGTTTTGACATTTGTGTTTGAATTTTAAGAGAGCTAAGAAAGAGCCATTACCTCCTTAGGCAGATAGTGCTGTTTATTTCTGTGCTAATGAGATACCTAGTGTTTTTCACACTCATGGCCGAGATCTTGCTGAGAGATGTCTTATTTGTATTCATTTTCATTGTGTCTTATGTTTTTGGCATACATAACATTTACAAAACTTAATTTCTTTTATCATTTATTCACAGAGGGGGAAAAAAAACCCCACAACCCAATCCCAGCAGAAAACAAGGCCTTTTCTTCGACTGAATGGGAAATTAGGAACTGAGCCTGCACTAGATTTCAGAATTTGAATCAATGTTCTTGATCTGTTTGAAATCTTGGATAAGATGACCAGTGCAAGTGAAAGTGTGAGGGGTGGGGGAGTGCAGCTGAGCAATATGTTTTAGTGATCTTTTTTAAAAAGTCCTTTAGGACCCCTTCTGGTTTTTTTTTGGTCATGACACTGCCATCAACATGCTGGTTCTTTACACAGTTTAAGTTGTCTTTTAGAGTTTCAGTAGTCTTTGTAGGTGAAATATATTAACTCCACATAACCTCTCACTCAGATATATATTAGAGAGAATTCTTGCCAGAAGAAGGATCATTCAGAGGTTTGTGAAGTGAGCTTGAATGAATATGACATTCAGATTTCTGCGAGGAATATTGGATATGGGCGACTCATAGCTCAATGAAAGAGCACATGCTTTGCATGCGTGAGGTCCCCAGGGTTCAACTCTGGTTTATCCAATTAAAAGCTCAAATAAAAAAGCTGGGAAAGATCTCATCCTAAAGTTTTGGCGAGCTGATGCCAATCAGAAGACACAGGACTGGGGTGAGATGGACCAAGAGAGCAATCCTGAGCAGATCTACTCGGAATCTTCCTAAGGTCTATATATTGTTGGGTTGCCAACCAAGTGGTGGCTGGAAATCACCTGGGATTAAATTCTCTTAATTCCTCTTTATAAAATCCAGCCATTCTTTTCTTTTTAGGGAACTGGAGTCAGTTTCTAATCAATTCTGTTTTGATGAGATTTAAATAGAGGAGGGGCAGGAAGTGAGAATCTGCATAATTTCAGAATTTCACTCTGTAGATGTTCAGAGGCAGGCAACGTTTTCCCACACCTTTGTGTCCTGATATTACAGAAATATAATCTCTGCAACATAAATTGGGGTGTAACATAAAACAACTGAAAGGGCTGAAGTTACAAAAGGGTGCATGGATTTCATTTGAAAGAGAAGTCATAGAGAAGTGAAAGAAATTCTTTTTTTTTTTTAAAAAAAAGGAGAAAGGGAATAAGAGGAATAAATGGCTATATCTTAAAAAGTGAATTTTGGAAAACAGATTTTCCCCTCCCCATAACAGCACTACAAAGTAAGTAGAAAGTAAGTAGGGTATTATTTCTTTATCAAAGCGTTCGTTATCCAACAATATGTTATTGCCAACATAAGAAACAAATGTGATGCCATTAATTGTTATGTTGGTATCAGTATAACCCCTGTCTTGTAGAGGTTAATTAATAGGCCAGATACTGCCACAACTGTAGAGAAAATGATTATGTATCTCTGGAAGGGTTGTGCTCTGTGTGAAAATAGGGTACTACCATCTGTGTAGAAAAAATGTCTGAAATAATGCCTCTAAAACAAGGATGTTTTATTTAAGCAATACCTGTTGTATAGATAAAATCAGAATTTAGGAATCCTAACTCAGTACCAGCCCACCTTTCCCAAATATCCCACTCAGAGGCATGCAAAACTTCAGTATAGTTTTGAGCAAAAAACAAAATGTGTACACATTAGATTGGATCTGATGAAACCTGATCAGGAAGGCATTCCTTGAGGGCTCTTTTCTGTCTTCCTATTCCTGCCAGAAATTCCAATAGGCATAAAAAAACCTGATGCTAACAATATCTGAACATAGCCCAGAGAGCTGAAAATTGGGAAGGGAGCAGGTGAAACTTCTTCCATCACTGGTACTTCAGTTTGCACTGTGCACATCACTGATGCAAGGGTGAGATGGGAATAGTGTTCTTGGCTACCCCTCCTGACTGTAGCCTAGGTTGCCATCTCTAGGTTTGGAAAATAGTTGGAGATGGCGGGGGGGTAAAGCCTGATGAAGGTGGGGTTTGGGGAGGCAAGGGATTTCATTGGGGTGTAATGCCATGAAGTCCACCTTCCAAAGTAGCTATTTTCTCCAGGTAAATGGATCTCTATCACAGTTGTAATCCCAAGAGATCTGCAGTCATTACCTGGAATCTGGCAACCCTAGACCATGTAGTCCATGCAATTCACACAACCTTTAGTATTAACTTTGTGGAGATGTCAGGAGTTGCTGCAGGAAGTTGAAGGGGGGGAAAAGGCCTGCATCAGCAAGAACTTTCCATGAACACTTTGTTGGTTCCAGCCCACAATGCAAATCAGTGTCATAAAGGATGTGGAAGCAGACATTTATTGCTGTTTTCCCACACTTACGGCCAGTTTGCATAGCCACTGAGCATGTTTCTGCTGGCTTTTATTTTTTACTTCCAGGGCTGCAGTAAGTTCCTGGTAAATGTGCCATGTTATTCTAACATTTTTTTAAATGTTGGAAGATTTCTCTGACAGATTAAATGTTGCTGATGAATCTATTAGTGATATGTAGAAAACAAAACCATAGCATCAAATAAGGGGCCTTCTCAGCCATCTAGTTCAAGAACATACTGATCCATAAAACCCAGAGCTAGAGATCTCCCTGCTGTCTGGCTTTCCACCTTTTGCTTGAAGACTTCTACCAAGACAGAATTCCTGGGCAACTGGTTCTATTGCTTTCACTATTATGAAGTTTCTCTTAATGTTCAGCTAATGCAAATCAGTGTACAACCATTACTTCTCATGATATGCCAAGATGAGGTTTTGATCTCGTAGAAGATTTCTGCATACAGATCAATCATTAATACAAGACATGGTACTAACATTTCTCCTTGTGCTAAATGAAAACAATTGTATTCCTATTATCTTTTCCACATGCAAAAGACAGAGCACAAGGTACTTCTTGTAATGAAACTGAAAAAAAAATTAAATAAGGCGAGCAATCTGTCGTTCAATCCATTGCTCCAAATTTTGTTTTGGTCAATATTAAATGTAATGCTGTATGCCACTGCAGCTCTTGCATTATTGCTTGCAGATGTGGAGTAATTTTTTTCTACTGAATTGCTGTATCTTGCTCAAAACCTCCCTTTGGAATAACGAAGTGTAATTTGACATCTTTTCAGTACGATTCTTGAACCAGCTGTTAATTCGCTGGATAGTATTATCATCCGGCCTGCATTTGACTGACCTGCTAATCAAAATAACATGGAAATTTTGTCAAATGTGTTACTGAATTAAAGTCATCTCACAATATCCCTCCATGTTTTGGTAAGCAAACAGATAGATCCAGTGTATTGACTCTGTATAAACAGTTATGTAACTGGAATTATTGTATCAAAAAATAATAATGTGTTGTCTAAGCACAGGTGCTCATAAGTAATACTGATGAAAAATGTATACCTAGCAAGAAAGCCAGTTGTGTAAAAAAAGAAAACTACAGCCTATGATCACTCATAGAACTTCAGGTAAGGGGGCGTGTTTCTAGATCTCTGTGCTCCTAGTCCAGTACTCTTAAATGCTACCCTGCTGCTATAGAGAATGGTCCACAACTGACCCAAATAGTGTACATAGACGAGATAGTAGGAACATAACTGGTCCACATATTACAAGATTTGCATTGGCTTCCAGTGTGTATCTAGATACAATTTCATTGTTTAAAGTTTTAAACATCTTGGGCGCAGGACATCTGAAACACCCACTGCTTCTGTATGAAACCGCATGTCTAGTGGCAGGCTGGTGGCCAGACTTCTTCAACCCATACCCAGTGATGGCATCTTACCTTTGGAGGTCAGGAAAGGGACATCACCACTACTTTCAGATCACAGCCTGGCCCAGTGGTCAACTGTGACACTGGACCTACTGCCAGGAGCCCCCAGGAGTCATGGACTTCTGAACAAAGCCACAGGACCAAGATAAAGGAGGCATCCTTATGGATGGAGACGGAGGTGGGGAGCGACTCAGCAGAGCCTCTCTGGAGGCTAAAGAGTCAGCAACAAGCAGCCCCAGCAGACTGGAGCTGATAACGAAGATGAGCTCAGCAAGGTTGCCAAGCTCTAGATATCAAGAATGAGGTAGATCACAAGTGATGATGCTCTACAGGGGTGGAAAGGCCAACGAGTTTGATTAGGAAAATGTGGAAGGGACAGGACTGAGTAGGAGAAAGAGATAAAAGGCAAGAGAAGCACCAACTAAGGTGGAGGGGAGAGAAGGGAGTGTGGCCCAAATTGCAGAGTGTGGAGTGAGGTAAAGGGGAGAGAAGGGAGTGGCCCAAATTGCAGAGCATAGAGAATGAGAGAAGAGTGAAGGAGAGGAAGCATATCCAGATGCAAAAGAGAGTGCTGAATATTGTAATTCACTGAGAAAAGCAGAGGGAAATGATCCACCAAAGAATAATTCCAGTTGTTTACAAGATGATGTATCTTATGATGTTCCACTACTTCAGTGAATATGCAAAGGAACCAATAGAAATGAACTCATTAAAACTGAGGAGAGATTCCCAGAAAAATCAGACATTAATATTCATTGGAACACCTGTAACAAAAAGATGGTAGGCTGTAAGAAGACCTTTGGACAAACAAATAACCTTACTTCCCATCAAAGAATTCATACAGGGGAGAAACCATATAAATGCCTGGAATGTGGAAAAAGTTTTAGAGTGCACATCTTTCCTGCCATCAAAGAATTCACACAGGTGAAAAACCATATAAATGCCTGGAGTGTGGAAACAACTTCAGTCAGAAGGGAAAAGCTTTAGTTGGAAGGGAAATCTTTATTCCCATCACAAAATCTACACAAGGGAAAAACTATATGAATGCCTGGAATGTGGAAACAAACTTTCAGTGAAATGGGCACCTTACTTCCCATCAAAGAATTGTACACTTTGTTTTGGTCAATGTGAGAAGACCTTTGGGCAAACAAATAACCTTACTTCCCATCAAAGAATTAACACAGGTGAGAAACCATATAAATGCCTGGAATGTGGAAAAACTTATTTTCCATCTAAGAATGCACACAGGGGAGAAACCATATGACTGCCTGGAGTGTGACAAAAGCTTCCATTGGAGTGGGTACCTTACTTCCCATCAAAGAATTCATACATGTGAGAAACCATATAAATGCCTGGAGTGTGGCAAAAGCTTCAGAGTTAGTGGAAGGCTTATTTCACATCAGAGTATCCACACAGGGAAGAAACCATAAATCCCTAGAGTGTGGAACCTGCTTCAGTGAAACTGAAAAACTTATTGTCCATCAAAAAATTAACACAGGGAAGAAAAGATATAAATGCTTAGACTGTGGAAAAAGCTTCTGATGGATTGGAAACCTTACTTCCCATCAAAGAACACACACAATGGCGTCTAATGGCTAGCAAGAAATATATTCAACATTTTTTTTTACCTAGGGCCTTTCTCATCAAGCTATACTGAACCTATTTGTAACAACAACCTTGATAATGAAATAAGTTTGGATGTTCTCAGTTAAAAAATGTAAAATCTTCAGTTACTAATTGAACACTGAAAACCTCTTAAAGAACAGAGCTGTGGATTATTTTTAATCAGTTTTAATCTGCTTATTCAGTTTTCATTACTATGTGGTGAATATTTGTAATGAAAAAAATATAGTATTTAACAAATTGTCAAAGGTTTTCACAAGCGGATTCAACTGGTTGTTGTGGGTTTTCCAGGCTGTGTGGCTGTGGTCTGGTAGATCTTGTTCCTAACGTTTCGCCTGCATCTGTGGCTGGCATCTTCAGAGGTGTATCACAGAGGGTTTAAATGAAGGTTTAAAAAAACATACAGTGAACATAAAATCATAAAGTGCATTTCAGGTACACAATAAAACAACAACACTAAAGCTTACTTACTAGGAAAAATACTTGTAAAGAAAATACAATAGAAGTCCTCAGTTCATATGCAAAGTTCTTCAAGAAAAGTAAAGGCAAAATGTATGCAAATACACTGTTCATTCAGCAGGCAGGAAACATCTTCAGCTTGGGTTGTGGGGGGGTGGGGGTGGGGAAAGATCACTAGTTTAGGTTGAGAGAAATAAAACATTTTGAAGTTGTTTTGGAAGAGAGAGCTGTGCAAACTTCTTCCCCAAAACGGTTTTTAAAATATCCCCAAGACATTTTATTTCTGCTGTGCAGAAATTACCATTCTTTCCTCTCCTCCAGTTTATCTTCACAACATTTCAGTGAAGTACATTAGGCTGAAATAGTTTATTTGAGGTTATTGAGAATGCCTTTACACTTCCATAAGATGTACTAAACGGAATTGTTTAGGAGGATATTCTTGTCAAAGGAGTAAAGCTGTGGTGCAATTGTCTAGCTCAGGACTTTTGTTAGGGACAAAGTCTTCCCTACAGTGATGTTCTTGTCATAAACAGAGATTAGGATGGATTCTACACACACCCCCTTCTTGCTGTCCTACAATCTCAGTCCAACTGCACTGTTGAAGAACAGTTCATCTCCGACTTGCAGGCCCTACTCCACTGTGCCTTCCAAGGTTTCCCCAACACTGGGGAGAGTGGTGGTGGTGATTTCTTTCTTGCTCTCTCTGTTCAGCCACCACCCCACCATCTGGCCTTTGTTGGAATTGCCCACTGAGAGGGCAGGGACTCCCAGCTTCCCTTCCAAGTTCTGAGGTTCTTGCCTTTGTGTCTCCCATTATCCAGAGTCTGGCTGTTATAGGGAGTCTGGCTGTCACTATCCAGACTCTGACTGTCCTTTTAAAATAGCATACCCAAGACAGTGGAATTCTATGTACTACAGTGAGGCACTACCATATAAAAAAGTTACAAAGTACTGATTAAAAAAGAAAATGTCTACAAGCATACTCTCAGCACAGCACCAGTTTGAGCAGTGGGTTCAAAAGAAAAGATAAAATGCGATTGGTCTATCCCTCCCTCTATACATGCCCCAGCAAATATTAAATATAAGGCAGGCTCCTCAGTTGAGAAAGTGACAGAAGTTCCATTGCCTTGAAACCTCTTTCAGATGGCAATGGCTGCCTCCTACAGACCTCAGAGTTCTGTCTGCCTTGATAGAATCAGCTCAAAAGAGAACTACTTCTTGATCCCAGGTGCTTTATAAACTCTCTTTCTCCTCCCACTGACCAGGTCAGGTCAAAGGAGCTTTTCCTGAAGTCTCCAGGAGATTTTTCCTAAAGTCATTTTCACACTTAATTCTTCCCAATCTCTGTTCCTTGCTAGATATCACCTGTATAGCTGGAGGCGAGGTGAACTGGACCTTCCCATTGTCTCTAGCTAGACTTATTAGCATTTCTTAAGAGGTGGCTGAAGTGAAAGTAATTGATTTGACTTCTCCCCTCCTGTCTGTTCTTTGCCCAGAGAACAATTTAAAAAAACTTCAGGTGAAGATTTTGCCCAGTTCAAACATACGAAGAAAAATGCATTTCTTCACATGCATTATTTTCTTCACGTGCATCAATAGGAATCTTTGTTGTTACAGTCAAATGTTATCCTATTTTGTAACCTGTTCAGTGATCAATTGAAATTTTAAAATTATATTTATGATCTCTCTTAGGTTCCAGTGAGAAAGGTGAAATGTAAAAGAAAATAATAATTAAAAAAACCCAAACCAGCCTGGAATCTGAAGTTCCATGGCAGTCTTCTGCATAAACTAGTCCTTAGGAAAATTGGAGGCTGTTCATTCACTATAAACATGGAGAGAGCTCCATGCATACAAAGTGATCAGACATGGAACTTTGATGGTGGGGTGGGGGATCCCCAGGCACCATTTGTGCAGGTCACATGAAGGGACACATTTGGCTGGATACTCCCCGACTGGGAGACAGGCACAGACTGTATGGCTCTCCCAATGCAAGGCAAGCAGGGTGGGCTGTTGCTGACTGTATTCCATCACTCAAGTCTGGAGGGGCACTTAGTGAGCCAGGCCAGATGTGGAGGAGCTGAACAGAGACACCTGTCATAGGAGCTATGAGGTAAGCAGTGATACCCCTGCCTTGGCTTTTCTGAGTGAAGGGAGAGGTGGATTTGGAATCTCTCTAGAAAGAAGGTTAGGGTAAGATTGGGGGAGCCATGCCACTTGGCCAGAGTTCAGTGGCAATCACAGAATGTGGCTGCAGATCTGTCTTGCCCTGGCAGTGCTCCATGGCCCAGGCAATTGGGTTTGTTGGATGCAGTTTGTTGACTCTCTGCTGAAAAAGCACCTGGTATAAACAAACATTGTCCCTGCAGGCAATCCATGTGTATTGGGGAGGCATTCAGGTCATTTCTGCCTATATTGTGACACTGGAAGGTGTATTTACACTGGTGGGGCATAGATGTAGATATAATGGGGACATTCGGGGACAGACGCTGTACAGACGTGGTACAGCACAGACACGGTGCAGCACAGCGCAGAGCCAGGCACTGCTGGGCAGGTTTGGTGGCTTGGCTGCTGCCTGAGGGGCAGGCCGAGGAGAGCCAGAGGGGGTGGGGTGGCCGCAGCACAGTGTGCCCAGGTGTGGTGGAGCAGCTAGGTACCACCGGGGCAGGCCTCGGCCTGTCGTCCAACTTGTCTGCTGCCCGAGGGGCGGGCTGAGGCACGCCAGAGAGGGCCTCCACTTTTTTCTCTCCACTGTCAGCCAAGGTAAGTGGAGCATGGGGGCAGGACATGGAGGGGGATGGGGGTGGCATGTGGAGGGAGGCTCCATTTTACCCAGCTTCATCACTGTGTGTGGGTATTTGGAGGAGGATGAGGGTTCTGTGGAGGCGGGCAGGAACAGGTCTTCTTCCTGCCCTTCTCTCCCTTTCCCTTTCTCTCTTTCTTCTTCCTTTCTTTCTCTTCCCCCTAGAGCAGGGGTAGGGAACCTGCGGCTCTCCAGATGTTCAGGAACTACAATTCCCATCAGCCTCTGTCAGCATGGCCAATTGGCCATGCTGGTAGGGGCTGATGGGAATTGTAGTTCCTGAACATCTGGAGAGCCGCAGGTTCCCTACCCCTGCCCTAGAGGGTCCCCCAAGTTTGGAGAAAAATCTCCTTTCTGTCAGGGTGGGCCTGATCCATGAATTTAGATATATATACAGAATAGCCCACACATGGCTATTAGATATATAGGTAGGATAGTGAAAGATTATATGAAGAATAAATTGCACTCCATCCCCTTTAATTTTTAACAATAATTGAATTACCAGTTACAACATCATCACTGAAAGTTACTTTTCATTCAGTGAGCTTTGTGACTGTGTAGGGACTTGATCCCGAGTTTCCATAATCCTAGTCCAATGCTACACTGGCCCTCAAGGTAACTATTATTATAACTCTTTATAAGAGATATTCATGCTCCTGGAAAACAGTCATAGGCTAAAAATATGTGTGGTATAACTTAAAATGTTGGGCAAGAATTGGGGAATCATAAGTTTAAAACCTCCTCAGCTACAAAGTTCTTTCTTGAGTTCTACTCGCTAGCCTAACAGGATTGTTCAGAGTGAAATGTACAGTCGGAGATAGACTCATGTATGCAGTCCTGAGTTTTTTGAGAAACAGTGGAATAAAAATGAGACAGAATACATTACACCCATACAACTTCCCTTATTGGCATTTGAAAGGAAATAATATATGCTTTTCTTTGGTTGTTTCCTATTCTCCACTATACTACCAACTTCAGGGGAAAGCAGGGCTGCCATTTGAATATTTCCTAGAAAAATGTATAAGGCCCATAGAGATTAAAATTAGTGTTGGAAATATAGAACAATTTGCAAGTTAAGTGAATGATGACAAATCTGAATTGTCAACATCAGTGTTAAAAATCATTTTTTTAATCCTGGTTTTCGAGATGGCCTTTCAACAAGAGAATGCCCTACAAGGCCCACAGTGGTAAACTTGCCCAGAAGTGCACTAATTAACTCCAACGGGTCTCCTAAGCTGTCTAGTTAATGCCTTCTTGCTGGCTTTTCACTGGCCATCATGCATCATTGTTCAACAAATGACAGCAGTCAGGTTATTAAAGGTGTAGATATTAAATTAACAACAGTAGTAAACATTGTAGCTGTACTTCACATCTCAGCAGAACCAATGAAGTGGATGACACCGAATTCATGCTGATATGCTGGAATGACAGATGGGCGTCATTTAACACAATACATCAGTGGGCAACCCACGTACCACAGCTGTCCTCCACTAAATGAATTAGATCAGGGTAATTAATCTAAGGCAGCAAGTATTGCTAAAGTAGGTCCTAAGCAGAATTAGAAAGGAATAAAATCTGCTTTAAACAGGGTGAGAGACAGCTTTATGCAAACAGAGTTATGAATGCCAAGGGTTGTACTTCCATAAATAAAAAGTAAGAAAAGTGCTATATTCATAACTAATATTTATATGTATAAATGAATGTGTGTGTTCACCCTCATTAGCATCAGAAGCAGACATTTACAATAGCAGAGGTCTGGGTAGCAACTCTGGCTCTGAAAAAGAATCCATGTCCCAGTTATTATTAGCAAGTTTTACAGCTATTATTATTCTCTGCACTAAACTTCCATTGATACCCAGCCAGATTATTTTAACTACTTTCTTATCAAAGTGTCCTTGTATGTTTGCACTGGGACAAGAACATGCCATTCACAGTATGATTTTATCTTCAAGGAAAAAATTAAACATGTTTGTCATGACACAAAGCATATCGAGTTCTGAGTACGTAGAGGCCAGGCTATGTTCTACTCTGATATGTAAACATCTGCAAGCTTCCATGGGTGTGCTGGTACCCACACTAGTATCGAGGAACTGCTGGATCACAGTTTTCAACTCATTGTCAGAAGCATGCCCCTTTGCAAGTCTGACTATTCTATGTGTCTGGGGCCTAGGTCTCCAGACTTCCACAACTGTCCCAGCAACCTAGCCCCAAGCCACTTACCTGCAGGACTTGGCAAGCTGTGGCACCCCAAAGAGGTCAGAGAGCCAGGCAGCAGCTATCCCAGGCCAGGGATAGCAAAGGCAGGACTTGTCTCAGAGCCCTGCCTGGCAGGAAGCTGGACCAGCAGTAGGAACAGTGTTTTTCTTCCTAGAAGCCAAAGAGCAGATGAAAGGCCAGCAGAGCTTTAAATGTGGAGGCCCAAGAAGGGCCTGCTACTAAAGTAAAAGGATGTGGTGGGGAGAAAGAAGCCATAAAGCTATATAGTAAGAGGTAGGGAGGTATATAGCCACTGGTTGGTGACTGCCTGCTGTAGGCTACTCAACCCCCTAGCAGTGCCTCCCTGAAGTGCTATCCAAGTTGAGAATATCTGAGATTCGAGAAAGGCCCATGAGGTGCAGGAGCACCATGGTTGAGGCAACAGGGATATCTGGCCACAAACCATGCATAAAGACATACAGCAGAGTGTTTATTGGGTAAACATGAGGGGTGCTTAAGAAGAAGTCTGTTGCAATTTCTGCTTGGATGGAGAGGGAGGCTGTACATCACGGGAAGCATTTCCATACTGTACCTGATAAATGGAAATGATGGCCACAGAATATGGCAATGGCTGTTGGTCATGATGGTTAAATGGTAGTAAAATATTTATGAGAGCCATCATTGGGTAATAGTTAAAGTGTTGGACTAGGATGTGGGAAACCCAGGTTCAAATCCCTACTCATGCCATGCAAACTTGCTGGGTGACCTTGGGCCTGTCACATGCTCTCATCAGTGACCCTGTGTAGTATTTGGATGGGAGACCTCCAAGGAACACCTCCAAGGAGAATCTTTGGTCTCCATTCCCTCCTTGTTAATCACTTGGGAAACAGATTGCTGGTCTATATTGACTAGATCCAGTATTCTTTCCGTTCCCTTTACAGTACAATCCTAAGCAGTGTTCCATTCTTCTAAATTGACTGAATTTAATGGGTTTGGAAGGGTGAACTCTGCTTAGCACAGCAATAGTAGAGTAGATTCCATATCCAGTCTCTTGAGGGGAAATAACTCAAATAGTTTGCTATGTTCTGATTTGGGACAGCTGTGAGACTCATCTTGTGATATACATGGTGTAGTGTAGTACATCAGCTACGTATCTTACCTCCCCAGTAGGCACCCAAAATGGCTCACCACATTCTCCCCTTCCCCATTTTATACTCTTTTTATCTTCTTGTGAAGTAGGTTAGGCTGAGAGTATGTGACTGGACCCAAATCACCCATAAATCTTCCATAGCAGAGAAAGGAGTTGAACCTGAGCCAATCAGATCCCTTGAGAAGTTCACAGGTGGGACATTATAAATAGCAATGCCCAGTTTGTTTGCCCCCACCATTCAGCAAACCAATCAGTGATGCCACTTTGAATTATGAAGGCACTATTTATTTTTTCTCAGCTATTATCCTGTCATATATTTATCTATCTTCAATTTGCCCAAGGATTAGTATGTAGTGATAGCTACTCTGATACTGGCCTTCCAACTACATATTATTGTAATGAATTTTTCATACGGTAGTAATGAACAGTGTTTTTTAAGTAAGTAAAACAGCTGACATTTTTGAAACTATAGCTCTGCTGCAGTCTTGCCATTTTCATCGCATTGCTAAATCTACAGCTTCATAGAACTCAATAGCATCTTTCATTTTAGCATTAAACCAACAGCATAGGTACAAAATGCCTGAAAGCAAGATGCCTTATAAATATGCATTTCCCCCTGCTTGTTTGATACTGATTTTGTTGCAGTATATTTGAAGAACATGAATGCCCAACACCCAATTTCCATTTTTTTCTGGATGTTCTTTTTGACAATGACAGACATTGATAAAACAGCATGTATCTACTTAGCACAAACTGATCATTCTTGCTGTCTCAATGTATCTTACTCTGTTCAGTAGGGAAGAGATGTTGCAAGTCCACAGTTAACCTGGCTTTATGTTGGAGTTGCAAAGCCTTGCTGTTAACATTGACTTTCTGGGCATTCCAAAGGAAATGCTACTGATGACTTTATTTGTTACTTGAATTTAGTCAATTTAATTAAACTGTTAGCAAGCTTGGGAACTTAAAAGGTAAGTGTGGTATTTATTATGCAAAATATTTGATCAAAGGCACTTTGACTAAGAGAAATAGATATTGTGCTCACTTCTGATTTGTTCAGATACATTTGGAGAATTAATTGAAGTCTGTTTAATCGATCACATCATTTAAAGTTTATTGCAGGGCTTTTGGATTACAAATTCAAAACAGAAGACAAACAAGTACTATTCCCTATTGCACACACATTCTCCATTCTGCTTTGCAATATTATTCTCAGGCAGATGGGAAGTTCAATCACTGCAGAAAGAAACAAAACAGATAATCTACTGGAGCTTGGAGGGTTTTTTGGGGTGGTGGGGTGGGGAACATTACCATAATATGATTAACTTAACCAATCTCAAAATACAGCCATTCCTTTTTCATGATCTTTTATATGGGATGGAACTGAGGATGGGGGCTTACATATATGTACTAAGCGCAAAGGAATCATGCTTGAACTGGGAGAGAAACTGGGAGATAGGGATGGACAGTCAAGGGACAAATGGTCAAGAGGATGTATTCTTTATGTAAGAAGCGGACCCTGAATCACCATTAAATCAGAGGCAGCTGCTCCGGAGCGGCATAGAAGAGAGGCCTTTGGTGATCCGCCTTAGTAAGGGTGGATGAGGGCCTTCCAGTCTTGCTCCATAAGGGCAGGGCGTGTTACTGGGGGGGAGGCCAGACGGAGCTCACATAATGCCAAGCCAGCCTTTGTGCTCCGACCACGCGCCCTGGCCAGCCATCAACTCTCCCTTTTTTTCATATTTTGGTGTTGTGTTAATGCATGCTGCTTTGTCATAGCCATTTGGTGGATTGGCAGATGAGAATTGATCTGAAGGGGCCAGGGGGGAAGGAAACTAGGGAGATACCTTCCCCCCTGCTGTGGTATGAATGCTATGGCAAGAGGCTGACCACCCAGCTGAGCATCGCATGGCGCACCCTGCAGCGAGAGGCCGCCGCTCATGCTGGAGCTCACGCGAATCAGGCAAGGACATCCGTCCAGCCAGCAGGGTGTATGGAAGAGGACGCTATTCTGGGAGGCACCCTAAGGAGGGTTGCCCAGTGCTACAAAGCAGATCAGAACCCCATGCTTCACCTCACACTTCTTATTGCAATAAAATGATTGGCTATAGCCAAGTAATTTCCCCAGCCATGAGTGTTGTGTGTTTATTGGGTTAAAGGACTCAGAGGAGGGATGGCCCCATTCTCGGGTGGCAAACAATGTCTGTAATAACCTCAAAGTGCACTATGGAGCCATATCAGCCAATGGCTGCCACAAGTTCAGAGGCTAAGTCAGAGTCTAGACTAGTATAAGATTGCATGGGTATAGAGATCCAAAATCAATGAGATTATATAAGAAAGCAATACCTTCCACTGACTAATTAATATCACGTAGAATTCATATTATGTAGATATCTGGGGTCTTTGTACAATATAAATAACACTAATCAATAAAAGTGATTACATTAGCTGGAAAAACATTTTCTCCATGTGAGAAAACAATGTAATTGCCAATTCCCTCCCCTGCATGGACTCACTGTGGATCCTGTAGCTTCTGAAAGGTTGCACATAACTATTTATGATGACAGTGATATTTGGTTCCAAAGAATTAAACTAATTATTAATTATATTCATGTGCATTTACAAAGCGCTGACTTACTTAAGAAAGAAACAAGACGCAATCAGCCGTAATGAGGGCAGGACATGATTTGGTGACAAAGAAGTGAAAGGTTATAGAGAGTCCAATCCTGATAACCCCTGAGTACAGCAACAGTGCAAAAAAAACCTGAGTTCATAATAAAATGTTGATGTAATCATCTAAGTTGCCGAAAATTGCAAATATGCAAGAAAAACTGAATTAGAAACAAATGATGATTTATCAAGGTGTCAAGTGTCATGCTGTGATGAATGAGCCACTGAAGAGTTTAACGTTACAGTGCAGGTAATCACCCCTAAGTTTGGATCCTTCTCAAAACCTTGTCCTTGCTTTTCTGTTAAACTTCTGGAATTTTTGGGAGAGCAGTCAGGTGTCTGTGAGGCCAGAAATTATGTACTACCTTGACAAAAGAAAAATGAGATATAAATTTAATAAATATACTATGGAAAACATGGACTGAGAATTTTATATTCTAGGCCAGGGGTAGGGAACCTGCGGCTCTCCAGATGTTCAGGAACTACAATTCCCATCAGCCTCTGTCAGCATGGCCAATTGGCCATGCTGACAGAGGCTGATGGGAATTGTAGTTCCTGAACATCTGGAGAGCCGCAGGTTCCCTACCCCTGTTCTAGGCTTATCTGTAACATTTGGAATATGATCAACCCCATCAGTACCTGCAAATTAACTAAAGTCAAATGGATATAATTCAGGAGCATCACAAATTATCCAGTATATAGTCCAAGTTGGGTGACAAAGTATATTGAGCCCAGCAGTATAAATTGATCTGTTTCAGTGGTGGTTCCTTTTCACATGTAGTGTCAACCCTGCTCACACCATCCTGTGAACCCAAGCATTAGAAATCAATGCTTAATTGAATAGGATTTAGCGCTTAGATAAGCTCTACTGAAAGATACCCAATAAATAATATTACATATTATTCTGTAGATATAAATCATTTTCCTATGTCTTATATGATTCAACATTAGTTTCTGCATATAACAGTGATGAATGAAAATTATGTTGGATCTAAAAGCAAAACGGACTTATCCAATCTTTTGGGTCAATTTCACTTTCACTTAGGCCCGTTTCAGACGCGGTATTGGTAAGCCCCACGCCCGGCAGGAATTCCTCGCCGCTGATAGCGGAGGCCATTCGTGATGGTGCAGTACGCGGACTGACCTCTGAGAGGCCGGGTAGACGCAGGCTGCTCCTTGTGGAGTCGCCTCTTCTCTCCACTGTGTACCCCTCTTGTGAAAGTAGCCCGTTTGCTGGCCTTTCAGTTCACATACGCTGCCCTCCGACCTCCAGAGAGGTCGGAGGACAGCGAGGGAGGGACTTAGGAGAGCCAGCAGGGACGCGACACGAGGTACATGGGAAAGGAAGGGGAAACAGCGTATCTTCATGGCGGTTAGCGACCTTCGGCCGGAAACTTTCAACAACAACCTCTTTAAAGGAAAGAAGAGCTTAGGGCGTACCACAGCGCCGCCCTGGGGAGAGGGAGCGCCAGGAACAGATGCAGGCAACGCCCAGCAGCTTTTTTCCAGGTACCCGCATGCCTATGGGGCGGCGCTTTTACCACTTCAGGTTGCCGCTTCGTTGGGCCTGCGTCGCGAAGGGGCCATAGAGAAAAGGAAAGTTTTGAGTGTTTTGGTCATACGTATTTGTCCAGAGCATTTTTGTCCTCTGTTTGTTTGCTAGTTTTGTCTTTTGTTCATTTGTTCCATGGTATTCTACCATTCTAAAGCCATTTGATTGTACTTATATATCATATGCCATTTTATAACCTTTTTATAGATATCAATTTTTTAATATCAATTCTGCTATTGACTTTTATTCTGGCTGGGAAAAAAATTGCTGCAATTTCATCCAAGCACTGAAAAACTATGAAAAGAACCCAATTTTTATACTGAATTGGAATAGTCACAAAATCTGGGGACATCCCTATGTTCACTGCTTGTTGCTACTGACATCCAAAAAACATTGTTTGAAACCTATGTATACAATAATAACAGCAACAAAGTGATATAGTTGCTGATATGTTTTGTGCTTTCACCTGCATCTGTGGCTGCCATCTTCAGAGGATCCTCTGAAGATGCCAGCCACAGATGCAGGCAAAACATCAGGAAAAAATGCTACTAGAACACGGCCATACAGCCTGGAAGTTTCACAACATCCCAGTGATTCTGGCCATGGAAGCCTTTGACAATGCATTGATATAGTTGCTTTTTATCCCTTCCCATTTCTTGACATAGCATATAAAATGTTAAATCCCATAACTAAATTGAGGCTGTTTGAACACTCAGTACAGTCTTGGAGTATGTCTGCTGAAGGCAGATATTGTCTGTGTAATGTACTGTCAAGTCACAACCAATTTATACTGACCCCAACAAGGGGCTTTTATTTTATTTATTTATTTTTATTTATTTATGGGATTTCTATACCGCCCAATCCCCAAAGGGCTCTGGGCGGTGTACAACATGGATTCCATATACAGTATATAAACAAAACTTTCAAGGCAAGTAAAAATCAGAGGTGGTTTACCATTACCTTTCTCTTCAGAACCTTCCTTGGTGATTCCCAATCTTGCTTAGTTTAATAGATCTGATGAGATCAGGCTATACCATGCCACCTTCCCACCTCAAGGCAGATGTTAGGAAATACAGATTTTGAGATTATTTCCATCCTTCTAAATATCAGAATACATTAGAACTGATAAATAATTTATGTATGGCTATCAGAGGACACTGGGTCCCTCAAAAGCGGATTCCGCATGCGCAGGGGGCAGTGACGTCCCTCTGGCAAACATGATGCCGGTGGAGCCCGAGGTTCATTCGCATGCTGAGGTGTGAGCGGCCCCAGAGCACCCGCTTCCCATGGAGGTGGCTTGGAGGCACCATTTTTCAGTGCCTCCAGTTTTCCACACTTTCACCTTTTCTCCTGATGAAGCTTGGCAGGGATGAGGAGCCACGCCCATGCTGCCCTCCAATCCCAGGGAGTTGAAGGGCAGTGTGGCTATGCCTCCCTACTGAGCTCCGTCAGGAGAGAAAGTAAGAGTGGGGAAAACTGGAGGCACCAAAGCATGTTGCCTCCAAGCTGGTGCCTTTCCCATGGTGCCGCCTCTGTAGCACGGTGCTACAGAGGTGGCGGCTATGCAAACAGTGACCCTGGAACTGTGTTTTTATCATTCCAGGGGCATTGTTCATTGCCCATGTGGAATCCGCCACAGATGGTGCAGGTCTCTTTAGAAATAATTAAGATTTAATTCTGGAACATTTTCCTTTCCACTTGAAATTCCCCATTACAAGATTGTGTGACTAGTAGCAGAACAATCCTAAACAGATTTAGGCAGAGGAATATTACCTAACCTAAAAGAGGTTCTGTTCCCCGAATGTAGATCTGCCTTTTTTGTAGCTGTCCACACACCCATCCCTATATTTGGAAAGATCACATAGGGGCCATGTAGAAAGGGGCTTTTTGAGATTAATTTTGTCACTTCATTTTGCCACTTGTCAAGGCAGGATTATTTGTTTTAATTAGGCCCAGTTTTAGGCAGGTTAGGGCCTGACTGGGATTGGCTGTAATAGTAAAGGTTTTTCACATGTTAGGGATGCTTTGTGCACAATGAGGTGGCCTGTGTTTTCAAATAACTTATCCCTTTCATTACCAGATGCTGGAAATTAGCAACAAAGTATAGATACCCTGTTATTGTTATCAATATTGTCAATGATACATTGTTGCTAGTCAAAAAATGACCATTCTACTGTAAAAACACTTCAAAAGAAGACTGCAGTATGGAGTTAGAACAGTGGTGGGATTCAAATAACAACTGGTTGGTTACAAGCACCATTTTAACAACTGGTTCTGCCAAAGTGGTGCGAACCTGCTGAATCCCACCACTGAGTTAGAATGCCTCAAGAAGTCTCATAAGGATTTAACAAGGGTGTAGTACTGCTAAGTCATACGTGAAGTTAACTAGTTTATGAAAACTGGCAACCCTACCAGGAACTGTTCTTGATTTTCTAATTTTCTTGATTACATTTTAATATAATCATATGTCTCACCTCATGTATCTTGCAATTCATAGTCTTAACTTGTTGGTCTTTTGGTTTCCCTTGAAATTTCTCAGCTATTTCATCTAAAGAGGAATATTCAAAGAGGAACATTCAAATTATCTTCAAATACTGCTTCAGCTGACCTAATCATTCTGGTGACTTTCCTGAATCTGATCACTGTCAGAACACAATGGATATGTCGTGACTAATCTTGTTTCTGTGGTGTTTCTGTAACAAATATTATAATAATTATTGTTCCTTATTCTGTATGGTCATGATACGTACAACGAAAAACCCTTCCATTTCTCTCCCCCCTTTTTTGTTTGTGTAGTGGAATAATCTTTTTTAGTATTTCACTCTGAATTTTGATGCACACTGAAATCAATGTTGAAAGAAGTCTATAGATTCATTAGAAATGTGTCATCAATATGATAGCGAGTGACCGTGCCATTCATTTAAATGGAACATATTTATTGAGTTCCTGCTTTCTGACTGTTTATAAATGAGACTAAGAAATGATTCATCAAAAACCAAGATTTTTATCAAGTGCTTTCCCAAGTCTTCACAGTAAAGGGAAATATTGGCAAATAACTGAATGCCACCATTTGACTATGTAAAAAAGAAAATTCACCCCTCTTTTTAAACTTTGAGCATCCAACTGTTCTTCCACCTATTCCAAAAGCTGGTGGAGACAAGGAGTATTGTATCATACCAGTGGAGTATTTCAAGTCCAAAAGAGGAAAAGAAAACAACAAAATTCAGTTTTCGTGCACTGATCTTTCAAGCACCGGGTCTTCTTGTGTTTTTAATAATTAACGTCTTATTTCTAAAGTCTGAAATTTTTTTCTTCCTACACAGCATCTGCCATAGCTGACTCAAGATCAAGAAACTGATTCATCATTAAAACAAATCCTAGTTTTATAAATGCTACCAACAGTACATCTGCCCATGGCAATAATTGAGTTACTGGTTTTTATCTCACTATAGTCTGTTGGACATTTCTCTGGCTATAAAACAAGCAATTTGACAAAGACCCTCCGGTGAACAGAGCAGAGCTTCTAGTTATTTAGTTCCCTGCTTTTCACCCTTTTTCCGTGCTGCATCCAAATGCAATGAGGTTTCTAGTTTCTCTTATCTTTTTTTCCCTTCCGAGTCTGAAGACTGATAGCTTTAAGGAGATCAAAGACAACTTTCAGCTGTATCCCAAATTGATAATCTCCAGACTATCATACACCTTGTACTCGGAACAAAATAAAATCCATAATGACATAAGCTACGAGCAACATAAAGCTCTGCTGTTGGAATAGAGAGCAAAAGAGTAGATTTAGGCATGCTTTTGAACTTCCAAAAGAGCTGTCCTTCAGGTTGGGTTTCTGTAAGGTCTCTAAAGCTGTGTGCACTCCCCCCTCCTCTCCCTTTTTGAAAAGCTCAAGAGACAACACATTTTAGTAACTACAGAGGATTCCCCTCCCTCCCTAGTGCAGCAGTTCAAAAATATAGGAACAAAACCCTTTTAAGGCACAAAACATGGGTTCATGTTCTGTTAATTGAATGTAAATAGGGCAGCACATGACTGCCTGGCTATGGCTCAGAGAAGAAGAGGCTGAGTGGAAATAGTAAGACAAAAAAGGAAGATGTCTTTTTATCTCATATATATATGCATACAGGGGAAAATGATGGATCTCATACTCTCTGGCCTTTGGAAAGTAAAAGAGAAAATTCAGAAGACTTAACAGTTGGACAAGTACTCACCTTTCCACCAAAGCCCTTTATTGTCTTCCCTTCCCTTTCCCTGAATCTATCCCTTTCCTTTCGCTTTGCTCTGTCCATGTCATCACTATACTCTGGTCCTTTCTGCACAAATCTCCTAAAATGTTTGTAAAACCTTTTCAATCCCCCCCTTTTGTCTGCACTCACCCCCTGGAAACAATTCATGACCGCCATTATGTGGTCCCCCCAGTGGTGGGATCCAAAAATTTTAGTAACAGGTTCCCATGGTGGTGGGATTCAAACTGTGGTGTAGTGCCAATGGGGATGGGCGGGGCACGACGGGGCGTGGGCGGGCATTCTGAGGGCAGGGCATTCCTGGGTGGGGCTGTGGCAAGGATGCAGCCACTGTGCCGGTCCTTCGGCGGGAAACGCGAATGCACGCTGGTGCACCTCCCCCTGCCAGGACTGCTTCAAGTTCCCGCATGCTACTGTTAAGAAGAGGGCTTAATTAAGGCGCAAAAAAATCACGTGGCAAAATCACCAATTAGTAACCCCCTCTCGGCACACACAAATAATTAGTAACCTACTCTCGGGAACCTGTGAGAACCTGCTGGATCCCACCTCTGGGTCTCCCCCCCTTTTAAAGTTTGTTGATGAATTGATGCTTCATTGTTTAACAGCCTCATGCTACAATTTTCTGCACCTCATATACTTGCTGCATTAAATGTAACTTTCCAAAATACAAAAAGTAAAGGAATTTTCTAATAGGTGAGGGGGGGACAGAAAATGGACTCAGAAAATGGTGCCAAGGAAAACATTCAGGGACAGCAGAGAGGCTCGTAAAACATTTTCTGGTTCCTCCAACTGTACCAACTTTTCTCCTCCTCATACCTTACTTCCTGCAAAATCTGTATCATGTCATCTCTCTCACTTCTTTCAATTTCTTCCTCAAAATCTTTTCCATTTGCTAGAACACTCCCTTCCCTGTGAAAACTAAGCCAAAGTGCTCATAAGCGGAATTTCTCTCGTGGATCCCAATCTCTATTTCCCTCTTGTTATCTCCCAAGTAAAATTGAGATTATAAATCCCTCAGGGCAGGTAGAGGAAAAAATTGAAAGCAGGGTCAAAAGACTCTGAGATGCAGGAAGTTCAGAGTGAAATGGAATTATGGAAAATGCAAATCTGATCAAGAACAAGGGAGAGACAATTTACCAGTTTTGCTAAGCTAATAATTAAAAGGAAAAGTTGAAGGTAGCAGCAAAAAACAACAAAAGATGAACTGACTTGATCAACAAAGTCACAAACCTCTGTTTGAAATACCTGAGGAAAGCTGCTGAGATTAAGACATTTTTGGAGGTCGTTAATTCACAGGGTCACTGTATGTTGGAAGTGATTTGACAGCACTTGACACACATGATGTCCAAGGTTTGGTAAAATAGCTAGCACCTGTAGTAAGTAAGAAACCTAAAATCCTTGTTTAGTCCTCAGGATTTATGTAAGGGTAGCCAAAATCTAGAAATCAACACTACTCAGTAATGGATGAAGATCAAACTGGGTTTGATTCCCCACTCCTCCCCACTCCTTCTGTTATTTCCAGGAGCAGGATTGGGATTTGTTTTAAGCACGATGGAAGTCTGGGCGAACTTCGCTGAGTGACAGTTCTCACAGAATCCTCTCAGCCCCACTTACTTCGGCCAAAGTATCTGTTGTGGGAGAGGGAAAAGAAAAGGAATTTGTAAGCCGTTATGAAGGACTCCTTACAGGATAGGAAAAGGCAGCATATAAATCCACAAACTCTTATTAAAAAAGGACTCTGCATTTTCCCCTAGTGTTGTTTAAATACAGATCCAGCATATGCAGGCTGTGATTGTACTTTGAACAGTATATAGCCAGGGCAAAATATTGGAAATGAAACAAGCAACCCTGCTTTACTTTCCTCCTCTGGTTGTATAGCATATAATCGCTTTCTTCAAGCTTTTTTCATATATGCAGGAAGGGGAGGCTATGGGAAAGTAACAGAGCCCCAGGATGGTTTTGTTTTTTACCAGTGCAGACCAATGACAAACTAAATTTAATGTAACATATTAGACTTGTCCGCACAATTTATTTAAAACGTTTTGAGGCAGGAAATAAAATGTATCTTCCATGGAATTCCACACTGTTTTCACAATAAAATGTTTCATTTTCATCCTCAAAACATTTTAAATGAATCCCCTTTGAAGACTGTTCTCTGATTGAAATGTTTTCAAAACATCTTCAGTTGTTGTGCAATCTATTGACTATGGCATTTTCCCAAGATCGGTAGAAAAAAAATGGCGGTACCGTGCTCTGGTAAGATGGGGCTCAGCCGCCTGTCAGCTGTATTCGCAGACGTAAAGAAAGCAGCAGTTACGCAGCCAAGAGCTCCTCGATGCTGCCAGCCTTCCAGTTTGAAGCCGGCGAGATTCCCAGAACGCTGGGAAGCGTTCTTCCGAGAATCACGCCGGAAGCCCGTGCTGCTGAGCTTAACGGCAATGGCTTCACGTCACTTCCCTTAATTGCACTTTCATTTAATCTTCTGGCTTCGGCTAAGCCGCCCGAGGTTTGATTACGCTTCTGCCAGCCTGTCGGTGCTTGTTTGTGGCGGTTCCAGGCAGCTTGGCCACATGCCGAGGCGTGTTCCCAAACCTTAGCATTATGCAAACCCAGAGGATAAGCCAGGTCGGCGGGGCGCCGGCGCTCCGCGGTGCCGGCGTCCCGCCTCTTCCCAGGACCGTCCGTGCGGACGGTCCCAGCGTCTTCAGGTCGGCGCAGAATGCGCCGACCCAGCCGTTTCCGCCGCCATGCAGAAACGGCCTATGTTTCCCACTCTTCTCTGCTTCCCTGAACTTCGTCTTCAGTGCCATTTTCTGAAAACAATGCTGTTCAGACCCACCCTTGCCTGATTATCTGCCACATTTCTCTTTTCTCTAATTTTGGGGAGGTCAATCTTTGAAGCATACCAGGACTATAGAATGCAGCACGAAGCTGTGAAGCACTGAAACATCGATTCAACACAGAACTCAACAAAAAAGGGGGGAAATTACATAATGGCTGCTAGGAATCATTTCAAGGGGGTAGATACAAACAAAGGGGGGTGTTGAAAACATTTTACAAATGTTTTGCAAATGTTTTAGGAGATTTGTGGGAAAGGGGGCATAGTTGAAGCCTACTGTAGTTGGAGCTTCACAATGACCACATCTAGTTATCACAGAGCCCCCAGTTTCCAGACTCCCCTTTCCCTCCAATACTGAAACATAAAGAATATAAGAAAACAAAATGAAGATTGAAAGAATGAAATAAGCCTCATTAGTTTTAATGGGATTTATTTTAGGGCAAAATAGAGTGGGAGGTAAATAGATAACAGGAAAACATAAATGAACACATGCAGGGACTCACCAGTCCCTAAGGAACAGATTCAGAGGAAGCATCTGTAGGAATTCAGATTCTTTCACTGTGATGTTTTCCGTAATTGGAAAAATGAGGAAGCACTCTTTGCTGCAGGACTGTTCTTGCTTATGATTTCAAGCCCACAGAAATCCACTACAACAGATTCCTAAAGATGCTTCTCGTTCTTGCCAAGGCACCAAGATTGACTCAGACCAACAAATCACAACCTAGCTTCTCTTTCATTCTCTCAAGAGGCAAAAAAAGCTGCTAACGTTGGGATCCCCAAATCAAGCCAGGCCTGAGACATTTTCTCTCCATAGTTCTATTCACTTGGAGCCCAACTAAATGTGACTGGCCACCACTTCATCTGGTGGCTACCAACACCATCTTAGAAGCGGTTGTAGGCATTTTTTTAAATGCTACATGGCCGCAGTCTGGATTGGACACACATTGCAGTTCCCTAAAAGCTCTTGTCATCATCCTGTTTCTTCTTTTCAAGTGCCAGAACAGACACGGAGGTTGGGAACCTGAAAAGTATGGGGAGGAGAACAAGGGCTCCTGGGGCCACCACACCATGGGTCCAATCCAGATCAGGGCCTTACAGCATTTTTTCCCCAAAAAAACTTATAGTTCTTTCAAAACTTATAGTTGCTTGCCAGTGGCCTTGGGATGAACTCATAGCTGCCATTAGGTTTAACTGGGCTCTTTGAGGTCCTGATCACAGAGGCAGGATAAAGGCAGCAGCAGCCATCTTTCTATTTATCTATCTATCTCAGTGATGGTGAACCTTTTCGAGACCGAGTGCCCAAACTGCAACCCAAAACCCACTTATTTATCACAAAGTGCCAACACGGCAATTTAACCTGAATACTGAGGTTTTAGTTTAGAAAGAACGGTTGGCTCCAAGGTTGGCTCCAAGTACTCAGGAGTAAGCTTGGTGGTAGTCGGTGCTGCTGCTTTGAAGCAACCGTGCAACGCTTTGAATGGGTGAATCACGACCCTAGGAGGGTTTAGAAGCAAGCCCCATTGCCAGCAACTGAGCTTACTCCCAGGTAAAGGATTGTGCTTTAGTTCTTCCCATGAAAATCAGTGGGGTTTAACAGCACTTAACAGGGTTACCTACATGTCATGCCCAGTGCCCCAGGCCAGCCTAGATGTGTGTGTCTGGGGGGAGATTTTCTGCCCCCCACACATGATGAACTCTGTGTGCACATGCCCACAGGGAAGGCTCTGAGTGCCACCTATGGCACCCGTGCCATAGGTTCACCACCACTGATCTATCTTGTCTTGATGCTTCCATAGCATGATAACGGAATGAAGCAACAAATTCAGGAACAGGCAGAAATGAATTTGTAAGAGCAAAGACCTGTTGAAATGTTCTTCATATTATTCAGTAAATAACTGAAGACCTCTTGTGTCAAAAGCAGTATATCACTTCATGCTGTATAGAACAATGTTTGGTTTTATGTGAAGGGTTTTAGTTTTCTGTTCTCTTTCTCCATATTATTGCTTAACCACAGCATATTTTGTTCAATGAAAGGCAAGCCTTCCTTTTGGTGTGGTGTTTCAAGCATGTTTCCAGAGAAAGAGTCTTCTGAATGCAACACAAAGTTGGGCTTTCAAGAGAGTGAAGGTGGCATGGTATGGCTTGATTTTCTCAGATCTTGGAAGATAAGCAGGTTCAGAACTTGGTAGGAGACCACCAGTGGTGGAATTCAAATAATTTAACAACCAATTTTGGTGGTGGGATTCAAATAATTTAACAACTGGTTGTTCACAAGCACCATTTTAACCTCCAGTTCTGTTGAAGTGGTGCGAACCTGCTGAATCCCACCACTGGAGACCACCAAGGAAGACTCTGCAGAGGAAAGCGATGGCAAACAACCTCTGCTTCTCCTTTACCTTGATAACTACTTACTGGAGTTGCCATAAGTTGGTTGTGACTTGATGGCATTTATGAACATTGGGTAGGCTTTTTTGCCTATACCCGACAAAATGTCACTATTTGCCTCAACTGCTTCTAGGACAGTTAACTGTTTGCCATGCCTTGCCTGTAATGGAAACTCACAGGCTCCCTGCCTTTATTATGTTCTTTTAATGTTTTGCTTACATTTTCTTTGGCTCAAATTTGTCTTACCCCAAAATTGCTTGTGACTTCCTCCTGGTTTGTTTGAAAACAATGCTGTTCTGATACAAACACACATCAAAAGCAATATGTTCTGTTCTGTACTGGGAAAAATGTGATGAAATGATGACATTTTCTTGAATTGCATGCAAGTAGCACAACCACACAACAAAGGAAAGGAACTGGAAATTGCTGTCATCTCTACTGTGTTCTGGTGATTCACATGTTTTCATTCTTATCCTTTGAGCCCAATTCTAAGCACGACTTAGTGAGAGGATGGCCCTCGCATCCTTCCTCAATAGGTGACATGTCCAGAGATGAGCTACCAGAAATTTACTTTCTCAACGATCAGAGGCAACCTGATGAACCATTCAAAGGAAGTACTAGCATATCCCTCCTGCGGACATGTTCAGTATTTCTAGGAGTGAGTGTGAACTTGATATGACCTAGGTCAGGCAGCCCCAGACAATGTGTGGCATTTGGTGGGAGGGTTCAGGGAAGGGTCGTGGGAGTACAGCATGATAGCAACATGACAAGAAATTACAAACCTCAGAATTTCCAGTGATTCAAAGTGCAACTCTGGGTGTGGCAAAGGGGAGATCCAGGAATCACACTAATTCCTAGAACTACCCTTTGTCACTTCCAGTAAGAACTTCTGGGAAGAATGCATGTTTGCAGTTTTGTTTTGATTTTTCAAAATTACTTTGCTGCTGCTCAGAGTGGTGGCAAACAACGGAAATTGGGCTCAGGGCTTAGAAGCCCTGGTATGACCTTGGGTTTTTTCCAAGATGGCGCCGATGAGGGCTGCCTCGGTGGAATGCTCTCAAATGGCTTCTACATTTTCTACTATTTCCTGCAATTTACAACGAATTTCATACTCCAGAGACCTTCTGCTAAGAATTAGGGAACGTTTCCTTAAGGAGTGGCTCTCTGCAACTTTACCCCTATCTGTCTTTACAACCACGGAGGAAATTTCAGCACAGGAGGCAGCCATTTCCCGGCAACAACAGATCTTTACAACCACGGAGGAAATTTCAGCACAGGAGGCAGCCATTTCCCGGCAACAACAGATCTTTACAACCACGGAGGAAATTTCAGCACAGGAGGCAGCCATTTCCCGGCAACAACAGATCCCAGCAAAAACAAGCACAGGCGGCAGAGGCGAAGAGGTAAAAGGGCGGGGAATTTTTAAAATAGACTAAGGGAATAGAGGGAATTAAAAAAACCCAGCTCCCTTCAATCTTTCTGCTTTACCAATTGTATGCTCACTTCTGCCAAACAAGATAGATGGAAATACTTCTTTTAAACAGATGCAATTCTGATTTTTTACAAGCGCATCTGCTCCTATGCTTTACTGAAACCTGGATAAATGAGAGCATTGATGATAATAGCATGTGCATACAGGGGTTTCAGATATTTCGTTCAGACAGGGATTGCAGAATTATCAGGGAAAGAAAAAAAGGAGGGAGGGATTATGTATATACATCGAACAAAGCTGGTGTCAGGACATAAACAATGAATTCAAAAAAAATTCTGTGATGAAAACTTGGAGTCCTTACTTATTAATTGCAAACCTTTTTTTATTCCCCTCGAGAGATAAATTCAGTTCTGTTTCTTTTTTGGTTTCACGTTTCACATCCACAAGCTGTCTGTAAAAGGCATTAAGAAACTCTAAGCCGATCAGATTATATATATGGAGGCTGAAGCCAAACAATACCCTGATTCACTGGTTATTATTTTTGGGAGATTTCACAAACAAAGCAAACTTAAGGGAAGACCTACCTCAAAATACTTTCAGCATGCTCGCAACTGTCCCACCAGAGTGCAAGAATATCTTAGACCACTGCTATACAACACTGAAGAAGATGCTTATCGGTTCTTTACCACATGAGCAGCTGTAGGCCATTCTGATCTATTGCATGATTCACCTTGTACCTGCTTACAAAACAAAGATTTAAAGCCACAAGAACCAATAACTAAATCGAGGTGAGAACTTGGACTGAAGAGGCCAAAGTTAAAGGCTGCAGGCTTTACCTCTGACTGTACAGACTGGAATATTTTTTTAAAGACACCTCTGCAGATTTGAGATGAATCTCAGCAGATACTGGTAACATCCATATAATGTCAGCTTCTGTGAAGATCTTTGTAACCACCAACCAGGAACTTTAGCGTATATATAGTAACAACAAACCTTGGTTCACAGCCCTAAACTTAAGCAGTTACGTCGTTCCAAAGAAGAGGCCTACAGAAAGGGTGATAGAATGCTGTATAATCAGGCCAGAAATGTATTAACAAAGGGAGATCAGAAGCAGCAAAAGCAGAACTTACTCCTGAAAAGCTAAAAAATCAGTTTTCACCAAAGCAGGGAAACAGCAAACATGTGGAAAACTCTCAAAAAATATCACCGGTTGAGACAGCAAACCACCTTCCCAAGCTGAAGGGAAATCAGCAATTGGCAGGCTGACCTAGATATGTGTTCTGCACTGTAGGTTTGAAAACAATCTACAGTCACCTTTTCTCCACAACCTCTATCTCAGGCAGCACCAACAATAGCCAAACTTCCTACAACTGAACCCATTTCATTGGGTTTACAACCCCTGGTGATCTCTCAGAAAAGGAAGTGCAAGATCTATTTCACAGAGCAAGAAGCCTGGAAAAGCACCAGGCCCAGACAAGATGGAACACCTTCTTGCTTAAAAGTCTGTAGCTGTCCAATTATGGCCCCCATTTTCACCCAAATCTTCAACCAAATCACTAGAGATGTGCTATGTTCCTTCCTGCTTCAAAACACTCCACTATCGTCCCAGTGCCGAAGAAGCCTTCCATCAAAGGAACTTTCTTAGAATCGACTACAGACCAGTTGCTCTAACATCTGTAGTTATGGTAAAACTTTTGAAAGGCTAGTGATGTACCATTTGAAAACCATCCAACGGATCCACTGTTGGACCCCTTGCAATTTGCATGCGAAAGCAAACAGATTGCGACGAGACGATGCATGTTAATATGGCTTTGCGGCACCTTATATCCACTACAGCATCTTGAATGCACTAAAGACCTATGCAAAAGGGGTCCTCTTTGTTGACTTTAGTTCAGCATTCAATACTAGTCAGAACCCGGACTTTATTACTCCTTCTAACCAAACTAAATCAGCTAGCAGTACCTGAACATATTTGTAAGTGGATCACAGAAGCTTCCTAACAGATAGAGAAACAGCAAGGTGAAGCTAGGAAAAATTACATCAGACACCTGTAAAAGGAGCACCGCGCCCCCCCAAGGCTGTGGACTGTCACCACTTCTCTTCTGCCTGGATACCAATGACTGCATCTCAAACTATCCATCTGTGCTAAAATACTGAGAAATTTGCAGATGATACAACGAGTGATTGGTCTCATTCGGAGACAACGATGAAACCGCATACAGACTTTGGGAGGTTGAACAACTAGCCCTCGCGTGGTGCCGCACTTGGAACAATTCTAGAACTGAACACATCTTAAAACCGTAGAAATGGTGGTAGATTGTCAGGAGGAAACCCTCCCATCCTACCTCCAATCTCCCACAATACTAGACAACACTGAGTATCAATAGTAGAGTATCCTTTAAATTTCTAGGCTCCATCATATCCTCATGACCTAAAATGGTCACCCTAATAATTAGGTCAAAAATGTTAAAATCAAAAAAAAGCACAACAGAAGAATGAGGTTCTTTCTGCGCCAACTCAGAGGAAGCCTCAAACTGCTCCAAGGAGCTGCTGAAGGATTACAGTTCTACATAGAGGAATCATTGGAGTCTGTCTATCTGTAACACCCTCTATAACTGTGTGGTGGTTTGGCTTCTGCAACCCAACAAGATTGACACAGACTTTCAGAGAATAATCAGAACCTGCAGAAAAAAAACAATTGCTGCCCTAACCTGCCTTCCATTGAGGGACCTGTATACTGCACTTGGTCAAAAAAGGGCTGTGAAAAAATATTTACTGACCCCTCGCATCCTGGGACATAAACTGTTTTCAACTCTTACCCACTCTAAGCGTGCGGCTACAGAGCACTGCACACCAAGACATCGATCTAGACATAAGAACAAGCCATTTTTCCGAATGCCATCACTCTGTTAAACAAATAATTTGTTCCCTCTGAATAATAGTTAAACTATTTATTATATAACTTATTATATAATTACTGCACTATCAAAAGTTTCATCATTCCTATTACCCATCTCCTCCCACCTCTATGACTGTGTATGAGCTATAGCCTGTGCCTGACATTTTATTTTATTTTTTATTTTATTTTTATGATTTTTAACATTTTTTATATGTTTTCTGATTACTACTGATTTGTTTCCCTGATTGCTTGACTAAGACCTATATGACAATCATTAAGTGCTGTACCTTATGATTCTTGACAAATGTATTTTTCTTTTATGTACACTGAGAGCATATGCACCGGAGACAAATTCCTTGTGTGTCCAATCACACTTGGCCAATAAAGATTCTATTCTATTCTATTCTACAAGGACATTGAGAACAGCAAATGAAAATTACTAGTCTGCCATCTACCTGCTTACATGAATATGCATGTAATCTGCAAAGGGAAAGTGCACTCAGCACCTTCACCTGTATTGGTCATTTCTAAGTGTTGCACAGCTCGGTAAACCCCTAGCACACTCTTTCTGGTTTCCCTTGCTGATTAATGAGTCAAATATGCTCCGTGGCATTTTGGCAGTGCATAAAAATGCAGATCGTTAGGCAACCTACAGTAAAGACTCCAGAGAAAATAAACCAGCCCAATGTTAAGTGTTACAGTACAGCCATTGCTAATTATTTATTTCCTCCTGTTAAGCAGAAAACAGGCTTGACTGCCCTGAACAACAGCTGCAGCATTACCACATGTGCTATGCCATGAACCACCTCTCATAAAGAGCTCTGGGGGGCAATGGGTATCACAAGCAGGTAGACCAGTTGTCAGAAGAGGCTTCTGAAGAGTCCTAGTGCATCAGCAACAATTAATGCAGGTGGTATTTTAGACAAGGGAGCTAATGAGCTTTAATATGCATGCAGGTGAGGGAGTGCTGAATCAGTAGAGCCATTAATGAACCTATGACAGCCTAATTAGCTACAATTTAAAATCTATGGAATCTAATCAGAGGAGCCGAACACTGCTGCAAATCTGTGTATGAATGAGTCTTTCTAAATACTCCAATCTGTTGCTTAGTCACTGATTGATAGTAATTGCTTTTTTCCCCGTCTATTGTGTGTAAAAAAATGCCCAATTTTGCACTGATAGAGAAGGACACAAGTTAAACGCTTAAGATTTTTGGTTGCTTAAGTTTTAATCAGGGGATTAAAAAAATAGTAAAATTAATTATCAGCTCTGAATATAGATGATCAAAAAATACCATGCTAACGTTTCATCTATTTGGTTGGCAAAGGTTTGATGCTAGTTTCTCCTAAGAGCTGATAACAAATTAGAAGGAGAACGACACATCAAATGGCCCATTGTACACTGAAAGCAATTCAGAGAAAGTAAAAATCAGGACAGGATTTATGCAAACAGCTAAGTATTTAAGACACATTAATTTTAGAAAGTCTCATATACTACAGCATCCAATGGTGACTGGGATAAGTTGCAAATAGAGAACTGTTATATTATCATGAGCAGAGTGCTTTGGAGTGAAATTAATGCACACACTGACCATTATCAAGGGTAAACAAGAGTAGAAATTAAGGGATGTCTAACCAAATATGAACCAACCCTCAAAACACGTTAATAAAATGGAATTCCCTCTCCTGGGAATAGATTTATAAATAAAGCAACAGTTGGACAAACGGCACGTTATTTAGCTAATTCATGTTACACTGTTGTGTTCTGTATTGTCAGAAATATATATTCAATTTATCACTTGAGAAACATCGGGTTGGTTTGAAACTGTGAATATGGCTCCAATTTTCCCCCCACTTATAGAATATGAGGCTCTGTGTTTTTCCAACCCACAGCCTAAAACATTATAGCACATTATTATGATACAATCAGAGGAGTTGCATATTCTTGATGTATCTTTGTATATCTACAGCAGTTTAAAATGAGTATGAGCTGCTATTTTTGCATACTCTTTAATAACTTGAGATAAGGCACCTTGTATTTTCTGTAAATATTTACTGTGGCAAAAAGAACATATTTAGGAACAGAAATAACTATGCCAAAAATAAAGTAATTTGCATTCCTTTAAAGTATATGAAAGGTGATGTGTGAACCTCTGGAAGTAAATCTTTATGTAAAATGATGTCTTCTTAGCCCTTTTTTATAAACAAACAAACAAACAAATGTTTGCAAACCCCAGAAAGCTTAATTCCATACAGTTTTACAAGGAATTAAAACAAACTAACAGTAGGTTTGGAAGAGTGGGAAATATAAATGGGGGAAATTGATTGGGATGAAAGAGTTGTTTAACTCCTTCTCCTCATTCACCTCCACTTCCCCCATCCAATTCATGCTGTCATCCCTGGTCTCAAAAATTCTCACTTTCATTTTACTTCTCCCTTATCTGACTTGAAGCCACAAGTCTTTCTTTAATGTCATATAGTGCTGATTCACCAAATTATTGCAATTAAAAGGAATCCCCTTTCTCAACATTAATTTTGTATTGGTTACATAGAAATGGCGTGAAAACAAGCCGAATGGAACAGACTCTCAAGGATACACAGAAATAAAAGGGAATAAGCAAAAAACCCTCATAACATATCTTGATCATGTAGTGTCTTCTAACTTAACTGGAATGAGCTCCCAGGAAAATGGGGTTTCCATAAAAGATTGAGCGATTTCTAGACTGAGTTCCTGAGTTTCAAGTCAAAACCAGATTTAATTATTGTTCTCTCCCACCCTATTCCCCTCTGTAGTAACCTTCTCTTAATCACCGTGATCTGCCTCAAGCAGACAAAAGTCTTCTTTAAAGCCTGGAACCTTGTGAATGGCCACTGCTGGAAAAAGAATGCTAGAGTAGATGAACCTTTGACATCATCGACCAGGGGTCTTTTTATGTACTTTCAGTAAAATTATACTTGGGTGACCTTCAGATCAATAGCGCAATTCTTATTCAAAGATCTGAGGATAGTAAAAAAGTGAAATTTGCTGAATCTGTAAATTCTCTGTGAATCCATTCAGTATAATATTTAAAGGCTTCAGTCCTATGCACACTTATTCAAAACGAAGGCTTTTTCTATACCAGTTTTTTACAACGTATCCTGCCACCAATTGCTACTTCGTTTCCTTTTAATTCCACACATTTTCCCTCCATTTGATTCCAGAAACATTTTCCTTCATTTTAACAGTTTCCCCCAGCACTTTTATTGTGATTTTTAAAATCCATTTCTGAGCCAGCTTCCCTTGAACAAGTGATCATTACTACACCAAACATCTGGTCCTTATTCATACCCTCATGTCGTCGCCCAACCTCCACTTCAGGCATTTCCATTTCTCCCCCCATCCTATATTTTTGAAATGTATGTGTTATTTTCTCTCTCTCTTTGTCACATCACATTAGCAATGTAACATTAGGGCACAGACACAAGCCAGGTGATTATATTAATTTTGTCAGTTTTGTTATCTTGAATGAGCAATGTAATGTTAAGACGAAGATACATTGTGGTCACAGTTAAGAGTGAGTGAAATTGACAAGAGAAGTTGCTTTTGCAGCAGGAAATTGACAAGAGACTGCTGTAGTGACTATTCTATGGGTTATTAATTGATTGATATAGGAAGTGTTCTCCTCTGTATTACATTTATATCCCTGCAACTTCTTTGATAGTTGGTAATTATTTGGTTATTATTTAAAACAATCCAAAATATATACATTTAATTAAGTGAATTAAGGTATAATTCATTTCCAACAACTGAATCCACAGAAAGGCTTAAAGGTATTCTCTGGACTGAAAGAAACAGTCCTTATACACCTGGAGCTCCTGAGACCTTTTCACATGTGCTGTTACACTGCTCTCTGCTTACAGTACCTAAGCATGATAAATTGGGATCTCTTATTAACTCTGCTGTCTAGTGCTCCAGTAATTATATTATTTTGACATTTTTACTTTCGAACAATGTGGGCTAGTTAGGAGCTGTAACCAGATTTGCACATATTTCAAATGATCTTATTATTTGCTTTATTGTATTCCACTATTTTAATTTTATTTATAATCTTACCAACCTATGGTTGAAGGGATTAAAAACACTGCAGCTCCAATTTGGCTGAAAAATGTAGTTCTTTGTGTAGGGGAGTGTTTCAGTTCTTCCAGGTAACGTTATCTGCTTTTTAAGCTTCCATTTTGTGCAAACACCTCACCCTTATCCATGTCCCATGTAGTTGCCTAACATTCCCTTCAGCCATTTTCTCCTCCCCCCTTCTCTGTTTTCAAAAATATTTTTTCTCTTTGTCATGTCAAACTAGGAAACTAACAATGAGGCAGTGATACAAACTTCGCAGGGTTGATTGGATCAGCTCTGTCAATATCATATAGAGCTAGCAATGTAACATTAGGGCAGAGAACGATTTTGAATCTAGAATGATTGAAAAGAGTAATAGGAGTAATTACCGTACTTCATATTGTAGTGATGCACTGCTGACCCAGCAGCACCGTGGTAGAACGTTGGGCGTAATGGACCTACGGCCTTGCTGGTCAAAGCACCGCACCCCCACTCCTCATCCCCCTATGAGTCACGGGTCATGAACTGTCTGGCTCAGTCACCGGGCGCAGGGACAATGGTCTTGCCCCCAGGTGAGGATTAGGCTCAGACGCTTACGCTCCTCTCCGCACGTAGCCAGGTGAGATCATGCATCACATGATGATCTCCAGGTCTCGGTCTCCATCATCTCCCCTACCCACCTCCTTTGCAGCCCACAAAGGAAACCCTAATAAAGATTAAGAGACCAGCACACAGGGAGGGGGAGTTGTCCAGGATCATGAAAACCAGCTTCCCTGTTGCTGGCGGCTCTCCATAGATGAAACCTCCTCCGATGTCTAGCCTATTCCTTAGCGGCGACCCTGGAAGGGGTTGACTACAAGCTGGTGCGAAACCGGGAATCCTCCAGACCTCCACCCTGCTCACGTCGCCTGGGAGGGGCAGCGATACCGAAGTCCGGCTGGTCCGGCGCATCCAGGGACCACCGTTTGGTGTCGCCTGTCCTCTGGATCCGGCATCCAGAACCGCAGCGTCCTAAGACGCCTCTCTAGATCCCGGCCAGGAACACGGTGAGTATGGGAGCTTGCAGCAGGGCTTGCGTGGCTGCGTTGGCGAACTGGCGTTAACGAAATGCAGCAGGGTCCCGGTAAAGAGGGGAGCTGCGCAAATTGGTTGAGGGTGAAGCTCGAGTGTCCATAATTTGCACCCAGAGGGGGGGACGGTGAATCTGGGACTGGGAAAACATCGGGCACTCTTCGCTGGAGCCTGTGGCCGGTGATTAAGCTGCTACTGACGTGGAGACAATGTTTTGTCGCCATCAGCCTGCAGACCCTATAGCTCCCTTGCGCCAGGCGCCCTCCTTCGATCTTTCACCTTCATTTCGAATTTTCTCTATCCACTGGTGGGCCTTCCTGTCCTCCTTCTGCCCTCCTAGTTCCCTTAGCCCAATTCAAACTCTCGGCTCGTGCCCCCCCTCTCCGCCTTGTTTCCGAAGCCACTGCACCTCCGTCAGCGCCCGTAATGCGGGTTTCAAACTCGCCCAGAGCGTATTAGCCCACGATCTGCAGAAGAAAAGAAACCCTGACCGGAAGGCAGATGCCGAATTCTTGCATTGTGCCGATCCACTTCACGATGCAGGGGGGGAGGGTGCGTCATTGAGGGATACCGCCCTTTAAGCTCTGTCCTCGCAGGCTCCATGGCGGTGCGGGCGATAGGAAGTCACCAGCCCCTATGTGAGAGGCATGCTAGAGGCGGTCGCGAAGATGCATAATGGTTCGGGCGACTGGAGACACCTTCCATGCTCCTGAGCCCTGCACAATTTGTGATCTGGGAGGCAGTTCGCCCGGCAATGCTTTAGCAGGGCAGCCGCCTCCGGCCCGGCGCCCTAACCGCTCAGCTTCACGGCTTTGATGCCTTCGAAGTAGCCCCAACAATCAGATCGTCCTGCGGTGTTGTACCCTTACGATGCGCCTCTGAATCACTTCTAAAGGCGTTTTGAAAGTCTCACAATGCGGGCAGCCAGCGGATTTTTCTAGCGCACCCGGCAGAAGCCTCAAGAGCCCTATGCTGAGTTTGTGAACGGAGGCTCCAGGAGGCCCTCAGAGGCAGGTTGACAGAGGCCAGGGGAGGCCCGAGAGACTCCTTAAAGCGCCCAACGCCCAGGAGAGCGCCTCCACTGAGTGCGCCAGCGATCACAGGCCTAGGAAGGAACCCGAGCTGGCCGACATGCTCAAAAGCTTGCCAGGATGCTCCGGGTCTTTAGCCCATCAAGCCAGCCTTCTAATTAAGCAGCCCTCTCCGCTGCCATGGGGGCAGCCCGAGACAGTGTTTCAGTGCGGCCAGGACATTTCGGAGGAATTGTAGGCTGCCAGCGGAGACCCTACAACCCTGGCGGAGGAGGGTCTCTCCCCAGAGGCGAAGACCCCCAGGAAGAGTCTAGGGCGAGGCTCCCAATGCCCGGCTGGGAGGCCAGCCCGGGCATCTCCCCGGCCAGACCAAGATCCGCTCAAGCCTTCCCGGAGCTCCCCATGAGATCTTAGCTGCTCCAGCTCAGTATGAGTGATCCCATCCCATGGAGACCATTAGGCTGGTCTTGCCAGCTTCGCCCGCTGAACAGGGTTGTTCATCATCCAGGATTCATGCGACCCCATGCACCAAGGAGCCATCCACATCCAAGTATGGACAAACATCCTGCAGAGCTGCCAAGTTCACACGGAACACCCTGCCTGTGCTCTCACTTGAGTCTAATCTAGGTTTCAGCTAATCCCCAAATCTCGTTGCTTTCGCTCACCTCTACGTCTATACTTCCTGCTCTGCTAGCCTTCTGCCAAAGTCACCATGCACTCATGGTGCCCCAGAATGGCACATTTCAAAATCTCTGCAAGTCCACAGTCACTGAATTGCAGCAGAAGGAATGCTGGCCGGAGGAGGACCGTTTTGGGCCTCTCCGAATGCCCCCATAGCCAATCTACAGGACAATGAGGGCGCTGGAAGGGAAGATGCTGCGCTGTGGCCTTAAGCCAAAAGTCCTTCATTGAAGAAGGAAGCCCCTTGGCCCTCTCCGGCTGTAAGGTTCAAACCAGATCTCATAGCCTCTGAGCCTGTGCAAAGCCCTAAGCTCAAAGCTCCCAGTGGCAGCAAAATCGTCAACCTCAGAGCAAATCTCAAATCAGAAGTTGCAATCCCTCCTGGATTACTTTATATGTGCTCTGTATGCCTATGTATGTTCTGTATGTCTTGCCCCCTTTCAAGGGGGCCCCTAAAGTTTTTTCCCTCATGGGGATTTTCCATTGCTTTACAAAGCTATGCTCCTTTGTGCTTCAATTAAAGTTTTTCTCCTTCTGAGTTATGTGTGCCAATGCCTTGAAGGCTTAGCCCATTACAGCATCATGTAGCGGGACACAGCTAGATGCGTGCTCCCCAGGATACCGATGGGACCTGCTTCAAGCCGCCTCCATCTTAGTTTAAACCTTCAAAGAAACTTTTCTTCGAGCCTCTCCTTGAGAACCTTTTTCCGCTTAGTCCGTGAAGGCTACACTGCCACATTGGCGTGGCGCCAAGTTGTTTACATATGAAGCCAAAAATCATTTTCATGCTCCCACATTCTCTGCTGGGGAGGCTCCCTGGCTAGTCCACAGTGCCAAGGGGTCTCTCAGCCACCACCCTATCTACACAGCCTACGCTGTGAAGGTAGGAGCAGTAAAACCGGCCAAAGTCCCCTTACGGAGGGAAGGTAGAGCCTGACTTCAAACCCTTCCCCCTGCCTTCCTTTCCTGCACACCTCCCTCTTTCTAATGGGCTGGCGCACCCCACCTCTAGATCTAGGATCTGATAAAGGCTTTTACCGGCCTCTCAATTTGCTCCTGTGATCAAAACCTCAAGCCCAGGAACTGTTTTCTTTGCATCTTCTCTATATCTTTCCTATAGGCGGCTATATTCACGAGTATGACTATAATTGTGAATTGTTCAAGTTGCTTTGCAAAAACCCACTTAGGCGGTGATTGGGGTTGTTTTACAAACAAACATCCGACCTGGATGACCTCTCCCGCTTCTCCTAAGCCTTGGGCAATTCCTGCCTTGTATCTCTGCGCTTGAATGTTGCAAGTGATGGATTTGTGAATGGGCCAACTAGCCTAATAAGCTTGGCAGCGAAACAAGCGAAAAAAGGGGGGTAGTTCCCTATTGACCCAATCAGGTCTCATCAGCAGACCATATCAAAGTATGCTTCTCTATTCTCTATCAAGAGTGCCGCCCCCCACTCAGGACTCGGGCTCCATTGTCATCTATAAGAGCGAATTAACTCAGCCAGCCGCCAAAGCCCTGGGGAAGCGTGCAGCTTGTTTCTATACTATTCTATACAGGAGTCCAGCTTCGCCGCCAGGCCAGCCCCATCCGGAGATGGGCCGGGGGGCCTCCCTGAGATCGACCCAGCCGCCCTGTTGAGAGAGCCCGATCACCCTCCAGCCTGGGCCAAGATGGGAGGGACCTCTCTGGAACCAGTACACCCATTCTTCCAGGAGATCGCAGCCCAGGCTGCCATTCGGACCCAGCTATGAGAAAAAAACAAGGTTGGCTGTGTGTAGCTGCTCTCATCACAGCCCGCCATTCTCTCTCCCTCTCTGCAGCCCCTGGCTGAAGCTTGGAATTGCAGCCAGGAACATTCCCCTGATAGATTAACCCTTGGAACTCTCAGCTGAGCAGCCGGCAGATAATTATTTGGAACTATAGCCTTCTCTCTCACAACCTTGCTCGTGAGATCACTGAACCTGCAATGCTAAAGACTATCAGTAGCTCTCCCTCACGCTCTTGAAATCCATGGACTCCTAGCACGTCATCGGCTCTGTAGCTTTGGTAGTCAAACAGCAGAGCCATGCGGACAATTATGCATACAGGTTTGCCTTCCTTCCATACATCATCCAGCCTATGTATCGTTTAGCCATGTTTTGCTGTTTTAAATTTATTGCATGCCCTAGTTTTGAAGTTATGTTGTTATTGCTGCATTTCCCGCCTGTCTGTCTGCGGGACTCTCTGCTACCCAGGCTCCACCCAGGAGCCGGACGCCGCCCTTGGCTCAGCTCTGCCTTCGATCCCTCCTGTCGAGAAGCAGCGCGGTCGCCCTCTCAAGGAGCCCTGTCCCCCACCGCCCAACTTCCCTTGTAGGAGCCCCGGACTGTTCCTGTAACACAAGACTATTGGCCCGGCTGGCCTGTGCCATGCCGAAGTCCATCAACTCTTCCTCCATTGCTCTGGGCAGCTCTGGCCTCCGAGCAGCAGGAATAGATCAAGCGACCCTATGAACAATCGTGCAGCTATTGATTACTTATTGTTATTACATCCTGGGTTGTGAGAATGTACATAATATGTGTTGTTTTAATCTTTCTGATAATTCCCAGGTAGTTCATATGAAGTCATTGAGCTGCAAAGAAGTTGTATCTAATCGAGAGTATGATGTTTTTTGCCCCATTGGTGGTCAGCCCTCCTGGAGCTGGCTGCGGAGATGGTTGAGTGTTGTGTACAGCTCTGCATTGGTTTTGGTATTATTGCCTCGTTATCGGATCTTGTTTTAGTTCAATGTGTGTCTAATATTGCCTAGCATTGGCAGAAGCCCCTCAATTTCCCTTACCCCGCAGCCAAGTTCTAATGTTACACACAAGCAGCTTGGTCAACGACCAGATGAAGCGGAGACAAGCGATCCTTGTCGCCCATAGCATTTAGGTCCCCTTTTTCTAAAATGTAAAAAAAAGGAGAGTGTGAAGTGATGCACTGCTGAGCCAACAGCACACCGTGAGTAGAAACGTTGGAGACCAATGGACCTCTGACCTTGGGTCGCACCGCGCCCCCACTCCTCATCCCCTATGAGTCCGCGGGTCATGAACTGTCTGGCTCAGTCACGAGCGCCAGGGACAATGGTCTTGCCCCCCAGGTGAGGATTGAGCTCAGGCAGCTGCAGCTCCTCTCACGCCCGCATTAGCCAGGTGAGATCATGCATCACATGATGATCCCGGTCTCAGTCCCAGCTCATCTCCTACCCACCTCCTTTACCATACAAAGGAAACCCTAATAAAAGGTGCGAGAGACCAGCACAGGGAGAGTTGTCAGGATCATGAAAACCCGCGCTTCCTGTTGCTGACGCTCTCCGCCAGATGAAACCTCCTCCGTGTCTCGCCTATTCCTTAGCGACGACCCTGCGGGGTTGACTACATCATATAATTGGGGATAGTTGCAGTAACGATCATGTGTAACTGCAGATCAAACCTGGCTGAAAAATGTGGGGGTTTTGCGTGGGGGCAGTGGGCTATTTGTTTCTATTCCTTCAGGTAATGATGCTGTGATGGACTGCACAGTAAACAAGAGCCTGAAAGTGCAGGTTTGTCTGAAGACAGGATATTTTCATACTCCTTAGGAACAAGGAAGAACCCTGATCGGATACACTAACTTGAGCTCTCATTGGTGTAGCAACAGGATGACTCAGAGAAGGAGAATATCTCTCTGACAGAAAGTGTTTGTGCATTTGGATTCCTGAGAATGAACATTTATTGCCTTAACTGTGTGTTTAAACGTATCTGCTCTGAAGATGTATGTCAGTGCAGAAATGGTAGAGCAGTGACTTACCGCAAGTGACCATAAATATAAACAGATCTCTGGTATAGAAGAATTCCTGAACCAGTTACTGTGGGATTATACACATTAGGCGGATCCCACCTGGTGTATTAGGGTTTTGCTTTAAGGTTTACTGCAGAAGTGAGATTTATGTTTGAGTTCGGTAGCTACAAAGTGAAGGCTGTGTGTGTGTATTGTGAAAGGGAACCAGCCTGTTAGGGCCCATTAGCCAGTAACATCTGTAACGTAACATAAACTGTACCATATGAAGTTAAAAACCTCTAAACAATTGAAAAGTATAAAGCCTAATTATAAAGCCTGTACCAGTGCCTGAAAACTGAAATCTAAACTTAAGTTGTATATATTTATCTCCTGCCTACTTTTCATCCATTTAAGTTCTCTCCTATCCCATCTCATCTGTTTAATAAATTTTACATCTGTTCATTGAACCTGCCTCATTATTTTTTGGTGCCCTGATAAGGGGGATTTGCCTTAGGTTATCTAACAAACTTCTTTCACCTTCTGTGAAGATACAGGGCTGAGCAATAGAGTTTTAAATCATCTCACACTACCATCACAAGCAGCTCTGTCACTAAGGCCCTTTCCGCAAGGGCCAATAATGACGCCCTGGGGTCGGCAAAAACGCCGTCCCCAGGGAGCCATTCGCACAGGCGGCGCTGCCAAAACGCAGCAGCATCAACCTGGCTCCCTTCCCCCTCCCCCAGGGCGGCCTCAGGCCGCCTCCAAAAACCTCCCTCCTGGAGGGAGGTTTTTGGCACAACAGCGCATTCCCGGCGGTGCGGTGCAAACGGCACCGCCGGGAATGCGCTGTTGTCCCCGTCCCTCTCCCACTCACCTCATCGCCTCGGTCCCCCTGCTGGCCTCCGAAGGCCCTCCCTCGCTGTCCTCCAACCCCTGGAGGTCGGAGGGCAGCGTGGGTGGGTCTACGGAGGCCAGCAGGGCGACGGAGGCGATGGGAGAGGGACGGGGAAGAGGCAGGTCGGCCAGGTGACGGCGCTCCGCGGCGTTGTCGTCCCAGCCGGTTCTGGGACCATTCATGCGAACGGTCCCAGCGTCGTCGGGTCGGCATAGATTATGCCGGCCCAACCCCTTCCACCTCCGTGCAGAAGAGGCCTAAGAAAAGGAGAAAAAATTGACTAGCTCAGAGTGTATTTAACTGCCTTAGGAAGTTAAAACGGTGAAGGGGCTCATTGCAGATGCCTGCTCCAGGAGTTGTTTTGACTTCAATTTTGGGTTCTCCATATTAGAAATGGAGACTGAGACATTTATTATTGCTGCTTCTAATGTAACTGTGTAGTAACATTAGAGTTCCTGTGCAAAAGAAAAAAAGGGGGAAGGGTTTTTGTGTGTGTCATGGATGACATCCCACCATTATTAGGAATAATACATTTTCCACAGTATTGTGTAGAATAAATGCAATGGAAGAGACAAGAGGGAGGACCCCAAAAAAACTGGGGTAGAGGTGGAGGAAGGAGGTGTGCAGAATGATTTCACAGAAAATGTTCCAAGACACTGGAAAAATCTGTGGTAAACTCTGCATATGGAAAAGGCCTAAATCCTACTGAATTGGATGGGACTTAATTTGGAGTAAAAAACTAGATTTGGGTTGTAAAACTATGCCACTTGCTACATAACAGGTGATGGATTGTAATTCATTTCTAATTATTCTTGCTGCTTTCTTTGTCTATTATATCTCAGAAGTTTTGCAGGTTTCTTTTTCCCAGAGCATACTTTTTTTTTAGAATGCTGATGATTTATCTTAATCTGCTTTCTCCCCACTTTTACTGCTGGAAATCCCAAAATCGCACAGTGGTGGGCATTAAAGCATTAGGAGCACTGAAGCAAACCATACATGAAGGTATTGAGATCAAGGTTCTATCTTGTGTGGAAATGCAAAGCATGGGAGTAAACTGTCATTTTATGGTCTGTGGCACATAGTTTTCAGGCATCTCAGTGAAATGACATGAGGGCCAGGCACCAGCAAGAAAGACTGTGATAGGAGCTGTATTATGTAATAAGCACAGAAGAAAATCACAGTAAAGCAGAAAGATGAAGAAAACAAATTTCATCCACTTTTCGAAAAACAAGCTGAGAATCTGCAATGAATAGTGGGAGGGGAAGTAAAGAATTTGGTCATTATCCCCTTGTGCAAAAACATGATAGTGCTGCTTGTTTACCTGGCCCTAAATCTCAGCAATCAGGACAATTGAACAACAGGACGAAATAGAGACTAAAGAAGTTGGCAGATTCTCATCCAGTTTTTAAGCTCAGAAATATCTAGGATTCCCATGTAACTGGCTGGGGGTGGGGAAAACTTATTGGGAGCAAACTGAGACTTAGACAATTTTCATTGGCAATGTAGCAACATCATTTCTGCTATGCCCCAGAATTGACATCATATTTCAGACACCTTGGAACATTGTTGTATTTTAGCAAAAAGTGTATGGTAGTAGCTGCTTAACCCTAACCCTAAGTTATTATTTTTATATACTTTTTTTCAGTCATAAATTGTTCCCAAAATTGTTATAAAAACCCAAAACCTAAAAGTGATCATAGCCCTTTTCTCAGCCTGGACCCTAGAACTCAATGTAACACTAAGGCAAGCCCGAGCCCCGGCTGTTGCCTTAACCCTAACCCTAAATTATTATTTTTATTTAATATTTTCAATAATAAATTGTTCCCAAAATTGTTATAAAAACCCGAAACCTAAAACTCACCATGGCCGTATTCTTGGACTGCGTCCTAGAACGCAACGTAAAACTAAAGCAAGCCTGAGACCCTGCCATTGCCTCAACCCTAACCCTAAGTTATTATTTTTATTTAATTTTTTCTGTAATAAACTGTTCCTAAAATTGTTATAAAAACCCAAAACCTAAAACTGACCATAGCCCTTTCCTCAGACTGGGCCCTAGAACTCAACGTAACACTAAGGCAAGCCCGAGCCCCGGCTGTTGCCTTAACCCTAACCCTAAGTTATTATTTTTATTTAATTTTTTGTGTCATAAATTGTTCCCAAAATTGTTATAAAAACCCAAAATTTAAAATTCACCATAGCCCTTTTCTCAGACTGGGCCCTAGAACTCAACCGAACACTATGGCACACCTGAGCTTCTGCCCTAGCCTTAACCCTAACCCTATTATTTTTATTTAATATTTTCAGTCAAATTGTTCCCAAAATTGTTATAAAACCCCAAAACCTAAAACTGACCATAGCCCTTTTCTCAGACTGTGCCCTAGAACTCAACGTAACACTAAGGCAAGCCCGACCCCGGGCTGTTGCCTTCACCCTAACCCTAAGTTATTATTTTTATTTAACTTTTCAGTCATGAATTGTTCCCAAAATTGTTATAAAAACTCAAGACCTGAAACTAAACATAGCCCTTTTCTCAGACTGGGCCCTAGAACTCAATGTAACACTAAGGCAAGCCCGAGCCCCGGCTGTTGCCTTAACCCTAACCCTAACTCATTATTTTTATTTAATATTTTCAGTCATAAATTGTTCCCAAAATTGTTATAAAAACCCGGATCCTAAAACTCACCACAGCCCTATTCTTGGACTGTGTCGTAGAACTCAACGTAACACTAAAACAAGCCTGAGAACCTGCCCTTGCCTTAACCCTAACCCTAAGTTGTTATTTTTATTTAATTTTTTCAGTCATAAATTGTTCCCAAAATTGTTATAAAAACCCAAAACCTAAAACTGACCATAGCCCTTTTCACAGACTGGGCCCTAGAACTCAACGGAACACTAAGGCAAGCCCAAGCCCAGGCTGTTGTCTTAACCCTAACCCTAAGTTGTTATTTTTATTTAATTTTTCAGTCATAAATTGTTCCCAAAATTGTTATAAAAACCCAAAATTTAAAACTCACCATAGCCCTACTCTTGCACTGCACCCTAAAATTCAATGTAACACTAAGGCAAACCCGAGCCCTGGCTGTTCTCTTAACCCTAACCCTAAGTTATTATTTTTTTAGTTTTTCCAGTCATAAATTGTTCCCAAAATTGTTATAAAACTCCAAAACCTAAAACTGACCATAGCCCTTTTCTCAGCCAGGGCTCTAGAACTAAACATAACACTAAGGCAAACCCCACCCCAAGCTGTTGCCTTAACACTAACCCTGACCCTAACTGATTATTTTCATTTAATTTTTTCAGCCATAAATTGTTTCCAAAATTGTTATAAAAACCCAAAACCTAAAACTCACCGTAGCCCTTTTCTTGAACTGCACCCTTGAACTCAACGTAACACTAAAACAAGCCAGATCCCATGCTCTTGCCTTAACCCTAACCCTGTTATTATTTTTATGTAAAATTTTCAGTCATAAATTGTTCCCAAAATTGTTATAAAAACCCAAAACCTATAACTGACCATAGCCCTTTTCTTAGATTGTGCCCCAGAACTCAACGGAACACTAAGGCAAGCCCGAGCCCCTTCCTTTGCCTTAACCCTCACCCTATTATTTTTATTTAACTTTTCAGTCATAAATTGTTCCCAAAATTGTTATAAAAACTCAAAACCTAAAACTCACCATAGCCCTACTGTTGGACTGCGCCCTAGAACTCAACGGAACACTAAGGCAAGCCCGAGCCCAGGCTGTTGCCTTAACCCTAACCCTAACTCATTATTTTTATTTAATATTTTCAGTCATAAATTGTTCCCAAAATTGTTATAAAAACCCGGATCCTAAAACTCACCATAGCCCTATTCTTGGACTGCATCGTAGAACTCAACGTAACACTAAAACAAGCCTCAGAACCTGCTCTTGCCTTAACCCTAACCCTAAGTTGTTATTTTTATTTAATTTTTTCAGTCATAAATTGTTCCCATAATTGTTATAAAAACCCCAAACCTAAAACTGACCATAGCCCTTTTCACAGACTGGGCCCTAGAACTCAACGGAACACTAAGGCAAGCCCAAGCCCGGGCTGTTGCCTTAACCCTCACCCTAAGTTATTATTTTTATTTAATTTTTTCAGTCATAAATTGTTCCCAAAATTTTAACAAAAACCCCAAACCTAAAACTGACCATAGCCCTATTCTTGGACTGCGCCCTAAAACTCAATGTGACACGAAAACAAGTCTGAGCCTCTGCTTTTGCCTTAAACCAGGGGTCAGCAACCTTTACCACCCAAATAGCCATTTGGACCCATTTTCCAAGGCCCCAAAGATCTATTGAGCTGGAGCCTCCACTTTTGCCCCTCCACTCACCTTTCCTGGAGGGTCATGCCCATGCTACCCTCCGACCTCCAGGCCACACGGAGCCGCAGTATAAGGCTAAAAGAGCCGCATGCGGCTCCAGATCCGTGGGTTGCAGACCCCTGGTCTAGAAGTTTTGTTAATTGATAATACAAGGTTTTTTTTTAAAGTATGTTATTTTGAAAGGCCAACTGTGCAGAATATTAGTACTTGATTTTGGTTTCAGGTGTGCTGGTGAAAACAGCCCAACTCTGAAGATATTATGCATGTTAAACAGCCGCTCCACCACTAGGCCACATCATTTACAAAGATTATCTAACCATTTGATTGTGTTCTTTATTATGGGCTTTTGTCCCTCCCAAACTCAGCCAAAGGCCAAGCTTAGGGTGGCTTCTGGGTCACAAGAAATGTGAGCTGAATGTGTGGTTTCAATGTCACCATCAGCACTAAGTGGGTGGGAAGTATGAAATTTGTTTGTGAACCTCACCTCCTCTCTGATGAAACCAATCATCTAGACTGGGCTCTGCAGGCTAATGGCTATTCCACAACAGAAATCAGAAAAGCTTTAAGACCAAGAGAAACCCAGAGGACTGAGGAGAGACAGCCCCCCACAGGAAAAAATATTTCTACCATACCTCAAGGGAATCACAGATCAAATAGGGAAACTGATGAAAAAACATAACCATCTTCAAACCTACCAGAAAAATACAGCAGATGCTACGTTCAGCAATGGACAAGAGAGATCCTCTCACTTCTGCAGGAGTCTATCGCATACCCTGCAGCTGTGGAAAAGTCTACATAGGAACCACAAAATGCAGTATTCAGACTCGTATTAAGGAGCATGAAAGACACTGCCAGCTTAACTATCCTGAAAAATCTGCAGTAGCAGAACATGCTCTAAACAAAACTGGACATAACATTTTATTTCAGAACAATGAAATTCTGGACAACTTGGAAGGTTACTATGTCAGACTACACAGGGAGGCCATTGAAATCCTCAAGCACCAAGAAAACGTCAACAAAAAGGAAGAGGCTCTGAGAATTAACAGAACTTGGCTGCCAATACTTAAAAACACCAGAATGCCAAGGGCATGCTGGGTTCATGGACAATGGACTCCACCCAGACACAGGGTTTGCATTCACTAAGACTGTTGCTGCTGCAGGGAATGCAAATGTGAATCACACCCTGGACTGGAAAAACCCACCCGCATTACAATGCAGTCAACCACATCTTTGCAAAGCAAGTTCCACCCAATCACTTACTGATTGGTTCCCCACCCTGGGACATGGACAATATACACCCCACTAAAACATTCCCTTCTCACTGGACACAGTAACAGACTTTCCTCTGAAGATGCCAACCACAGATGCAGGCGAAACGTTAGGAACAAAATCTACTAGACCATGGCCACACAGCTCGGAAAGCCCACAACAGCAATGCAGTTTGTTGTTTCATTTACAATGAAACACTTTTTACAACTTTCCAATGTTGCCAATTCATTTTTAAATAGGCTTTCCTACTGGGGTGTAGTTGTATAAATTCATTCTAAGGCTCTTGGTAAAGTGTTTTCTTTCTGTACAATTGAGGTGATGCATTTTAATAAATCACTTGTAAAGGTGGCTGCTACAGTGTTTTTCCTCTTTATTACCTGCTGCGGAGACAAGGGCTTTAATAAACTTTTTTTTGAAGTAGCTATTTTTACATTGCTTTTTTATGCTGGCATCCTGTTGTTCAAGAGCTGTAAATCTGTTACATGTTCATTTGTTTAAAATGCTTACTGTTTCTTGTTGTATAAATTACCTTGCTTCTTGAGCAGCTTGATGGCCAAAGTGCACTGCTAGCATAGACACCTTGGCAATGGCTTGGACTTTTATTAGCACAGTGTTGTGTACAAAATTAAATCTTTAAAGGCTTGTACACATTGTAGCTTTGAGGCATTTCTGAGGAATGGGGGAGGAAGCCTGCCATTTGCTTCCATGTTATGGGACAGTAAGTCAGCCAATCTTTTTGCAAGTTAAGCTGAAAAACTGTATGATGTATCTATTGTATTGATGTAAAATTCATAGATGTAAGTTTTGGCATTAACTTCTTATTTTTCCCCACTGTCCCTATTTGTGAAAACTGTCATACATAGCTGGGCCAAGGTATGTATGTGCTTTAAAAAAAGGGTTGCCAGCCAATGGCTAGCACCAAGTTGGACATGGGTATGTGTGTTGTGTCAGCAACATGCATGATGTCACTTCTAAGGAAAGCTCAGAAGTGTCATCATGTCACTCTAGGAATTACCAAAAACTCAGTGGTAAAACCATAGATTCCTAGAGCAATATACATAAAGGAGTAGTGGGGGAAGAGTGGGTTACCCACAGGAGAACCTGGCAACCCTGTTCCAGTGTGATAAAATTTGGTACATTTTTCATAGCTGGTATTTCACACTTGTTAAGCAGCTCTGCTGAGTAGCCCTCAGTGCTACAGGTTCTTTTCCAAGCATGATCAACCATGCACACACAAGGTCAGATTTACAAATCAAACTAGTTTATTAAGCACAATAGCACATAACAGTGGCAAAAGCAAATCACCAAGTAATTGCCTAAAAACACATTATTCAGGAATTAAGGATATCAGCTGAAGCTATAGCATGGCTCAATGGTAGATAGCACATCAAGTCTTTTCAGAGATGGCAAGAAGACAACTGGGATGGAATAGGGTTGCCATTTCTGGATCTCCTGAGATTATAGGTTTCTTTCTGAGCTTCTCTCTCCCTAGATTGCTCTGAGCATCATTAGCTAGATGGTGTACTTTACACACACGCATGCACGCACGCACACACGCACAAGAGGCCCTCATAGACATTTTGGCTAGTTAACTACAATTTTTTGAAGTTCTTCTTTCTCTTGACTTCAAATATGTACCGGGGGTGGGTGGAGGGTGGATGTCTTTCAGTAACAGTCTCTATCTTGCCTCAGCCACAGAGAGAGGGGCACTGATTTGGTTGTGGGGTGCAGGCTGCATTCCACAACCAAATCAGTGCCCCTCTGTCCTTTCCAAAATCTAAATTTACTGGAGTGGGTTTCAAATAAACACACTCATACTCACCTGCCTTTCTTCTGAGTGGTGAAGGATCTTCAAACTGTCATGAATATGTAAAAGAGTTGTCAAGGGACAAAGCCTGCTGGTTAATGAATCTCTGCACTGTTTTTGCAGCAACACTGGATGATTAGGACATCAGTTTTGCTATACTTGCTGCCTCCCTGGCTGCCATTCTCACCTTCACCAATCTTTCTTAAAAACAAAACAAAACAAAACAGCAATTGCTGTATCACTATAGTGCAATAATATACCAATCTATTGCTATAGTCTGCCTATCACCTCTGAATCCCCAGCATTAATTTTTGAGTAAGAATACATCTCTAACCCTTTGCAAGTTATCTTTTTGTCTTTCCTGTGCTTCAAGTCCTGAAGCATAGTTGAGCCAGGCACTCCTGTA